>NC_064648.1:104291078-104956911 GCF_023864345.2 Schistocerca serialis cubense
CAGACCATTCCACTGCCTTTTTTGTCACGTAACTTTCCACAACGGACACCAGCTGCTCCTCTGTGAGCACCGTCGTCTCCTTTGCGCTGCTCCACTCGCACTGACACAGCTCGCACTGCGCTCTTAACTGGTCTGGATCACATGGCCGGCATATACGTCACAGGGTGTTGTTATGTGCACACGTTCACGTCCAATCGTATCCATTTGTCCTTGCTATTTTAATTTGCCCCTGCCTGTGTATTACTGCGCCTGCTAGCATTTCACTTATGATGCCCAGACTGGAATGCAAATGATGTTAACTAGCGTCTTCAGGATGAGGTGAGATGGAACAGCTGGAAATTCACGGCCAGTGATTGAGAGAAGGACGTATGGAGACCGCAGTTTTATGTCGACTTCCTCCTCCAGGCTCCAGTTCTGGAAGTCACACCGTATTACTCTGTCTCCCCCCACCCCAGCCACAGATTTGTTACTTGCCGTACTTTTCCCATTTGTGTGGGACATTATTGACAATATTCGTTGCAAGAGTCTGATATGAAAGATAACTTTAAAGGTGAGTGTGAATATTATTAGTTTTCTTTTAAATTTACCATCAGATCAAGGGCACTACTGCTATTGGATAAAGTAAATGAAACAAATTTTACTTCTGTTTACTTATTTAATGGAAAGAACTTGCGTCCTGATGCGTTACCTTTTGTGTGACAGTATCGTGCTGCTGTTTTCCAACAGGAAAATGCTCGCCCACATGTTGCACGTGTCCCTCTGAACGGGCAGTGTCGTGTTGAAGTATTCCCTGACCCTGACGGAATGTGTGTGGGGCAGCCTTGGACGCCGGCTTCGTCCCAGTGTCAGCTTCAACAGCTGTGCGCCTGCTGGCCCCAGGTGGGGACAGAGCGACTCCGTGACACCCATCCCAGCAGAGGCGGTGGAACATCACACTGATAACTCGGCTCATATGCCCACATCTCTGTGAATTTGACTCGATCTTGCAACTACGGAAGTTACACCGATTATCTCCCTCTACCGCTGAAGTTTCAATTCGTTTTCTCCTCCCCTTCTCGACATTTAATGTTTTTTTCTGTCAGGTAGTGAATTTATTAAAATTAAAATTATTAAAAGTGTAGGCTTCTGTGGCACATTAAAAGTGTGTACAGATAGTGCGTGATGCTAATGGCAAGTAATATATCCAGGGCTGTGGAGAGGGGGCTGGAGACCGTAGTAAGGTACGACCTTTAGAACTGCAACCTGGAGGATGTAATCGATATAAATTTGTTGTGGGAAAGACAAGGAATAGTTAGGATAATAGCGCAAGTTATCGCCTTATTTATTTAACTATCAAGAAACTGGGCATGGTGTATTTTAAAGTACTAATTAGACCTTAAGTCTTAGATATAATTGATTTGCATATTCAGGAAAAATTAGTAAGGTTAGCGACATGTGGTGACATCTACAACTACATCTACATCTATACTGCAGAAGCCGGCTTGCGCTGTGTGGCGGAGGGTACTTTGCGCAACGCTGTCACCTCCCCCTTTTCTGTTCCAGCCGTGTATGGTTCGCAGGAAGAGCGACCGCTAGTTACCCTCCTTCTGTGCTAAGATCTCTCTACTTTTATCTTCGTGGTCTTTTCGCGAGATGTATGTAGGAGGAAACAGTACGTTGGCTTCCAGCGAGTCACACTCTGGCGTCTGCCTCACCCGAAAACTCTTTTGAGTGCTGTTCCACTTCAAGTCACTCCATAAACATAACTCCTAGATATATTACGGAAATAACTGCTTCCGGTGATTGTTTCGCGTTCATGTCGTCATACGATAAAGAGTCTTTCTGTTTACGTATTGGCAGTACACTACATTCGTTTATGTAGAGCGTCAGCTGCCACTCCCTGCACCAGACGTCGATCCTCTCCAGGTCTTCCAGCATTTCGCAGTAATTGTTTGAATTCGCGACTTCTCTGTATACAACAGCATCATCCTTGGAAATCGCATGGAAATTCTGACGTTATCTACTAGGTCATTTATGTGAAAAAATAAGTTATTTAGCACTCTTTTGGACCATACTCGAAATTGCTTTAACGTCTGACGAATTCTCTGTGTTTAGAGTGCCATGTTGTGTTCTGTTTGCTAGAAACTCTTCAGTCCAGACACACAGTTGGTCTTATAGTCTGTACGAACGTAAAGCGAGATTATAATTACAGTGCAATTACTCGTAGAGGTCCAGTGTGGGCTGTGATTACCGTATGGTCACGAAAGTTGGTAGACATTCTAATGCCTTATCACAGAAATGATTTACGCTGGCAAAAAAAAAAAAAAAAGTAGTTCCAGTTTCGGCCATCAGGTGCAGCTCTGGTGCTGTGAATGCTAGAAAGAAGTACAGAAGTTTATCTTTTATTTTCTTTGGGGCCAGCAGCACAATGAATGTCTGATTACGACGTGATTATTAGAGCAGATGCATCGAATAGCTGCTAAAAATCAGTAATCTTTATTTACGATAGACTCTTTCGGCTCTGTCGCATTTTCAAGTACGTCTAGATTTACGTGACGTCCATATTGCGTCGTTAGTGAACTGTTTTAACTGCAACAGTTTTAATAAGGTAATAAATGATGTCAACATGTTGAAAATAAAATGTTAATAGAGATGACAGTGGTTTGATATTTCCACCCTTACGCTGATATATTAGCCTCATACAAACAATGTAAAGCTGATTTGCACCGGGTGGGCAAAATCGGAATTCCGGAGGCAGCGTTAAGCAGATGTTTCATGGGTTCAACGATTTGAGTTGTTGTCCCATCTTGCATGAAAAGAGTGGTTTCCGCATTAATGCATTAGCATATCTGCCAAATTTCGCTGCCATGGAATCAAATAGTCAGCACCTCTTAACATAAAATGTATACGTACTGATTGTTCATGAGACGGCAGGACCCTTACTGAGTATATCTGTAACCGACAGTCACATATCGTGGTTGTTGAGGTAAAACGGAAGTTAGCAGGAGCATGCAGCCAGCCCTGTTTGTGTTGGTACATTGTCAGCTTTACCTCATCTCCCACACTCTGTTGCAGTGATACAGCCGACGTAATGCTCATTGTGCCCCACCCTGAAGACATGCAAGACCACTTTAATAAATCCTGCTGTGCGGAAACGTAAGGTCAAACGAAGCTTGGTGTTTATTAAGGAGACGCTGAATTGTGGAGAACATAAGAAGCGTTAGCCTGTACTGACCCTGCCACACTGGTATCTACCAGCACGGCAATGCGCCTCAGTCATAGGTCCAGACATGCTGAAGTATCTCAGCAAACCTGGTTGTGACATCTAAGAGCTAATCCAAGTACCATATCGTGTTCAGTTGTGGCCACAACCCATGAAGCTTGTTCGGGACACCCTGAAGAGAGCAGGATACACCAGACCTGTTCCAACTCCATTCCTATAAAACCAGCTGATGTAGTCTTTGAACAGGACGACACCCATCTACTCAGTTATTGTGTTACACAGATACGTTCAGCAAGGAGTTCACCTGACCCAGACATACTGATATATTGGCGTTTCATGCTGGACAGAATCATAAGCCAAAATAACCAGTGGTGTTTGGTCGGGAATCGCAGAATTCGCAAGGTACAACAAGCCTGTCCTGCTGCTATTTGGACAACTATACTGGGATGTGTTGTTTCAGCAGGACAGCGCTTACTGACTAACTTCCTGAAGACACACGTTCCTCATATCCTGTGTTACTGGTTAAAGGGTCAGTTTCTAAATATCCTTTGTGGCCAACTGCAACTTAAAATAACCCATGCTGTTCTGTGAGGGAAAACTAAACTGTGCTGGATTCCTCCAGGCTGTAGTACTGTGCTGCATTGCGCGTGACCTTTCAACAGCACAAGACATTTATTCACTTTTACCACAGGGTCACTCTCCAATATGTACCACAGTTCCCTCGGAAGTGACGAATCAGATGCACTCTCAGTCTCGTGGCTTGGGGAACTTAAACATGAATCGATCCTCCTGTGTCTGAGGAATTACTGAACTCTGCAGGTGTCCAGAGTGTTGTCCGGCCCCTGCTGGGTGAGTAGGAGACGGTGTTCCACAAGGACTCCGCCCTTTCAGTCCCATTCTGTGATAAGTGGCACAAGTTGTTCTGAAGTTAATCAGTTCCCCTGGAAGTGACATACAAGCTCACTTTTCACTCTCATGTTTTAGGGGAACCATTAAGGAAACAATCAATGAATAATAAAGCATGGTCAATGACACTTGGCAACAACGGTATTTCTTTGCCATATTTACCGGCTGTATGTGACTGATTAGATACCATTGTACGCACATTAATCTCTCATACTTCGTCGTCGATGGTCCTGCTCGAGACGCGCAATAGTTTCAAGATAAATGTAGCACACTGTGCCTCGAATTCCGTTTCTGTAAATTTACCGAATGGAACTTCACGGAAACAACTTCGTCCCTCTAAACACTCCCGTTTGAATTCCACAACCATCGCTGTTACTTCTGCGTGTGCTCAGTCCCAGCAGTCCTTCTGATTTTGCTCCATGCCCGCAGTCAAGTCGTCTTGACCAGGTCTCCAGCCTCTGCAGCAGAAGTCTAGATCTGCATCTGCATGGATAGACTGCAAATAACATTTAAGTGCCTGTCAGAGGGTTCTTCGAACCCCATTCACAATTGTCTGTTATTCCAATCTTGTATAGGGCATGGAAGAAACAAACACCTATATATTTTCGTGCGAGCTCTGGTTTCCCTTATTTTATTATGGTGATCGTTTCTTCATAATATGTCGGCGTATACTACTTGAACATCCCCCTTTGGGTTCAGGTCCTTCCTGTCGTTCAAAATCAGCATATCGATACATTGAAACCTCATGTATTTCTTTATCATCCCTATTACATTTCTGAATTGTTGCATTATAAACTGAAGAGCCAAAGAAACTGCTACACCAGCCTAATATCATGTAGGCCTCTGGCGAGCTCACAGAAGTGCCGCAACGCGACTAATGTCTGAATTAGTTCTGGGGGGAAATGACACCATGAATCCTGCAGGGGTGGCCATAAATTCGTAAGAGTACGAGGGGCTGGAGATCTCTTCTGAACAGCACGTTGCAAGGCACACCACAAATGCTCAATAATGTTCATGTCTGAGAGTTTGGGGCCAGCGGAGGCGTTTAAACTCAGATGAGTGTTCCTGGAGCCACTATGTAGCAACTGTGGACGTATAGGGTGTCGCATTGTCCTGCTGGAGTTGCCCAAATCCGTCGGAATGCCCAATGGACATGAATGGATGCAGGTGATCAGACAGGATTCTTACATACGTGTCACCTGTCAGAGTCGAATCTACACGTATCAGGCGTCCCATATCAGCTAAAAACGGCACACACTCAACTCCATTACAGAGCCTCCACCAGCATGAACAGTCCCCTGCTGACATGCAGAGTCCTCGGATTCATGAGGTTTCCTCTATACCCGTACACGTCCATCCGCTCGATACAACTCTTACCTTTCATTTTCTTTGGTTGATAATACTAAGTTTATGACACTAGTTAAGTCATTATATGCGAGGTATTCTTCGGATTCCTGGAGGACCCTGACAAAAAGACTTAAATTAAGGACGTTTTCAGCAACATACTGACTGAACCAAATATCCGTACAACGAAAAACGAACCAGTGTGTGAAATTACACTTTTTTATTCAACTGATGACTAGTTGCGTGCCAGGACCCATTTTCTTCCTTTTATAAGTCGCCACCCGCTCAAGGTAGATGAGTTGCTTACAGCGAGTAGAAGGCAATAGAGCGACTGCTGTCAGGTACGTAGGTTATTCTAGAACGTTAACCAGAGTATCTGGAAAACAATTAGAATAAGAGGCTCTGTCTTGCAATTCTGATTAACACACATGAGAGGGAGCAGGCAACACATCTGGATAAAGAGGTAGGACATCCTGGCCAACAATTGTCTTAATGGCAGTAACAGGAGAAGGTCGTTAAAAGGTCATCGGAAAGGGTGACTTAAATGGAACAGACAAGTTTAGAGGCATCTCAGTTTTTCTTTTGTTTAATCATTGCAGCACCAGAAATCCCAACGACTTCCCCACGCCTGTATGTTTCTGGAAGATGCTAGGACACACACCAGCTATCTCAGCTTCCTTTTTCGTACCATCGATCCCACCAGTAGAGCAGAAGTCAGCACTACAGTTTATAACAACCAACAGACTCACTTCAGGGGGCGCTGTGTGAGGAGTAGATGTACCCAACTGCTCTCTGTCCTGTATACGACATCTCTTCTGTTGCACTGCGGACACAGCCAGTCTGCTAACAACAGCTTCACGACCCTGCAACTAAGTTCAAACTGAAAAGTCAGGAGCAGGTAGATGTGCATTCATCTGTTGGTCCATTGCACCTGGCCAAGACGTGGCAACAATCTCGTGGGCAGTAGAAACGAGATCAGCTAACGCCAATTTCGACGCTGTTCCAAGGAGGACTTCGACACAAATATCCTCCACTGCCATATTAGATCAGAGGTGGCCACTTTAGGTGATGAGAAAGAACGTCACTACTTCCTCATTATATATTGTAAGAATGTGCTACTCACAAAACTGCAGGTGGGAAGGAGTGTTGTTCTTTACTACCATCTCCACTGAACAGATCCTACTGTAACTCTGTGAAGGATATTGAGTGGACTAGCGTTCACATCGTATACTCCTCACATCACTCTAAGAGACCAAAGTAAACTGTTGTTACACTCGTGGAGACGAAAACACTGAGGGAAAGCTGTCCAGGTATGCACATTCTGTGGTGAGGCAGTAAACTGGCGACCCTCCCATCTGGTGCTCGATGCGGAATTACCCTTGGACCACGGCTGCAGAAATATCATAGAAGAATCTCTACCTTATGACGTCGTATTTGCAAATCAGATTTCTCTGGTCAGTGTGTTGCACTGGAACTGTTCACGAATTTCTGAGTGACTATTTACGCAACTTGTCTATAGAATGCGGCAGATGAATGCTTTGGCAACAAATTTCTCTGAACATTATTCGACAGTAGTCATTCATTTCATGTTCACAGGGGGCGTTCATAGAAAATACCAGCTCTGGAAAATGAGACATGTTAATTTCCAGGCTTGGAGGTGTGGAGTACAGTAGAGGGATACAGTTCCCATGTTTGATCAGTAAGTAGCTACAGAAGTATTCTTCTGTTGTACACTTTTCTTGTATTATTTGTACTTGCAGTTTTCACATTTCTTTACAGTCGAGGCGTAATTCTGTGTATTTTAGTGAGTTAGTAATTTGGATAGCGTATTTCCATGAGGCAGTAGTTAGAAGGATGAAAAGTGGTTGTTTGTCTTATACAATTGCCTGGGTTTTGGAATGGCTAGATTCAAGGTGTGTCTGATTAGCATGGTTGAGGTGGGATGGTCAACACATTGGAGGAAATGGACAGGATATCTGAACCCGGCCGCCCCTAGTGTTTTCATAAACAGTATGTCTTCTTGTCAATAAGAGTAGGGTTCACTTGGAACTTCTCCTTCATTGACTATGTTCTGCAACTTATCCACTACCTCAATAAGAACAAATTTGTCATCTTTGCAGCTCTTAACCTTCTGACTACGTCTGTGTGTGTGAGTGTGTGTGTGTGTGTCCAGTGTGAGGGACTGGTGCCTGTACCACTAGTATAGACAGAACACTACCGCTTGTTACTGCTCCCACCCAGCGCAATGTAATAATTTTCATCGTTACAGTAGTCATTGCATTATCATACAATGGGTAAATAGTTCTTTATTTCTTTATTTGTCACTGTGTTGTGTTTCTATCGAACTGCAGATGGTACACCGCTTTACTGTCTGCTGTTCTCATCTGAGAGTGTGTGCTTGTGTTTAGTTTTTGGAGCGAACGTGGAACGGCACATTCACGTTCAGGAGAAACTGGAACAGGAAGTACGAGCTAGTCACACAGAGAAAGAAATGAAAAAAATGTGAAGCTTCAATCACAAACAAACACAGGAATAAAGGCCAGTGTCCTACTAACTATTTAATTGACATTCAAATAATTATGAAAGATATAGCGTCAATCACGTGCCTTTCTTCAAGACCAGACCATGATTTCCATATGTCGTCAACCACATGTCTGCAACCCATTGCACTCGTACTTAGACTAAATATATTCCCCTACAGGTGAGACATGTTAATTGACAATCGATTGCCGGGTATTGGCGGATAAATGCAATACTGCAGTTCCTGTGTTGTTCATAAATGCGATGGAATGTTTCCTCGGACATGCATGCGTCCGTATTTGCATGCATGTCCGAAAGGACATTACAGTGTACTTCTGAAGAACACAGGTAGAGCAGTATAGTACTGGCCCACGAAAAGCTCTCGTGCGAAGCAAAAATATTGACCAATATTTTAGTCACACTCTTTAGTTTGTTTACGTCCATAGGACATGTTAGACTTGTGGTCTGAGGGAAAGTCTGTATGGTTCTTTGTCATCAGCAGGACTGGAAATTATGACCAATGTGTCGCAAATTGACTTGCGCACCAGGATATAACGTATGGATGCTAATATCTGTATGTAATGCTTTCAGGTGTTCCTAGTGACGTAAGGAATTTCTGATACCTCCAACCATTCATTTCTTGCTTTTCCGATTTTTTTGCACTACCTCACACTTCCTTCGGTTACCTACTTAACGATTCCTTGATATCTAAGGATGTATCCTGTCAATCGATTCCTTCTATTAGTCAGACAGTGCCTCTATTGTTTCCTATCAGTTCGATCCTGTACCTCTTCATTATAGATTCTATTTCACCATCTTATCTTCAGAACTATTCTGTATCACATGTCAGATTCTGCTACGATGGGAGCATGACCGTTGTATTTTCTGCTTGCCATCATCCGCCCATAACACCAACGTATGGAGGGCCGGTGGGCTAATGTTGCAGGGCCAGACCTTCTGACACTCATCTGGACTGGTCCCCTCTAACTAAAGAACAGGCTGCCCTCCTCTTCGGGAACCATATGTTGGTCTGGCTGCTGTATAGACGCCCCTTCCACGTTGTTGCATCTGCAGTATGGCTGTCTGCATCACTGAGGCACGCAGGCCACCCCAATCTTGCATAGCCTTGCTGCTAAACAGTGGAGGTGGAGGTGGGACTAGACTATTGTAGCCTTTTTTTTTGGTCATCAGCTTACTGACTGGTTTGATGCAGCCCGCCACGAATTCCTTTCCTGTGCTAACCTATTCATCTCAGAGTAGCACTTGCAACCTACGTCCTCAATTATTTGCTTGACGTATTCCAATCTCTGTCTTCGTCTACAGTTTTTGCCCTCTACAGCTCCCTCTAGTGTCAAGGAAGTCATTCCCTCATGTCTTAGCAGATGTCCTATCATCCTGTCCCTTATCAGTGTTTTCCACATATTCCTTTCCTCTTCGATTCTGCGTAGAACCTCCTCATTCCTTACCTTATCAGTCCACCTAATTTTCAACATTCGTCTATAGCACCACATCTCAAATGCTTCGATTCTCTTCTGTTCCGGTTTTCCCACAGTCCATGTTTGACTACCATACAATGCAGTACTCCAGACATACATCCTCAGAAATTTCTTCCTCAAATTAAGGCCGGTATTTGATATTAGTAGACTTCTCTTGGCCAGAAATGCCTTTCTTAGCCATAGCGAGTCTGCTTTTGATGTCCCCTTTGCTCCGTCCGTCATTGGTTATTTTGCTGCCTAGGTAGCAGAATTCCTTTATTGACTTCGTGACCATCAATCCTGATGTTAAGTTTCTCGCTGTTCTCATTTCTACTACTTCTCATTACCTTCGTCTTTCTCCGATTTACTCTCAAACCATACTGTGTACAGATTGAAGAGTAGGGGCGAAAGGCTACAGCCTTGTCTTACACCCTTCTTAATACGAGCACTTCGTTCTTGATCGTCCACTCTTATTATTCCCTCTTGGTTGTTGTACATATTTTATATGACCCGTCTCTCCCTATAGCTTACCCCTAATTTTCAGAATGTCGAACAGTTTGCACCATTTTATATTGTCGAACACTTTCTCCAGGTCGACAAATCCTATGAAAGTGTCTTGATTTTTCTTTAGCCTTGCTTCCATTATTAGCTGTAACGTCAGAATTGCCTCTCTCGTCCCTTTACTTTTCCTAAAGCCAAACTGATCGTCACCTAGCGCATTCTCAATTTTCTTTTCCATTCTTCTGTATATTATGCTTGTAAGCAGCTTCGATGCATGAGCTGTTAAGCTGATTGTGCGATAATTCTCGCACTTGTAAGCTCTTGCCGTCTTCGGAATTGTGTGGATGATGCTTTTCCGAAAGTCAGATGGTATATCGCCAGACTCATATATTCTACACACCAACGTGAATAGTCGTTTTGTTGCCACTTCCCCCAATAATTTTTGAAATTCTGATGGAATGTTATCAATCCCTTCTGCCTTATATGACCGTAAGTCCTCCAAAGCTCTTTTAAATTCCGATTCTAATACTGGATCCCCTATCTCTTCTAAATCGACTCCTGTTTCTTCTTCTATCACATCAGACAAATCTTCACCCTCATAGAGACTTTCAATGTATTCTTTCCACCTATCTGCTCTCTCCTCTGCATTTAACAGTGGAATTCCCGTTGCACTCTTAATGTTACCACCGTTGCTTTTAATGTCACCAAAGGCTGTTTTGACTTTCCTGCATGCTGAGTCTGTCCTTCCGACAATCATATCTTTTTCGATGTCTTCACATTTTTCCTGCAGCCACTTCGTCTTAGTTTCCCTGCACTTCTTATTTATTTCATTCCTCAGCGACTTGTATTTCTGTATTCCTGATTTTCCAGGAACATGTTTGTACTTCCTCCTTTCATCAATCAACTGAAGTATTTCTTCTGTTACCCATGGTTTCTTCGCAGCTACCTTCTTTGTACCTATGTTTTCCTTCCCAACTTCTATGATGACCCTTTTTAGAGATGTCCATTCCTCTTCAACTGTACTGCCTACTGCGCTATTCCTTATTGCTGTATCTATAGCGTTAGAGAACATCAAACGTATCTCGTCATTCCTTAGTACTTCCGTATCCGACTTCTTTGCGTATTGATTCTTCCTGACTAATGTCTTGAACTTCAGCCTACTCTTCATCAATACTAAATTGTGATCTGAGTCTATATCTGCTCCTGGGTACGCCTTACAATCCAGTATCTGATTTCGGAATCTCTGTCTGACCATGATGTAATCTAATTGAAATCTTCCCGTACCTCCCGGCCTTTTCCAAGTATACCTCCTCCTCTTGTGGTTCTTGAACAGGGTATTCACTATTACTAGCTGAAACGTGTTACAGAACTCAATTAGTCTTTCTGTTCTTTCATTCCTTTTCCCAAGCCCATATTCTCCTGTAACCTTTTCTTCTACTCCTTCCCCTACAACTGCATTCCAGTCGCCCATGACTATTAGATTTTCGTCCCACTTTACATACTGCATTACCCTTTCAATATCATCATACACTTTCTCTATCTGTTCATCTTCAGCTTGCGACGTCGGAATGTATACCTGAACTATCGTTGTCGGTGTTGGTCTGTTATCGATTCTGATTAGAACAACCCAGTCACTGAACTGTTCACAGTAACACACCCTCTGCCCTACCTTCCTATTGATAACGAATCCTGCACCTGTTATACGATTTTCTGCTGCTATTGATATTACCCAATACTCATCTGACCAGAAATCCTTGTCTTCCTTCCACTTCACTTCACTGACCCCTACTATATCTAGATTGAGCCTTTGCATTTCCCTTTTCAGATTTTCTAGTCTCCCTACCACGTTCAAGCTTCTGACATTGCACGCCCCGATTCGTAGAACGTTATCCTTTCGTTGATTATTCAATCTTTTTCTCATGGTAACCTCCCCCTTGGCAGTCCCCTCCCGGAGATCCGAATGGGGGACTATTCCGGAATCTTTTGCCAATGGAGAGATCATCATGACACTTCTTCAAATACAGGCCACATGTCTTGTGGATACACGTTACGTGTTTTTAATGCAGTGGTTTCCATTGCCTTCTGCATCCTCATGTCGTTGATCATTGCTGATTCTTCCGCCTTTAGGGGCAATTTCCCACCCCTAGGACAAGAGAGTGCCCTGAACCTCTATCCGCTCCTCTGTCCTCTTTGACAAGGCCGTTGGCAGAATGAGGCTGACTTCTTATGCCGGAAGTCTTCGGCTGCCAATGCTGATTATTTATCAAAGTTTAGGCAGTGGCAGGGATCGAACCCGGGACCGAAGACGTTTTGATCATGAATCAAAGACGCTACCCCTAGACCACGGGTTCCCCTATGCTGTCCAATATTTGCCTTGATTCATAAATGACATGAGGGTATCACAGGCTCTCTATATTGTCCCTTGCACTGATAATCGCCGGGTAAGATTGTCTATACGTCTACTGAGTCCTTTTAGTCTTCTGAGTCTTTCTTCATATTCTTATATAAAATTTATAAATTACGTATTTGTATCTCTAGGTATACAGATAAAACAGAACGAAGCGATTACCAGTGGCTGTAGATATTCCGTACGTAGCAAATTTATTTTAGATTCTTTATAGGTATTTTGTATGAAGCCCTTGTCGACACAGACAGTATGTAAGCGACAACATTTCGTATCATAGATTTAGATGCGTCTGTCGCATCAGAAATGAGCGACTTGTGTTGTGTAATGGTTTTAGACATAGGTATTTCACATAACCCCTGGAAAAGAAATGAGTTGGTGTCAGCGCCAGAACTCTAGCGGGCAGGGAACGCAGTGCCGTCATGGCAAGGACGACGGATTCCAAGTTTTGGGAGGTGCTGATTTCAAAGTGTGCAGCGGCTTCCGATTCGCAGCTCTTGCATAACGATGGAAATTCTGAAGTTAATTTTACATTCTCTGTAATGCTTATCAATGTACTGGTACGTGTTAGCTGCAGTCATGTGTCACCGCTGTAGTGATTTTGGGTTGGCCCGTACGGTGGGCCCCAAACTGTACGGTCTCGGTCCGTGTCGCTGGCCTCGCACGCCCTGCATTATAACGCCCACAGCCGCGCTGTCGCAACCGGGACTCAGTTTGGAGCACAAACAGGATTTCAGCTGACCGCAAACCGCTAGCCGCCTGCGGTCACAGCTGGGATATGACGCCAGCACTCTTGCCTGTTCTTCACACACACACGCCCGTAAGAATCTGGAGTATTCCTGGCGCACATCCGCAGTGATCTCGTTATGCAAATATGCGTTCCTGCGTCAGTGGCTTCCCACTAAAGGATAAACATGCCTTTAAAAGGCAAGTGCGTCTATACTGTATGGAAGCCTGTGTGTAGCACATCCTGACACTTAACACTAGCTTTAAAATGGTTATGAATATTCCTAGCTAGGTTTGGAAAGTCATTTACTAGCTTCACTGACACATATGTGAAAATATGAAATATGCATTTGAGTATAATTAGTCCAGGACATTGTTCAGTTAAGCGAGTAGCAACAGTGTTTCTTGATAGTATCATATAATTGCAATCAGCACAAGTAAATCTTATAAGATTGTTTTGAGAAACATTTTACTCAGAAAATGGAAGCATTACATTATTATAAAGATTTTTACTTGTTATCATATTCGCCATGTTTTAAAATATCACAAAGGTTCCGAAAATTACGTCAGTTTTATTTGTGTCCTTATCAAAATATCAAACCAAAACACACGAGGTTTTAACATATTCTACGTCTGTTGACTCGTCAGTGAGAACACTGAATTCAGTGTGTCTCAGTTTTCTTGGAACTTCGTTCTGCGTTGTTATGGCTCTCTCCTATCACATTGTTTACGATCTGGAAACATTCAGTTCAACGCAGTTGAGTAGCATCTGAAATTTTAGAATCAGGGAAACAACTCTCGACTACGTCTTTCAGCTGATTTACTACAATCAAAAGAAGACTGTTCTGCAACGAATTCTGTCAAGTAAACATTGGATGATTTAACAGTGGAAACACGCTGTATGGAGTGACGAATCACGGTACAGAATGTGGCGATCCGATGGTAGGGTGTGGGTATGGCGTATGCCCGGTGAACGTCATAGGCCGGCGTGTGTAGAGCCAACAGTAAAATTAGGATGCAGTAGTGTTATGGTGCGGTCGTGTTTTCCATGAATGGGGCTTGCACGTCTTCCTCTTTTGCCTGGTACTATCATAGCACAGGCCTACATTAATCTTTTAAGCACCTTCTTGCTTCCCACTGTCGAAGAGCAATTCGGCGATGGTGATCGCATCTTTCAACACGGTCGAGCACCTGTTTACAATGCACGGCCTTTGGCGGAGTGGTTGGACTAAAAAATCGTCTCTGTAACGGACAGGCCTGCACAGATTCCTGACCTAACTCATATAGAACACCTTTGGGATGTTTTGGAGCCCGACTTCGTGCCAGGCCTCTCCTCAGTGCAGTACTCCGAGAAGAACGAGCTGCCATTCCCCAAGAAACTTTCCAGAACCTGATTGAAAGTATGCCTGCAAGATGTGTCATGAAGGCTAAGGAAGGGCTAGTACCATATTGAATTCCAGTATTGCCGATGGAGGGTGCCACGAACTAGTGAATCATTTTCAGCCAGGTGTTCAGATAGTTTCTTAATGGAAAAAATAAAAGGTATTCATATGATGTGGGCTATAAACTGAAAGTAATAGCGTATGCAGAAGAACATGGAAAAAGAGCAGCTGAGTGACATTTCGGCCGTCCACCAATAGAAATGGTGGCTCCATCTTGGTGTGGGCTGTCTTCCATGGAACAGACTGGGTCCTCTGGCCCAGCTGAATCAATCGTTGGCTAGAGATGGTTATGGTCGGGTATTTGGTGAACATTTGCAGCCATTCATGGACTTTATCTTCCCAAACAACAATGCGTCATGTCACCAGGACACAATTGTTCGCTACGGATTTGAAGAACAATCTGGACAGTTAGAGCGAATGATTTGGCCACCCACACAGCTCTACCACTCGTTCCTCCGCACCCGTGACCGGGATACTCTCACCCACCACCGGCAATTACAGCAACACATCTGGAAACTCCTTACAACAAAAAAACGCCGGGACTGCTCCAAAGGCAACACCACCCCTGGTCATGATGGCGTCATCTACCACCACCTCAAGGAATCCCCCACATCCTTCCTGTCTGTCCTTGCTACCTTCTACAAGGTCCTCCTCTCCACTGGATTTTACCCCAACCTGTGGAAGATTTCCCATGTCCTGCTGTTCCCTAAACCTAACAAACCCCCCTCTGATACCTCTTCCTATCGTCTCATCTGCCTCACCTCCATGTTCAGTAAGGTCTTTGAGGCCATCCTCTCTCACCGTATTCACCGCCACCTTAACCAATACCACCTCCTTCCCCTTACCCAATGTGGCTTCCGGCCTTCCTTCTCCGCCAACGGCCAGGCCCTTAACCTTACCAATCTTCTTTCCCTCCAAACTAACTCCCGTTGCTCTGCTATCTTTGTTTCCCTTGATTTCCAGAACGTCTATGACCATGTCTGGCATCCCGGGCTCCTCTTCAGATGTATGCTCTCCCCATCAACTTCATCCATCTCGTTGCTTCCTTCCTCTCCCATCGTCCCTCCTATGTGACTATCCACAATTCCAACTCCAGTACTTTCTATCCCTCTGTCAGTGTGCCCCACGGTTTGGTCCTTTCCCCTCTCTATCTCCTGTACACTGCTGATACGCCCAAACCTTCCCCACCTGTTCTTCTTCTCCAGTTTGCTGATGACACCGCCTTCCTAGCCCTTTATACTACCTTTCAATAGTTCCAACATACCCTCCAAATCCACCTTGACCAATTCACCACTTGGTGCAACCAGTGGTTCCTCCGCATCAATCCCTCCATGACCCAGGCGATGATCATAGGCCGCACCACCTACTCCTTCCGCCTCCATGATTTCTACCTCACCATTTATGGCCGTCCTATCCACCTCACTCCTACCCTCAAATACCTTGGCCTCACACTCGACCGCCACCTCACCTGGACTCCCCATCTCCTTACCATCCAAAACAAACCTCACAACCGCCTCCACCTCCTGAAACTCCTGTCCGGCCGGACGTGGGGTCTGCATCCTTCCACCATCCTTCACACCTACAAATCCTTGATCTGCCCCATCCCCTGTTATGCCAGTGTAGCTTGAATTTCCGCCCCTCCCCGGTTCTATAAGGCCGTCCAAATCCTCGAATGCCTTGCGCTCCACCTCGCCTTCCACATCCGCCTTCCATCCCCCAATAGCATCCTCTATGACATCATCCCCCTCCCCCACCTTCTCCTTTTCCTTGAACACATCCGCACACTATGTATTGTCCGCCGCCTTGATCCCCCTCACACCCAGGTGTCTCCTTTCCTCTCCACCCCCAACCAGTTGCCACACCTTTACCTTTGTGTCCCACCCTCTCTCCATCTCCACACCCTCCATCACAACTTCCACCGTCTACCCCTCCCAGATGATGAGCTTCGCCCTGACATCTACTTTTCCTACCAAATCTGACCCCATCTTCCTGCCTCCTCCTCAGGGCTCCCTCTCCTCCCCCTTCCTCCTCCTGAGTGGCTTCCCCCTCCTACTTCCCTCCCTCGCTTGTGCCCTCTTTCAGTGTCTCTGCACTCCCTCCTGCCCTGTCTTCCCTCTTCATCTCCCACCACACGTATCTCCTGGCCTCTTCATGTACCCACTGACAACCCTGTTCTCTTCATCCTGCCGCTTCCCCTGCTGCCCCTTGCTCTCCCTCCTTTCCATTCGCTCTGACCTTTCCCCAGGCAAGTCCCACCTGGCAGTTTTATTCTTCGTCATGTGTGCTACAAGTGGGTTTAAACGTGTTGTTCTGGAGTTTTTTTAATACTGTGGCCGACTTTTAACCTGTGCATGTCCATTCAGTGTCTTCTCTGTGTTTTAAGCATCGCCAACTGTGTTTTTCAACTTCCTGGTGACTTTTTTAACTGTCCCCTGTGAACGTCTCCATGTCAGTCTAATTTTATCTCCATTTTCTCCCTTTGCTCTGTTTTATGTTCCCCTTTTTTATCGCCTTATGTATGTAACATTTTCTTCTTAATTTAGTTGTCATGTCGCTCGGCTGAGGAACGGCGGATTGTGCCGCTGACAGCCCTCACCTGCCCATATGGGGCAGGGGAGTGAAATCAAAATAAAGCAAAAAAAAAAAAAAGAAAAAGGTGCCCAAACGTCAGCCAGGTGTGCAGTACGTAGGAGGGTGGACCAAAGTGCGCGAGAGGCTGGTGTAGCCGACTTGGACAAGTCCGTTACAGTAAACAAATACATTGGTGACTAAGGAAAACTCACTGTACATCGATGCTTTCAGGTCCGTTAAGCATAAACTATCAAACCGATTACTTGACTACTTATTACAGGTCGAACAAAACGCCCTCACACCGACATGAAATAATGTTGAGGTGGACTCATACAAGAAGGTGAAAATGAGCATTTATTTTTGTTTTGAAAATGTTGGTTTTAGTCTATACCCACAGTTCGTTTATTTTGCCTCCCAGCTACCAGTTGCGGTACACACTAACATCCTCAGGCCATCCTCTGGCACGCATTCGTGACCCTCACTTCCGAAGTAACTGTGTCAGATTTTTGTATTTGACACGTTACATCTACTTGGGAAGTAAACATAACCAGAAGCAAATTAAATAAACTGCTACTGAAGACTAAAACAAAAAAATTTCAGTATTGTATTCATCGTTGTTCGACTGACAGTGTGTGAGGAATATGTATTTTTATATGTAAGTTGAGGTGGAGGGGGAAGAAAGGAAGCGGGTGGGAATGGGGTACTGACGTCAGCTGCATCGAGGCTTTATGCAGAATCAGCGGCGACGAGTGGAAAGTGTGTGCCCTGCCGTAGGCCGCCTCAGCGCCACTCTGCTACTGCACTGAGTTATCTCCACTGGTTCTACAGAGAAGACAGACAAATACGAGAGCCACGCAACACAATATCGCTGAGGAGGCAAAAAACAAATGTAGAATCTACCCTCCATAGTTCTGGACACTTACAAAGCATTAATGTAGTGAAAGGAATGTACGGCCGACCTCTCCAGACTGGATGTGCTGGGTCAGACTAACTCCTAATAAGCGTGTCACAAGTGCTGATGTCGTGACGTCACAGACGTGTATAACCGCGTGAGGCGTGCACGGACACGGAAGTTTTCTACGCCAGGTGCTTTTTACGTCTGCGTATGCCTGTCAGACGCTGGTTACACCGTGACGAGTTTTCGGCACTGTGTATGATGGAACTGTTTACCAAACCACAGAAAAACACTCGAGAAAAGTACAGAATGTTAGAAAACTAAAATATATTTAATACGAATGAAGAGAAAGGAGCAGGTAATTCTCGGAAGACGGTCATGGATGTTTTGTTCAATAAAAAACGCGACACGCCATTCATGTCTTACATTTTCTGCTGTGTAAGAGGCTGTAGACATCAGAATGTAGGGCATTGGCTTTCACCTGAATGACGGTAATTATCTTATCCCTAGGAGACTATAAAGTAATTCGCCAAATTATTTACATCAAAACTTGAGAAAACAGCATTCGAGATAGCTCGGCAATCTATACGGTGGGGCTGCCACCGACCCCTTGTCTGGTAGCCCAGTGATAATCTGTTGTTTTTCATAACGACGCTGGAGATATTTCTTGTGACCTTGAAATTTTGTTCATATTTAACACGGAAGGAGTTTCGAGAACATACGACATTAGAACGTCATCATCAGAAACTTAGTTGCATGCTGTAACGGAGTTTGTGGCCCAGAGCAATTTTCGTGGCACATCATCAATGTTGCATCTCCTTAATTGCTAGCTATGTCATGCTGTCGAGTTACAAACTAATGATCTGAGGATAAATGTGTTTATGATGAGACTTGAAGATGAATTTAGCCTTCAATATAGCTCGCCAGTTTATATGGTGGGGCAAATAAAAGTGGCGCAGAGGACAGAGTTCCAGGGTACGAAGGAACACAGCAGGGTGAAGGAAATACAGTACTGACCTGTCTGTAGCAGATGTCGCGAGTGACCACCGTCCACCTCTTGGCACTTGTGGGTCCTGGTCAGCCAGCTGGCGACGTGGGTCGAAGCTGGACTGCTGGGATTGATGCAGTCTCATCACAAATGCTCTGCTGCAGTCCTTGAAGGCTATGAGGGTTGTTGCGACACACTCTAGACATGAGAGCTCCCCACACAAAATGATTGCACAGTGACAGATCATGTGAAATGGCTGGCCAGCTACGGTCGTGACCAGACTGACCTCCGCTAAAAACTCTGACACACATAACTCCTAGATTTGGCTGGTTGTATGGGCAGCTGCTCCATCCTGTTGAAACTAACTATAGGTGTTTACCTCCTCCGTTAGTGCTGCCAGAAATGATTTCAAAATGTTGGCAATGTAACGCCCCAAAGTCAGACTCTGATGAAAGCAGATGGGGCCAATAACGTGGTGTGCAGACACTGCACACCTAACCCCATAGTTGTGATAACGCAGCTGTGTTTTGTGGAAATTATATGGATTCTCCGCTGCACAGAACCAGTGATTCTGTGAGTTGACGTAACCACTCAGGTGAAACCAGTCTTCGTCAGACATAAAGAAGCTAATCACAAAACTGGAGGCACTAAGGGAACTCTGCTGGTTTTAATGCGCGAACAACAGACACTCAGTAGGGATGCATGTGCAGGCCCAGCTATATTCGTCAGCATGATCGACGTGTCATTACAGTTTTTTGCAACAGGCGTCGGATTGATTTGATAGGACATCAAAGCATTTTCTGGTGAGCTCCATTCACATTTTATGGAGTCCGGGCATGTTTCGAAATGTTTTTTTTTGACTAGTTCAAAACAGATACTGTCTGAGGCCATTTTTGGACTGAACGTTGCGTGGCGTTTCTTGCTGGCACTTTGAGACCATTAAACATCTCGACAAACAACTGATCACACCATTCCAATGCCTTTTTGTGACGTTACTTTCCACAACGGACACCCGCTGTTCCTCTGTGAGTACCGTCGTCTCCTTTGCACTGCTCCACTCGCACTGACACAGCTGGCACTGCGCTCTGCACTGGTCTGGATCACGTGGCCGGCATATACGTGGTATCTGCGTCACATTCACGTCCAGACGTATCCATTCGTCCGCGCCATTTTTATTTGCCCCTGCCTGTTGCTTGCATTTCACGTATGATGCCCAGACTGGAATGGAATGACGTTAACTCGCGGCTCGAGGACGAAGTGAGATGGAACAGCTGGAAATTCATGTCGAGTGACTGACAGATGAACATACGGAGACTGCAGTTTTATGTCGATTTCCTCCCTTAGGTTCCAGTTCTGGAGGTCACACCGTATTACTGTGTCTCTCCCTACCCCAGGCTCAGATTTGTTAGTTGCCGTAGTTTTGTCAGTATGTGGGATATTATTGCCAAAATTCATTGCATGAGTTTTCGCGCTCCAATTATTTTTTTCTGGACACTGGTTTACTTTGGTTAATTGTATGTTGCGAACAAATGAGATTAATTATTATTATACTGGAACTGGCTTCTTATTAAATGAACAGTTTTGTTACTGTAACTCAGTAGACGGCACAACATATCCACCTCTCCTACAGTTATCGTAAAAATGTTCTGAAATTATTTCTGTTGTCAAAAATAATGAAGTTACCGTACGGAACGCTTAAAGAACCTCAAACCTTGCAGTGGATTTTTCGTCAACATTAATTATTAATCAGTGCCATGGCTAACACTAGAGCGTAAGACTATCATTGTTAACCGGAAAATGATTTCTCTATAACTTTTACGAGCCCATAATTTTTGCTTAGCAAGGTTTCCTTTTGAAACATGAAAGTATTTTAACTTTGATACTGTTAAAGTTTACAATATTAGCAGCTCGCGTCCGCCTGTGAAACAGGACGTAAAATCTGCTGCTTTGTACTCCGATCTCTAACTGCTGTGAGAAATAATTTTAAATGCACTTTTCACCTGACCGCTTATTGCCGTATGATTGCCCTTACTATCAGATCTGAATCTGCCGCGGCGGCGGCTCGCTCCGCCGTGTCTCAGCTCTGCACCGCAGACACGACTTAAAAAGCTGAAAGTGTCGCAAATAGATGTGTAAAATACCAGGCAAGCTTTCTAATAGTACCATACGAATTCTTATTACACAACTATATTTAAAACTCGAATAACAAGTTCACACACCATTCTTTATACTCAGCGCCCAATAGCGTCCTGCTTACAATCTTGACAAATGAAAGCTAGCTACGTGTTAAACATAGCGTCACAGATTCCTCCTCTCTATGTGACTCCAAGAAGACGACAACGACAATATTATTCTTACACTACTACTTATAAAATGGCTGATTGTCATGAAATCTTTGAGTTTTTCTTTATTAATTCTTTTCTGTGGCGGTTTCAGAACTCGCCGACACAGATATTATTTCGGAAATCCACTACTTAATCCTTTACAAATACAAAATATATCATAATTGTCTCTATTCTATTACTATTCAGAGCTCACACACGTAATCAGTGCCTGTATATACATAAATAAAATTGTAGTTGCACAGTTATAAAGTATGTTTTACGTGGAAACGTTATAGCGTCTGATGTGAAAGATAACTTTAAAGGTGAGAGTGAATATTACGAGATTACAGCAGATCACAAGTGGTGGTTGTGGAGGTAAAACGGAAGTTAGCAGGAGCATCCAGCCTGCTCTGCTGCCGTTGGTACATTATCAGCTTTACCTCATCTCCCATACTCTGTTGCAGTGATACAGCCGACGTAATGCTCATTATGTCCCACCATGAAGACATGCAAGACCTGATTAATATATCATGCTGTGCGGAAACGTAGGGTGAAACGAAGCCTGGTGTTTGTTAAGGAGACGCTGAACTGTGGAGAACATAAGAAGCGTTAGCCTGCACTGACCCTGCAACACTGATATCTACCAGCACGACAATGCGCCCCACTCATAGCTCCAGTCTCGCTGAAGTAACTCAGCCAACCTGGTTGTGACATCTAAGAGCTAATCCAGGTCGCATGTCGTGTTCAGTTGAGGCCGAAAGTAGCCCCTGAAGCCTGTTCACGGCACCCTGATGAGAGCAGTATACACCAGACCTGTTCCTACAGAACCAGCTGATTTAACCTTTGCTCAGAACGACACCCATCTCCTCAGTTATTGTGTTACACGGATCTCCTCTGCAGGGTGTTGCTCAGCTCACCTGTTGCAGACATGCTGATTTATTGGCGTTTCATGCTGGACAGAATAATAAGCCAAAATAACCAGTGGTGTTTGGTCGGAAAACACAGAATTTGCTAGATACAACAAGCCTGGTCTGCTGCCTTTTGGACAACTTTACTGGGATGTGTTGTTTCAGCAGGACAGCTCTTATTGACTAACTTTCTGAATCACACAGCTGCTCTAGCGCAGATGTTCCTCATATCCTGTATTACTGGTT
The DNA here is from genome assembly GCF_023864345.2 of Schistocerca serialis cubense. Lineage (NCBI taxonomy): Eukaryota > Metazoa > Arthropoda > Insecta > Orthoptera > Acrididae > Schistocerca > Schistocerca serialis. The sequence goes on from NC_064648.1 coordinate 104,313,531, forward strand.
AAAGGATCAGTTTTTAAACATCCTTTGTGGCCAACTGTAACTTAAAATAACCCATGTTGTTCTGTGAGGGAACACTAAACTGTGCTGGATTCCTCCAAGCTGTACTACTGTGCTACTTTTGGGAGTGATCTTTCAACAGGACAAGACATTTATACACTTTCACTACTCTCCATTACATACCACAGTTTCCTCGGAAGTAACAGATCAGATACACTCTCAGTCTCGTGGCTTGGGGAACTTAAACATGAAACGATCCTCCTGTGTCTGAGGAATTACTGAACTCTGCCGGTGTCCAGAGTGTTGTCCTGCCTCTGCTGGGTGAGTAGGAGACGATGTTCCACTAGAACACCGGCCTTTCTGTCGCTTTCTGCGATAAGTGGCACAAGTTGTTCTAATGTCCATCAGCTCCACTGGCAATGACATGCTAGCCTAATTTTTGAGTATCATGTTTTAGAGGAACCATTAAGCAAACAATCACTGAAGATTGATCAATGAATAATACAGCATGGTCAATGGTACTTGGTAACAACCTTAACGAATGTATTTACTGTTTCTTTGCCATATTTAGCGAGTGTGTGTGACAGAATAGATACCATTGTACGCACATTAACCTCTCTTACTTCGTTCTCGAGGTTCCTACTTGAGACGTGCAATAGTTTCAACGTATATGTAGCACATTTTGCCTCGAATTCCTTTTCTGTAAATTAACCTAATTCAATTTCACGCCAGCCGCTGTGGCCGAGCTATTCTAGCCGCTTCAGTCCCGAACCGCGGTGCTGCTACGGTTGCAGGATCGAATCCTGTCTCGGGCATGGATGTGTGTGATGTCCTGAAGTTGGTTATGTTTAAATAGTTCTCAGTCTAGGGGACTGATGACCTCAGATGTTGTCCCATAGTGCTGAGAGCCACTTGAACCATTTTTTTTTAGAATCTCACGAAAACAACATCGCCCTTCTGCCAAACACTCCGGTTTGAATGCCACAACCACCTCTGTTACTTCTACGTATGCTCAGTCCTAGCACTCCTTCTGATTTTGCTCCATACCCGCTGTCATGCCGACTTGACCAGGTCTCCAGGTGCTGCAGCAGAAGTCTACATCTACATCTACATCTACATCTACATGGATACTCTGCTAATGCCATGTAAGTGCCTGTCAGAGGGTTCAATTCTCTGTTATTTCAATCAAGTATAGCGCGTGGAAAAAACAGCACTTATATATTTCCGTGCGACCTCTGATTTCCCTTATTTTATTATGGTGATCGTTTCTTCATATGTAGGTCGGCGTACACTCCTTGAACATCCACATTCAGGTTCAGGTTCTTCCTGTCGTTCAATATCAGCATAGCTATACATTGAAACGTCGTGTATTTCTGTATCATCCGCATGAAATTTCTGAATTGTTACGTTATACACTGAAGAACCAAAGAAACTGGTACACAGGCCTAATATTGTGTAGTGTCCCCGTGAGCACGCAGAAGTGCCGCAAAATGAATAATGTCTGAATGAGTTCTGGGGGAAATAACACCATGAATCGTCCAGGGCTGTCCATAAATCCGTAATAGTACGAGGGGCTGGCGATCTCTTCTGAACAACACGTTGAAAGGCATACCAGATATGCTCAATAATGTTCATGTCTGGGAGTTTGGGGCGAGTGGAAGTGTTTAATCTCAGAAGAGTGTTCCTAGAGCCACTCTGTAGCAATTGTGGACGTGTGGGGTGTCGCATTGTCCCGCTGGAATTTCCCAAGTTCGTCAGAATGCATAATGGACATGAGTGGCTGCAGGTGACCAGACAGGATGCTTATATACATGTCACCTCTCAGAGTCGTGTCTCGACGTATCAGAGGTCCCATATCACTCCAACTGCACATGCCGCACACCATTACAGAGCATCCATCATCTTGAACAGTCCCCTGCTGATAAGCAGGGTCCATAGATTCGTGAGGTTGTGTCCGTCCATCCACTCGATACAACTCTTACTTTTCATTTTCTTTGGTTGATAATATTATGACACTAGATAAGTCATTAGGAGCGAGTACTGTTAAATCAACGTTGTCTCGAAGTCACGGAAGTTATTAGCAACATACTGGTTGAAACAAAATATCTGTACAACGAAACACCAGCCACTGTGGGATATTTCACTTTTTTATTCACTTGATAGCTAGTTTCGGGCCAGGACCCATTTTCTTCCTTTTACAAGTTGTCACCCGCTCAAGTAAGATGCGTTGCTTATAGCGATTATGAGGCAATAGAGCGACTGCTGTCAGGTACGTAGGTTGTTCTTGAACATTAGCCAGATTATCTGAAAAACAAGTTGAACCAGAGGCTCTGTCTTGCAAATCTGATCGGCACAGATGAGAGGAGTCAGGCATCACATCTGGATAAAGAGGGAGGACATCCTGGCCACCAATCGGCTTAATGGGAGTAACAGGAGAATGCCAGTAAGAGGTCGTAGGAAAGGGTGACTTAAACGGATCAGACAAATTTAGAGGCGTTTCAGTTTTTCTGTTGTTTAATCATTGCAACACCAGAAATCCCAATGACTTCCCCACGCCTGTATGTTTCTGGAAGATGCTAGGACACACACCAGCTATCTCAACTTTCTTTTTCGCACCATCGATCCTACCAGTAGAGCAGGAGTCAGCACTACAGTATATATCAACCAACAGACCCACTTCAGGGAGCGCTGTGTGAGGAGTAGATGTACCCAACTGCTCTCTGTCCTGTGTACGACATCTCTTGTGTTGCACTGCGGACACAGCCAGCCTGCTAACAACAGTTTCACGACCCTGCAACGAAGTTCAAATTGAAAAGTCAGGAGCAGGTAGATGCGCATTCAGCTGTTCCTCCATTCCACCTGGCCAAGACGAGGAAACAATCTCGTGGACAATAGAAACGAGATCAGCTAACGCCAATTTCGACGCTGTTCCCAATAGGACTTCAACCCAAATATCCTCCACTAGCAATTAGATCAGAGGTGGTCACTTTAGGTGATGAGAAAGCACGTCGCTATATCCTCATTATATGTAGTATGAATGCGGTTCACACAAAACTGTAGATGGAAAGGAGTGTTGTTCTTTACTACCATCTCCACTGAACAGATCCTACTGTAACTCTGCGAAGGGTATTGAGTGGACTAGCGTTCACATCGTATACCCCTTCACATCACTCTAAGAAACCAAAGTAAACTGTTGTTATCTTCTGGCCAAGACGATGTGCTACACTCGAGGACACGAAAACACCGAGGCAAAGCTGTCCAGGTATGTGCGTACTGTGGTGAGGCAGTAAAATGGCGATCCTCCCAGCTGGCGCTCGATGCGGAACTATCCCTGGACCACAGCTGCAGAAATATCATAGATGAATCTATATCTTATGACGTAGTATTTGCAAATCAGAATACTCTGGTTACTGTGTTGCATTGGAACTGTTCACGATTTCCTGAGTGACTAATTACACAACTTATTTATAGAATGCGGCAGACGAATGCTTTGGCAACAAATTTCTGTGAACATTATTCGACAGCAGTCATTCATTTGATGTTCACAGGGGGCGTTCATAGAAAATACCAGCTCTGAACATGAGACAAGTCAATTCCCAGGTTTGAAGGTGTGGGGTACAGTAGAAGGATGCAATTCTCATGTTTGGTCAGTAAGTAGCTACAAAAGTATTCTTCTGTTGTACGCTTTTCTTGTATGATTTTTACGTGAAGTTTTCACGTTTCTTTACAGCCGAGACGTACCCCTGTGTATTTCCAGGGACAGCGGCGACAGTTCGTACATCTACCACAGCACAGGTAACAGAGCTCGTGAGACCAGACACCTCAACACAAACTGTTGTGAACCACCTATTAGCAATGACACTATGGGCACCCACACTTCTACCTCCTCACCCACCCACACCACAGCATCGACTGGTGCCGCCAGGGCTTCCTTCACCTGGAAGAAGGAATGGCGCGCCCTGGTCTTCAGCGACGCCAGCAGATACTGCCTGCATCCAAGTGACGGTCGTTTGTGCATACGAAGGAGAGCTGGTGAGTGCTACCTCAAAGAGTGTACACACTGGCCTTACCGTGCCGTTCCTGGAGAGGACATGCAGAATGTTGTTAAACCTGCTCTTTTGCTTTTCTTGTAACAGAAAGATGGTGTGTTGTTCCAAGAGGATAATGCTCGCCCACATACTGCTCATCGAGCTCAATGTGCCCTGTAAGACGTGTGGCAACTTCCGTGGCTGGCACGATCTCTGGACTCCTCTCCAGTCCAGCAGGTGTGGGGTATGATGGGACGACAAGTGACAGGTGCGACGTGTCAGGCGAGGACTCTTACACAACGACGTGACACCACGTATCCCAGGGCTGTATTCGCCACCTGTACGACCCACTGGACGACAGAGTCAGTGCCTGTGTTGCTGCCTGTGGTGGCTACGCCACTTGCTAATATGGATGTCTCAGGTTGGGTCGATGCCTGGTTCGTCCAAGCGTGTGTGCTATTCGTCTGTATGTGTTACCACTTCATGTACTCCATATGCAGTGTTGCAACAATAAATCTTGAGTGACCTATTAACTTCCAAAAGCACCATTTTTTTTCTGGCAGTGTATTAGCAACCACGAGCGGCAAAATTTGCAGACAATAATCCTATACTATGAGATCACCAGCGTCCATCTTCCACCTCTAGTCTACGCTCGCCATAGACATTAAATCACGAGTAACTTGTAGTTATGATAGATAACTTCACACAGAAATGTCCGTGGAAGCCCTGTAGGCTTGTTCTAGCTCTACTACTGATGTGGCGACAATGGTTTGCAACTCATACACGGTGTGGGGTTACAAGCTCAGACGTCTAGGTTATAATAAATATGTTTTAAGGAAGAATAATTAGAAAATGGCAGTTCAAATTTGCCGAAACTAGTCATCACTGTACGATCAATTGCGATTTCGGCAAGTAAAGTTTTCGAATTAGAAGACTTCATCATTTAAAGCTATAGAGAGTCTTCTACAAGACTCTCTCTGTGCCAGGTAATCCAATAGATGTGACTTTAATTATAATGAATGTAATCCAAATCGAGATGTACAGGGCGAATCAAAAAGGAATTTGCAATTTTAGAATGATATAGAAATGTATTGAGATAACTTATAGAATCGTTAGGTGTATGATTATGCAGCAAACAACCTCCATGTACTTCAGTCCATCAGTGCCCCATTCCACCACCAGGAATGCCAGCGTTGTGCAGAGTTAAGATGGCTGCTTTCACTGGTGTGGAGCGTGCCCGCTGTGTGTTCTGGTTCCATGAAACGAACTCTGCAATAACTGTTCGGTGGTTTTATTAAAGACCGTGCGTATGTTCCTCCCGTAGCAACGAATTCGGCCGACCTGAAAAATTTAATCTACGCTGCTGTTGCTCAACTTTCACCCGATTTTCCGCAAGGAATGTGGGAAGGGGAAGTTGACTACCAGTGGGATGTGTCCCACATCATAATTGGTATTCGCATCGAAACGAAATGACGTGTTATTTTGTAGTAAAGAACCTCAAATTTCTTATAAAATAACACGTCAATCGACTGTAAGTTATCTCAATATATTTATGTATTTCCAAAGCTACAATGTCCTTTTTGACACGCTCTTTATTTTCAGCGTCATCAGTGCGCAGTTTTCTAGAATGCTACTGTTGACCAAAAATAAACTCCGTCCAAATGCAACATCTTTGAACCTTAGCCTCAGCCACACTCTTTGGTTTATTTACACCCTGTAGAACAAGTGGGAGTTGTTGGCTGTGGCAAAGTTTGTGTATTGCTGTGTGATCAGTCCAACTGGAGAACGTGAACCACGTTCTCCAGTGTGGCTTGTGAGCAATGGGTAAATTGGTGGATGGTAATTACTGTAAGTAATACCATCAAGCTGACCTTGCACAGTAAATAATTCTGGATACCTTGCCACATTCTGCGCTTCTTTCTATCGTCTTTTCTGTCCTTCCTTGGACTACATTTAGACATGAGAACAGTTATGCGAGAGATGACTGGCTTCGTGACATTCGAGGCGTGAAATATCTCATGTGGTAAACTAATAATGGGAGGCGCCGCCCAGGGAGGTCGGGCTCGAGGACACGATCTGAGACCGCGTTCCTCAGCAGCGTTGTTGAGGCCACAACTACCAATCATTCCTACTTCGCTTTTTTTCTCTTCTCAAAAGTTAAAAATTATATAATTTTCGATTTGCAAATTTCTTGTATTATAATTTCGAGAAGTGATTACAGCTGTATGTTACACAAGAAATGACAAAAGACCTCCACGCGGCAGTGCACGGGCAGCGCTGCCCGTGACCTCAGCTGCGCAGCCAGACACCGCGGTGAGGCGGGGGCCGAGTGCACTGAGTGGAGCACCGAGGTCCGCAGAAAGTTATCAGGTGGCGGGCCCTGGCTGTGCAAATGCAGGCTCTGAAAAGAAAGAAAGTGCAGCCTTTGCTGGAGTCACTCGTGCCGGTTTTCCAGGACGCTTAGCACGATGCCGCAGCCGTGGCGGCTACCTCGGCAGTGAGCGCTCAGCCCCCACTGCCTGAGAGGACAGCGCCGGCCGCCACCGTCAGCTGCCGTCAGCCTCTGAGGCACCCACTCGGCCGCCAACTACGTGTTTTCACGCCGCTGCACAGACAAGTTGTTGTACTGCATTTGCGGCATTCTTAGTGGCCTTCCCTGCACGGAAAGCGAGCTGCCAGTAGTTTGTACCGCTCAGAAGCCGGTGAGACGACTTCTGGCGCCAACCAGCTTTTCAAAGGCTTTTTACAGAACATCGAGGAAGCAAGTAGATTTATCGGACTTCCTTGATTACAACTACCTCCGCGATTTTCCATGGCCAATTTGTAGAGATCGATTATAAACGAGACATAAACATGGAGCTACCTTTGGCGCCAAAAGTTATATAATTTACCTCTGATAATCCATTAGGACATTGACCTGTGCCTCAAACAAGACTATTTAAGGGTATGGAGACAACCTCATGAATACATATCAGCAGGGGACCGACCGTTCGAGGGGCTGGAGGCTCAGGAATGGTGTGGAGCGTCTTCAGTTGCAGTGACATGGGACTCCTGATATGTCTATATACAATTCTGATAGGTGACACGTACATAAGCATCCTGTTTCATCATCTGCATCCAATCATGTCCATTGTAATGTCCGACTGATTTGGGCAATTCCAGCGGGGCAATGCGGCAACCCACATGTCCAGAATTATTACAGAGTGACTCTACGAACTTTCTTTTGAATTTAAAAACTTCCGCTAGCCACCAAACTCCCCAGACATGAGCATTATTGAGCATATCTTGGACGCCTTGTAACGTGCTGTTCAGAAGAGATGTCCACCCTCTGGTTCTCTTACGGATTTACGGACAGTCCTGTAGGATTGATGGTGTCAGCTCCCTCCAGCACTAATTCAGACATTAGTCAAGTCTGTGCCACATGAACCAATTTCTTTTACTCTTCAGTGCCTACATGTGTGCATGTGTATATGTGTGGATCTTTTTTCACCTACGCACATTATGTAAAGGCAAAAACCAATTAGAAAAGAGAAAGTGGTTGACTGGGAAAACAGAGTGCTTATTATTAGTTTTTAATTTGTACATGGAATTAAATGCAAATATGGCACATAATTAAACGGAAAAAGCAGATAGTTTATTAATTTAAAAATGTATATGGAATTAAATGTGAAATTATATATGTGATTAAATGGTATAAATGGTTCAAATCGCTCTGAGCACTATGGGACTTAACATCTGAGGACGTCAGTCCCCTAGAACTTAGAACTACCTAAACCTAACTAACCTAAGGACATGACACACATCCATGCCCGAGGCAGGATTCGAACCTGCGACCACAGCGGTCGCGCGGTTTCAGACTGAAGCGCCAGAACCGCTCGGCCACACCGGCTGGCTTAAATGGTATAGAAAATGAATATACTAAAAAATACACATCGATCATTTTTTTTACAAAAAAAGATTCTTAACAATATCATTGTTATTTCATAGAAAAGAACCTAATCACTACAAATGACTAGCCAGATCTAAATGATGAAAAAGGAGTATTTCCTTAAATCAATATTGTAGATGTGGCTAGTTATTTACAGTGTGCTGCATTACACATGTCTTTTCTTCAAAGCACAAAATAAACTTCAAGGTAAAACAATAGGAACTAAAAAAATTATGTACAGTCACAGCAGCTTCGCAAAACACTGCCGCTGAGTTAGAGTAACTACACGTAATTCAGCATTAACATCAAAGGGCTGACTGCTGCCGGCCACTGTCTGTGGCGTGCCACCCCTCTGGCTGCCCTCACCAGCTGCGGCGCCAGCACTGCTGTGGAGGCCGTGGCTGGCTGGCTGGCTGGCTGGCTGGGTGGGGAGCTGGCTGCTGGCTGCTGGCTGCGGCCCCGCCTCTGCAGGTCTCCTCTGGAGGCGGGCTGGCGGCTCCCCACCCAGCCAGTGGCCACGTGGGGCCCGCGGCGGCAGCTCGCCACGGCACTGCCCGGCCGACACGAGCGCCACAGAGCCGTCTCGCGCACAGTGCTGGAGACTTCCGAGTAAACACTGGCTCATGGTACATTTATATGCACTTGAATGGTGAGGATTGGTACGCAGTGAGGCAGGAAGAACAATATATTCTGTATTTTCTCTATTTACATATGTACGTTTTATACTCATTGTGTAGAGCAATGTTTTCCCACACATTGCTTCATATGAGTCTAAAAAATTCAGCTTGTACAGTATTCTGTCCAGCAAGTGCCTCAACATATGTATTAGTAGACATACCACCCCTGAATTCTACTTCACTGAACTCGATAGTAATAGGCTCTCCTGGTACAGCGAGAATAAATGCATTTATACACTGCTCCTCTTACATTCAACTACCAGTACCTCAGTCTGTCTGTAGCAGTCGCTAAAATGCAGTATAAATCATCCAAATTCCCCACACTCGAATGTTTTATTTAAATGCGCATATCCCCTGAAGTTGATTCAGTCATAGCTTCCCTGTAGATAAGCACTGTTGAAACCCTCCTCCCATACATTTTAAAGTCAGTTGGTGATTGTAATGCACCACACTTTGTTGTCATCTACTTCTTTGTATACTCCCTCATGCTGCACAGATAGTCCTGTGATGCCAAAAACACGTCGAAAGTTTTCTATTTCTAGACCTACACTGACGCTTTTAGATAGACTAACAGTCACAGTATATGTGTTGGTGAAAAGCAGTACGCTTCTGCAACTTAACTGAGACTTGCCGACTTGAGGAACTTTTGATCTCTGTGTGAAATAGTTGAAAGACTGCAGGTCTGATAAATCTGGAAGATACTCTGTGGGTTGTTGCTGCTTTCCAGCTGGAGTTCATTGGCCTGGTGTAATACATAGGTATTATCGAGTACGTTTGGTTTTTCGGCCCACCCCTGCTGACTGCACTTTGTGATGTTCCTTTCACTACTTTATACAGAACTTAAATGATCTTTATTGGGCGAGAACAGTGTCAGGGAGGGGAATGTAGGGGGATTGGAGTGGGGAGGGAAGGGTGAGTGGACGGGAAGACGACATACGGATATGTATCTGCTGTAATATGACACCGGAAGAAAAGTACTGACAGATCCTGAGGGAGCGATTTCGCTCGTGCAGTCTCTTAACGGATGAACGCAGAAAAGGTTTCTAGATATGGGAGTGGAACGCAAATTTCATAATAGCAGAACCCCTTACTTTGCACTCGACAGCGAGTGTTCATGAGAGACAAAGGTATCGCCAGGAGTGCGGCAGAACATAATCTGACAGACAGGATGAGCTGATGATGCTGTAGTGTACAGGGACGTCTAAGTGTTGAGTGACTGTAGGATGGTACAAGATGACTTATGCAAAATTTCTGGTTGGTAAGATGAATTATAGTTAGATCCAAATGTAGAAATATTCGAATACAGAATTAGCAGCGCGCTGCTTGACAATCACGTCCATGAAATACTTAGTTGTGACGTTGCAAAGCAATGTGAAATGAAATGAGCATGTAAGGGTGCAGCGGAGAAGGTGAATGCTCGACTTCGGGTTGGAGAATTTTAGGAAAGAACGGTTCATTTGTAGAAGACAGAATATAGGACACTAGTACAATCCGTTCTTGAGCACTGTTTGAGTGTTTTGGATCCGCACAAGGTCTTATTAAGGCAAGACGTCGAAGCAATTTAACTGTGCAGCCAGAGTTGTTACCTCCAGGATCGAACAACATGCTAGTGTTATGGAGGTGGTTTGTGAACGAAAATAGGAACCCCTGTAGCGAACACGATATTATTTCTAGGAAAATTATAGAGGAAATTTAGAGAACCGACATTAGAAGCTGACTGCAGAACGATTTCACTGGCGTCAACGTCCATTTCGCTTAAGGAGCACTAACAGAGAAATTTGGGTGTCTGTGGAGTCATGGCGAAGAAGTGGGATCTAGAGAAGATAAGATCCAACAAAGAACAAATTACAGAAATGCTGTCACTTGAGTTTCTAAACACATTAAGAGACAAAGAACCACCTGATAATGTCAACGAGTACTGGAATATGCTGAAAGAAGAAGTCATCAAAGCAGGACAGCAAAATATAGGATATGTAAAAGGGAAAAGGGAAAAGAAACGATAGGTCACACAAGAAATGATTTCGAATGTGGAGGAGAGAAGAAAATTTAAAAACAAGAACACTGAAGGTGCAAGAAAGATGTACCGAAGGTTAAATAATGAACTGCAAAGAGAAACAGAGCGGGCTAGGAAAAAATGGTTAAGAGGAATGTAATGCAATCGAAGAACTGGACAGGAAGGGAAGATACGACTTACTGTACAACAGAGTAAAGACTATGACATGGGATTAAAACAGAGCAGGAAGTGCTACTATGGAAATTTTGAGTAAAGACGAAGAGGTAGTGTACAAAGATCGTGACGATGTCCTCCAGCGATGGGAAGAATATCTAAAAGAGCTATATGACACAGATCGCAAACCAGAAACTGTGGAACTTGAATTACTCAACAGTGTAAATGATGACCAGAAATGAAGGCCCAGCCATCATAATGGAAGAAGTGACGTCTGGCATGAGTGCAATGAAAAACGGTAAAGCAGTAGGTACAAATGCCGGGAGAAATATTAAAATGCTTGAAACAAGATGAAATAAGGGAAATATTGAGGTTATGAATAAAATATGTGACAGTGGTGAATAGCCTGAGGACTTTCTGACAAAACTAATGATTCCATTACCGAAAAAAAAACAAGGAATCAAGAAATGGAGTGAGCACGGGACAATCAGCCTCATTTCACATGCAGCCAAAATGATGTTAAGAATAATTAATAACCGACTTTAAAAATTAATGGAGGAGAATCTTGGCGAGGAGCAGTTTGGCTTTAGACGGAATACGGACACCAGAGATGCAGTGGGGCTCCTACGACTCTTGGGAGAAAGGTTTATTGAAAAAGGAAGAGACCTCTAAATGTGCTTCACCGATCTAGAAAAGGCATTTGACAGTGTGGCTTGGGGCAAGCTGGCGACTGTAATGAGAGAAAAGAGAGTGGACTGTAAAACCAGAAGATTCATTATATCTTAATCAAAAAGCCTCAGTTAAAGTGAGAGGAGAAAGTACAAACTGGATCGGACTAGGAAGAGGAGTAAGACAAGGATGCTGTCTATCACCTAACGTTTTCAATCTCTACTTGGAAAATATGATTGCCCAATGCAAATTAGATGACAAAGGAGTAGAAATTGAAGAAGAGTAGGGTGTTTGAGGTTTGCTGATGACATGGTCCTTCTAGCCACAGGGGAAAAACAATTACAGGATTTAATGGACAGCATTGACGCCATTATGGAATGAAAATTAACACAAAGAAAACAAAAGTATTGGCACTAGGAGAAAATAAAGAAATAAAAGTTATGCTGAATGGAGAAATATTAGAACAGGTGCTAAATTTTAAGTATCTTGGAAGAAGGATAGACACCGACTGGAAGTGCACCACAGAAATGAAAACAAGGATAGCAGTAGTAAAAGAGGCATTTTATAAGAAAAGGAGAGTTTTCTGCAGCAGTGTGGACAGAGAACTGAGGAAAAGATCAATTGTTTTGTATGGAGTGCTCTTCTGTATGGCGTGAAACATGGGTTTTGAGGAATAAAGACCGAGAAAGGCTGGAGGCTTCTGAGATGTGGACATGGCGGAGTATGGAAAGAATAAGTTGGATGGACAGAGTAATAAATGAAGAGGTATTGAGATGAGTGGGAGGGAAAAGACAGTTGCTAGATGTAATAAAGAGAAGAAAATGAAATTGGATTGGGCATATATTAATAAAGAATGACGGACTGATAAAAACATGTGTAGAAGGTTATGTAGAAGGGAAAACGAAGCGAGGAAGGAGGAGATTTCAGATACTGGATGACGTAATGGACGGTACAACATGCAGCAGCCGTAAGAAGGAGGCAATGGATCGCAGAAAATGGAGAGGCAAGGGACCTGCTAATATAGCAAATAACTGATGGTGATGGAGGCATAAAGAGAGTCGCTTTTCCCTCTCTGTATTTACGAGCGTAACAGGGAAGAAAATGACTAGTGATGGTGCAAGGCAACTTCCACCATGCACCATATTGCGACTTGTGTGGAGTTGTAGATGTACATCTGCATCTACACCAGTACTCCGCGTGACACCCGGCGGTGTGTGGCGGAGGGTTCTTGTAGCATCACTAAGTGAAAGTCTCTTTAGTGCGCTTGTCGCTTTGTCTATGTGTTCTGCAAACAAAACACAGTTTCCCTACAAGATTTTCTATTTGATCGTTCCTATTTAAGTTGGCCCTAATTGTAATACCTTGGCATTTAGCTTAAACGGCACCCTTTCAATTTGTGTGACTCATCGAGTAAAAGAAATTTAACGAGTTCCTTCTAGTTCTCCTGTGGATGACGTAACACTTTTCATTATTTAGAATCAAGTGCCACTTTACGCACTGCACCGGTACACTCTATAAATCATTTTGCTATTGCTTTGATCTTCTGATGACTTTACTAGATGGTAAAAGACAGCATCATCTGCAAACAATGGCTGCTCAGATTGCCTCCTAAATTGTTTTTATAGATTAGGAACAGCACAATGACTACAACACTTCCTTGGGGAAGGGCAGATACCACTTTTGTTTTACTCGACGACTTTCGCGAGCTCTCACCAGGCAGACAGGAATACGGCGGTCATCCGGATGAGAAGCGTCACGCTTCCCGTGGTTTGGCCGTCCTGCGGCAGACTTCCGCTGCGCCCGCCGTCATATTGAGCGCGCGCTCCCTGCGGCGCGCACTGCTTCTGTTTGCTCCCCAGTGTCGACAGCGGACAATGCAGCCGGCGGGCGTAATTGCCACAGTGGCAGCTCTGCTTGCAGCAAACGGGACCTACTCGGTGCTGGAGTGCGTCTGCAGGCACATGGACAAAAGCTCCGAGCTCAGTGCCGGTGAATATGTGCTACAGCGGTGCTACTGTCACCATCCCTGTAAGTGCTCTTTCCTGCTGTACGTATTGATAAGACGTTATGCACAGTCCACTTATCAAACACTCACAGGCGGCTTGGCTTACATATGCTGTTATTGAAAATTATACGTTTTCTGCCTGACAGTGAAGGACTATGTTTATTATGAGGACGCTCAGCTAGGTATCCACTCTTAAGGAATACGTATACAAATGACACTGGTGTAACAGGGTGACGAGAACTGAAGGAAAGTGATGGCATGCAACCGAATGCGAAACAGCCTGTCGTGGAGCTTATCGTAAAACTGGATGTCCTTTAAGGCGTTGGTGCAGATAGTGTTATAATATGTTTCATACACACTGAAAAGACAGATATCTGGAGGTACTATTCATCTGGTGGTTCCAGGTGGTACGAACTGCTATGTCACACACTTTCCAGGAGCGGTAGCTTGTTCTTTAGGAGTATGATATCTATGCACAGCCTAGTAATGAAGAAAAAACACCTATTTTCTGACGAGCTATTGGCCAAAAGCAGTGATCATACAATAGCTGTAGTTCTCTTACGTCTGTTCTCCCACTCTTGTCTTCTGTGACGTAAATATTCCCTACGGCCCCTGCCAAAATTACACACACGAGAAAGAATTAAAGGACGCAGAGCAATAAACAGCGTTCCAGCCATTTTACCATCTGGTTAATCAGTCAGCATAACTGTATACGAATGCGAATTGATAATAGATGATATTGACTGATCTGTCTTGGTACCTCTAATTTTCAGGGTCCCTTTCATGTACGTTTCCTCTTCAAATGCCGATTGGCTGCAGTTGAAAACAAGTTCCTTACTCAACGACGGGGTAAATTTGCTTATCTCATCTACAAATATTTCGGTCGATCCTGTAGTTTGCTGTGCATCGTAGAGTTGACACTTTCTTCGAAATTTCATTATCTCACGTCTCACACTTCTGTAGCACTGTTTGTCGCCATGCAAGCATCTACTACTTATCTTTAAATCTCTATAATGTATGTCGAGCATCCTTGAACTGCGCAAACACCAGTTTTTGTGATAAGTGCGCCTTGTCCTCCGTTGAATGTCAGTAGTTTTCCTTACACACTAACGGTCATATTTCAGCTGACTTGTTCAAAATTTGTTCGTAATTGTTCTTTTGCTATGCTGTCTGCGATTTTCCAAGTCCTTGGACAACGACTGTCCTTCACTACGTTTGACTGGAAACGGGAGCTGCGGCCCTCTGTCCGACAACGACGATGAACTACAGCACACCTGTTTCAGTACAACTTTCTAGTGCCGTGCACGTATCGCCATCACTGCACTCTCCTTGTACATTGTTCGCACAACACCACGCATTCCGCTGACTCATCCGCCACTTCTTTCTCACTCAACGAAATTTCTTGACTTCCTTTCTGATCAAATCTCGACTTTGGCTACTGTTAGTGAAGATATAACGCAATGTTTGCTTCGTTTATCGTTGCCATTGCTCTGCTTTGTATCAACAGCACTAGCACTATAGCACTGTCGTGAGTTACTCGTCGACTAAGCAGTTCAGCCACGCTCCGTAGCCTCGTGCTGTCGACATCGTTTGATAGCTCCAGTCCCGCCCACTGTTGGCATCATCAGCCAGTGTTGTGTTAGCATCGTGGGCAATATGTGGGCCGCCGAACGCTGTCACATCTGACATGCAAGTGCATGTCCGGCTTGTGTCTTTACCCGTAGCTTACAGCATACACGGAAAATAAAATGGGGTATTCGTAGGAGTTGACCAGGAAATCCAAATGTTACTTTTACAAACATTTACATTAAAAGAGCTGCAGGATGCCTTACTTCGGCTTTTCCACCTTTGCTTTACTTCGAGCTGAGGCAGCGGCTTTTGTACTTCATAGTTCTCTTCTAAGCTATAAGGTGTGTCACCTAGGGAGATATACCCCCGCAATCTCAATCCTCTACAGTAATTTTTATTTTGTGCTGAGATTTTCTTTTCCGCCAGTGTATTTCTAGCGACCATTGCCCTCGCTCCTCTCTGCTGAAGGAACGATCATCAACTTCCGCACGGAGGTTCCGAAGAGAAAGTGAACCTCATCAGTCCCCGGGTAATGCTTTCAGACATACACTTGCTATTTGAACAAGTTAAAATATCACACAATAAAAACTAAAGATGCAGAAACAATGATAACATACGAGGCAGAATCGAAGGACGATTGTTTCATTACATACAACCAGCTGTTTTCTGGGGCTTATAGAGTTTCCAGACTTATAGAGGTTCCAGGCTGTGGCTGGAGTGTGTTCCCACGGCCGGAGAACGCGAGCGGCCCGTGGCGCGAGTCGCCCAGTGCGGGGGTGGGGGCCGTGGCCCGCTGCGTGGGAGGCCGGCCTGCCTGCAGCCAGACACACAGGTCGGGGAGTACGTGGAGGAGGTGCGCCAGTCGGCCGTAAACACAGTTTCGCTTAATCACAATAGGAGTAGTTTCCTTTCGTTACGGTGATTGTCAGGGAAAGTCCCTCAGTCATTGGCCGTAACTGTGGCATTATTCCAGTACGGGAAGCTTCAAGTATCGCTGCACAGTTGACGGGGACAGGCTCTCGCGAGAATACATTGCAGGTTACGGAGAGCGCCAAGTGAGTCAGTCGGCCCTCAGACACGACGAGGCGGAGGTCTCCGTGTTGTGCCAGCAGCGTGGACTTCCCTCTGTACGAGTCAATTACGTTCATTGATATCAGGTGTGCATTACTCGATCGTTCACAGTGGTTAATTACAATAGACACACCGCAATGGCATCCCGATTTTTCGGTTAACAGTAGCAGCTGCCCACAGTCACATCAGAAGAGACTGTTTGTATGTTTACAGGCCGGTAGCCACACCGATTGCGAGACACGTTATCTGAATTAGCAGTCTCACTGGGCAGATAGGAAACTTTTAGAATGCTTGCTGGCGATATTACCTCACCGCCGATGTTCCCTCAGCTGGACTCTCTTTCGCTAAGTGGATATGACGTGTGTAGCCACGTGGGCTCTTTCTTTACAGAGACATTACGCTTTCTTCTTTATTTCTCAATTTTGCAGTCTGACTCATAGCTGGTGTTTTCACGCATTTCCTTAAAAAGACGTGAGTCGCTCTCGCCAGAGGGGATGAGCAGGCAGAATATCTTTTGTGTCTCCAGAGATTCTGCCGTAAACTTTCTTGCAGGTGAGAACAGATCAGCGCTTTTTAGTGCAAAGCCACTCTCTGCCACTCAGTGCCTTCATTGCTGCTTTATCTGCGGCGAGGAACCGTATGTCAGCCGCACTTGCATATCGGTCGACAATTTAAGTTCGATTATTTCTAAAATGATCTCAACATTTTATGAGTACTTAGCTATTACATTTGTTTTCTCCCTGCTCCGTAAGCGCTGAACGTTCGCACACAAGTACAAAGGGACAGAAGTGCAACTACTGCCTCGGAAGTGTACAGAACAACGAATGGCAGCGCCTCTGCTGCTTACCTAACGAGATACCCCGGGTAAACACGGCTACAGCTAAGAGGAAAATACAGCTCAGAGGCGGATCCCAGAGATTAAAGCGAGAGGAGAGTGGTATGCCGATTACATCATTGGGAATTCCAGCTTTTCTGGCTGCAGTTACTTGACTGTGACGCAGTACTTGGCAGGTAGACTGTGATGAGACAGGCTAAGTGTGCGGCGCTCCAGGAGATGAGAGTACAGAATGCCTGGGGTCGTCATTCACGGCCCAGCCTGGACTGGAGATCTGAAGTCACCAGGAAAGGCTCCCACCGGCTGCCGCTCCAGTCCGGAGCGCCCTGCCGCCTGCAGCCCAGTTGCCTCTCGGCCAGCCTGGAGTCTCCTCTCCAGCCCCGCACTGCCAGCTCTGACACCAACGTGAAACTGTATTTGCTCTGGCGTTCTGCAAAGATCTATGAGCACGGGTCCATAAGTCTTATTCCCAATCTCGCCAATCAAACCAGTTAACGATAAGTGTGATTTTCACTTAAATATTACTGTCTGCGCCTAGCCCGGTACATCACACGTTGCTGTGGTAGCGGTGCTAACTCTGTCAAACTGGGGCAGAACAGCATGGCTGACATGCGACATTAAATTATTTTGTTGAAAGGATGTCGAAAATATCGCAAGCGAGCTGTCTCAAGGACTCAGAAACGTAACAGCTGCGATCAGTGTAACCAATTACGTATTGTATACCGAGTGACTCCCCGTGAGATGGGCGAGAGTGCAACGTGGCATTCTCCGCTCTGCTCAGGGCCTCGATGCACGGATCGTCCACACCGATGCTGCAGTCAGAACCTCGGCTCATACGGAATGACGGCACAGTGTCCAGTGTTGTACTCTCGGCGCAGCTCTTGCCGCTTCCTCGTGAAGGGGAGCCGCAGCAGTGGCCGCCGTGCTGACAGTCAGCTGACTTGTTGACCTTTTGCTTGTAAAAGTGTGCAGCACACCTCACGCCGTGTCGATTATCGTTGGCTGCAGCTCTCTTAGTGTTTCACTTTCAGTAGCTGCTAGTACTGATGTGCATATGAGTAGCCCAGGGAAGTTCGTGAGTCAGAGTGCAGACCTCGAGGTGACTGAAGAACGTTTTGCAGTTTTGTCACCGGCGTTCACAACGTGCGAGAGACTGGAGCAGCCACCGCCCACGTGGTCAGCTGCGCAGCGCCTGGCAGACCGCATCTGGGACTCCGGACTGCCGCCGCCGCCAGCAGGTGGAGCGGAGGAGGGAGGGGGATGCGCCGGCGCCCTGGCGCAGCTCCGCCGCCTCACGTGGGACGAATCCGTGGAACTCATCGAGGAGGTCGACTGCCGGATCGCTGACGACTGTATCGACTCCCGCTGTGTACCGAGGTATGTAGACCACTCGACGCCATTACTACTAACCGTACAACTAATTCTTTCCTTAAATTTATTCTCAATGCTGTCACCTACTTTTCCTATTTTGCGATACTAACTATCTGTCAATAAGGGCACATTTGTGAGACCCAAAGAGGAAGCGCGCTAATACCTTCTGCCGCCGCCTCTTCTGTTGACACTTTCCACCGAGCAGTCAATGGAAAGTGCCTCGTGGCATACGTCTCTCTCCGCTCGCTGTCTCCGCATATCGCTACAGCAGAGAGTAAATCATCTGATGATGACAGTCAAAGACTGAAAGCGGTAACTAACAATAAAAGCTTTTCATCCAGACTGCTTGCCTTACTAAAATTGAATTTATATTCCTATTTCCCAACCGTATTATCAAAAATCAATAAAAGTACAGCGTCGTTTGAGATGACAACAGCTGTAGCTCGATATCGTTGTTAGTTGTAAATTAGTTCAAAAGTGAACAATAAACACTGCAAGTGGCTAAATTAATTACTTTTCGAAAGAAGCAATTATAGAGCCAACACCCTGCACCACCAGAATACAGTAATACTCAACAACATTTGCTATATATACGTAATTAAAATCTCTAACATGGCAGCAGTCAGCAACAGTAAAATTATGGAAGCCATAGGAATCGAACAGCCAACCAGTGGCACGTCAGATGTTTATTCACACTTTTACCTTGCTTTACTGTACCTTAGCATTTATATGGGTCATCTTAGTGTTGACTGAGCTTTATGACCTGTTTTCTCTTTTCACACAATAAGTTTACAGATATTACTACTTCTTCCAAGGAAGAAAGGTTTATATCTGCTTAAACCTAGGTAAGGATTCGAATAAACTTGTGAAGTACAACTAGCTGGTGCATGATTCCCATTCTTTCCATACATCATTAACTTATAGTAAGACAGTCACATTCAAGCCAACTTTTGCTTCAAGGATCATGAAATGGCATCACGGTATTACCGCCTCTAGCCTCGAAGACTTCGTCAACTCGGCGGGGAAGAGAGTTCCGAAAGTTTCTTCAGATATGCAGCATCTGCCCGAGGCCTCCCACTGCTGCATCAGATCCCGCAGAGCTACCAGTGTGTGTGGATGTCGGCTGCCACGTCTCAGCCGCTGTTCCAGACAGTACCGTACAACGTCTGCGGCTCTGAGACCGGGTTGTCTAGTGGTCGCCTCGAGGTGCTGTAGGGCGCCGGAGTGTTCGTGAAACCGGTAGTGTATGCACGCAACCCTGGGAACACGACTGTGTGTGTCATCTTCTACAATGCAAGTGTCCAGAGAATAGGGCAACACTTCGTCACCGACAATGTTGAAATATAACGTTGGTGACTGAATCCAAGTCACGGCGACAGAACACCCCTATGACACCATGGAACCACCAGTGGCTTGAACTGCATCCTCTGTAGGCCGTCGGTCCCATCGCCACCTCCATAATTCAGAAGAGGCGAAATCGCGCGACTCGTGTGACGCACCTCCGCCCAGCCACTGTCCGTCTCTGTGTCGTTTGGCCCACTCAAGACGCGCAGCTGTGTGTGTGTCTGTGTGAGCGACGGCCGCTGACTCCAAATGTCGAGTCTATGCAGCCGCCTTCCGAACAATTGCTAGGCAGCTGGTTCAGATGGAGCTGCTTTGCCAGGCATTGGCAATCGCCAGTCACTTGGAGTGACACTCGTCAACAGCCCTGTCGGCTAGGATCTTTTTACGCCAGTGCCTCACATCACTACGAGTGGTTCACTATTCGTTGCAGATACTTGGACAGTCCACATTGATAGACCAACAAATCGTCTAAGTTTACTAGTGGTGTGGTCGTGGACATGTCGAAACGCAAAAATTCCTTTCTACCAATTCTCGACATCTCCACGTCGACGCAGGTGACCGCCTGATCCCACGCGAGCGACTGGCACGTACACACCGCGATTGTCACCTCACCGTCACCACTGACGTCAACAGTGGAGCGTCACGTGACCGCCTGGTTCCTCCCCTGCAGCACGGCATCCAGCCCTCCAAAGCGACCTCTGTGCTCAATTAAGTGGAGGCATATCATTTCGTCTGATGGGATTAGTTCATGCTTTCCAGAAGCTCTGCGTTTTATACACTTTTAGCCAACACTTAAACCCTGTATGATAAGCATCAGGTGGGAAATAACTTTGTAGTTGGCGACTTCAAGCACACTTTGTTCGTTGTTAATTTCACTCATAAATGGAGTACCATAATCGGTGGATTACTTTCTTTCTACAAACACAAATTTCCAATCTTAGTTCCTCATTTGCATATAATGCCATTTTAATATCATAAAGGAAAACGTTCCTGATGTTCTGCAACTACTATTTACATAATCACGGACTAGGATTCATGTTCTTATGCTGAGATATGATGGGTTGTGATTAAATTCGTAACATCTGCACAACATTGGGAAAATGTTTCCGTTGTGATATTATTTTCGTGCTCTGTCGATCATCGAACGATAATTCATTTACTTAGTTTCATTTTCTGTCAAATATGGTAATGTCTCCGTCATACACACATGAAAAAAAGTTTTGCATCACCCCAGTTCCCAGAACTGCTGAAGATAGACGTTGATTGTGGATATTGAATCACAGTTACAGTCCCTTCGACTGTTCAGAGATGTCACTAAATCCGCCCAAAGACGTAAACAACCGTGCATGAACAGCGCTTATTAGACGGAAGGGATCCGACAGTTGCAGTCATTCCACCAGGAAGGAGGTACACGGCTGGTGTTGTCTGTAGTTCAACCATGCCTAGACGGTCAATACCGCGGTTCGATCGCGTCCGCGTTGTTACTTTGTGCCAGGAAGGACTCTGAACAGGAGAAGTGTCCAGGCTTCTTGGAGTGAACCAAAGCGATGTTGTTCGGACATGGAGGAGATACAGAGAGACAGGAACTGCAAACCACATGCCTCGCTCAGGCGGCCCAAGGGCTACTACTACTTCATTGGATAACCGCTGCCTACGGATTATGGCTCGGAGAAACCCTTACAGCAACGCCACTATGTAGAATAACGCTTTTCGTGCAGCCACAGGACGTCCTGTTACAACTGAAACTGTGCGCAATCGGCTGCATAATGCGCAACTTCACTCCCGACGTCCGTGGCGAAGTCCATCTTTGGAACCACGACACCGTGCAGCGCGGTATGTGACCCGCCAACCAATCTGAGGGATCTACGCCGATTCGCCGTTGAGGAGTGAGACAATCTGGACCAACAGTGCCTTGAAGGACTTGTGGATAGCACGCCACGACGAATACAAGCATGTATCAATGCCAGAGGACGTGCTACTGGGTATTAGAGGTACCAGTGTGTACAGCATTTGGACCATCACCTCTGAAGGTCTCGCTGTATGGTGGAACAACGTGCAACGTGTGGTTTTCTTGACCACTAAAAAGGGCGGAAATGATGTTTATATTGATATCTATTCCAATTTTCTGTACAGGTTCCGGAACTCTCGGAACCGAGGTGATGCAATCTATTTTTTTATGTGTGTATTAAGCAGTGAAACACATCTCAACATATCCATATCTTACTAAGCGAGCTAATAAGATTGCTGAAACGTTGATCTGTCACATTCTAAAGGGTAATTAGATTAGGAAGGAAGACTCTAAAGCAGTAGATGAGTTGTCCTATTCAGGCAGCCACATAATTGTTTGCAGCCGAAGTAGACAGGACATAAAATACAGACTGGCTAGGGCTTGGAAAACATCTCTGGAAGAGAGTAATTGTTTTGCTGTTTAACATAAATTTAACCTTTACGCTGTAATTTCTTAAGGTACTTGTTACGAGTGTAGTCTTGTATGGAGTGAAACATGGATGTTAAGCAGCTGACACAAGAGGAGAATATGAGGTACTGAGACGTAGTGCTAGGGCAAACTGCTGAAGAATAGGTGTTTAGATGGTTTAATTAATGAGAAGATACTGAATCGAATTAGAGACAGTAAAAAATATGCCACAAGTGGACTGAAAGAAGGGATCAGTTGACAGAACACCTCCTGGGACGTCAGCGAATCGTCCGTTTGGTAATGGAGAAGTAGTGTGGGGAGAGAAACTTGTAGAGGGACACCGAGTAATGAGTACAGGAAACAGGTTCAGATGAATGCAGGCTGCAGTAGTGTTTTGGAAGTGCAGGGGCTCGCACAGGATACTGTAGCATGGAGAGCAGCATCAAACCTGTCTTCGAACTAACAATGACAAAGACAAATAACTACAACAATTGTAATGATAACAGAAATAGAGTTATTTCACATCAATCTGAAACCTGAATCTTGCTGGCAGATGGAAACTGTGTGTCAGGCCGGCACTCAAACCCAGTCCTCCTCCTTCTGCGGACACTTCTCACACCAACTGTAGTATCGAGATATGAACAACAATGTGGGCATTGTCGGTCCGCCTTGATGCAAAATATTTTTGTTGTTCATTTATTTATTTATTCATTGCCCATGTTACTTTCAGAGACAAATATCGCCATCAATGTAATACATGCAGAAAATAGCACAGCCATAAAACGGTGTAAAACGTTATAAATATTTACTGTTTCTTTTTAAATATTGTGTTCTGTGGGTACACTCATAATAGCTTATTTATTATACATTACAGCGTGGTTTTAAGATTCTTGTTGGTGTTTGGGGCATATTTTCTGTGTTTTTCTGTTGCCGTTTTTCTCAACATAAATCATGTCATTTGCAACTGTGTGAGCGACTATTACTAAACAAATACGAAAACGTGAACTTACGTATGTCAGCGTTATGCGGTTGGGATTACGGTAGTGTTGTGGGTACAGTTTTGGTGTGTACTAGGTTGTTACATAGTTTCTCGTGTACTCATGTTCACTGGACGGCTTGCAGCTAGGTCTACACACAGAAATACATAACCGTCGCACTTCTTTCATAATGCATAACGTTACGCCAACTTGCCGCTGGCGTGTCTCGTGAGAAATGTATCACACCTTGCGAGAAGGTTATGAAAATTTAAGCGCGAGTTCTGACGACTTCCGTTCCTCATTTATGTGTCTCTGTCTGATGGGCGAGTGGTTCTTTTGCAAGTGTGTGCTTTCTGTTGTGTGTCGTGCGTCAGTTCTCTCAGAGCAGTGAAGATTGTGTCGTTGAAAGGTGTTGTTTCTCCGTTTATTACGTTTTTCCCTTCCGCTATTGCTTTTTGTATGTGATAATTTTCTTCTGTTGTTGTTGGTATAAACAGAAAAACTTCTGGAATAGAATATAATGACCAACCTAAGTGATTACCCAACACAAAGATATCAAAGGAACCCAGAGACATTAATAGAAAGCATCACACGGATAATCACACAGAACCAGACAAAAAGAATGATAAAAAGGAGTCCTAAAGCTCCACTCTTAACAGGCCTCCCAAAGGTCCACAAACTTCTCACTCTAGTCAGGCCAGCGGTGGACTTCAGAGAGACACATGTACACATTCCTAGAGAAAACATACACATACACAAACAACAGAAGCTTCAAAACGCCAGAAGACATAATAGAGAAAATTAAGAACATCCCCCAACAGCAAAACTTGTATCTTCTGACATTACATCCATGTACACACACATACTCACAGAAGAAACTATAAACACTATAGAACAACAGCTAAAGTACAAGAAATTCCCAGAAAGACAAATAAATGAAATCTCATCCATTCTTAGTCTAATCACTGAACAAAACTATTTCACTTTCAGCAACAACTTCTGTTTGCAAGAAGAGGGGCTAGCCATGGGATATCCCCTCAGTGGGAAATTAGTAGGCATAATCTTGGATCGTATAGAGAACACAATATTCAACAACTTTCTAAAACAAGATGAGTACAAAATAATTGACTGGTACCGATACGAGGATGACATAATTGTCTTATAGATGAAACACGAAACAGTTGAAGAGCTACACAGTAACATCAACACAGTACTACCTCAGACCCACTTCACAAAGGAAAGAGAAAAAAAAAAACAAGAATCCAAATTTCCTTAATCTTACAGTTACAAGAAACAAGCACCAAAATTATTTTTCCATCTTCAGGAAACCCACATCCCCAACCACTGCTACCCTTATCTCATCCAACCACCATACATTCAGTAAATATGCCAACTTTGCACATATACTCCACAGGATAAACAGAACACGTCTTAAGCTGAAGAGTACACACAGGAACTAAATATAATCAAACACAGCCGGCCAGAGTGGCCGAGCGGTTCTAGGCACTACAGTCTGGAACCACGCGACTGATACGGTCGCAGGTTCGAATCCTGCATCGGGCATGGATGTGTGTGATGTCCTTAGGTTAGTTAGGTTTACGTAGATCTAAGTTCTAGGGGACTGATGACCACAGCAGTTAGGTCCCATAGTGCTCAGAGCCATTTGAACCATTTATAATCAAACAAATTGCTGTTGAAAATGACTACAAAACAGATATCATAAACAAGCTCAACAGCAAGGTAAATATGAAACATAAAAATAGTGGCCACCCACTCAAAAGCACAAGCAAAGAATCTGAAAACCCACAGGCCAAACACACAGACAACACGGCAGACCACATCACTCCAGGAAACGGGAACATATGGTACACACTGACATACAGTAATAAAATATCACATAGAACTGGAAACATCTTGAAGAAGCAAGGGATCCCAATAACATTCTAAACAAACAACATAGTTCATAAAAGGCTAAGACCAGACAAAAGAATCTCAGAAAAATTCAGCATGCTGGAATATACCAGCTCACATGTAACTGCTATCAGACCTAACCCATAGAAGAAACAATCAAAAATATCCGAACGAAGTACACAGAGTCCTAAAAAGTGACAGCACACATTCAACTTTCGCAAGACACCCAATGAACAAAAACTGCACCTCTACTAATATCGAAAGTGATCTACACATAACAGAATGCACACACACGCAAAAAGACATAAACGAAGAACAGAAGTCGTCAGAACTTCCGCTACAATTTTTATAGCGTCCTTGTAACATGCGATAGATTTCTCGCGACACATGCTAATGGCAAGATGGCGTAATGTTTTGGATTATGAACGAAGTGCGAAACTTACGTTTTTCTGTGTGTAAAATTAGCTTAAAGCCGTGCCGCGAACGTAAGTACACGAGAAACTATGTAACAACCGAGTACACATCAAAACTGTATCCACAACACTGCGGCAATCCCAACTGTATGACGCTGACATACATAAGTTAATGTTTTTGTTTTTGTTTAGTAATAGCCGCTCATACATTTGCAGATGACATAACCTATGCCGCGAAAAACGGCAACAGAGGCACACAGAAAATATGCCCCAAACACCAGCAACAATCTTAAAACAATGCCGTACTGTATAATAAATAAGGTATTATGAAAGTACTCACGGAAAACAGTATTTATAAAACAAACAGTACATATATAATAATGTTTTACAGTGTTTTATAACTATGCTATTCTCTGCATGTTTTAGATATAAAGACCCCATGACCCATTAATGAAGGCGACATTTGTCGCTGAAACAAGATTGGGGAATAAATAACGAAACAACAAAATCGTTTTGCATCCAGAAGGACTCACAGTTCCTTTTTTTGTATGCACACATCATCTGGAAGAGTTCCAAATAAAATTATTCTATGGAGACATGACTCACGACTTGTACTCACAGCTTCAGTTTTGACATTTTCTTTTCTCCGGCACCTCGTTCTCGGAATGATAAGATGTAAGCCACGGCATTTTGGTATGCATGTTCCTGTCTTGGAAGAGGCGTATGAAGAACTGGAAAGAAGACAGGACGACAGGCAACTCCTAAGGATAGCTAAAGGAAGAGATAAGGCGACCAAGGACATAACATCAGTGAGGCCGATAAAGGATAAATCAGGTGTAGTATTATACGACCTTGAGGAAATCCTGAATCGGTGGTGGGAGTACTTTCAAAGGCTATTGAATGAGGAAAATGTATGAGAGAAGTATGAGTAAGGAGATATAAATGATAGAATGACCCAAAGTATAAGTAGGAAAGAAGTCCAACATGCGATGAAGAAAATGAAAAATGGGAGGCCCTAGGAGCTGACCAAATCCCAATAGAAGCATGGAGAAGTATGGAAGAACAGCGTACTGATATTCTCTGGGATCTAATGCAGAAGATCTGGAAAGGAGAAAGAACGCCGCATGTGTGGAGAAGCAGTATACTTCTATATTAGGGCAATTATAGAGTGATAAAAGTGATGTCCCACACAATGAAGATCTTGGAAAGGATATTTGAGAAGAGGGTGCGTCTAGAAACCGACGTATGTAAAGAACAGTTTGGATTTATGCCGGGAAGAGGAAAAACCAACAAAGGATGCGAAAAATCTATATATTAACCTGCAAGGAGAACAACCGATGATCAAGAAATTTAAATACCTAGGCTCTTACATGAAAAGTAATGGAGGACTGGAGGTCGAAATACAGCAGAGGATAAACAGTTATGGATGAACTGGAGAAAACTGAGCTGAGTACTGTGTGATAAGAAAGTTAGCTGCAGAATGAAAGGAAAGTTTTACAGGTCTGTGGTGAGGCCTGCGATGCTGTATAGTGCAAAAACTTGCCCAATTACAAAAGTCCAAGAGAAAAAGATGGAAGTGGCTGAAATGAGAATGATAAGGTGGATGAGTGGGGTGACACGAAAGGATAGACTAAGGAAAGTGTACACCAGAGGAACAGTGAAAGTGGAGCCCATAGGGAAGAAGATCCAAGAAAGTAGTTTGAGATGATATTTACACATGCAGAGAAGAGGGGAGTATTACGCGGGGAGAAGAGTTGAAGACCTAGAAATCGAAAAATCAAGGAGAAGAGGAAGACCGAAACTGAGGTGGAAAGACAAGGTTGCAGGAGACCTGCGGGAGAAAAGATGGCTCAGAGAAGAAGCACTGGATAGGAATTTATGGAAGAGAAGGATCCAGCAAAACAACGCCGACCCCACATGATGCGGGAAAAGGCTGATATGACGATTATGAGGATGACAATGATGTTCCTGTCATTTCTTTGGAATGATTTGGGCAAACAGTAGCAAGCGTAAGTCACAATAGACGGATCAGGTATCCTTGTTTGACAAACAGTTTACGGGCTTTTCAAATCGCTGCTTCTAACACTCTGACCTTGTATACAGGATGATGCTGGCTGTGTAATTCCCACCAGATGTTCTGATTATGTTACTTCGTGATCTTCCTAAATTACTTCAGGCAAATGCCCAGATGATTCCTTCCAGGACCTCACGGCCAACTGTCTGCTCATCCCCGTTAAACTAGACTTACGGGTGTCCACATGCCTCTATATACATGTTTTCAGTTGTCAACCTGTGAAGCAACCGATGCCCAGTTTTCATCAAAGATGGATCCTCGAAGGAATAAAATTGCACTGCACCTGCTACACGAACCGGGACGAGGGTGCTCAGACCGCCTGATGGTGTCAGAACCCTCTCCACACTCGTCACGTGAGCTCGCGAGGGCCGCCTTCCAGGACTGTGGTGGTACAGGCCCGAGGAGCGACGGCTCGGCCAGTGTGTGGGCAGCACGACGAGGGCAGGCGCGTCCCGGGGGAGCTGCGGGGCTCCTGCTGCACATGTCGGACATTAATGATCTGGCAGACGTAGTTAACAGTCACTGCACAGACGGTGAAGTTGTCTGTACCAAAGTGAACATGGTCAGGGAAGGAGGGGAAATGTTGGATTCTGCTCGCGACGACAACGCACAGGAGGTCGCGCAGTCAGGATTTATAAGTGGGCATCTGAGGCTGCCGTCGAATGACAGTACAGGAAAATAGCTAAAATAAAGAGGATATATTTCAGTGCACACTGTGCAAGGAGCGCGCCCAGAGATGGAAGTTACCAGGTTTAGGCCATTCTAGGAGGCCAAACTACTAATTGAAGATGGCAACGGAAGGGGAGGCGATTCACATTAACTGATGTTGGTGGCCGTTCATGGAACGTCTCCCAAGAAAGACGTCTGTTCTGCTCGAGGTCTGGATCACGAGAGAGAGAAGCAACCGTGTTCTGCATTGCAGAGTGCTCCAGTGTCCACACACGTGACCTGTATCCCACACACGCTACTGGGTAAAACCGATGGCGTGAATCCACTAGCAGTCTCAGCACAGGGCTCAAGGCGCCTCTTGTCAGCGGCTTCAACTGAACAGAACTGCCACAGGCAGGCAGCTTCTGTCACGTAGGCACAGCGTAAGTTGCTCTGGGAGAAAACTTGTAATGATTTTATTGGGCCTTTGAAGTAAATTCTTTAAACCATTTCACTAAAATATTCCTTTACTGGCTATCAGCACGTCCAAAAGTACTACCTCAAAGCAAAAGCACCGCATGTACCTAATCACATCTGGATAAGATCTTAACCTTCGAGCTGGACAGTGTCATTTATCACAAATTTCTTTCTATATGGATTGTTAACTGTCTTACGCATTTTCGAGAACTGCTTGAAACTTTTCACATGTAAGCGCTGTTCTCCCATGCCTTTTGCTAAAGAAAGCTGCGATCTGAGCTGCAACTTAAGGTAGTAGAGGAGCTTTTACTTTTTCTCTCGTCCACATGTCACACGCCGTCCTCTTTTCTTGGTGGCAGGCTACCCAAGTGTTTCAACCCACGGATCTTTGAATTTCTCTAGGAAAGTTGCTACGTCGACAGGAAGTGAGGCAACCTTATCTGTTTTGACTAGCTGAAGCCTCGCAAGGGAAAATGCTAAGTCTTTCAACGAAAATGCTCCTTTTCTGGATTTACCTCATTTTCGTCGAAAATGATTTGAGCTCTTATTCCAGCTATATCCATTACAGAATAGGATACGACCAGTGGCCATCTTCTTGTGACTCATGCTATGGAATACGCTCTTCCCATTTGATCGACTATGTAGACCCCTCCATTTGTCACATTGTAATAACTGCCTTATTGCAACAAGTTTATCAGTTGCTCTCCCTTCTTGTCTTGAGCTTTTGTCGTCAAAACGGATGCAACGTAAAAGGAACAGCAGTCCTCTATAGCTCATCACAGCTCCCGTAATATCCATATTTCTGCCATCTGCTTTCCACAGTTCGACAACATTAGTGTGGCTGGCTTGCGTAATCCCAGAGAGGTAAAGCAATCCCAGTAATGCCATTATTTCTTCATCTGTAGTGTTTTTAGCACCCCTTTCTCTTGAATACTGTACACTTTCTTTTTTAGACTGAGTACAGAAGAGTGTGTACTTAACATTTTGTCAATCGTTTCCAGGCTAAGTACTGTCCATTTCACTTATGACCTTTCTGGATACACTTTCTGACCCAGGAAATATTTTTAGAATATTCTTTCCTTCTGTTTTTATGACTACATTAGCGCATAATTGATTCCATTTTCATTTTTCTCTGTCCTAATAAAAATATAAACAGTGGAGAGCGTCTGTTCGCGGTCATCGTCTGAATTGTGTTCCCGTTCGGGATCCGAACCTCGGTCACGTCGTGTGGCCAACTGTTCCTCTTCTTCCTCAGCGTCATTGCCAATTTCCTGGCCTGATTCGGTGTCGAACCCTGGGTCCTCGTCGAGTGGCCACGCAGCCTCCTCGTTGTCGGCTAGCTTTGTTGTGGCCTGTACAGGGTGGCAGGGCCCGCTTGTGGACAAAAAGTAACGAGATGAGAGTGAAAGGAACGCCACTTACACGACTGGGCGCGTTGTGTACCTTGTATTCTAAGACGGCACACGCGTTGTTTGTTTTACGTTTCTGCTGCTCACTTGGACTACACAACTTACCACTGAGCTAGCTGAAGCTATAATGAAGGTATAGGTACGGCTGGCAATTTTATAACATCAATGCAATTTTTTTATTTATTATGCAGAGAATTGGACAAGACAATGCCATTTGCGGGTGGCGCATGATATGCATAGTCGCGCTCAATCGAGAGTTAAACTGCAGTGAAGACTGAAAACTTCCTTTACTTGTTTGTAAACGTAAAACTGTGCACTTAAAAAATAAGCAGATAATAGTTATCCTACACCTGCCATACCAGTGAGTAATATTTGGAATCAGTCGGTTTACAGAAACACGTAGATGTACGAAACACAGAAACCTGTACTGGCATTCGCAATTATTCCCTTAAAGCCTACCTGTAAATAAAAATTATTTGAAAACGTCCTGCCTTCAACTAAACACAGTTTCTTCTTTTTCACCCATACATGTTTCGGCGAAGCTTTACCGTCATGAGAGGTTCCCTTCATTTTTCTGTCGAACAAAGAATATATTCAAACTTCCTGGCAGATTAAAAATGTGTTCCGGACCGAGACTCGAACTCGGGACTTTCGCCTTTCGCGGGCTACCCAAGCACGACTCACGCCCCGTCGTCACAGCTTTAATTCCGCCAGTACCTCGTCTGCTACCTTCCAAACTTCACAGAAGCAGGAGAGTCCTGCCAACCTTGCAGAAACTAGCACTCCTGGAAGAAAGGATATGGCGGAGACATGGCTTAGCCACAACCTGGGGGATGTTTCTAGACGAAATTTTCACTTTACAGCGGAGCGTGCGCTGATATGAAACTTCCTGGCAGAATAAAACTGTGTGCCGGACCGAGACTTGAACTCGGGAACTTCGCCTTTCGCGGACAAGCGCTCTACCAACTGAGCTACCCAAGCACGACTCACGCCCCGTCCTCACAGCGTTAATTCGCCCAGTACCTCGTTAAGTCGTGTTTGGGTAGCTCAGTTGGTAGAGTGCTTGCTCGCGAAATGCGAAGGTCCCGAGTTCTAGTCTCGGTCCGGCACACAGTTTTAATCTGCCAGGAAGTTTCATATCAGCACACACTCCGCTGTAAAGTGAAAATTTCGCTGTAGAAACACCCCCCAGGCTTTGGCTAACCCATGTCTCCGCAATATCCTTTCTTTCAGGAGTGCTAGTTTCTGCAAGGTTCGCAGGAAAGCTTCTGTGAAGTTTGGAAGCTAGGAGACGAGGTACTGGAGGAATTAAAGCTGTGAGGACGGGGCGTGAGTCGTGCTTGGGTAGCTCAGTTCGCGTGGCCAGCAGTCTGGCTTTAGCTGTCGCCGGGGTCGCACGCTCCCCAAGTTTGCTCCGTGAACGTTCAGTGTTTCCGCCAGTGTTTTCGTGTTTCGTGACTGTTAATCGGCTATTTGCACGTGAATTAAGTGTTACAAATTAAGCTATTGGTCTTCGTTCATGTCGTCTTTCTACGTAGTGCTGTTGGGATTTCGGCGTTGTCCGATATTTCTTCGCTGCAGAACACCATGGCAAACTCCGTGAGAAAAAACACCGTGATTTTCACCTTCGACAAGTACACCCGTCCAGTACAGCCCTCTGCACTTGAAATACACGACTGGATTACCGAGTTATTTGGAATTCATCTTGAATCTGTTCATACCATGCAGCTAGACTCTGATGAACACTGCATTTTTGTTAAGTTTAACGATTCCGTGAGTGTAGACCGCTTTCTGGAAAAATTTGGTTATGAAACGGAATTTATACACCGTGATGGTACTACTGTAAAACTCAGGAATTCCGAGTCTGTAATTAGAAATGTTAGGGTTTTGAATATTCCCATAGAAGTAGACAACTCCAAAATTAAAGATGTCCTTTCAAAGTGTGGGGTTGTCAGGCAAATAGTCAACGAAAGGTGGGCTTCGCATTTCAAGCTGCAGTGCTTTAACGGCATTCGCTCCGTGGAGATGGAAGTGAAGGCAAACATTCCCTCCCACATCGTTGTTAACGGGCACAAGGCGCATGTTATTTACTAAGGCAAACCCCTACATGTCATGTATGTAACGATTCAGGTCACCTCCGTGAGGACTGCCCTCGCCGTGTTTTTGTGCTAAAAAATAACCTTACGCAACGCCGGAAATTAACATTCAACGATTTGTTGCCAGCCAGTAATACAACAGATGCGGCGGCTGTCGTGGATCCTGTTACTACCTCTGAAAATGTTGCACTTAATGTTAATGACTTTCCATCTTTAAAACCTGCATTAACTGGTGAAATTCCGTCCCGTGACAGCGAGACTCTCACTAAAAAGCGTCCTCTAGAGGACACTGAAAAAAATGTTGATAAGGAATCTTCCAGTGAAACATCCGTTGCCAGGAAGTCGAAGCCAAGTCCTGTTGGAAGTGGTAAAAGGAGATGAAATGCAGGTCGATGTGGCTCCCGCACAAGGAATTATACCGCCACGAACAGATAGTGACGCAGCTTGTAGTGACTTTTCACAGAAATGTGACCCTGAGCCTGAGGTCACAGCTGCAATAACCGCATCGAGTGCACAGCCCATACAGTGCGAACAGTACGATGAAGTACCAAGCAAACAACCTGCTGGCTCCGAAGCGCAACACCGCGCCGAAGGAGGAAATAAACCAGCATCACCGCCTCGCCAGCAAGACAACGCAACCGACAACTCCCCGGAGCCAAACAAATACTGACGACTCGCAAGCCACCGCCGTTGCGCAAGACGGCCACCGTCGGAGGCTGCGACCGAAACCAGGTCTTGCTGTCACGCGTCATCAAGCGAAAGTCACACCAGAGAAGAAAGACGTCAAGAAAAAGAATATTAAATATGAAGTCATCAGGGCCAACACTGACGAGGAGAAAGACCACAGTGACTTATAGCGATGCATTGTCAGGATTTCAGGATAATTTTCTTTTCAAGCACTTTGTTTCAAAGCAGTAAAAATTTTTCTATGAAGTTAGTGCATGTAATGGGCACACAGCTTGTAAAGATCGTGACTTGTAGAGAAGCACGTTGCTGCTATAATCATACCGATCCTCATCCCAAATAGCTTCTTCAGGTATGTCTGTGATGCAAGTTTATATCATTACTACTATTAACATTAATAAAATACAGTCACCCTTCAAATTGGCAGAATCAGAAGATTTCTTGTTCCAGTCTGGGACAGATATCGCGTTGCTACAAGAAGTTGCGATGACGGCATTTCGGATCCCAGGCTTTTTTGGAATTGTTAGTGTTTCTACGCAAGCCATATCGGTACAGCCATTCTTATAAGGGAAGGCATTCCAGTGACTGAAATCGAACGACTAGAATCAGGAAGAGCCGTAGGCATAAAAATTTTCGATATGACCGTGCTTAACCTTAACACCCCATCAGGAAATTCCCATAAATTGGATGGTGCGATGCTTTTTAAGATGAACTAATTTATTTATTGAGGAAAAATCCGTGTTCTCTTATATTAGGTGGACATACAGTGTGTTTCAAAAATGACAGGTATATTTGAAACGGCAATAAAAACTAAACGAGCAGCGATAGAAATACACCGTTTGTTGCAATATGCTTGGGACAACAGTACATTTTCAGGCAGACAAACTTTCGAAATTACAGTAGTTACAATTTTCAACAACAGATGGCGCTGCGGTCTGGGAAACTCTATAGTACGATATTTTCCACATATCCACCATGCGTAGCAATAATATGGCGTAGTCTCTGAATGAAATTACCCGAAACCTTTGACAACGTGTCTG
Source organism: Schistocerca serialis cubense (assembly GCF_023864345.2). Classification (NCBI taxonomy): domain Eukaryota; kingdom Metazoa; phylum Arthropoda; class Insecta; order Orthoptera; family Acrididae; genus Schistocerca; species Schistocerca serialis. Next base: position 104,347,337 of record NC_064648.1, read on the forward strand.
GCGGAATGGCTTCACATGCAGATGAGATGTACTGCTTCAGCTGTTCAATTGTTTCTGGATTCTGGCGGTACACCTGGTCTTTCAAGTGTCCCCACAGAAAGAAGTCACAGGGGTTCATGTCTGGCGAATAGGGAGGCCAATCCACGCCGCCTCCTGTATGTTTCGGATAGCCCAAAGCAATCACACGATCATCGAAATATTCATTCAGGAAATTGAAGACGTCGGCCGTGCGATGTGGCCGGGCACCATCTTGCATAAACCACGAGGTGTTCGCAGTGTCGTCTAAGGCAGTTTGTACCGCCACAAATTCACGAAGAATGTCCACATAGCGTGATGCAGTAATCGTTTCGGATCTGAAAAATGGGCCAATGATTCCTTTGGAAGAAATGGCGGCCCAGACCAGTACTTTTTGAGGATTCAGGGACGATGGGACTGCAACATGGGGCTTTTCGGTTCCCCATATGCGCCAGTTCTGTTTATTGACGAAGCCGTCCAGGTAAAAATAAGCTTCGTCAGTAAACCAAATGCTGCCCACATGCATATCGCCGTCATCAATCCTGTGCACTATATCGTTAGCGAATGTCTCTCGTGCAGCAATGGTAGCGGCGCTGAGGGGTTGCCGCGTTTGAATTTTGTATGGATAGAGGTGTAAACTCTGGCGCATGAGACGATACGTGGACGTTGGCGTCATTTGGACCGCAGCTGCAACACGGCAAATGGAAACCCGAGGCCGCTGTTGGATCACCTGCTGCACTAGCTGCGCGTTGCCCTCTGTGGTTGCCGTACGTGGTCGCCCTACCTTTCCAGCACGTTCATCCGTCACATTCCCAGTCCATTGATATTTTTCAAACAGATCCTTTATTGTATCGCTTTTCGGTCCTTTGGTTACATTAAACCTCCGTTGAAAACTTCGTCTTGTTGCAACAACACTGTGTTCTAGGCGGTGGAATTCCAACACCAGAAAAATCCTCTGTTCTAAGGAATAAACCATGTTGTCTACAGCACACTTGCACGTTGTGAACAGCACACGCTTACAGCAGAAAGACGACGTACAGAATGGCGCACCCACAGACTGCGTTGTCTTCTATATCTTTCACATCACTTGCAGCGCCATCTGTTGTTGAAAATTGTAACTACTGTAATTTCGAATGTTTGTCCGCCTGAAAATGTACTGTTGTCCCAAGCATATTGCAACAAACGGTGTATTTCTATCGCTGCTCGTTTAGTTTTTATTGCCGTTTCAAATATACCGGTAATTTTTGAAACACCCTGTATTAACTGTGTTTTAAATCAGAAAGATCAACAACCCAATTTCAACTACTCGCCACAGTTAAAAAAGTAAGTGATCTACAACTCAAAGATGTATAGGAACTTCAGCACCCGACTAGATGGAATTTATGTGTCACCAAATTTGCAAAAATTTTTATTAAACGTTGAAACTGTTCCCGTGTATTTTAGCGATCACAGTACACTTTTAACTTGCTTTAATTTAAGTGTACAGCCAACCCGTCGATTCAGAGGGCAATGGAATTTGATTATATCTGTTTTAACTGACGAAGAACTGGAACAGGAAATAAGAGTAGCGTGGACTATGTGCCTCCGCACAGCAGACAAACACCCAACAGTCACTGACTGGTGGACTAGGAGGGCTAAACCAAGGTTGCTGAAAGTTGTCTTGCAGTATAGTGTAGCGAGGCGCAGGGAGTTGAGGAATACAATGGAATTTTATTATAAAGTTTTAAGAGAATTATATCATGAGGCACATGATGACGTAATTCTTATGAATGATATCAAAAAATAAAAGCCAAGTTATTAAGCAATAAACAGCAACAGATGGAGGGACTAAAAATTAAATCGAAAGCCACATCAGTAGTAGCTGATGAAACTGCTACTGTGTATCACTTGGTGCGGCATGCTAAAAACAGACGTCAAGCTTTTATTGATGAAGTCCAGACGCATACTGGTACAAGGCTCACGTGCCAGAAAGAAATACTGGACCAAGTCCACAGGTACTATGACAACTTGTATGCCCCTACCACAGTGGACGATGCAGCTCTCGAGGACTTTCTCATTGTTTTAGGTCCACAGTTGTCGGGAACAGAAAACGCTGACATCCTGTCACCTATTACTAAAGATGAAGCGCATGAGGCAGTGCGTAACTCACCTCTCAAAAAATCTCCGGGACTTGGTGGCCTCCCTGTGGATTTTTATGCCCGCTACTGGTGTATAATTGTGGACAAGATCACTTCCATGGCGAATGTGGTCTAGACCGGAAAAGCGGTCCCTGCAGAGTTTAAGGAAAGTAAAATAGTACTGATTCCTAAGAGTAAAGCCAAAACCAACTTTAACAAATTTCGGCCTCTTTCGCTAGTAAATTCTGATTACAAAAAAATTTCGCGTATTATCAACAAAAGACTCCCTGCCTTTTCCAACAAAATATTGAGTCATCATGAGTCTTGTTCTCCTACCAGAAGGGTATTCGAAAGTCTATCTGCATACAGAGACGTCATTGCAATTACGTCAGTGGCAAGTATAAAATCTTTATAGATTTCAACAAAGCCTTTGGCCGCGTTAGTCATAGATACCTCTTTGCGACGCTGTCAAGAATGACTTTCCACCCTCAGATTGTCAACATGCTAAGAAATATTGCAACAGGTATAAATGCGAAAATAGCAATCAATGGCCAAACCTGTAAACCCATACAGATAAGGCGAGGGGTTCCACAGGGCAATCCCTTATCTATGTTTTTATTTACCGTATCTGTAGAGCCCTTTCTCCGCAGTGTCCACGCAAGATTAACAGGCATAACATTGAGTGTTGGGAAAACCGTCATACGAGCTTATGCTGATGACGTGAGTGTTGTAATAAGGAATAAGGAGACAGTTACACTGGAAAGAGAAATCCAAAAGTATTGTCTAGCGTCGGGAGCGACAACCAATGAAAACAAAAGTAAAATATTGAATCTGCGGGGCCTAGATCATCTCCGACTGGCATGGGCAAAACAAGACAACAAACATAAAACTTTGGGAATAACCTTAATGGCATGTCCGATGAGGATGGCTGCTTTTAACTGGACGGAAGCTAGGAGGAAAGTTCATGGTGCTGTAATGGAGAACATCCATCGAACTGTGGACCAGGTGCAAAACGTCAGATTCATGAACTCCTGCATTTTGTCTAAAGCGTATTTGACTGCACAGGTATTTCCAATCCCCAAGCTAGTAGCGAAAGGGATCGTGTCCACTGTTACCAATTGTTTATGGCGAGGAGACATATTCAGTGTTGGTGCGACTACCGTTATACTGGATGTCAGAAACGGGGGCCTCGGTTTGGTGGACATTCGAAATAAAGCGTCTGCTCTGTTCCTCAAACGGACTTTCCATGTACTCAGAGAACTGTGACGCCCCATAGCCTGCAAGCACCGATTGATGTGCGAAGGATTAATACCCGTCTGCAGTATGTGAGGAACTTTTTCCTCGAAGCAAGTTACCTTAGTGACGAAATCAGAAGCAACACATGTACCACAGTGCGTGACATCATACTTGAAAGGAAGTTAAATGAGGGCAGAAACAAAATTGAAAAGAAATTCCCTAATTGTGACTGGAAAGCTGTATGGCGGAACATCAACTATGCCGGGCTATCTGCAGACGCTATTTCCGCATGGTACAAAACAGTTAACAGTGTCATCAGCACCAACGAGAGACTGTATGGGATCGGTTTAAACCAGACACACCTTTGTGGAAAATGCCGTCTGGTGGATACACTCATCCACAGATTCACCTGTGGCGGCAGTATGAATAACTGGAATTGTATCAGGCAACAAAGCGCCTTTCTCACCGATCCTCGACCGAATATATAACGCCATCGCTCCTTCTGAGACCAGACATGACATACATTCCGAAATTAAAAACGAACGCCATAAGCTGGTTACTGGGAAAATGTGTTAGTTATGTCATCAACAAACTTGGGTCGGACAACGAGATACAATTCCGCGTTTACATGAAGTGTGAATACGCAAAAATCAGCACGTATCGCAACCACAAGAAGCACTACGGCAACATGCTGGAGATCATTTTTGAAAGAATGGGTGTCGGTTAAATATGTGGCACCACTACAACACCTTGAACGAGAACGAACAGAAGAAAATTAAAAGTCACTTGTGTTCTTATTGTTATTTACTTCTATGTTACACGAAGAGGTTTTTCAAAATTTTCAGAATTACTCGTGTCCGACTTCCAAAGTATTTGTGTGATTCAAGAAGAATTGTTAAGTTTTTGTCAGTGATCAGTTTCTACTCAGAGAAGAGGTTTCTTTGTCTTTCTTACATCGGAGAATGGGAATTTTGTGTTAAGATTTCTGCACACTTAGTGCTTAGTGCTATGACCCAACTGGGGACATGCAAAAAGGGGTGGGAGGGGTTTGGGCCTCGACGCGCCGGCAGTGCCGTGAAGAGACCCCACTGCTAGTGCGGCGTGTACCACGCCCTGTGACCTTCCTCAAAAAAAAAATAAAAAAAAAATGTTTTTAGCGCGCGGGAATAGGATACGGAAGGTCATAGGTTCGCGCGTGGGTGGATGCGAAAAATTTTCTTTTCCTCTTCATAAAAAAAAGGAAAAGAAAGTTGATAGAGCACTTGCCCGTGAAAGGCAAAAGTCCCGAGTTCGAGTCTCGGTCCGGCACACAGTTTTACTCTGCCAGGAAGTTTCATATCAGCGCACACTCGGCTGTAGAGTGAAAATTTCATTCTAGAAACATCCCCCAGGCTGTGGGTAAGCCATGTCTCAGCAATATTCTTTCTTCCAGGAGTGCTAGTTCTGCAAGGTTCGCAGGAGAGCTTCTGTGAAGTTCGGAAGGTAGGAGACGAGGTACTGGCGGAATTAAAGCTGTGAGGACGGGGCGCGAGTCGTCCTTTGGTAGCTCAGTTGGTAGAGCACTTGCCTGCGAAAGGCAAAGGTCGCGAGTTCGAGTTTTAATGTGCCAGGAAGTTTCATATCAGCGCACACTCCGTTGTAGAGTGAAAATTTGATTCTAGAAAGAATAATTGTTATATGGGGAAACGTATAATTTTAGAATTGTACATTTGCATTCGAAACGTTCTAAGAAGTATGTATGCGTTAATGGCACATGCTGTTGCTGATGTCCGTGTCTGCTATTTCCAGTTTGGCTGGTATCTCGGTATTGCAGATGACGTGCAGCGACATGAACAACGACATGTGCTACTATGGATTACATGTCTGTTATAACGTTCTGAGCAAAAATAACACATTCCCAAAAATATGCGTATCCCAATGCGATATTTTACTCTTTACTCTGCAGATGAATAAAGGAAACTCGCTGGTGATAATGAAATATGGCTGAAATACGTATCGGTAAAAAGAGAAGAAACCGTGTTTGTTCAAGGTTGAATCTTTTCAAATTTTTGTTCTTAAATCAAAGACGAGATAAAAAAAACCCTGAGATTTCATGTAGAGAAATCACCTAAGATGAATACCTACTCACAACATTCCAAGAAGCTGTATGAAGCGAAGAATCTGAGAATACAAGACGGACGCCTGGCTGTCGCTCTCGTAGGGCCGGCAAAGACGAGGTCACGCTAATTACAGGGCGCACAGGAGCGAAGTGGCCGGGGAGACGGTCCAGTATGTGCTACTGCAGGAAAAACCCTCTACCACGCACTTCGCAGGGGTTTGTGGAGTACGAAAGTGGAAGTTGATTTAGATATTACCAACATGTTATTTTTACAGCCTTATGACTGAATATTTACTTTCGTACAGGAAAAAATAAATTTCACGAGCTGGGTGACTGACGCAAAAGTGGTAGTGCACTTCGCAGGGGTTTGTGGAGTACGAAAGTGGAAGTTGATTTAGATATTACCAACATGTTATTTTTACAGCCTTATGACTGAATATTTACTTTCGTACAGGAAAAAATAAATTTCACGAGCTGGGTGACTGACGCAAAAGTGGTAGTGCATGATATGGAAAAATATACTGTCCCAAATAATATATGATCTCAACCACATGCACTCTTATTTATTCTGTAATTACTGCTTCCATTTCCTTACAGTTTGCATCCTTCAGTTTTACCTTAAGTTGCCCACATTAAAAATGGTGTTACAAGCAATTTGAGTGAGTGAGGCGCAGGAGTTTGAACTTTCTTCGACGTACAAGACTTTATTGTTTAAACGTTTGCAAATCCCGTTAACGTTAGTAACGTCTTCACACTACGACATTCAGTAAACAGATAACCGAAGATTTCCGCTGCTCGCCTGGCACTGTCCTCGTTATATACCAGCGTAATTTGATGTTATTCTCAGATTTGTACATACTACTCACACAGCTGATACAATCAGCTGGTCTAATGACATTTCTCAAAATATTGCTGTGTTCTCTGTTATTGTCTCTAGTTGATGGCTCTTGATACTGCTGTATTCCTTGGCAATATTATGCTTTTAATATGTGTTATTCAAATGCGTTGTGTTTTACACGCTTGCTGTTTGTCACTTGTAAAAATGGACATCTTTTTCCTGGAAAATATCAAACGAACATATGTGAAGTATTACATCTTACATCTAACCTGTGGCCACCGGTGAAGCCTCAGGAGTTGACTGAATGACTTCCCCGCAGCTGGGTAGGGGCTCATAATCACAGCCGGCCGCGCCGTGCCACAAGTCACGCGTGCAGCGTGTCTGGCCCACGGGCGGCGCGGGCCCGGCCTGCCTGCCGCTCGGCTCCGCTCGGTCCTTCTCGGAGGCGCCCGGAAGAGCGCGGCGCTTCATCCGGCGTCGCGGTGCGGCGTCTTCCGGCCGGCACAAGTCCCTCGAGTTCGGCAGACTCGCGCTGTCAGCGCTGTTTACCCTTCGCTGTGTGATCTCGGTACGGTGGAGGTTCACTGGACCAGTGGCTGTTTGCACGAAGGAGGCAGTCGAGCCATCTACCGTCGCGATTCTTTAAAATGAGTGGCAGTGACAGAAGAGAGCGAAGAGGTTTCTCAATTCATATACGTTACAGGTAGTGCATATCTACTGTGAAACGACATTAGATGTACATATACATGGATGCTCTGCAGATCACACTTAAGTGCCTGGCGGAGGGTTCATTGAATGACCTTCACAACAATTCTCGATTATCCCGATATCGAACAGTGCTAGGAGAAAACGAATGCCTATACTTTTCCCTGATAGCTCCCGTTTCCTTTATTTTACTACGACGATAGTTTCTCCCTAAGTATGTCTGCGTTAGCAAAATATTTTCGCATTCGAAGGAGAAAGTTGGTGATTGAAACTTCGTGAGATGATTGTGCCACAATGAAAAACGCCTTTTTGATGTCCACCCCAAATAATGCATCATGTCAGTAACACTGTTTCCCCTATTTCGGGGTAATACAGAACGTGCAGCTCTTCTTTGAACTTTCTCAATGTACTCTGTTAACCCTATCTGGTGAGGATCCCACACTGTGCAGCGGTACTCCAAATGAGGGCATACAAGCGTAGCGTAGGCAGTCTCTTTAGTAGATCTGTTACATTTTCTAAATATTCTGCTAATGAATCGCAGTCGTTGGGTTGCCTCCCCCTCAACATTATGTGTTCTTCCCAATTTAAGTCGCGTCTGCCCATTCTGATTTAGGTTTTCCGTGATTTCCCTAAATCGCTCCAGGCAAATGCTGGGATGGTTCCTTTGAAAGGGCACGGCCGACTTCCTGCCCCATCCTTCCCTAATCCAATGATACTGATGACCTCGCTGTTTGGTCTCTTTCCCCCAAACAACCCAACCCAACCCGACCCCAACCCCCAATCTATGTGGCTCGTAATTATAATTCCTAGGGTTTTAGTTGAACCTGCGGGCTTTAGATTTAGTGACTTATCGTGTAACCGAAGTTTGACAGATTCCTTTTAGCACTCATATGGAGGACTTCATTATCTAGGATCAATTGCCACTTTCCAAAATATACAGATATATTTTCTAAATCGTTTTGCATTTTTTGATCTCAGATTGTTCCTCAGATTGTTACGAAATCATTTATATAGATAAGGAACAGCAGTGGGCCTATAACACTACGTTGGGGAACGCCAGAAATCACTTCTGTTTCACTCGATGACTGTCAGTTATAAGGAACTGTGACCTCTCTGATAGGATATCACGAACCCAGTTAGCTAACTTAGATGATATCCCATAAGCACCCAATTTCAGTAGAAGCCGCTTGTGTGGTACAGTGTCAAAGGCCTTTTCGAAATCCTTGTCGATAGCACTCAACACTTCGCGCTTCACAAGAATAATGTTTTCTGAATCCGTCTTTACTGTGTGTCAACAGACCGTTTTCATCGAGGTAATTAATAGTCCTCACACGCAATATATGTTCCAAAATCCTACTGGATATCGAAGTTAATAATATGGACCTGTAATTTACTCGATTACTCCTTCCACCGTTCTTGAATATTGGTGTAACCTGTGCAGCTTTCCAATCTTTTCACACGGATCTTTCGTCCAGCTGACGGTTGTATAAGGTTGTTATGTGTGGACCTGTTGCATCAGCATACTCTGAAGGAAACGTAATTGGTATACAGTATGGACCGGAAGACTTGCTGTTATTAAGTGATTTAAGTTGCCTCACAAATCGTAGGATATCTGCCTCTAGGTTACTCATGTGGAGAACTGTTCTTGATTCGGATTCTGGAATATGCAGAAAGAGTTTAAAGATTTGATTGACAATGAAACAGGATTAAATCACGAATGTCGACACACAAGATTCCTTGTTTTGTACATCAAAAAGCACTTTGTGCTAAATTTGCAGGCCTTTGGCACATGGCGAAAGTGGAAGAAAGCATATTATAATTGCTGAAGTCACACGTATCTTCCGTTTTCAGCTGCAACGGTTTTCAGTGAAACTGAACGATTCCTATGGAGACTTCATATCGTACTGCAAAGTACGTAGGTTATATCGAGAGACATACCTGGAACAACTTAAAACTTGCTAGCGTTTAATAAAGGAATGCAGGAACGAAAATTAAAACATGTGCAATCTAGTGCATATTTCACATTTTAACTGGACTTGACTGCACACTGCCCACAGTAATGCACTGCAAGGTAACTTTTTCCTCATTTGATGGGGATGGATTTAAAAAGAAAATCGCGTTTCTGGAACGGACACATTCTGACAAAGACAGTGAAGTTCCCTAAGATCACTGGTGTTAAAGGAAATACGGAGTTTGAAGAATACGTTGTGGCCTAGAAAGAATTACAAGGGTAGTTTTATAAAGTTTTTGAGATTTTTAAAAGTTTGTTTACATTAGCGCTTCATTGCGTATTAATACAGGTTACGTAACATCAGTGCTGTTGTGCCAAGTTATCCTCTTCCTTTGTGTAAATTTTTCTGTCAAAACACGTCTAGCAAAGGCGATGTTAGCTGTAGAAATCTGAAGGCGGGGATGTGAAGACTGTGTAGATTATAGTTTATTGGGGCGAATGTAGCGGTGAGGAAACTGGGTAGATAAGACGCTCTCCATGGGAACGTACGTTATGTAGAAAGGACAGAAAAGTCGCTGAAAAGGAGGCAAAAATTTGTGCCCTTGAGGCTGAATTAGAAAATGAGGACTTGGAATTATGTAGGCTAAGGGAAGAAACAGGGACGGGAGAGGTAGAAGCAAAAAGAGAAAGTGTTGAAAAAACTTTTAAATTCAGTTAGTAAATCAGTTTGGCTTGCTATCTGAAGTAGTGGAGGAAGGGCCTCATCCAGATGTAGTTGAATGTATTTTGAAGCAGAATATTAGCTTCAAGAAAAAAAAGACATGTAGGGATCAAATCAGAATAGGAAAAGAAGAATATTGCTTCTAGTTAACAGTCAAGGCCAGGAGCGTCAGGAGGAATTAGGTGCAGCCTACCGGCTCACAAGTTTTGTGAAAACAAACGCTAGGGAGATGAGGCAATCACAGTTGGAGCAGCAGGAAACAGCCTGTGGTATGAATCCAAGGTGTACTATTGCGAGAGACTTGGATGAAATAGGAACATGAACTGGCCACACAAATGTGGTGTCTGTGGAGGTCTTTCAGCGCCATGTTCGGTCCTGCGTAAACACTGGTGTAAGGCGTGTTAACACTCTGGCTTGCTATCTGAAGTAGTGGAGGAAAGGGATGTTCCAGATACCCCCAAAACCTCACATACGCGATGTTCCTGTTGACACTACTGGTAGGTGAGGATACACTACGCATGGCCTGCACCTAAATAGGAAGGGGAAAGATAAGTCAGCTTCTCCATTAGCAGACACTGTAAGGGGGAGCCTCAGTCACACGAGGGTGACCCCTGTGGTTAATGGCACTAGGTAGACAGGTTTTTTATGTTAAGGTCAAAGTCCAAACAGGCAACACTCAAGAAAAATAGAATAACAGAAGCTTCATGTACAGTAAATAGGGATGAAGCTGAGGGTAGTATCAACTTACTTCATCAGAATATCAGGGGAATAAAAAATAAAGTAGATGATCTGTTAGCATATGTAGATGACCTATTACACTGTCTGTCAGCCAAAAACAGGAAGTTGTTAATCTGTGATGATTTCTAAGTAAACTTTCTAACCAGTTCAGATGGGAAAAGTGTAAGTGTTATTAATTGTATATAAAATAGAATCAGCTATCAATTTCCCTGTACATATAGCTCAAGGCAGTAGCGCTCTAATAGATAATGTATTTGTACAGCAAGAGGGTGTAAAACTAACACATGCTTTTCCATTGATAAATGGATTGTCAGCCCATGATGTACAATTGATTGAATTAGAAAACACAGCAATGTGTACAGCTCAGAAACCGTGAAATAAAACTGTAAGGTTGCTCAATCCAGTGTTTATTGAGCACTTCAGAGAAAATTTAATAAATGTATGTAATGAGCCAAATGCACTTGTGCCTGGGCATGGCCCGTGAGCCAGTGTCTTGGCCACCCCATTTCTACACTCCTCGTTTCTTTTGTAATTCCTACAAACAATAACACCTGTATTCGTACTGATAACTTATTTAAATAAAACCTACTGGTGAATTTTGCTTAATGGGGATTAGGCCACTGTCCATGGCATATTTGTGTGCCTAAGACTTCGTCGCCTAAATGTGGAGGCAGCACCAGAGACACCACCAGAGGCAATAAACAATGACACAACACTAACTTGTGGAAACAGACCTATCCGAGATTTCAATTTTGATGTATTCTAGAGCTTCCAGCAGATAAGGGCAACGCTACAATGCTCATGAAATAATGAACCTACTGCAGAAAAACTTGCGTTGTATTGCAACCAAGAAGGTACAGTGAGATTAAAAGCAATCTCCCAAAATCAGTACTTAGGGTAACGGATCAGCTAGTAAAAGCCTCTTTGATTTTTCTCACCAACTAGAAGTGTCTTACTAAATCAGAACTGGTCCCATCAAGATTGTGTGGTATACCAAAAATTCACAAACCCCTCACTCCATTAAGACCAGTTGTTAGCGCTATGGACTGTTCGACAAGCGTGACTGCCAAATACCTGGACAGTCTTCTACAGACCTCTTTAGCAAAAAAAGACGTATAAAAGGTTCAGTTCATTATACAAAAAATAGAATCCTTCATGTCCATCAGATATTAGCCCATTTAGACATTCTATTACTGCTTACTATAGTTGCTCTTAGTAAAACGATGTCACATATCGAATTTACACTCTTAGACAAAAAAAGGAACACTCCGTGAAGGAAATATCCGAAAGGTACAGAAAGTAGTAGTTGTACTTTACATGAGCAGACAAACAAGTGGATGACTTATTCAAGAGGGAAGCTTAACAAGTTAAGTAAGTCAATAATGCGTCCGTATGTAAGCAATTTTTTATCTTGACATTGATTGACAGAGTTGTTGGATGTCTCCCTGAGGAACATCATGCCATATTTTGTCCAAATGCTGCGGTAGATCGTCAAAATCCCGAGCTGGTAGGACGTCCCTGTCTATATCGCTCCAATTATTCTCAATTGCGAAGAAGTCTGGCCACCTTGCTGGCCAAGGTAGGGTTTGGCAAGTCTAAAAACAACTAATAAAAACTCTCCCCATATGCGAGAGGGCATTATTTTGCAAAAAAAGTTAGCCAAGAATGGCTTACCTTGAAGGCAGCAAAACGGGGTGTAGAACAGCATAGAAGAACTGCTGTGCTGTAAGGTACCACAGATTAAATCCAAAGAAGTCCTGCTGTGAAAAAAAACGACACCCCACACCATCACACGAGGTTGTCAGACCATATGGCGGACGACAGTAAGGTTGGTATACCACGACCATCCGGGCAGAAATGCAAGTCCTTACGGATGAAATAGACAGGATGGGTAGGAAAGCTAAGACGAAATGGCTGCCTGAAAAATGTGAAGAAATCGAAAAAGAAATTATTGTTGGAAGGACTGAGTCAGCGCATAAGAATGTCAAAGCAACCTTGAGTGATATTTTTAGCAAAGGGTGGTAACATGAAGAGTGCAGTGGGAATTTCACCGTCAAAAAGGAGGAGGAAGTGGATATATGGAAAACGTACATGGAAGGCCTCCATGAGGAGGGAAGATTTGTCTGATGTGATAGAAGAAGAAAGAAGAGTCGATTTAGAAGACATAGGAGTCCAGTAATAGAATCAGAATTTAAAAGAGCTTTGGAGGACTTAAGATCAAATAAGGCAGAAGGGATAGATAATTTTCCATCAGGATGTCTAAAATCATTGGGGGGAACTGGCGACAAAGCGACTATTCACGTTGGTGTGTAAAACGTATGAGTCCGCCGACATATCATCTAGTTTTCGGAAAAAAATCATCCACACAATTCCTAAGACTGCAAGAGCTGACAAGTGCGACAATTATCGAACAGCCTGCTTAACGAAATTAGAGAATACATCCAGCAAATAATTGAGGCCGTAGGCCGCAAGTGCTGCACTGAGATGAAGAGGTTGGCATAGGAGAGGAATTCGTGGTGGACCACATCAAAAGAATCAGAAGACTGATGACTCAAAAAAAGAAAAAAAAACGAAAAGTCTATAACGTTTCGTCTCCAAATACTGGAGATATCTTCAGAGGCTATAACGGCTCAGGCAGCAGTTTGAAACTTCTATAAACTCTACAAGCTGAACTGTTTGTTCGGATCCCTGCCAGTCGGGCTGTGACGTCATCAGACGGCTGCTTAAGAGCGCAGAGTCACGAGTGCGTGTGTTGTCGAGCTTCTGCTGGGGAACACTTGGCGCTGGTTTCTGTATTCAGCACTGAGGTCAGCAACTAGTCTAATTTCACTCATTCTTCTTTCCGTTAAAGTTGCTGTATTCCTGAATTTCCCTGAACATTTTTGAACTTCCCTCTTTCATCATGGGTAATAATATTTTAATTGAAATGGTTTCTTCGCAGTTACTTTCTTTGTACCTATGTTTTTCTTTCCAACTTTTGTTATTGTCATTTTCAGAGATATCCATTCCTCTTCAAGTGGACTGCCTACTGGGATATTCCTTGTTGCTGTATCCATAGCCTTGCAGATCTTCAAGAGTATCTCGTCATTCCTTAGTACTTCTGTAACTGACACATTTGCGTATAGATTCTTTCTGACTTATCTCTTAAACTGCAACGTACTGTTTATCATTACTACATTGTGATATGAGTCTATACCAGCTCCTGCGTATGCCTTAAATCCACTATATCCTTTCGGAAGCTCTGTCGGACCATGATGTAATCTAACTGTAGTTCCCCATATCACTCAGCCTTTTCCAATTATACATCCTCCTCTTGCGATTAAGAGTATTCGCTATTACTAGCCGAAATTTATATCAGGACTGAGTTAGTCTTTCTTCTCTCTCATTCCCTATCCCAACCCCATATTCTCCAGTAACCATTTCTTCCACGTTTTCCTCTACAACTGCATTCCAGTTTCCCACGAGTAATGGAGTTTCATCTCCGTTTACGTCCTGTATTACCCTTTCAATACCTTCATATCCTTTTTCTGTCTCTTCATCTTAAGCTTCCGACGTCGGCATGTACTTTCTGAACTATCGTTGTCGGTATTGGTTTGCTGTCGATTGTGATAAGCTTAACTGTATCACTGAACTGTTCACTGTAACACACTCTCTGCTCTACCTTCCTAAAGAATCCTACTCCCATTATACTGTTTTCTGCTACTGTTGATATTACCATAATACAAGCCCAAAATACGACCGTCCCGCCCCGCAGCAGCACCCATGGATAGAGACCTGCACCGGTGCCTGGTCACCTACACAGCCTTGTACGACGATCCCTAGTCGACATTCGAAACCTGTACTCGCCGGTGAACACAAGCCCACTCCACTGATCCAAGTTCTGTTTCACGTGTCCCCTTAGCCAATTTCTTCGCACTCCAAGGTTCCAGGTAGTTGTTTATTGTTGCTCGTAGTGGTGGCCTAGTGACCACATTGATCTAGTGGAACTGGCTACTTACTGACTGTGTCAAAGAGCCTCCATGTTGACACCAAACAGAGGGAGTACTTTTACAGATAGAGACTCCAGCCAAACACAAGCGGAACTGAGCCCACAGAGTTCTACCTCCATGATACAGAGGCACACATATGTGCCCCTGGATAGGACCAAAATTTCCTGCAGCTACTTCCTTAATTACTTTGGTGTCTCCCTCTTCCTGTCACTGTCATTTATGCAGCACTGCACGGACCTGTGAAAGTCGTTTGCTTCTATTCTAAATCAACTGCACTACATTCCTGCAAAAAACTGGGGAGCAAATGTAGACAAACAAAACAACGCTGCAATTTCTCTTGGTTATTGAGCTGTCGCATATTGTGCTATAGCATGGGAGAATGGCACTCACACAGTTAAGACGTAAGGAGCCATGTTGACTATTAATGACATTGCTACAACAGCTCCCACTTAGGGGTTGCATGTTCTGTTAAATTTTGTCCCTGCTAATCTCACAATCAAGGATGCCAATGTGCTAATTCTTAAGACAGAGTGCTATAAGAATTCAGTCCAACTCAGTAAGGTAGCGCAGTATGGTCTTTCTTGTCACGAAAGACCAAGATTCAACCTCATCCAAACGGCACAAGAGAACATGGCAACGTCTTCAAAACGTGGTATTATAGTGGAAGTGCTGCTCGTGACTATGTCGCCAAGGAGCAGACGGTGAGCCATGTTGTGGGGGAGCGCCCACTCCATGCCTTTGAAGGCGGTCTGCTGCGCTTGTCCACTCAGAGTTCTGGCTGCATGTTTGTATGTGAATTCTTGTATTTAATCAGAAACGATCAGTTCGCCAGAATATGTAAGCAGACTCGCATACCAGCCGTAATGTACGCCATAATTCCTGACACCTCGATTCGTCTCTAATGGGCTGGCGACCTCTATCAATGGGAAACGTGAAAGCTGGAGAAGTGCAAGTTGAGTTTAGTTTTCACTATTCTATTCTACAAAATACAGTCAAGTTTCATAATATCATTTGTCACATAAGCTGACTCGATTTTATTTTGAAAGGTTGAACAACATGGTATGGAACATGACAACGCTGCAAACGGATGATCTGAGGCATCATATCCTGTCCCAGTCAGTGCATGCTGTTCAACGCATCACAAGAGCGACGATCGGCAGGGTGAATTGTGAGTGGTGGCGTCCAGTTCAGTTTGAGTGGAGGGACAAACCTGGTGAGTATATTATTTGGAAGTTCGTTATTGTTAAATAAAGCGCAATGTGCTCATTTAGGTTTTCTATAAAAACTCTCGTCGAAGTTAATCAACACATGGTGATGGAGTTGCACCACATTTGAAAATTCTGTCCTAATTAAAGTGCACAGAAATAAAAACATAAGAACTAAATAATAATCACACCGGAGAAAAGAAACAGTTATCTAATCACAACCGATTTCATCTAACAAGAGAAGATCACCAACCAGGACTCATATACGAGACGCACACTTGCAAGGTGTGAGCCCCAGCTGTCTATGTCGCGCGGAGATTTGGACCACGATTATGACTGTACGCAGTTAAGACCTTCTGAACACATAGCTTTTCAACGTTCGTGTACCACGTGTTTCTGGCACGCTCCGCTGCGTTCGCCCATTGTCGGAGCTCGAACTACTGTACGGCACGGTGAGTAAGAGATTCGCGTTTATAGTGCCAGTCAACCGACAAGCGACAGTATGGCACCTCCAGGAGCAGTATACAGTGACGGTCAAATTGCCACGCCTAAACGTCAAAGCTCGTGACAGTTGTGACCGATAAGCGTCTTTATATGTGGCTATTCGACTAACTCTTACACGAGGCAAAAGAAACTCTATGAGCGTTTCTTTGTGCTACTATTTGTACCTTGCAATTTAGTTGCGGCAGTCATAGAGAAGACCCGTTAAATGGAGAGAAGAATAGTTGATTGACGTTAGACAATTCTTTATGAGAGGATGGCGGTGACAATGATGACGATACCCTTTCACCACGATCATTTTCGTCAAACAACTTCATTGGCACAATGTGACGGAGACGTAAAATCGCGAACTGACTGTTTAGGAAGCTTGCTTTGAAGAGGTAATATTGTCAGGTTTCACCTTGCCTCTGTCCGTAACAGAGATCTGTGTGTGTGTGTGTGTGTGTGCGTGTGTTTTATAAAAAACTGCTGCAGAATATGTCCTAAAATATTGCTAAACAGTGTTGACCATATATGCGCATGGCATTGAAATACTATCTGCTCATATTGCTTACCCGTTTTTCATGTTAAATCACATGTGTTCTACTTGAAGAACAAAGTTTCGGAACACATGGGGCAGACGTGACCGGCTCCACACACGTCTTCCCACACTTGCGACATGAAGCGGGTCTGAGGGCTCTGGACGTCACCCCGCTGCACAGTACTCTGCACTCGTGCGTCAGGCAGCTGCAGTGGGGCGGAGCCAGTGGCAGGCAACCTGCACCTACAGAACTTTAAAAACTCTGCATTCAAGACGTCTGAAATGAGTATTATCTTAAGTATGGCCATTTATTTTAAGAGAGGATGGGTGTTTGGTATCTAGGGTTGAGATCGTGCAAATTTATGTTTTTCTCCTTACAAAAGAAGGTCGAGTTAGTTACGTTTACGTGGAAGGTTACAAGTAAAAAACATGAAGGTTGAGGACAGATTTCATTCGATGTCAGATAAGGAGAGATCATGCTGACACATCAGTAGAGCACACCGCCTCTAGCCTCGACAAGGGCCTGCTTTGGCCGACAAAGAGAGTCCACGAGTCTCTCCAGTTGTGTCGTGTTCAGCTGACGTCACTCAACAGGTCCCGTAGAGCCGCCAGATCGCAGCGACGTCGAGACCGCCGCTGTCCACACGCTGGAGCCAGACATTTCCTGTGAGGCTGAGACCGGATGGCTTAGCGGGCATGTCGGGATGCGGCAGGACGGCTGAGTGTTCGGTCGTCCAGCCAGGAGCGTGTCCACGCGGTCTGTGAACACGGCTGCTGTCTTGGGAGCGTCCCCAGGCCACTCAGCATGAAGGTAGCGCACAGGTCCCGATTAAAAAATCACTATGCAATGTGATGCGATCTAGACTGCTCGCTCACTAAACTTCAGCACAGATCTCTGACACGTGACGTTTTAAGACTCCCGTTCATTGTCGTTGCGATAAAAGTGACAATGCAGGAAGGTACTGTAACTTTTACAAAAATTTTAGACCTTTAATGCCATACGCTACAGAGCGTATGGGGATCCACTACACGATGCCAACCCCAGCAGAACAGACACTAAGAGTCGCAAGAAACGACAGAGCCCGTGTCCTTAGAAATAGTGTAAAGTGCGTTATAAAAAGTGGCGGAATTTGGCACATTGTGTACATTTATTTACTTCTTTATGCGTTTATTCCACCTGATAAAATTAAGGCATTAGTGCACTCTCTTACATATGATCCGACATCTCAATGTGTCAACATTACGACATGTGAAGTACACGCGCAGCATGCGGTAGTGATAATTATACTACTTCTGCTAATAACAACAACAACAACAACAACAATGGAGACACATAAGAATACACGTTTCTCTTGATGGGACATGCACAACTGTTGATACACTTCCCAGTGATAAAATCAACTGCTGATGTAAAATTTTGCAACTGTTGCAGGTATTATCACTGATGACAGAAGTTAATGTGTGGGCTTTCATAAATTCCACATGTTATGCTTTATATCAGAATACACATACTACAAAAATTGTAGCTCTGCATCTTTAAGTTGACTTACATGTAAAACAGTGTAAAACATCGATTTTTTCAGCAACTGTTTCAAACTGTGGATGCATTACTTTACATCTTTGTTCGCCTTTCTTTTAACAAATTACATTATGATAAAAATTTCTAAACTTTCCGTACTGCAATTACATAACACTATGGCTTCAGTACAAACAGTCATGACTGCACACGAGGTTTGGCATTGGAGCGGAGTGGAAGAGAGGGGAGTCCCTTTCTCTCTCCCTCTGTCGCTCTTTGTTTTAATTCGCAACCGTCGGTAGCTATAGAAAACTCTCGCTTCCCCATGGGAGGTATGCTTCCAAAAGGATCGAGGCACAGGAAAGTTCCATGTGAGGTAACGTCCTGGTGAAACTCTTGTTAATACTCGTACTTCTGTATTTATGGGAAGAATTGTCCGATTATCTACGGCAAGAAGTCGAAATCTATCGTTTTCTAAATCCTGCTCTTAGATTTTGTGGCTCGCCTAGGGCCAGATATAAGCTCAGAACTCAATTGAATTGCGATGAAGAGTGGATAGGAGTTTAAGAGAATTGCCTGGAAGAATAAATGCGGAAAGGAGTGGGACACTGAAGTGGAGAGCATTCATGAAATGCGTCTGAATTTCTCTTGGGTTGTAGATACTATGTTGATGAATACCACACAGGCAGTTCATTTGAAGAGGAATGGACATCTATGAAAAGGGCATCACAGAAGTTGGAAAAACAAAGTTAATAACTGGCAACCAATGCTCTACAATCGCTATAAAGTTAAGAGATGTTCAATTGACTCTTTTATTAGAACATGTTACGCGTTTCAGGTTTAACATCCATCTTCAGACATATGTTACAAACACGTACAAAACATAAGCGAACAGCACACTCAACGCGTCTCAACGTTACAGAAAATGAGATGTAGTCATATGAGTTACATACCACAAACTTCAACTCCTTCCTACCCAACCAGGCGTACAGCCTTGACAACTCAAAGAAAGTGTCGAATAACATATGACTGCGGCACGAGCAGTCTTGAAGCAGAGCGTATACTGACGCTAAACAAGTCAACCTGCAGGGAAGCGCCCTCGGTACATGTGCTCCATGTGTTAACATGCAATTTAAGAATAATATACTCATCATATAAATCTAACAGTGTGTAATTACGACTAGCAGTCGGAATAGTACTTCTGTACACGTTAACACTAAAAGTTTTTTTAATTTTTTTTAAACTCCAAATTTTTTACATTGCCATACTATGCCTATAGCCAGTAGTGGCACTAAACACTACTCAAAACATATGTCAATATAAAATAAATAATAGGGAGAGGGGAGGGGGAGTTTCTCGGTGAATAAACGTTTCAACCTCTCAAATCTGTAAAAGAATACCACCAAATTAAATATAACCAACATTATCCATCATAAACTAAAGCCCTGTGATCAGCTCGCGTACACAAACGTCTTAGGCGCCATCTGTTATAGCCAACGACAACCACATCGGCCCATCCGCCTATCGAGTTGCAGCCAACTGATACTCATGGGCCATGACTGCCCAGACACCAACTTACACCCCTCTGCCACATGGAAAAAGTTTAATGGTGAGAAGAAGAGCATTTTCATAAAATCGCAAAAGATACGTGGGCTATACCTCATACATTCCTTATATAAACTAGTGGCACGACAATTGCCCGAGTCCTACCTATGCTATCCGGATTCCGGAGAGCTATAGGTTTTTAAAAAACAAATACAAAACATTAAAAGTGTTAAAACTTTAGTCTAAAATCAATAAAATAACCATGGTGTCACCAAAGAGCACCCAAAGGGCACCGTGGTGGACAAATCTGTAAATGACAACCTATATGCTCATCTAACTTTCCCTGTATGACGATAAACTAGCCAACCACTGGGCAAAAAACGTAGCTTATCATAACGGTACGTCGACAGAACACCACCAGCTCCTATAAAATACACAATCATACTTCTAATGAGGGGATAATAGATACCAAGTTCAAAATAGTATCCGTTCAAACAAGCCAGAAAACCAGTTGTTCCCACCAGAAGCCTGTTTATTAAATACTGGGTGTGCAGCGTGCTGTATACGTGCGTAGATCTCCAGATCTTCAAAGTTATCTAAAATCTTCCCTTTAGGTTGTAAATGCTGAATTCTTAGGCTATCTTCTATCGGGGCCCGCTTTTGGCCAGTCTCCCTCATATGGCGCCCCAGCCCACTATTATTACTACAGTTATGTTCTCTAAACCTTGTGGCAAAATCCCTACCCGTCTGGCCAATGTATGTCCCAGCACATCCCCCACACTTAATTTCGTATACACTGGATTGCTTAAACTTATCTGTTTTCCCTTCATCCGTATGTACTAATATTCCCCCCAACTTCTTCTTTGTATGGAAGCTTACGCAAACGCCAGCCTTCCTGAAGGCTCTAGTTATTTTTTGGCAACATGGTCCAACATATGGAGTATCATGGCGGCTGCAGTGTAACACGTGTTACGTTCGGCTCGCGAAATTTAGTTGAACTCGAAGGTGTTCTCGCAGGTGGTGTTGTCTAGTACCAGTGGAAATTGTGTAAACAACAGTGTTCTGTGCAGTAGTGCTATTTTTTTTCTGTGCTCCGCCAATATCTTTGAGAAAATGGTAAACAGAAGAGTCAACAGCAGCGCGTCCAGCAGCGGGGAAGCAGCAGGTGCGTCGGGTCTGCTCTTGGCGGAAGGTGCGGCCGCGGCTCCCGGTATAGCGGAGCTGGTCCGCTCTGAGGTAAACGCTGCGCTTCACGATAAAAACAATCTCGATCTGATAGCAGGCACTATAACGGATACTGTAACGGCAGCAGTATTGGCCAAAATGCGTGAAACTGTTGAGGCGAATACTGCCGAAATTACAGCACTAAAAAAGTCTGTGTCTGAATACGAGAAAAAGGCACGAGAGTTGGAAGTGAAACTATCTGCCGCAACAGACGAGCTAGAACAGTACCAAAGGCGAAATAGTCTACGACTGTTTGGAGTAGCAGAAAATAAGGAAGAAGACACCGACAACCTGCTTATACGGGTTGCACGTGAAAAATTAGGCGTTGAAGTGACCAAGGCAGACATTGACAGGAGTCATCGGGTGGGACGAAAACTACCAGGTGCTACCAAACCTCGTCCAATAATCATTAAATTTGTCTCGTAGCGAAAAAGGGCAGAGATCTTTACCCAGAAGAAGAAGTTAGCAAGGACAGGGCTGACAATAAGGGAAGATCTGACACACGAACGGCTAAAGATTTTAAACAGTGCCATATCCCATTTCGGTCTTCAGAATGTGTGGACTCAGGATGGCAGAGTAATCATTAAGACGGCAGCTGGAAAGAAGACAGTCACAAACATGACAGAACTGAATAGTATTAAGTGAAGCTACTCGAGCCAAAAGTGCAAACTTAACACCATTTGCAAATTGTAACAGCCCTATACTCTGATATAGTCTTGTAATAGTATTAACTTTTTAATTATACCCATATTTGTACCTTCAACTAATTGTTTTTGTAACTGTATTAACTTTTTACTATTTTTTTGTATCTATAGCTCTAACCATTACTTAATTTTAGTTACTGCTAATACTTTTTTCGTTTTCATTTTCTCTTCCATTCTGTAATAGTTCTATTGTAATTATTAGTCTCTCCTTTAGTTCATTAATCACCCATCTCTTCGGTTTAAATTGTTCATAACAAAAATCACTATCAGTATCACTTTAGCAAATTTCAATCTAATTGTAGCGTCCTACGATAATCACTACCAGTATCACTTTAGTAAATCTCAATTCAATTCTAGCTTCCTACGATAATCTATTAATTATGAAGCTTACTTCTCTCTGCTGGCAGCATCGGCCTCTTAAATCACTCCCCTTTCCCTTATTTCCACCCTACGATGTTTCAAATATGCCAATTACATTTCTCCTCTTACGACATAGGATACACAGTGACACACAGCCGTCACTATTTTGGTCATATTCTCCTTGCACCGAATACCACTAATCCATTTTCTATTCTCCCGCAACCTCAGGAAATATCTTGCAGTCGCCTTTCTTTCGGCACTTGCGGAGTCACAAACAGGGCGCGCAAAATCTTGGACACCCCTGTGTTATGTCACTCGTCGGTAGCAGCGGCCAGTGCCCCTCGCGGCAGGTAGTGCCTAACAAAGTGACAAACCAGTCTGCCACCCTACTCCAGGCTGCTCGGCGGAATGCGTCAGAGCTTTTAGCGGCTCACTGCAACATCCAGTCTTTACCTGCACATTACGAAGAACTTAGCCTCCTCTTCAACCAACTAAACTACCACGTAATCCTCTTATCCGAAACGTGGTTGAAACCACACATATCCTCTGCATCTATTCATCTCCCAGGGTACACATTTCTTAGGGCAGACAGATAAAAAAAGCGAGGTGGCGGCGTCGGCGCGTATATTCGAACAGACCTCAAAGCGAAAGTATTATGTACGTCAAACCCTGCTGAAGAAAAAGAGGCTGAATTCATGTTCATTGAAATAAATATACAAAGTCGGAAATTCTTGACTGGCGTCGTGTACAAGCCGCCAAAAATAAGCTCAATGGGTTCCTTCCAGTCGGAATTACATTCACTTCAGTGTCAATACGAACATGTCATCGTAATGGGTGACTTGAACATAGACCTGCTAAGAGACACTCCCTCCGCAATAAACCTAAGAAGACTGTTTAGTTGCAATAGCATGAACATTCTTCCATTACAACCTACACACCATACGACGCACAGTCATACTCTTATAGACGTAATCGCAACGAAACAGACTGACAAAGTAAGAGATGTTGGTCAAACATCGGACCCTGGCCTCTCAGCACATGATGTAATATTCGTGGCCTACTCTGTGCAGCCCCCAAGGATCAAATCGCGTTACGTAACTTGGAGGAACATGAAACGTATTGACCTTGACGCTCTAACAGCCGATTGCTCAGAAATCTCATGGCATCAAATAATCAGAGAACCTACAATCGACGGCAAAATTAATGAACTTGGTGTTAAACTCACTGCCCTCTATGACAAACATGCACCTGTGCGCAAAATCCGTGTAAGAAAATCTCCTGCTCCATGGCTGACAGCTGAATTACGTCAAATGATGACTAATAGGGATGCTGCCCATAGGCGTTTCAAGGCA
The DNA here is from genome assembly GCF_023864345.2 of Schistocerca serialis cubense. Classification (NCBI taxonomy): domain Eukaryota; kingdom Metazoa; phylum Arthropoda; class Insecta; order Orthoptera; family Acrididae; genus Schistocerca; species Schistocerca serialis. Next base: position 104,370,672 of record NC_064648.1, read on the forward strand.
GATCCGAAACCCGAGCGTTTCGAAGAATATAGAAAGCTACAGAACAGAGTGAAACAATGCGTTCGCAATGCTAAAATCAGGCACGCTCGCTCCCTTGTATGCAGCGATCCGACGCCCACGACTCTATGGAAGAATCTCCGTAGCTTGGGGGTCGGAAAGGCAAAATCGGAAACTACTTTTCATGTGTCAGCTAACGAATTAAATGAATTCTTCTCTGCACCTCTGAATACCCGCACGGCTGATAATTACCGACCATAAGAATCCCCAACCAGGATAACTAACAACGATACCTTCCGTCTAAAACATGTAACAACAAATACGGCAAGAAAAGCAATAATGAGAATCTCTTCTGATGCAATAGACAACGACAGTATCGGTATAACCATGATTAAGAATGTTGCCGATATCTTAGTACCTGTCTTAACTGACATATTTAATTTTTCCCTCGTGAACGGAATATACCCCACTGCATGGAAAAGAAGCATAATTCGACACATCCCTAAGATCGAAAACCCGCAACTGCCTAGTGATCACCGACCAATTAGCATACTGCCTGCTGTTTCCAAAGCACTTGAATGTATTGTTCATGACCAAATCACTGAACACTTGAATGAATTCAGCCTATATGACAAATTTCAATCCGGTTTCCGTAAACATCACAGCACAAACACTGCTCTAATTAAAGTAACTGATGACCTGAAATATGCCATCGACAATCGAAAGGCAACAATATTGACGTTACTGGACTTCAGCAAAGCTTTTGACACTGTTAATTTTGACATATTGCTCAGAAAAATGCAACAGCTTAATTTCTTTGATAGTGCAATGAGATGGTTTGAAAGCTACTTAAAAGACAGACCGCAATGTGTTGTCTGCGTAAATGAAAAATCTTCCTGGAAACGTGTTTCCTCGGGAGTGCCACAAGGATCAAACTTAGGACCACTTTTGTTTTCTTTATATGTCAACGATATTTCGTTGGTTGTGTCCTCCTGTAAATATCATTTCTATTCCGACTACCTCCAGCTCTACCTAAGTGTCAGACCTGAAGATGTAAACACTGCAATCGGTCAGATGAATGATGATCTGTCTTCAGTAGTGACATGGGACTTAAACTAAATGCAAAAAAGACGCAAGTAATCTTAATAGCCCATCAGAAATTGATAAGTTCAGATTTCCGCGAACGGCTACCTCCTATTCTGCTCGGCGGTACTCCAATACCATATCAGAAAACAGTTAAGAACTTGGGTGTAACTTTGGATGAGCATCTCAACTGGGCGGAGAATACAGTCGCAGTGTGCCGAAAGACGTCTGCTTGTCTCTATGCTCTCAAAAAGTTTCGGAACATATTTCCACAGGACTTGAAACGCCAGCTCGTGCAAGCACTCGTTCTACCGAACCTCCACTATTGTGACGTGATCCAACAAGGCAAGAGTAGTGAAAACAAAAGACGGCTAAGCTAACCATGAATGCCTGTGTGCGTTACGCCTGCAACATTCGCCGATATGATCATGTTAGTGCTTCATACTCCGAGCTAGGGTGGCTGCGGCCGGACAAATTGCGTGACTGCCACACTCTATGTCTACTTCACCGACTCCTCGTCGCGCAAGCACCCCAGTACCTTGCTTCAGAGATTAAAAACCTGTCATGCCATCATAATCGAAACACGAGGTCACTCTTATTTGGTATCCAAACTGTGCCCACTCACAAAAGAAAAACTTTAGCAAACTCCTTCTCAGTTGCCGCTGTCCGCCTCTGGAACAAACTGCCCCTTACCTTGCGCAAAATTCAATCTCCTGCTGCTTTTAAGAAGAAGTTGAAGCATTTCCTGCTATCATCCTCATAACGTTCTCCACAAAATTAATGTACGAGGCCAATCCTCTCATCTGTCAAATAGCAAAGCTAGCGCATCCTATCTTGCTCCTGAGATGCCTTCCTCTTCATCTATCTCTATTAGCCACACAATCTTCTTTTCCTTTATATTTCCTTTATGTTTCACCATGTCTCTCTATTCTTCTCCTCCCTTCACCATGAGTCTCCCTCATACTCCCTGCTGCTAGCACTCCTATCTAAAATCTGTCTCTTCAATAATGTCTAATTATAACAGTACTTATGTTCTACGAATATAAACTCTATATGTATGTATTTTCCAGGTGTACCTTCCTAATTGTTTATTTCACTTTTTGTACTAGATGTAGTTTAACATGTCTACTAAAACATGTGAATGTAAAATAAGTAGAATGCTTGGTTAGATGTAAGAGAGGGCCTGATGGCCCTAATCTTGCCAGGTTAAATAAATCAATAAATAAATAAATATTCCATTGACACAATATTACTATTTAATTTTTGGCGGCCTGACTGCCGCGTCTTGTTAAGAATTTTAGCTCCAAACTCTCGTACAAAATTTTTCCGAGTACCCGTTAGCCTGTCGTAATTACACACTGTTAGATTTATATTCTGAGTATATTATTATTGAATTACATGTGAATGCATGGAGCACATGACCATGCAGCGCCCTGACACTTTCTGTGAGTTGTCAAGACTGTACGCCTGGTAGGGTAGGAAGAAGTTTAAGTTTGTGGTATGTAACTCATAAGACCAGATCTCATTTTCTGTAACGTTGAGACGTGTTGAGTGGGCTGTTCACTTATGTTTTGTACTTGCTTGTAACATATGTCTGAAGATGGGTGTAATCCCAAACGCATAACATGTTCTAATAAAAGATTCAATTGAACATCTCATGCGATTGAACAGCATCGGTGGCCAATTATTAACATAAAAATGATCGCAGGCCTCAGACGGGATTTTATGTTCCATATATCAAACAAAGGTAGATATAAGGAGCTAACGGAAAAGAAACCTTGGCAAACAAAAAACACTGCAACTGATCGGTAAATGTAGAAGGTGCAAAACCATTCAGAGGAACACAGGAATACAGCAGTATAAGTCACTTGGGAACGAAGTAACTGGGGGTAGATGTGAAACCAAAGCGAAATGGCTGTTGGAAAAATGTGAAGAGAAAGAATAACACATGGGCGTCTGAAAGATTTATTCATTGAACAGATTACTCAAAAGAACATTTGATGTAATCTTTAAGAGTGCATTGGGAATTCCACTGTCAAATGCAGAGGAGAGTGCAGGTAGGTGGAGAGAGTAAACTGAAGGCATCTACGAGGGGAAAGACCCGTCTGATGACTTGACAGAAGAAGAAATGAGAATCACAACGCAAGACACTGGAGATCCCACATAAGAGTTGAGTTGAGTTGTTTGGGGAAGGAGACCAGACAGCGAGGTCATCGGTCTCATCGGATTAGGGAAGGACGGGGAAGGAAGTCGGCCGTGCCCTTTGAAAGGAACCATCCCGGCGTTTGCCTGGAGTGATTTAGGGAAATCACGGTAAACCTAAATCAGGATGGCCGGACGCGGGATTGAACCGTCGTCCTCCCGAATTCGAGTCCAGTGTCTAACCACTGCGCCACCTCGCTCGGCGACCCCACATAAGAGTCAGAGCTTAACACAGCTTTGGAAGGCAGAAGCGATAGGTAACATACCTTCGGAGTTTCCGAAATCATTGGCGAAAGTGTCAACCAAGAACTACTGAAGTTGGCGTCTAGAATATACGAGAATGGCGCTATACCATTAGATACAACGCTGAAGATATATGCAGATACTTGCGAGGCCTATCGCACAATCAGCTTAACACCTCATGTATGGAATTTGTCGACAGGAATAATATATACAGAGGAATGGAAAAGATAATAGAGGATATGATAGATGACGATCATTTTGACTGTCAGAAGGCTATTAGCACGCGAGAGCGGCACGCCTGACATTGTAACTGATGAGGGAAGCAAAACTTGGGAAAAAAATGGACACATTCATAGGCCCTGTAAACCTAGAAAAACCATCTGGAAATGTAAAATTCTGCAAAATGTTCGAAATATTGAGAAAAATACGAGTAAGTTGCAAAGAAAGACGGGTAATACGTACAAGAACCAAGAGGGAACAATAAGGTTGCATGACCAAGAACAAAATGCTGTCCCATATTTGGTAAGTTCCATTCTTCACCGATTCTGCTGAGAACCTCATCGTTTCTTTTCTTATCAGTCAATCTAATTTTCGACATTCTTCTCTAGCACCACATATCAAACGCTTCAGTTCTCTTCTGTCCCGGTTTTCCCACTGTCCATGATTCACTTTCATAGAATACTGTGCTCCAAACTTACACTATGAGTTACTCGTCCTCCAACTAAAACCGACATTTAATTGGATAGATAAAAAAAAACTACTCACCAAGCGGCAGCAGAGCACACACATAAAAGACTGTTGTGATTGACAAGCTTTCTGGCCAGTGGCTCCTTCTTTAGGTAGGAGGGTTGAAAGGGAAGGACGAAGGGTGAAGGAAAAGGACTGGAGAGGTCTAGGAAAAGGGGTAGATTTTGGGAAAGTCACCCAGAACTGTGGGTCAGGGGAGACTTACTGTACGAATGAGAAAGGAAGACTAATTGTTGGGGACTGCATCGGACGAGATTTGAAAACCTAAGAGCTTAAAGGTAGAAGACGAGGTGATATGTACGACAGAGATTGCTGCTAAGACATTTATCACAAGTTATAAAGAGTGAGAAGCTAAGTGCATTGTACATAACAGAGGTGGGTTGGTTCAAATGGCTCTGAGCCTATGGGACTTAACATCTATGGTCATCAGTCCCCTAGAACTTAGAACTACTTAGACCTAACTAACCTAAGGACATCACACAACACCGAGTCATCACGAGGCAGAGAATAACAGAGGTGGGATGGCGCGGTGAAAAATAGATGGGAAATACAATGAAAGATGCAGGAAACTGAAACGGAGTGAAGCAAAGAGCAGTTACAGTGATAAAAAGCTGGGTGGTGAGAACCAAGGGCATGTTGTAGAGGTAGTTCCCACCTACGGAGTTCTGAGAAACTGGTGTCTGGGGGAAGATCCAGATGGTGAAACAGGCACCGACTTCACGAATGTCATGCTGTAGAGCACGCTCTGCCACAGGATATTGTGAGTTGGCAGTGTATACCCTCACCCTATACCCATTCATCCTAACTGATAATCTGATGGTAGTCATGCCTATTTAGAAGGCTGAACAGTGTTATAATAGCTGGGATATGACTTGTGTCGTTTCGCAGCTGGCTCTCCCTTTGATAGAATATGTTTTGCCAGTTACAGGGCTACTATAGGTGGTGATAGGAGGACACACTCTTATTAACTTGTGATCACTGTTTTAGCAGTAATCTCTATCTTGCGTGTTACCCTGTGTTCCACCTTTAAGCTCTCAGGTTTCTGAATCCTGTCCGATGCAGTCCCCAACAGTCAGTCTTTCCTTCTCATCTTGTACGGTAAGACTCCCTGACCCTCTGTTCTGGGTGACTTTCCCAAAATCTACCCCTTTTCCTAGACCTCTTCAGTCCATTTCCTTCACCCTTCTTCTTTCCCCTTCAACCCTTCTGCCTGAAGAAGGTGCCACTGGTTCCAAAAACTTACCAATCACAACAGTCTTTCATGTGTGTTCTGCCGCTGCTTCGTGAGTAGATTCTTTTATCTATCCTATTAAATAATTTTATCAATAATTGTTTGTTTTCGTTGTTACAAAACTGACATTTGATGTTAGTTGACTTCGTTTGGCCAGGATCATCCTCTCTGAATGTTCTTCTCTACTTTCTATGTTCTCTTTAACTTGTCCATTATGAGTTACTTTATTCTCAAGGCAGCAGAATTTAGTTGGTCTAGATCCTCGCCTATAGTTCTGACCTTAACTTGAACACTGATCCCATTTCTGCTAGACTTCATTAATTTAGTCTTTCTTCAGTTTATTCATAGAGTGTACACATTAGATTGTTCATTCTGTTCAACACCTCCTACAATTACCTCTCCCTTCCACTGAGAACAGCAATGATATCAGCTATTCCTGTCATTGATATCCTTCCAGCACGAATTTTAATTCCATTTCTGAACCCCTCGTTTATGTCTGTCATTGCTTCTTCGATGTACAGATTGAATGGTAGGGGCGATTACATGTATGTCTTTCACCTTTCCTAATCTGAGCTGTTATTGGTCTTCCTATTTTTTCCCCTTGTTTGATGTACATATTGCACGTAACCCTTCTTTTGCTAGGGGTTACACCCATTTTTATGAGAGTTTCGGAAATCCTGCATCATTTTAAATTATCGTACGATTTTTATCTAACTACAAATCCTACGAACGTTTCTAGATTTTCCTTAAGTCTCGCTTTAATCATCAATCGCCAACCCAAAAGTCCTTCTCTGATGCCTTTACCTTTCCTAAAACCAAATTGATCGTAATCTAGCACTTCCTCAATCTTCTTTTTCCTCTTATACAAATATTCTTGTCAGCAACTTGAGTGTGAGAGCTCTTTAGGTAATTGTGCGGATGTCTTCGCACTTATGTGCCCTTGCAACATACAGAACTATGTGAATGATATTTTCCAGAGATACTGATTGTTTATCTCGAGAACCAATTTGAATAATAATTTGGCTTCCAAATTTCCGAACAATTTTCGAAATTCCTAAGAACTCTTCCACATGCCTTCGACATGGTTTGATCGCGAGTCTTCCTGACCCCTGTTTGTTTCTGTGGGCTGGGGAGGTAGGCATCTCGACGACCGCTGCTTCCCGTGAAGTCTCACGAGGCCACCTGAGGACAGAGCAGCGTCGACCTGACCGCCACAGGCAAAAGCGACTCCCGCCGCTGAACACCACAGAACGTCCTACACTATGCTGCTTGTGGTGTGGTGTCAGTGGTAGCCACAGATCTCAACCCAGGTTACATCGGTCTGTCTGTGATGGCTGGTGAACTTCTCAGCACTCTGTTGTCTCCACCCCAAGCCGTGGCTATACATTCTGCAGTCGTTGCCCTACAGCCAGATGCCAGTGTAATGTGTCGGTACGATGCTCTCAAGTCCCTCATGCCGAAGATTCGTTTTTTTACAGAGACATAAAGATGCACGTTCCTTGGACTTTCTCTTTTGCGATTTGCCGCTGAGTAATTCCAATAGCATTAGGAACACAATAAACATCGTGTACACACATCATTCTCCATCTGTAGCAATGTCTTTTCTGTACTGAAAATAAGCTCGCATAAGGACGAAATGCGAAAAATCCTGCACAGACATTTAAAAAAAATGCTGTATTTTTCTCAATGACGACGTATCTGCCATTAACTGTAAAATTATTTGTTTTCACGACTACAGTTTCGATCCTATGCCCTTTATACAGGTATACAGCAATAACCGAAATGTGAAGGGCAGATGGCATGTATAGAACGCCACTATCATCCCATACATGAGGGAGTTATATTACAACATATGCTAAAAACTGTACATAACTTGCATTGGGCCACTGGAGGTGTCAAAATTTACGAATCTTCTGACGTGTGTATATCTCACTGTTGTCTCTGTATGTTGAGCCTCCTATCTCCGAGTGTACATCAACTTTAGATGAGCGTAAGGATCATAGTTATGGCATAAGGTAAATTTATTGTTACTGATGTTAACCTCACTAACATGAATCCCCTCAAATCACTGTTCATGTTGTTCATATGACAACTGAGGCGGTTGGTGGGTAACATATTCACAAGTCGTTTCTTCTTTGTTCTTAGCAGTGATTATACATCCCACAGTAAACGTTTTATATCAGAGTATCTTAACATTGCGTTTACATTCGTTAACAGAATTTGCCATTTTGTTTACGATACAATCATTTGACGTAAAGAAATAAGATAAGACACTTCTTTATTGTGATAGTGCGTAATAGTACATATGGTATCCATCGTCAAAGGCTTACAGTAGCTTGGCTGCTCATGAAACCATGGCAGTAATAATCATATATATATATATATATATATATATATATATATATATATATATAATTTTACATATGTATTCTTTGTACCATATTAACATAACAAAGGTATAAATCGCCTTCACAACAACTTTCGTACATGAATTGATCCACTGGACAAATAAAAAGAGAAAGAAGTACAAGAATGAGATAAAAACATGTGATGGGATACTTGTCACCAATTACAGAACATTCTGTGTATCACCATGTAATTGCAAAATGTACTGTTAATATGTAAGGTACTCTACCATTACAAACGTAGTCATACATTTCCATGGTCCTTAGAACGTTTAGGCCGAGAATGGCTTTTTATAGCTACACTTGCAAAACACCTTATTCAATTTTTTACTGAATTATTAAAATATATTACTTACGTTAAATTAATACACCCTAAATATAAAAACGCGTATGAGTGGGCATAATTCTTCCTGATTTCCATACAAAAGATACAACTCATGGGAAACATCATAAAGACTACTCATATTATAAAACCAGCATAGACACGATCCTGTGCAAATCGTTACGTCCTATGCTTGTCAGTATGTCAAAGTGAAATAGCCAAACAATACATCCTCATTAATGTTACTTTCTATTATTAACACATAAAACTGACTGGAATTTATCTCAAGATCTCTTATTTCTTAAAACTGTCTTATTGTTGGGCAAGCTGCGTGGGTGTTTTTTGAAATAGTTGTATATTTCCACTTCTTCAGATATTTTGATACTTCTACCCTTAGGTTAATTTTTATTACTGGATCTACGTTAGGTGGCGATACTCCTCTCTCTTTGCTTGATGTGCTCTTTAAATTTGTCGCTGGAATATGAGCTTTGTAACGTCCGGTCAAGATGTCCGTGCTGTAGCTCATACGATTACTGACATTGTATATTGATCTAGTTTCAAATGGTAAATGCTACCTGCATACACTTTGTGGGGGCAGAAAGTGAAAGCTGTGCTTCTACAGAAGTCTGATCCACTGGCTTGTTCACCAGTCCGTCGTCTCCCGTCTTGTGCAGAACTGCAGGCCCAGGCGGCTGTTTTCCGGGAACGACTCTCCAGCTACTGGCGGGACTTGGCGCAGCTGCTCTCACTCGGTGCGACGCACTTCTCACAACTGTTGGTTCCCCTGGCATTCGAACGTATGGTAAGTGGAGTTTTTTCCTCCTCTTATAATCTGTATTATACGTACAGGGGGTGAGAAAATGACACACACCACCTGGCCAGTTCTTGGAGAGTGTTTCCCAGTTTACCTGCTTCATACTGTAGCTATCTTTGGCTCTCCAGTTCTAATACTAACCATCTGGAAGAATTCTGAATCAACCTCTACTTCTGTGACCCTTTTGGGGCTATGACACAGGGAGGCTAAGCTCGGAATGGTTAGAGATCGAAGAAAATCGTCTGTATCTTTCTTTTCTCGTATTTGCTAGCTACTTCTTTAACAGATTCAGATAACTTTGCATCCAATCCTGCTTTAGAAGCTGAAGCATGTTAGCTTCATATTTAGTGGAGAGTGGTCTAGAGTCTTAGTGTGGCATTTAAAGTCTCCATCAGCATTTTCGCTTCCTAAGAATCTCTAATCCATATGGGAGGCCTATAAAATTACTTCTCTCAACATGGAGGTTCGTCAACTTCAAGTCTCGTAATGAACCTGTATACATACCACATAATTTATACAGTTCGTTACAACTGTTCAACGTCTTCCCACCTTAACATTCACGTGACCATTTCTCAGGACTCCATGACCAGACGATAGCGCAGCTGACACTTGTGGCTCGACGCCATTGGCGGCCCCCTGTGCTCACCACTGCCAGCCAGCACTGTCCGTGTGACACGGCAATGCCCCAGCCGCCGCAGCCACAGAGGACGCGCGTCAATAACGAAAACCTGCAGTTGAGGTGCACCAGTTAGCGCGTGTTGCGTCTGCGAGTGGCTTTGTTAAAGGCACTGTGCTACTACAGTCACAACCAGAACATTTTATGAATATGTCAAGGCCAATGAAAATCTCAGACTAACGTGAAACCGGATGCTGCTTTCTGAGAGCATTCATCTTAGTCGTTAGCCTTTCTGCACGTGTCTCGTGGCCTAACTCGAACCATTATCGAGTCTGAATTCTCTGTCTATGATTTATGAACACTACCACCAGTGATTTTCACACTACCGGGAATAAAAGCTATGTGGTCTTAACACATACACTGGACTCGCATTCGGGAGGACGACGGTTCAATCCCGTGTCCGGCCATTCTGATTTACGGCATAGCCGACTTCCTTCCCCATCCTTCCCTAATCCGATGAGACCGATGACCTCGCTGTCTGGTCTCCTTCCCCAAACAACCCAACCTTAACACATAGAATGGCCACTGTGCATTATGGCTGTTTGGATTCTGACAGTAGTATACATGGAAAGTAAAAGGACGCAGTATGATCTGTGTCTTTGTGTAACTTTTTGTGGCGTATGTAGCAACGTGCCAGTCCCTAAAGTATCGTGTGAGCCTCATTTTGGATCCTTTGAGAAGAGAATTAGGCGATATCTGTTTTAGTGAACTGAAAAGGTTCTGGGTAGATTAAATCTTTTTCCTATAACTATTACGGATGTTTGCGGGATGGTAATTTCAACGATTGATAGTAGCGGGTTCCGTATTTAAGAATGGTTTCTGCCGACATCGTATCATGTCCTGTCATTACATCTTGTTTTCGTTACCATCATCCAAGCATTTCACTGCAGCAAAGTCAATTTACCTGATACGTATCCAATATTTTGTAGAGTTAGTACCTCACAGCTTGCGAGAATGTTTAAAGGACGACTTCTTTATTACATTTGCGGTGCAGATACGCTTCGTTGATTATACACTGCACCTGCTTAGGAAAAGTGTAATTGCGAAAAGTTATTCCGTGAAACCAATGTTGTACAGATAGTTTCGATTTAAAGACACACTTTGCTTTCTGAATGAAACTTAAGTCTTCAGACAGCTGCAGCAGTCTTGAGGTATTCGTATTCGAGATAATTCCTCTCGTGGTTCTTCACTACAGCCCTGCAGAGTAGTACGGCAAAGCGTGCTGTGGCCCAGGTAACGACGCAGCTTACGATTTTGACCCTGTGCCCCTGGTAACTGGGCTCTCACATCATACTGTGTATGTATGTATGGTCAGAATAGTTCAAATGTCTCTGAGCACTATGGGACTCAGGTCATCAGTCCCCTAGAACTTAGAATTACTTAAACCTAACTAACCTAAGGACATCACACACATCCATGCCAGAGGCAGGATTCGAACCTGCGACCGTAGCAGTCGTGCGGTTCCAGACTAAAGCGCTTAGAACCGCTCGGCCACAGCGGCCGGCATAGATTAGGTCTAGATGGCAGAAAGCGCAATGCCGCCATGGCAAGGACGACGGATTCAACGTATTGGAAGGTGCCGATTCAAAAGTGTGCACCACCTTCCAATTCACTGCTCCTGCACAACGAGGGAAATTCTGAATTTTATTTTTCATTTTCTATACTGCTTATCGACGTACGGGTAAGAGTCGACTGCAGCCACGTGTCACCACTACAGTGATTTTGGGTTTGACCGTGCGCCGGGCCCCCTACTGTGTGGACTCGGCCCGTGTCTCTCGCTGGCCTCCCTCGCCCTGTGTTGCTGTGACGCCCACAGCCGGGCTGTCGGAAGCGCGAAGCGGCTCAGACCGCAAACGGGATGTTAGCTGCCCGCTGACCGCGAACCGCACGCTGTCACAGCGAGGACGTGACGCACGTCCCACACACACACACATGTAAACGCGTGCAGTATTCCTGGCGCACATCCGCAAAGCTCTACTTACGCAAATACGAATTGGAGGCGATAAATCGCGATCCCGTCTAGAACCGGTCGGCCATGTATGTATGTATGTAAATTTAAAAAATATTGTATTCGAAAAGGATTTCTTTATTCTCTGGCTCCTGCCATCAATATAAAACTGATAAAGGAGGTATTTCATTTAAAAAATATGAAAAAGAAGAACAACTGTATTGTGAAAACAACTGAAAGCTTTTTAATTTCCATTTTTTCTCGTATTTGTTATATACATAACAGTTTTGTTATTTCGTAATTGATTCATTACAGTATACACATTCTTTTGTGAATAAGGTAATTTTTTAATTTCCAATGTCTATTAAACACTTATTAGTAACTCAGAGAGAGAGAGAGAGAGAAGTTTTCAGTGTGTACATACTTAGAACAGCAAAAGCAATGGCAGCTCAAAAACAATACACACACACACACACACACGCACACACCACACACACACACACACTCACACACACACGCACCATAAACATATAAAATACTTTCTTTACACGGATGCATATTGTACATGTTCCACACGAAATATATACTCTGTGTCTCTCTCTCTCTCTCTCTCTCTCTCTCTCTCTCTCTCACACACACACACATACAATCACGCACACACACATGGACGCACGCAGTGTGCAATGAAACATTCATAATCTCAAACATGCAGTCAGAACTGTGACAAACAGCTCATCAAACTATTCCACACACACCCAGTCAAGTGGAACACCTTTTTACCTTTTTACTAACAAATAAACCCACCCAGACACATCAGTAAATAGTCTGGGTGCAGCAGATTTCCACACCTATGCCCCCCGATGAACCACTTGTGATCGTGATCGGACACCCCTGCTTCCAGCTGGAATTGCAGTATATACCTCAGTATATAACCTCGGTCGAAAGGTCTCCTGATAAGCATTTGTGGTGCAGCGCCAATGTCCTAGAGGAGGCACCTGTTGAAGTCCCTGAACGTGAAAGTCTTTCAGGCTGTGCAAATCACCGTGTTTGTCATGCAGACTTGTGGGATAGTCCAGCTCTACCTCTAGGACATATCCCTCAACAGCATCAGCAGCCACATATTTGATCTCCTTCCTCAGTCTGGTGATTTCACCTTTGGACATCCATCAGAACCCTCCAAATGGTAGACGTTGTTGCATGGTTTGCCTGTAGAGACAGTTTCCAACCAGGTAAAGGATGATACTGAAATCGTCAGACAACCTGTACTCCCCCCCAATCATTTGCAGGTTATTTGCCTTGGCATACCTGCGCACACGTTGGCAAAGTAACTCGTGAATCGCATGTTCCAGGAAGACAAGCATGTCAACGTTGGTCAAGAATGGCTTGTGTCTTTCTTAACATGGCATCCCACGAAATCTCAGCCATAGGCTACAGAACTTCTCGAAGATGTTGTCGGTCAGATGTACATTGGTGTTCATCATTTTACATGTTCTGATAAATCAGAGATGCTGTCCTGCCATTCATTCACCAAGTGGCTGTTTTTGCATTCATTATGGAAATGCCTCTTAGTTTACTAGACAGTCCAGATATTCGTATGGAAAGACCTCTTCTCCATCACAAGCTGAAACTCTACACCATCGAGATAAGTGGCTCCCTTTGCTACGAATATCTTCAGGACGCATTGGTTCAGCAAATTTCTAAAAAGACGTGAGCATGAAGCGTTGTGAATCCAGGAAGCAGTGTGATCCCCTGTGAAGCGGCATGTATTTGTCAACGGTGTCAGCAATGACACTGATCTTTTCATCCTACTACCCAGACTCGTCAAAGTGATGAACTAGAAAGTCGGCATCATGCTCACTGAAATTGTGGAAAAGATGGCTGTGTGCTGTGGCAGTTAGTACTTAAAGTTACATGGGTTGTCAGCTGCACTCTGGGACTTCCCCGTTACATGGCAACAGACTCTACAGGGAGCTTCCTCACCTCTGTCCAGTCACAGTCCCCAGATATAACGATCAGCTGCCTGCTTGTACAGTGCATCATTCTCCTTCACATTGGTCATGAGGACGTTTTCACTATAAATGTTATAAACATCCCATACAAGACTTTCAAGCTCAGTGAGCAACCATCTCGCACGATTCCCTTGACATAAGATTTTAATTTTAGAGTTATACGTGCACAGAACTTGATGGGTAGCCACATGTCACAATCATCATTTTGTGGCAGTGATACGGGAGGCAGAGGTACCACGTTCACACTGTACCACAGGAGCTAGGAGGCGCTCTAAATCGACGTAAACGACGAAGGGACAGAAGTGTTGGGGAGAGGCATTCTTCAACTTCTAGAACCGTTTTTCCTTGATAAGCATTTCCACACATATTGTTTCCTGGCTCTAGCATTCAATCAGGTCTTTCAAGATACATGCTCTTGGTAAACGAGACATCCACAGCAAAAATGTCTTGCACCTTTTCTGTTTTCATTTCAGAGGAACGTAGGTGGGACATGCATTTGATCCAAACGCTGTGTTGCTTATCGCCTTCAGAGATTAGCAGCAGGTCTACACTTTTTGGATGTTTCTCAGCTAATATGGACAAGAAGAAGGGACCACCTAATTTACGCTTGACTTCTTTGTCGATGTGCCACACAGTGTGTTAATGTTTGTCTTCTCCTTATGGCTTTCCAACATCCGGCCATATACGAGAAATTAGATCGTCAGTGGATATCTGGTGTTTGTTGTGTATCTGTATGCCCTGTATTTTTAAGGTAATTTCTATCGCTAGCGAGAAGCAACCATGGAAAACAATTTAAATTCCTCTCATCATGATTCTGGGCATTAGGACATGCTTTTTTGCAATGTTTACTTTTGAAGATAGATGTAACTGGACCCCACAATAAGTTGATCAAAATCTTATGAATATAAATCAAGGTATGGTATACAGCTGAGTGTCTTACAGGACCCCCTTTCCTGCACCTCAGAAAAGTGACTCAGTATGACCGCTCTGGTATCGACTCACCCCATGATGTCACGACAGCTCTCCCCCTAACTTGGACAATGCTCTTCCCCTCAACAACGTCGAACTCCTAATAACTCTGCACACAAGAAGGAGAAAGAGACGCAGTTGATAAGTATCTAAGGAAGGAGAAACAAAAATCCGTATTCGTATAATAATAATAATAAATTCTGAGTACTTACAAGTAAAACTGTTGTTGTGTTCATTACTGGAATACACTTCCAGCAACTCATCATTAGTGGGCATGTTTGTCATTAAGTGCATATCCCACATGGGTACTAGAGGAGGTGTATGACGTCGGTAGGTGAATGTGTCTAAGAGAATATGAACAAACCCAAACGAAAACACAGGTGCTAAAGAACTAGTAGCTGGTAGTTGTGTCAGAACACCGATATTCGCATTGAGCACATCTACAGACAAGAGCATCTCAAAAATAACAACAAAAAATTTAATACTGTAGAACAAGCGATATCTACCTCTGAGCAATCGAAGTCGTTCCCCAGAGATCATCATCATCGTCATCATCATTATCAGCTGCTGGGTTCAGATCCCACACCGAGTAACGCCAGCTCGTACCTAGAAAAGAAGAAGTAGAACCAATAAGAATCATTTACACTACTGGCCATTAAAATTGCTACACCAAGAAGAAATGCAGATGATAAACGGGTATTCATTGGACAAATATATTATTCTAGAACTGACATGTGATTACATTTTCATGCAATTTGGGTGCATAGGTCCTGAGAAATGAGTACCCAGAACAACCACCTCTGGCCGTAATAACGGCCTTGATACGTCTTCGCATTGAGTCAAACCTAGCTTAGATGGCGTGTGCAGGTACAGCTGGCCATGCAGCCTCAACACGATACCACAGTTCATCAAGAGTAGTGACTGGCGTATTGTGACGAGCCACTTGCTCGGCCACCATTGACCAGACGTTTTCAATTGGTGAGAGATCTGGAGAATGTGCTGGCCAGGCCAGCAGTCGAACATTTCTGTATCCAGAAAGGCCCGTACAGGACCTGCAACATGCGGTCGTGCATTATCCTGCTGAAATGTAGGATTTCGCAGGGACCGAAAGAAGGGTAGAGCCACGGGTCGTAAGACATCTGAAATGTAACGTCCAATGTTCAAAGTGCCGTCAATGCGAACAAGAGGTGACCGAGACGTGTAACCAATGGCACCCAATATCATCACGCTGGGTGATACGCCCGTGTGGCGATGACGAATACAGGCTTCGAATGTGCGTTCACCGTGATGTCGCCAAACACGGATGCGACCATCATGATGCTGTAAACAGAACCTGGATTCTTCCGAAAAAATTAAGTTTTGCCATTCGTGCACCCAGGTTCGTCACTGAGTACACCATCGCAGGCGCTCCTGTCTGTGATGCAACGTTAAGGGTAACCGCAGCCATGGTCTCCGAGCTGATAGGCCATGCTGCTGCAAACGTCGTCGAACTGTTCGTGCAGATGATTGTTCTCTTGAAAATGTCCCCATCTGTTGACTCAGGGATCGAGACGTGGCTGCACGATCCGTTAGAGCCATGCGGATAAGATTCTTGTCATCTCGACTGCTAGTCATATTAGACCGTTGGGATCCATCACGGCGTTCCGTATTACCCTCCAAAAACCACAGATTCCATATTCTGCTAACAGTCCTTGGATCTCGACCTATGCGAGCAGCGATGTCGTGATACGATAGAGCACAATCGCGATAGGCAACAATTCGACCTTTATCGAAGTCGGAAACGTGATGGTACGCATTTCTCCTCCTTACACCAGGCATCACAACAACGTTTCACCAGGCAACGCCGGTCAACTGCTGTTTGTGTATGAGAATCGGTTGGAATCTTTCCTCATGTCAGCACATGGTAGGTGTCGCCACCGGCGCCAACATTGTGTGAATGCTCTGAAAAGCTAATCATTTGCATATCACAGCGTCTTCTTCCTGTCGCTTAAATTTCGCGTCTGTAGCACATCATCTTCCTGGTGTAGCAATTTTAATGGCCAGTAGTGTATAAACAAAAACACTATAGAAAATATGTATACTTGCTTTCATCCTCAGCCAAGGTGACCATGATGAATGACATCACACCGTCGTCGGTAAACAGCGACAACAGTGCGGCGTCATCATTGTTATCCAACGTGCGTGGCCATGACTGCAGTCACCATCGTCGTCACGGATACCGCACGAGTGCTTGACTCCGATATCAGGGCTGGCTGGCGGTCGGAGAGAGAGAAAGACTCGGGTCGCCCCCCGCAGGGCTGTTTACAAAACCCTTCAGCCGCGCAGCGTGCGCTGATCAGCAATTCAAGTCGCAGTTCATCACACTTCTGCTCTCCCCACTAACATTACTTACACATAGCGCATTGTGACAGTGCCCAGCGTGTTGGTACACATTTGAACATGCCTCTCTCAACTTTCAACTGCTCTCATTACTTACCAAGCGTGGACGCAAGGCAGCACAAACGGGTTTATTTCTCGTAAGAAGAAGACCTTCCACATATTAAACGAGTGGGATTGTGCTGTGACAGAAATGCGTGAAATGGAATATGCTGGCTACAAGTAGCTGCTGTTCGGCTACGTTTTGAGTGACACATTGTAGAAACTTGGGAAATCATCTCGACAGTTCTCCAAACAGAGTGTAGATGCCGCCTGGTAAATAAACATAGCTGACAAAAGAACTGTAAAAAATGAGCTCGGGAGTATTTAAATAAGTACAAAAATTTTATTAAGAAAATAATATTTGCACATATCTGCAACACAAGTAAATCCATTTTTCTCTCCACCACCGTACACTTGCCTAAGGTGTCTGACTGACATACAGTTGAATGATTCCAAATTCAGGATGGCAGTGTTCTTGAAAATATCCCACATTCACACCACCATCTCACGACCTTTGACGTGCATGACGCTCTCTCTGTGATCACAGTTTCGGAGTGATGTCAGCATATCCTCACAGGTCATTCCTGTATCGTGGCGGCTACTGCGATAGTGGAATCGAGTCAATCACGCTACTGTCTTCCAAGACATGTCACACTTCATTGTTCTGAGCAGCTGGGCAGAAGTGACAACTGTGTAGAAACTTGACGAAAGACAGACTGAGTCGATGCGTGTGACAACAGGTACACCTTTAATCATCTTTAAACATGAAGCAGCCGCACTCGTCGTGGCGGCCTCGCCCGTGAGCAACAATGTTGTACCAGGAGGCGGGCAGCTTGGACCCAGGCCATCAGGTCTTCAGCTGTATCTACAGGTGTTTCGTACATAACCTCAGAGAATGAAGTCGAGGGTTGTAAGATCCAGCGATCGCAATGGCCATCAGAGAGGACCCCCCCCCCTTTCCAGTCCTACAATGAGTGTCAGTATCCTTCAGGTGCTTGCAAACATTAACATCAAAGTGGAATGATCTTGGATAATGCCCTAAAATACCTTGACTGAGAATCTTTGCTGTTGGCCGATATGGGTGGCGTGGGTGTTGTCCTCATTCTAGATGTGCCTGTTTGGCTTTTAAAAACAACATTACGGATGAATGAGGCCTCATCCACAAACAATACAAACTGTATGAAGTTAAACACTGCAGCGCAGTGAACGATACTGGATTGACACAAGCAGACATAGGGCTCAAAATCCGTTTGTCCCAGTGCTTGCACATTTCATCTTTGATTACTCATTGTGCACTGTACACAGCAACACACCTCACCATGAACACGACACAAGCTATCTGATGCAATGGACAGCTGACAGCAGGGTCAGTGGTGTGCTTGCGGCACAGGTTAATGCGCCACTGCGGTGCTTGAGTGCTACGAGCCTAGTTGTGCACAGTAGGTCCGTTTGGTGGTCAGGTGTCTACAC
Organism: Schistocerca serialis cubense; assembly: GCF_023864345.2. Taxonomy (NCBI): domain Eukaryota; kingdom Metazoa; phylum Arthropoda; class Insecta; order Orthoptera; family Acrididae; genus Schistocerca; species Schistocerca serialis. The sequence continues at coordinate 104,389,206 of NC_064648.1, forward strand.
TGTTTATCAGCTGCTACTGTTCGAGTGCACAACGGACACCCGAGATCTTTGCAAGGGTGTGAAGAACTGCAGCCATCATTGCAGTACATGCATTCATTCAGACTGACAGTCGTTACTTTGAAGAATTGCTATGAGCTACATTGTTGTTAGGTGGTGTATGCTGTGTATGTCCTTAACACAATAAATATGCACTTTCGAGTATTGGTTCCCTATCTCAATATAATCTATTGTGGAACCACTGTCACCTGTTTCAGTGTGACCCAAAAGGATTGGAGACTCCACCTACAGAGAACAAGAGCAGTTCTGTCCCACTTCCCTCAGACTCTCCCGACGGCACCCATGTCTGTGGTGAGCACTCACCTTCCACAACAACATACTGGGTGATGCTAGGGTAGACAGAAGAAAGGAAAACAGAATGGGCAAGTGCGAGAGGGACTCACGCACTAAGGGTTCTGTACAAACTCCCCGTCCTGGGAATCGAGATTCCCAATGATTTTTGCCTGTTATCGAGACTCTGTAACTTTACTGGCAAGATACTGCTCCCAGGAATACCAAGATCGGTTCAAAAATTCTACGTTATTTCCTCAGCCCAACCCAAACAAACAAGAACAAGCAAGTAGAGGACTTTAGTTTCTGTATGTAGGGAGAGAACATTTAATAACACATTTCCGTTTACGTACTGAATCATGAATACAACATACATTTTATGTTTGGATGCAGTAATGTTCGTATGTTATACTTTCAACAGGTCATGAATACAAGGTATGTCCAAATCGAAAACGACATTTTTATGTGATATAATTACAAGTTAACAAGTTACTTGTACCGGAAGTTGTTGCCAAATCTCACGATTCCAAGTCAATGGAGAGCACCCTATAGGTTTCGATGACAGAGTTTTAGATTATCAAAACACGAGACATAAACGGCCGTATCTGTTGACTGGAGTCAGTTATAAGCTTACAGTTTTTACGCCGCCAAGGGTCCGTATACCTTTGTATGTGACATAATTTGAACATGATACCCCGAACGTATCCAGAGAAAAAGATTCGTAACAGATGGACAGACAAATAGACAGACTGATAAAAAATAATACGAAAAGTATTTTCTTGAGTTATATAGTTACCAATTACGGATTTTAAGATTTTTCCTTTATTTGCACTGTGAAATCTGCCTTCTTCCAAAATGTCATGATTCTAAATCAACAGGGAGCACCGTATAGATTTTTGTGAGTGACTTTTCAAGTATGAAAATGTGTAATTAAATGGCCAGATCTTTATTGCAGTGACTTAGAAGCCTACAATATGTACAACGCCAAAGGAGCATAGACCTTAATATGTGACATAAATGTGAACTTCGTACCCCAAAAATGGTCCAGAAAAAATGATCTTAACACTCGGACAGTCAATACATTCCTTCAAATCTGCAATATTCGAGACGTGTTCAGATACAGACGACATCGTGTTCGATGACGAGCAACAAACGCAAATTTTTGGCAAAAGCGATCAGCCAGGCAACAGACAAATGCTACAAAATTTTGAGTCAAACTGACATTTCGTGTGTGCACAGTTAACTGAGATAATGTTTCAGATATGGAGCGGCTGATGTCTATCGTTGCGTTTGTAGAAGGTCATAACATGTGTTCAGGTTTCTCACAGCGTTGGTAACGAGTAGGATTTTGACGGATTTGTCAACAGTCTGGCCATTCTACTTTCGAAAATCGTTCAAAAGTTTGAATAGAATCTCCTCAGAGTTCCAGCCACGCCATGTGGCTTTACACGTAGGGACTCGACGCTGCTGGCAGCTCCAGAACATTTCAGTTGGATACATCGTCACGGGAGTATTCATTCATACATTCAGACGTCTGTAATGTCAAATACCAAGAAATATCTGCACCTCTCTTATCTGATGTCACAGTTTGAGAACTGTATTTATTTAATAAAACCCCACTAGGCATCTGCTGTGCGTTAATGTTTTTATGCCTGTACAAAACTGAATGTACTACACTCATGCGCTGGCAGTAATTTCAGTGTCATGTAATAGTGCTACATGTAACTGTATATTAAGACAGGCTGCTGCTTGTGGATGTTATGAAAGTAATTTGAACTATTTTCTGTGTGTCTCAGGGTAACCACGCAAGTGATCAGCAACTCCACGGTTGGATTAAGGACATGGAACGTGTGAAAGACATGCTGCGCACGAAATTAACCGGATGGTTACAGGACTTGCAATTCGCCAGCAAACAGGTGGAGCACTACGAGATGGAAGAAGACAAGGACGGGCCAGGGGACTTGATACTCAGGTATAAACCAGTGTACACTCAAATGTCTGTCGTACTCACTATGGTTTATTGGAGTTTATCTCACTTTTATCCATGGAAGTATTCATTAAAGTTATAGAAAACACAGGGATCATTTAATTCACAATGACGTAAAGAACTAGCACTAACAGACAGTAGTGAAGAACATGGTTAAAGAAACTCGTGATTCACAAAGTTTTTTGACTCCGTTTAGCCTTCGATATTTTGATTCGTATTGTGTCTTAAAATGTGCCACGTATTACGTAACAGACCAGCGGAGAAAACTGACACAATAAACGATGTTACTGCATTTACTAGAGAAAGTATTGATGGTTACAGACACTTCTGAAGTTTTCATAATTTGTGGAAACAATGATGTGGAACCTAACACGAAAAGTGAGCGTGTCCTCGTCTTATTCGGGACAAAAAAAAAAAAACACTTCGGGAGAAATTACGGTAATACCATGTAGTAGCGACTCTAGTCCAGATACTGGCATCCAGTCGGTGAGGAAAAGAGGCCACAAGTCATGTTCATCTCAATAGATGGAGGAAAAATTTAAGCAGCGATGAGGGAAGGAAGCGGATAGCCATCGTTCTTATATTTTGTCCTGTGGTTGGTGTGTTTAAATCAGTCCGTAGTACAGAGCGTAAATACTGGAGGTTGTGAGCGGGAGGAAAGCGGAATAGTCTCTCGAGTGGTTGACATATGGGGCCGTGGAATGGAGTATAGTGGGAGATATGTTGGCACTATGGAGGGTGACCAGGTGGCTTCCTATGTGGGAATGGGCAAGCTCCCAGCAGGCACCACAGGTCTTGTGGCGGTGTTGCTGGATTCTTTCAGGTGGCTTATTGTGGGATAGCTATGGAGGTGGAGAACATGGATTACGATGGACAGTTAGACTCAGTCGTGATTACTATCAATAGGATGAAAGACTTCTGCAGTTATATCTGAAGAGGTCGGTAGGGGAGTCACTTTGAGATGAGTGTGTCTGGGAAATGGACTAGGTCTTCTGAAACGAAGGTGATCAACCGACATCCACAGTTAAGTTCATCATGAGAATTGATGTGGGTATACAGTTGTGGAGAGGCAGTGGTCAGTGTGAGGAACGAAATTATGTGCTATAGGATGGCTCGGACAGAGACAGGCAGTAGCACAGACCACGGTCAGGGTGGTAAAATACACACTCAGGATAAAGAATGATGCAGGATGATTGAACATGATTTGTAGCCTACTGGAGCTGTTTTTGAGGAACAGTATTGTTACTCCACAATGTTTATTGTGTGGGGATTTTTGGTTTCCTACTCCACATCTGTCATCAGAACTGTGAGTGGGTTACCGGTTCACTGTGTACGGACACATGCAGATAGTGTGACGGGATAAAACTATCGATATTGTGTCGGGCAGTGGGAATGAAGGTAACAGTAATTGGGAAGGTGAACTGAAAATCGGAGATGGGTAGATTTCAAGACAGGGGTGCACTACACAAAGGAAGCAGCTAATCGGATAGCAGAGTACTTGTGGAGTGCACATGGGGGTTTCAGGCTAGCCAGTAGTTTGAGGTACTCTCATTAACACTCGCCAGTTGGTACACATTTAAGGAAATCAGATAGCTTTCAGAGTAAAGTTAGTTCGACTCTGAAACTTTTATCAGTCAACTGTCGAAGTATTTGTAACATAGTTCCCAAATTTACTCTCCTCCATGAACGTTCTCAGCCTCAAATTATTCTTGAATTGAGAGCTGGCTAAGACCCAAAGTAAAACAACTCTGAGATATTTAGCGAGTCTTGGAATGTTTATCGGAAAGACATATTCGACGCCGTAGGAGGGGAAGTGTTTATTGCAGTTGACAAAAAATATTCTCTTTACTGAGGTTGAATTTGAGTGCAATAGTGAAGTTACGTGGTCGCACATAACAGGACTAGGTGAAACCATATCAGTTGTTGTATGTTTTTACCACCCAACCGACTCCGCTGGGACAGATATGGAGTCATTCAATGAAGGTAAATAGTCAGCATTGCATAAATATCCAGGTCACGCGACACTAGCTGGCGGTGACATTAACCTACCGAGTACAGACTGGGACGTCTATGGATTCACTGCAGGTCATGCAGACAGACAGTCTTGTGAAGGACTTTTGAACACGTTTTCCGACAACTGTGTTGAGCAGCTAGTTCGTCAGCCAGCACAAACAGGCACGACCTTATCGATGGCGTCAGCATAGAGATGGGGATCAGTGATCGTGATGTCATCATAGCGACTATGGTTACGAAAGTCAGTAAATCAATCAAGAAGGCTAGGAGAGTTGATATGCAGTTGTCAGCGTCTCACTTAGACAATAAAATACAATCATTTAATTCCAGAATTATGGCCATAGAGGAATTATGGCTAAAGTTTAAAGAGACTGTAAATCGTGATCCGGAAAGTATGCGCCTACTAAGCGGATCAAGGGCGGAAAAGACTCATCGTGCTTTAATAACAAAATTCCTAAAATGCTGAGGAACAAAATGCTGTTACATTCTCGGTTCAAAAGAGAACGCGCAAATGAGGACAGCAAGATTTGTAGAGATTCGTACGTCTGTGAAAAGATCCGTGCGCGAAGCATACAACAGCTACCACCGGAGAAGCGGAAAAAGTTTTGGTCCTCTGCAAAATCGTTAAGCGGATCTAACGAATCTATTCAGTCACACGTTGACCAGTCTGCTTTTGGCGGTAGAATATTCCAAAAGGAAGGCCGAAGTTAAAAATTCCTCGTTTAAGAAATCGTTCACGCAGGAGAATGGTACAAACGTGCCGTCGTTTGACCATCGCACAGAGTCCCGTATGGAAATCATAGTAATGAGTACCGCTGGCGTAGAGAAACAGCTGACACATCTGAAAATAAATAAGTGGCAATGCCTAGATGGAATGCCAGTTTGGTTTTACAAAGAGTAGTGTACGGCATTGGCCCCTTACTTAGCTTGCATTTACCGCGAATCTTGCGATCAGCGCTAAGAACCAAGCGAATGGAAAAAAGTGCAAGTGACTCTAGTGTATAAGAAAGGTAAAAGAACGGACCCACAAAATTACAGACCAATATCCCTAACACCTGTTTCCTGCAGAATCCTTGAACATATTCTCAGTTCGAACATAATCAACTTTCTTCAGACTAAGGAGCTTATGTGCACGAATCAACGCGGTTTTGGTAAGCATCGCTTCTGTGAAACTCACCTTTTCCTTTTCTCTCATGATGCACTGAGAGCTATGGATGAAGGGCAACAGGCAGATTCCATATTTCTAGATTTCTCGAAAGCATTTGACACGGTGTCCCACTGCGGGGTGCTAACGGAAGAACGAGCACATGGAATAAGTTGAGTGACTGCAGGTTGACACAAGATGACGTCGACAAAATTTCTAGTTGGTGTGATGAATGGCAGGTGGCTCTTGCTGTAGAAGAAAGCGGATGAGTAGCAAAAACGAACCCATAATATCCGGATACGGCACTCCAAGTGTTCTGCTTACCACAGTCACTTAGTTGAAATATCTGGGCGTAATGTTGCGAAGCGAGATGAAATGGAATAAACATGTGAGGATTCTGGTAGGGAAGGGGAACGGTCGACTTGGGTTTATTGTGAGAGTTTTGTGAAAGTGTGGTTCGTGTGTAAGGGAGACCCCGTATAGGACGCCAGAGCGACTTCTTGTTCAGCATTGCTCGAGTGTTTGGGATCTGCACCAGGTCGGATTGAAAGAAGCTGTGGTGTCACCGCCAGGCACCACACTTGCTAGGTGGTAGATTAAATCGGCCGCGGTCCATTTAGTTCATGTCGGACCCGCGTGTCGCCACTGTGTGATCGCAGACCTAGCGCCACCACAGGGCAGGTCTCGTGATACGAACAAGCCCTCGCCCCAGTTGGACGGACGACCTAGCTAGCGACTAGATGTACAAAGCCTTTCACTCTCATTAGCCGAGAGACAGAATAGCCTTCAGCTAAGTTAATGGCTACCAACTAGCAAGGCGCCAGTAGCCTTACAGTGATTGTAATTAAAGTCTCCTGTGTATAGTCAAGAGCGATGTACCACAATGATTGATTAAAGATAAGTATTAATCCAGCTACGTACTTTTCTTCATAGCATTAATTACGTAGCCTGTTCCAGTATTTGACGCCCGTCGGCGTGTGTGTGTACGCGTGCCTTTCTTTCGGCTACCCGTCACTGTGGACTGGCTGCCTTGTCAGTCCACTTCAGAAGGCATCCAAACAATTCAGGGGGAGCAGGTAGATTTCTTACCGGAGGTTCGATCAGCATGCAAGTGTTACGTATATGCTTCTGGAGCTCAGCAGGGAATAAGACGCTCATTTCGAAGAAAACAACTGAGGAAGTGTAGAGAACCTGGCTGCAGAACGATCCTAACAACGCCAGCATGCATTTCTGGTAGGGACCACGAAGATAAGATACGAGGAATTACGGCTCGTAAGAAGGCATATAGACAGGCGTCTGTCCCTCGCTCTGTCAGCGAGCGGAACAGGAAAGGAAACGACTAGTTGTGGAACAGGGTACCCTCCTTCACGCACCGCACGGTGGCTTGCGGATTATGTATGTAGATGTAGATACAAAAGACGATAGTTGAGAGGAATTATTGGTTTCATGTCCGTAAATTTAGTGAAATCATTTTTGGCTTGGTTTCATTTGGAATCGTGAGGTTTTATCTATTCTATTTCATTTGTCTGGTCTTATGACTGCATGCATGGGGGTTGTGGTGTAATAGGTGGCCCCAGTTGGGAGTAGATAGGGACATTGACAGGAGTTTATGACGGCGGTGACGAAGCTACAGTGGTGGTGGATGTGGTTGGAACTTCTGGCTCCGGCAGTGGTGGGGGCGTTGGGGCGGGCCGCGGTTTGGGGCTGACGACGGTGTTGGCGACAGAGGCAGCGACGCTGCTGGAGAGGGAGTCGACGGTGGCGCAGGTGGCGGCGACGGTGGTGGAGCATTTGACGGAGGCAGTGGCGAAGGAGCTGCCAGACTACGGCTCTCTGTGAATGGTGAAGCAATGAAGACGACGGCGAAGGGTGGGAGATGATCGCCGAAGAACCACTGGGAGAGTCCAGGTGAGAGCTGAGGTGCTGGCGAAGTATAGTGGGGCGTGTCAGTAAAACGGAGGATATACTTCGTACTGGAAATTTTGGGACGACATTTTGAGGTTCACATGAGTAAAGCGAGTCAGAGAATATACTCCAGCCGAGAATGTGCTCATCGCGAGTAAAAGGGTGAGGGATGTTGCTCAAAACAAAGAAGAGAGGAGCTTCTCACAACCGGAATATATTGAAGCGAGATCTGTAGCATTCTTCGGGCTGAGTAAGTTCTGTTAAGTTTCACCTACATGATGGCAGAATTCATATTGCTTGGGAGGCAGAAAAAGAAATATATAGCCGAACGAAGTGCTGAATTGAGGAGCTGTAGAAGTTAATATCGCTTTGACAATAAGAACATTATCTGCGGACTACCTCTCAAAAGAAGTGAAAATTGAAACATTTTTATTGCTATTTAGTAGACCCAAGTTTTCAGACTGACGTACGAGAACATTTAGCTGTATGCCTACACCAAACAACCGTGTCGCTGACTTTTCCAGACGTTCACCATCATGTCTTCTCAGAGCATAAGTCTTATATAGTGTGATGTTAGAAATAAGTAGGGTTACCAGAAAAATTAATAACTGGTTTATTGCAAACCTAGCGACCTGTTAGTCGTAACGAACGCTTGGTGGGGCGCTTACGTGCTTGCCACGCGAGCAGAACACTGTGCGCCGTATTTAACCAAAATTATCTCGTGTTAGAGAACTCTGACAGAGTTCCGGCTTGGAGTAGATAAAAAGTCGTGTAATCTTACGATTTCGTTCGCATAATGTTCGCCTAACTTCTATAACTGAAAAGTTTTCCGCATGTTGTAAATTCGGTAACATCTACAGAAAATGCTTTTTCGTATGCTGCACGTAATTGTCTTAGTAATTTGTTGCCGCACATAAAATAAACAAAATGAAACGTAGTGCAACTCTGCCTGAACACACTGGTGCCGGTTCCAGACATGTCGCCCGTTTGAGCGAGCTGAATGACACGTGACGCTGCGCGTGCTTTCTGTGCCGGACACGGCAGACCACACACACCAAGAACTCAGCAGGGAGCAGAGGTAGTGAGAAAAAGGAACCCTCTCGTCACAGATTATGGCTTCGAATGTTTTGCTCGTAAGAGCTCTCTCTTGTTTATTCATACGACCCAGCGTGTTTATCTTCTGTTGGATGTCAGTACAAAGTCGAAAACCGGAGATGCAAGAGGGGAGGCGGTCACAGAGCTCCAGCGGCAGTGGAGGAACTTCGGTACCGCCCTCGCAGTCTAGGCAGCGCGGCATTTCGTGCCTATTCTACAGTTCACGTATCACTTCGTTACTGGACTCGCATGGTACCTTCAGTAATGGCTCCAGCACTACAGGCCAAAGCCATCGGTCGCACACTGACCCCTGCCTCTGCACGCAAATTGTCGACGATTGACTTCCGTGGCAGCGGTCTGCCCCGCTTGTCGACACTCCAGCTCCATGTGGCGAGTATTTATTGCGTCCTCTGTTGATTTGCCACTTTGTGTGACAACGCACTTGCTCCTAAACTGAATATGGCAGTCAGTGTTGTATCATTATAGCTGTGTAGTACATTCCCTACTGTCCAGAAGTTTCGAGATTTTCTTTAGAGCTTGTTTCAGTGGATATTGTTTGTTCACTTCCTTGCTGCATTTAAATCCGTTCTTTCGTTGCCTTATGGAATGAACGGCTCCATTATGTTAAAAACAGCCCTTTCCCGAAATTCTTCCGCAACCAAATCTCCGTATAATGTTTATTCAGATCATTGTCAGTATGCATCTACTTCCTGGATTTGTGGCATGCAAACGATAAATTTTATCACGGCGCGGATTCTGAGTCCCAGCTTGTCAGTGGCGTAGGTGTGGTACTGTAGCTCCAAGCAGAACAGCGTGCTGGTGTACGTGGCGTGGAAATGATTTGCGAGCCTTAGCACCATGGCACCACATGTCTTATGGGAGGGACAGATTTCCGGTCAAACTGGGGACCCAAACATCACACGGAACTCATTATGATGCAGCTTCATGCTTTAATTGACAACGTCGTTGTCAAGTAACAGTGATAACCAAGGACCATACTACAAGGAGTACAGGGAGTACTGATTGTTCTGCATTGTGTCTGGCAGTATGGAAACTTTCCGTCGTTGATGGGCTGTAGGGAATGCAGTCGTAGATTAATCAGGAAAAAATTGTCACATACCCGATTCTGAGGGCTCCATTCTCATCACAACGTGTACCTGACACATATGTATCGAATCGATATACGGAACACTGACCTTAGGAAAAAGTTTTACGGCCAACAATTTCTGTATGATAATTTTCACTGCCAAACTAGAGACCCGCACCAACCACTCACAAAGCGAGATCGAGAGAATGCTTCAGAGCCAAGTAAACAAATATTTGTATGCAATAGTGAAGCGTCATTTTGTCAAGTTTTACGTCAGCAGACATGTACTTCCGCACGTCAAGCTTAGCGGTGTGAGATGGTGGGATGCACACTGCCGGATGTAAGCAGAAACATTATAAAAATGCCACAACTGATAAGGGTATAATGAGTAAAACGAAAGACCTATTGTGAAATAAAAACAGATGTTTGGTATTTGCAAAGACGGATTTGAAATAGCTTTAGTCATCGTATCGCGCTGTCCTTAACCGTTGGATTAGGTGAAAGGGACTGAATAAGTGGACCTGCTTGACGGTACATTCACGTTTGTCCACTGAACTCATCTTCCTGTGTCATACAGTCTTTACGGAAAATTATCGCAGATGTCACATCACCAAATGTAGATAGGAAACTCCCTGGCAGGTCAGAGCCGTGTGTCGGATCCGCTACGTGCACTCTCCACTGCAGAGTGAGGATTCGTCCAGGAAGCAACTCCCGAGGCCTCTGGTCACTGCAGTGCCCATCCTTCCGGGAGCGCTGGTCCCTCCAGCCGTGCAGGGGAGCTTCTGTGACGGCTGGAAGGCGGCGGCTGAGGTACTGGCGGAAGTAAGGCTGCGACGGCGGCTCTCGGTTCCTGCCTGCCCAGCTCTATGTCTATTTTTATAAGGACGTCATATTCGCCATTGACTTTAAAAATTGTTTTACAAATGCAGTTTCGGCCTTTTGAGCCATTTTCAAGTGGTAATGTGGAAGATTTTGCTTCAGCTCATGACAGACATGTCTACATGTCAGCGTCTAAAATCATCTACAACAAATTTGAACAAGTCATTCATTACCTTAACATAAATATCACATGTTCACTCTCTTGCAATGCATACGAAATTCCTCTATAAGGAAAAGAGGTATTCTGCGGCAAGCGCTGCAGTCCTGCTGTTTGATGTGTCTGGAACCACTTAAAACGATATAGCAGCACAGAACGGAGTGGATGACCTGCAAGAAATAGTTACAATCGGTATCTCACTCAAGTGATCTGAAATCTAAAGATGAAATCTCGATGCGCTAAAATGCTAAAAAGACCAATGGATTTGCGATTGTTTGCTGTGTTACTATGCATCCTTTAAAGAATGAAAAAGTTCCAGGTTTTTGTCCCAGTCTGGTACATAGTACTCATCTATCAGGAAGTTTCTAATCCACTGCTGAGTGGAAATCCGCTCGGGATACTTTTAGCCGCGCGGGATTAGCCGAGCGGTCAAGGGGCGCTGCAGTCGCGCTGTGCGGCTGGTCCCGGCGGAGATTCGAGCCCTCCCTCGGGCATGGGTGTGTGCGTGTGTGTGTCCTTAGGATAATGTAGGTTAAGTAGTGTGTAAGCTTAGGGACTGATGGCCTTAGCAGTTAAGTCCCATAAAATTTCACACACATTTTTCGATACTTGTACGTTCTTGCTAGACTATACATGCTTGGTTTTTAACTTTTAACCTGGCACCTTGTGTGCTACAGGCGGCCGCTGTTGAGTGAACGCCTGCTGCGCTATCAGCCGTGGAGCCCCTCCTTTGACGACGACTTCAGTGCGCTGTGCAAGGAGCGGCAGCCAGAGGCCTCGCAAATGTTCAGCCTCGCTGACGAACTGTACGCCCTTTATCGTGTCTCCTGGTACACTACAGCTGAGTACATCGATTCAGTCTACGAAGATGATATCAAGATTGCAGGTAAGTTTAATACTGGGACCCGGCCACTTCACGGTTATGCGCTGACAACTGTTCAGTTGTTCGAGGAATGAGATTCTAATACCCTTCTGAATTTGTAGTTTTAGCTCTTGCGTGATTTTGCATGCCACGCAAGATAATCTCTGGTGCTCTTTCCAAAGTCAGTGTTTAGATTCCTCGGCAACTCTCCGTCTGGATCTATGACAAGCTAACTACTTCATTTCGATGTATTATTGACTTCTTCATTATGCAGGGACTAAAAAAGACTACGTAGACAAAATTTTGGAGTGTTTAGAGAAGATTAAAAAGAACAAATTTTATGTGACACAAATGTCACAGGTGTCATGTTTTGGAGACGTTACTCAAGTGCCAGCTGGGTGCTAACGATTGCGCAACACACTCGAAACAAGTGGGTGTCTCACAAATAATGTTTGCAGCCTCAGCCTAACAGCAACCACCTCACCTGGGATGTCCGCCAGTGTCTGGTACACTCAACAACTCGTCTCCCTCCCGTAGGAGGCACGCAACACCTCTAAAACAGTGCCCATCCCACAGCACTTTGAACACCGTCTCTGAACGCCAGTGCAGATAAGACCTTCATACGTGTGCGACACGTGCCTCATATAAAAAAGTGTTCCTTCTTATCTTCTATAAACGGTCTAAACTTCTGTACACGTAGTTTTTTTTTGAGATCCAGTCTAAGGCTTGATTTAAAAATGGCGAATGGTTTCTGCAACTTAACGGCTACAGACAAGCTAATGTTTTGTCAATACTGTAACTTGTGTAGTGTTCTACATTTCTCATCTATGATCCTGGCATGATACTGTTCGTATTTACTAATTTTCTTTGACGAATAATATTTCGATTTGTAACTGAACAGTTAATTTTATCAGATACACTGTTAATATTATCCTTAGAAATGTTAATACTATGAACTGTAGTAGGACTGAGGAAACACAGCTATCGCATCTGTCTGCTAAACAACTCTATTTGTTCGAATCACTATATTTTTTAAATTTATTATTTTACTCTCGTTGCTGGGCTTTATCTCTTACTCGATCATCTATCTATCGTGCACCAGACAAGAAACGAGTTGCAGGGTTTTCATTGGTAGTAAGCTGACTAATTAAGAAACTAAGGTGGTCGAAAAGGGTTACAACAGATAAGGAAGTAAGTTATCACAAAAATATCCGTATAGTAGAACCAGGAACTGTAATACTGAGAAGAAAGGCCTTTCCAAAATTTCGGCTGTCGCCGATAATTTACTGCAGACACTCACAAGAATAATACTGGCACATAAAAGGAAATACGCATTGTTAGCAAGTTACTAAACAAGCAGACTCTTACCCCATCTGTTGCTAGACTGAGCTGCACTCTGCAGCATGTCTATAATGATGACTGAAACTGTTATGGGCACCGAGAACAAACGTGTGAGCTGTAGTTGATGTTTCAATTCATCACGAGCCGCTACAAGATATTAAAGAATGAGCAGGGACAAGACCTTACAGAGTTGTGGACCACTAGCCGTTTGTCTGGAAGCTAACTTTAAGCCCGACATTGAAGATATCTTCAGGGGCCGACCGGTGTGGCCGTACGGTTCTAGGCGCTTCAGTCTGCAACCGTGTGACCGCTACGGTCGTAGGTACGAATCCTGCCTGGGGCATGGATGTGTGTGATGTCCTTAGGTTAGTTAGGTTTAAGTAGTTCTAACTTCTAGGGGACTGATGACCTCAGATGTTAAGCCCCATCATGCTCAGAGCCATTTTATCTTCAGGGGAAAGTGGTCGTGATAATCCAGAGAGATCGGAGAGGTCGTGGTAGTTCGGTCGAGATGGGGGGGGGGGGAGGGGGAGGGAAAGAATAAAGTCGTGCGAATCTCTTCTGAGCACGTGGCGATGTTCGAAATGGTTTGCACCATCCAGCAGGCTGCTACAACGGCCCTGTCTGAAAGAGTTGCCCTCGCCACTATTAAAACCGTGGCGCTTCTCTGCCGGCTTCTTTACGCATCACTGTCCAGCAGAACTAGATGCTTGCCCACAACAGACCAACGTGTCGAGAACTGAGCCCTGATCTGTTGTCGCTGCCATTGTGTAAAATCACCTAAATCGCAAATCCAAGCCTACAGATCTCACAAATACTTCCAGTGTGACGACTATCTGACCCAGTATTGCAGAACCACCTGGCCTATCCCAGTTACAAACAAGACCAGTCCAAGTTGAAAATTTTTATTTTTTATTCATTCGATGATTTGTTTCGGACCGAGACCAATTTTCAAATCACCATAACATAGTCGAAAATGGCATTTCTGAAGATGTCAAAAACGTGCAATGGACATTTACAGTGCATAGAGATAACTCACCGAACGAACAAAAACTTGGAACGGTTTTTCGTTCACTGATTACCAGAAGTTGCTGACCCAAACTACTGCAGCATACTGGAAGTTCGTTAAACCTCCCATATTAACTGTGCCCAAATGTACAATCCTTGCACAACTGCATCATCTACACAGCCTCAACTCGAATGATCTAATAAATATAAAGTAAACGCATTATTCACGACACTAAACTTACATTCCGCATCCCAACAACTACATGCATTGCATCCTCACCATCAAAGATACTGAGTTCAGATCCACAGTTTTCTACACCATCAATCGAGCTCACCGTCATCATCCCAACAGTTTCTTGTGTCGCATTCCTAACATGAAAGACATCCAGTTTAGAACCACTGTTTTCCACAACATTCTTTCAGCGTCCCCATATCGTCCAACAGATGACGATAACAGCCACAATCACCTTCCATTTTAACATCCAAGTCACCTGTTCCAAAAACCAATCCAACTTTAACTTCAGCCACACCAAAACATCAGCTTAAAACCTATACCTAACCTTGTTTCGCCACATAAAACATCAAGACAAAGCAGCAGCATAGCATTCCATCCATATGTCTGTTCCCTCAGCTCCAACGAGATCTTCATCACTCACATGTTATCTCAATGCTACAACTATACTTTAATGAAAATTGTTAGAGTCTCGTAACACAGTCCCAGTCATTCTACACTCTACAAAGCACAGATAATTGCTACAACATAGAATCAGATGGTACTGCCAATGGGTGCTTGTGAGATATCCTGATACCAGCACCTCATTCAGCAGATCAGAAACCCTGGGATTGGTGATACACATGAACAAAAACACTGCCACATTTTCCATAAACTGAACAATCTATTGAAAAAGGATTCATTCTCCTCTCATCCATAACAACAACACGTTACCAAACAACCTCAACAAGGCAGACTCAGTGCTTCATATCTTAAAGATATACTCACTGTATCTAATGACTGTTCGACAATTTGGTACATACAGTGTCACACAATTACGACCACCATATCTCTTGGTCCCAGTTTAAAATACCTGTCTATAATGCCACAAAACGAATTAAATATAGCAATTACAGCACAAGACTATAAAGCCACACATTTTGTGAGCGTGTGGGTTGGTGCTATTCTGTCATTCTGCGCAACAGATTAATCTGAGATGTACCCTTTACCCTTTGGCCCCTGCAAGATGCAATTTCCACCCCCACACTACTATAGAAGTCAGACGGACAGCCTTGACGTTCCAAAGAGAAATGCCTAAAAAACTTTCAGCAATAAATACCTTCTGGAGTCGTCCACTGTAAGGAAATGACACAAAAATTCACAAAATTTGTTACGTAACTAGTGGGATACTTGGGTACTGGAGTAGTGCTAGTTAGTGTAAGAAAAACACGAAAGTAACGAAAATTATTATTTATTTTGCAAAAATTCTGAGAAATCACCATAGCACTTTTAGTTATGAATTGAACACGTTATTTGCAGGTTCTTTTCAGAATGTGAAGTTACCTCTTAAGGATAGGATTCGGTAATTAAGTTTCTATACAAAGTTTAAGATTGTTATTGACTTGGCAGAATGGCTGAGAGCAGCACCTACCCAACTTGAATATTTATCGGTTAGAATGTCGCTAGGTACAGTCGAGGCTATCACGTGTGATATGCAGTGAAGGGTACTGTTGTGGAAGAAATGTGGGGGTTGCAAGAGCTGTAGCTGTGATGACTGTTGTCTGCGCCGCTCGCTGCCGACAAATAAGAAAACTCTCGTTCTATAACTTGACCTTTGCCAATCAAACTCTCCCTACGCCTTGATGAAGTCAAGGACTCCTATTTGCCCCTAGTCTATTGGCGTGGTACACCGGTCAGATATCCAGTCCACCGCGATGCCACTCAAAAATTCGCTCACAGGCGTTTAACTATTACTCTGTCCATTCACACCGCATAATAAGTGTGGCGGCCAACACAGTGAACAATGCTTAATTTCAAGGACTCAATATACAGTTGCACTTCGATTCGCTCTCGACAGAGGTGCTCTCCCAGTTAAGTACTGAGGAGAGACTTGTTCCTCGCTCTCTCGAGTACATGTATGAGCGCGCACGCTCTCGTTACGTGTTCTCGCTCCAAGAGCGACAATGGAACGGCCCCTCTGCACGCCAGACGAGAAGCGGTATACCTTTCGATCTCTCCCATTACTCCTTCAACTCAAGGCGTCAGAAATATCGTCTGCCAATCAGAATTGCTCTTCTAAAACGCGAGAATGACGTTTTGTTTAAGGCGACCAATCCGGAAATCTGTAGTATCGGTGTTTGGCGTTTGCTGTCTCCCTGTGAAAATCTCTGAAACTGCGTGCTATGTGTAAAGAATGCGTAGGCTAACCGCTCCCACACAATGTAGCGGAATTTGCTTTTAAGCCGAACACGAGATCGTCCTTTCACTCGGGCTAACGCTGTCTGCTCTACAGGCGGTCACTGGCCGACGTAGATAGCTTGGGACCGGCCTCCTGGGGTGCAGTTGCCTCTCTCGAGCTAAAAGCTCCTGTGACCGTCGTGTCTGGAATGTATGCGTGTACGCCAGCCTCGAGTATTTCGACCTCGGTGCGCACTTGCGATTTATTAGTTATTTGCATATCGTTTACATGAATTCATACAATACTGACTTTATCTTATCGAGTTTGGGCTCGAATGAAGCGTCTTGATGTGCAGAATATGATTGTGAGGGCGGAATATGTAAGCAATGAAGGAGACCACGACGTCTTACAATTTCAGGAAATTCTTATGAGAGGCTGCTCATGACTCCATTACTTTCGACCTCAATAAAAAAAAAAAAAATAAAATAAAATAAAATAAAAAACATCTTATTTCATACTAGCTCTAGTCAAGTTGTGTGATATCATACTGTATGCAAGTTTATATCCCACGGCTCACCTATGATTTAAGGGTAGTGTCTTTGTATACTAATCAAAACGTCATGGGACCCAGGATCAAACCTCGCTACTGCTTAAATTTAGAATAAAAATCATCAGTAATGATGGATGGGCGGATAGAGCTTCAAGGCACTTTCTTCCCCTGCTCCTAAAACCCTGAAGAGTCAGCAGTGCTCAAAGGCATGAGAATGCAGAAGGTAATGGGAACCACTGGTGTCTGTCCACAGGACATGTGGCCTATAATTGAAAAGTGGTATGATGACTCCTCCACTGGCGAAATATTCCGCAATAGTCGCACATTCGGATCTCTGGGAGGAAGCTGGCAAGTGCCAGGTGTCCCAATGAATTATGTTTACTGTATAGCTCCTTGTCTGGCACACCATGCTTCTTTTGTTACTCTAAATCTTACTCAACAGCATATCTCCATCTGCCTCGATAACTTAACCTCTTGGTGTAGCCTCTGCTACATCAAAAACACTTTTGTTAAAAACCCAAGGAATTATTACAGTAAATACCACCAATCATTTCTCTCTCCCTAACTTCCACCATGACACACATAAACATGACTGTGTGGTGGTACTCTGTTCAAAGGTAAGCTGGTTCGAATCCAGGTGATGGAAGAAATTTGCATTGCTGGTATTTCCCCAGTAATGGGAGGGGGAATTGAAGCATAAAGTTTCTCATCACCAGACCTCGCGTCAGTGTTCTACATTAAATTACCTCTCCTCAGTGTATCATGATACACTGATGACGCCTGTGACACTGTTGAAGGTGACACATGTGGTGTCGACGATAATCGCCTGCAGCAAATCGTCAATCGACCACCGCAGAGATGCTGTACACCTAAGCAGCATCGCCACCGCCTATGAGAAAGAAGCAGTAAGCCACTCCTCCTGTAGCTTCGAGGCGCCACACACGACAAGTATTTCCAGCTCTGCCAGTGCCTGGTACGAGTTCTGCCAGAGTCCAGCCTGAGTTCTGTTCTGTCTACGAGGGTATCAACAGTTCCATGACGACTGCAGAGAAGCGACGAATTTCTGCCTTCAGAGTGCAGTGTCGGCGTAACGTCACTCAGTCAAGCCTAGGCCAAACATGCACGTACAGAGAGTCGAGGGCCAACAACAGACACATATTTGGCACAGTTGTAGTAAACGTTCAGTGCTCATCATCTGCAGACTTGCACTGTAATGCCGCTCAGTGTTTTCAGCAGCTCCTTTGTATTTGGACCCCAATTAATACCACACGTGCTCACACAGCCACAGCCACGAGGAGCTAAAGATAAGTGTATTGCTTTCCAAACAATAAGGCGTTCTGATCATTGACTGTTTCATCTATCTACTTGTAAATTTATTAAAAGCATGACACAACAACATGTGTGTCAGATGTGGATGTTAAGCTCTTAACGCATCCATTACAGTCATGTACACTCAACAGATAACTCCGAGTCACAGTTCTCTCACAATGCAAGGACAGTGCCCAATTATGTGGAGGAAGATAAGCGCTTGCAGTAAGGCGGTGGACCTGCTGCTCCATTCCTCTCTGCTGACATGGGCAGAGGACTCTTACTTTCTCATATCTTGGAATAATCACGCATCCCCAGCTTACAACAAACTCAAATTAAGAAGACAGGAAACACGACAATGTGGGGTTTCCATCACTCAGCCATCCTCTGTACTTGGGTAAAACCCACTGAACGAGGCGATGCTGTGGTAAGCTGTTGGCTCCAAACTTGGTTTTCGACCATATTTAGTTTCTCTGTGATGTCCCTACACAGCTTAAGGTGAATGACACGACGGTTCCTATGGATGGACGGCGCTGTCCTGCTTCCCCGTTCTTCCCAATTCTGGGTTATGCTCTAATAGCTGTTTCACCAACAGGACGTTAACCCCTGATCTTGTCTCTTCCTTCGTCTTTCCAAAAGCCTTAGTGGCCCCAGTGTTACTTTCGCCAATATAGCTTGGATCTCAGCACTCTCAAAAATTTACCATTCCTTACAGTCTTAGAACACCTTGCACTCTGTATCATATTTGCCGTCTCAGACGCAACCTCTACCAGCTGATTAGATTGCCCTCTCTTCTGAAGTTCCTCAGACTTTGTCACAAATTGTAAACGTCCCATAAACATGGGGAACAAAAGCAATTTTTCTCGCCTATCCTCTGGATACCTAGGCTTCTGGTGCGTCTATACCAACATGTCATATCCACCCTCCACTTGCCACCCTTCTGTATCCTATTCGAGCGGAACTTCAGCTGGCTGGTTCTTCCTGTTCCAGAATAGTATGTAGACACTTAATCCTCCAACCATCTATAATCCTAGCGTATATGCCGCTTCAATATGTAGATGATCCCGCTTCCAGCCTCCTGACCACTGTCATCCCTCCCTCACACCTCCCTGTACCCACATCAACTTGTCAATCATACTTCCCAGCCCACTCCAACACCTTGAATACATACACCCTTTCTGGCCGGCACCTGCATCATTCTGTATTACCCTCGTAGTAGTTATTGGGAACTGACTGCCAGTGACTTGCCAGAAGCACGAGACTTATCTTCACCATAGCACCATCATCAGCTTCAATGTACATCTGTTTATGTAGAGACGCTATGGCTTTTATTTTTTTGAAACTTATCATTTTATTCATTCTCCCATAGAAGCTATACTGGCCTAACTTCGATAGGCTGAAGAGCAGCAAAGTGTCTGAAGCTTGCGCACCACACGATAATGTGGTGGGAGTGGAATGAATAACAAAGAAAATGGAGTGTTTACGACAAAGTCGTGCATTCGGCCTTTCACAGAACATGGCGGTGTATGAGAACCTTTCAGAACTTATTCGTCTTACTGGGTATACATTTGCGCTCAACACGCCAATGAACTATACAGAGTGAGTCACCTAACATTACCGCTGGATATATTTCGTAAACCACATCAAATACTGACGAATCGATTCCACAGACCGAACGTGAGGAGAGGGGCTAGTGTAATTGGTTAATACAAACCATACAAAAATGCACAGAAGTACGTTTATTAACACAAATCTACGTTTTTTTTAAATGGAACCCCGTTAATTTTGTTAGCACATCTGAACATATAAACAAATACGTAATTTGTTGCATTGTAAAATGTTAATTACATCCAGATATATTGTAACCTAAAGTTGATGCTTGAGTACCACGCTGTTCGATCGTGTGTATCGGAGAGCACCGAATTACGTAGGGATCCAAAGGGAACGGTGATGGGCCTTAGGTACAGAAGAGACTGGAACAGCACATTACGTCCACATGCTAACACCTTTTTATTGGTCTTTGACGCACATGTACATTACAATGAGGGGTGAGGTACACGTACACACGTGGTTTCCGTTTTCAATTACGGAGTGGAATAGAGTGTGTCCCGATATGTCAGGCCAATAGATGTTCAATGTAGTGGCCATCATTTGCTGCACACAATTGCAATCTCTGGCGTAATGAATGTCGTACACGCCGCAGTACATCTGGTGTAATGTCGCCGCACGCTGCCACAATACGTTGCTTCATATCCTCTGGGGTTGTAGGCACATCACGGTACACATTCTCCTTTAACGTACCCCACAGAAAGAAGTCCAGAGGTGTAAGATCAGGAGAACGGGCTGGCCAATTTATGCGTCTTCCACGTCCTATGAAACGCCCGTCGGACATCCTGTCAAGGGTCAGCCTAGTGTTAATTGCGGTATGTGCACGTGCACCATCATGCTGATACCACATACGTCGACGCGTTTCCAGAGGGACATTTTCGAGCTACGTTGGCAGATCATTCTGTAGAAACGCGATGTATGTTGCAGCTGTTTGGGCCCCTGCAATGAAGTGAGGACCAATAAGGTGGTCGCCAATGATTCCACACCATACATTTACAGTCCACAGTCGCTGTCGCTCTACCTGTCTGAGCCAGCGAGGATTGTCCACGGACCAGTAATGCATGTTCCGTAGATTCACTGCCCCGTGGTTTGTGAAACCCGCTTCATCGGTAAACAGGTAGAACTGCAACGCATTCTCTGTTAATGCCCATTGACAGATTTGCACTCGATGATTAAAGTCATCACCATGTAATTACTGATGTGGCGACAAATGAAACGGGTGAAAGCGGTGACGATGCAGTATGCGCATGACACTACTTTGACTCAGTCCACCGGCTCTCGCAATGTCACGTGTACTCATGTGTGGGTTTATGGCAACAGCAGCTAACACACCAACTGCACCCGCTTCTCCTGTGACGGGCCTGTTACGGACCCGTTTGCGTGCTACGATCATACCTGTTGCATACAGTTGGCGGTAGATGTTTTGCAATGTGCGGCACGTTGGATGCTCTCTGTCCGGGTACCGTTCTGCATACACCCTGCAAGCTTCAGCTGCATTTCGTCGACACTCGCCATAGATGAGTATCACTCTCGGCCTTTTCAGAGTTCGAATACACCATGGTCACAGTTCCTAGAACACCACACTATCACAGACGTCTGGTAACACGGTGTACTACAGTTGGTCTGCGTGCGGAGACGAATGCAGAATAACAATAGCAGCAAGCGCTACATGCGGTCATTGCGACAGCTAGACCAAACCACAACAGTGCACTACAGCCACACTCGTAAACACGGTCGTCATCGAAACATGTCCCTGCAGATGCTGCTCGCCGACCGTGGCCCGTGTTTGTTACAAGACGCAACTGAATGTTGGAGGTTTCAAGCGTCAACTTTAGGTTACAATATCTCCGGATGAAATTAACATTTTACTATGCAACAAACGGCACTGATTACGTATTTGTTTATATGTTCAGATATGCTAACAAAACTAACGTGGCTCCATTTAAAAAAACGTAGGTTTGTGTAAAAAAACATACTTCCGTGCATTTTTATATGGTTTGCATTAAACAGTTACACTAGCCCCTCTCCTCACGTTCGGTCTGTGGAATCGGTTCGTCAGTATTTGATGTGGTTTACGAAATATATCCATCGGTAACGTTAGATGACTCACCCTGTATACATTGGATGATGTGTAGCATATCAGTATCATTCTCCTTTGATTTGTACTCTGAACAGGAATAGTGCTCGAGGAAAACGACCATCAGGACTTCTCAGAATGCAGTAGGTAAAGCCGTCATCAAGCTGAAGCCTGGTTTGGTCACCACAGTGCTTCGCGAGCCATTGTCCTACTGCAGGTTGTGGTCACTCGCCGTCTTCCTACTTCTGAACTAACTCACCCAGTTAATAATTGTGGGACACAGTTAATTATTGGGTCTCCGAACAATTCTACAGTTCGAACATTTTCGATTTCCATAAATCAATGTCAGAGGTGAAAGAAGAGATAAGTGACAGAAGGAATCTCGGGAGCAATGCCTGAACCCCAAATCTCTGGAGTTGTAATCCCACATTCATCCACTCAGCGGCTGAGGCATGTATGTCCCAATTGCATTTATTTCTGCATTATTATCATTACATAAGGTACGAGTCAGACGAAGTAATTACATTTTTGTGCGTGTTTTGGAATGTATGCAAACAGAGTATTAACAGTAAATCGTTCATTGTGGTAAAGGAACTCCCAAAATCGTCAGTTACTGTATTTTGTTGTGCTTTTTCTCGACAATCTCGTGCTAACGACACAAACTGGTGACAAATATGCTCCATCACTTTTTTTTTACGCTGCATGATGGGGTCACTAAGTTCACGGAGGAAAGTGAAATATCACAAAGACGAGAATTCAGACTGCATCCTATTTCTTTGTAGAGGACGCCTATGGAGTTATGTCAAAAGAGTATATTCTATATGGACGTAGTTAGATATAAAAAAAATACGTATCCAACGGATCAGTGCATGGGCGATCACACCTTCCTCAGATATCTACGTGTCTCGCTGTCCCCCTTGCTTTATTGCGGGTCGTCCTAGTAATTCTGCTTAGAAAGACTTCCTCAACACTTGTGTCAATTTTCCATTAATCTTTCAACGTTGAGCCACATGAGGCTTTATTATTCTTCATATTCAGTTATTTGCGTGGTAAGATCAAAAGTTTGTCATGACGATTTCAAAAGGTTGTTGAGGTGGTAATGTTGGGATTTCGTGGTAACCACTTTAATGTGGCTTTAAACGCTGCAGAACCAAATAATCCGAGAATAAGTTGTTCATTAAGAAACCCACACATCTGAACAACAAAACGAGACTCAAGCTCCTTCCTTCTACAACCACACAACATCCGTGATTGCCTTGTCATGGAGCTGAGATACTGAAAACGTCTGTTGTACAGAGAAATGGAAGTTCCCATTCATGCAAGCTTCAAAAGAATGTGGTCCTAACAGGTATTCTGATCACACAATGGCCCACATAAGGTGAGGTAGGTTCCTTTCCAACTCTGGCCCACATAAGGTGAGGTAGGTTCCTTTCCATATTCTGGCCCACATAATGTGAGGTAGGTTCCTTTCCAACTCTTGCTGATAATGGGTACTTTCCTTAGACAAGAAAACAATTTTTTCCTGATCAAATAGTGGTATATGAGACATTTATAGGTAAATAACATTCTTGAGCGAGACATGGCAGAAGTCGCCACAGCGAAGTACAGTAGGTTACAAATCGTTGCTCCACACCATTGTCAGATAATTCAGTAACAACCATGGGCCTAAATCCTTTCGTATTCATATTTTTTCAGAGTGGTCGTGCATTGTTGAAGAAGATGCTTGAAGTCCAACTGCTCTTCTGCAAATGATTTTCATTGGTGACTGCTCATCTGATTAAGAGTGGGTGACACACGTTTCCTGTCACTTTTTATTGCTTCCAATATGTGATCTGTCTTTGAGACAGCCTAAAAATACAGGACATTTATCTCAATCAGGCATGGCTACTTCACGAGGGGGACTGAGGCAAATGGTCTCATCATACCTTACATAGTTTTTCCTATCTGCGGACGTTCATGAACCCACGAATCCTCCACTAATCTCTCCTTTACAAGATAACTGTTGGTCCATGGATTCGGAACTCAAAGACTGCAGTTCTGAAACAAAAATATAATTCTGACAACATTGTTTTTTTAACATCTTCAGTGCAGGACTATCAATAAAACCTATTTACTTCCTTATTTTTACTACGTCAAGAGCGATGCAGGGACTTCTTGGACACCCTGTAGATGAAATAGACGCGCATAGTAACATGATATCTGTCTTTGTTAATACTCTTACTTTGTGTTGACATGCCGCCTTACATAGTTCTGGGTAACTGAACCTGGGTAATGTGGGTAAACAACGCCCAGGCTCCTCATCCAGAGAAGACTTTGGATTCAGCTGCCTGCAGTGTACGGCCACCACCTACTTGCTGTCGTTTTCTTGCAGACGAGGAGTGGCCGCTGGAGGACAGAAGCCACGCTACGCTCTCCGTGGACACTGACTGCGTGCAGCTGTTGGTGAACGCCCTGGACCACCCCACGTGTCCGCTGGAAGACCTGCCACTGGAAGCCGCGAAGCAGCGCGAGCAGTGCCGCGAGCAGCTGTGGGACGACGTGGTGCAGAGGTCGCCCCACATACCCGTCACCAGCTACCTGGCCTACACGCAGAGGGCAAACGTCAACCTCTGTCTGCTGGCCTGGATGGCGGTCAACTCGTACGGCATTTGTCAGGACGTCCCGTTTAGTATGATACAGTCCGTGCACGATGCTCGCTGCTATTTCGATTGTCCCGACGATCAATCATGTCTGCAGTCGAACGCTACAGACGCCATCTGCTCTGTTTCCAGAGCTATTCTGTTGCTAAAGTGTCGCGACTTTTCCTCCATCAGGACTTTCCATAATTGTAGGTTCGCTAGTTTCCCATTTGCATTATTCCGTAGTAGTAGCAGTGTACTGTATCAAAAGCTCACAGAAGAAACACTGAACTACAAAAACAGTTTAACCACCGCCACCTTGAAATACAAGGATTTCAAAATTGACAGCTTGAAGCCTTTAGAAATCTCATTTGTACTGGTAAATATAATTTTCCGTTTTTCGACTGCTGGAGTATACATGTACCTTCCCCAGTTACGCAACTTGCCTGGAAAGATACTCTTGTCCTTTCAGATCACGTGCATAGTCCAGATCCTGTGTTCTGAGGTCGTGTATCGTATGGCAGGCGTCCCTGACTTACCTACAGCAGTGCTGATAGACAGCGCCCTCACACTTCTCAGCTGTATCTGGCTGAACTCATTCTGCTACCACATGTATTCTTGTGTTCGCCATCTCAGGCTTCCTAACCAGCTACTACCTGCTGAAGTAAGCCAGTTATTCCGTCGTGGGATGCTGTGTGTGTTTATACCGTGGAGTATAGTATGTGTGGCAGCTGTTGCTTTGGAAAAGACGAGTAAACATTACCTCATCCACAGTCGCATAGTAGTCCTTGCAGGGATTTCAGTGTCTGTGGCATTCAACTTGGTTTGTCTCGGACTGATTGGATACATGTACCTATGTAATCGGTGCTCCATGCGGCAACTCGAAATTGTTGATAACAAGAAATTTGCCTCAAAGAAGCAATGTCTTTTTATGTCAGTTAAAGCCATTATATTAAGTGGAATAGGAATTATTATTAGAATTGGGTTCCACCAGGCTCAGGGAATAGCGCAGTTAGTGTACTGTATGCATCTAGTTTCGATGGTGCAAGGACCAGTGCTCTTCGTCTGTTTCGTTTGCAATGGAA
This sequence comes from Schistocerca serialis cubense, assembly GCF_023864345.2. Taxonomy (NCBI): domain Eukaryota; kingdom Metazoa; phylum Arthropoda; class Insecta; order Orthoptera; family Acrididae; genus Schistocerca; species Schistocerca serialis. Next base: position 104,414,647 of record NC_064648.1, read on the forward strand.
CGACGCTCCCCATACTGAAGAACAGGATACTTCTTTGGTGGGACCCAACCAGCATCCCTGCAGGTCTAGAGCTGTGTTCGGCAGCCGAGAGGAATCTGGCCAGGAGAAACAATGAACAGGCTCCCTTTTCAGAATCCTCGCTGTAGCCTCCTTCAGTATTTTTCGCAAATAACTGTTTCCACACTACACTGCATTAAACTCAGCAATAAAATGGACTCTACCTGGTATGACAATATTAAATGTCATTAAATCTGATATCGTACAGCCAGTACTTCTCTTTCCTAACGTCTCCTTCATTTATAACTGTGTGCTTATTTGTGAGTGGTAGCCTCTGTCTACCTATTCTAATGCACTGAGACTACTTACTAAAATTGTTGGGAAATGCTTTGTGTATACAATAGGCTGCGTCAATCACACAGCCTGTTATATACAAGGAAAACGCAGCACGTTGTCGGAGGGATTCCCGTTCGTCAGGGTCATCTACCGTGGCGATGGTGCATTTCTGGACACATGTTCGTAGGACGTTTTTTCTCCGTTTTCCTTCGAGGATCTGTCTTTGCAGTTTGTCGGTTTTATTAATGTATAATGTATGATTATAGTATATAACATTATGTCTGAAACAAGGAAATTTTCGATATGAGTGTGAAAGATGTACTTTTACATGATTTGTAATTCAAGTACCATGACAAGAGACATTCAGATACTTATAAAATCAAAAGAGAGGGGCCAATGACTGAAGTGGTGTGTGCATGAAAGTGTAAATGGGTTTGTTGAGCTTATTAGTGGTTGGATCACTTAGAGTGGCTCAAACAGGTATAGTAAGAAAGTAACACATGACTTGTTGTGTGAAATGTGGCTTGAAGTGAACGCAAAGTGTCGAATGGCAGAGTTATATGAGATTAGCATTATTGGGTTTGTGAGACAAGATGGTGATTTGTTAAGCTAGAAGTTTGTAAGGGTACTATGGCAGATGTAAAAAGTTAGTGTTCCATGTGCCACTCTTGAGCAAGGAAGAACATTACTTAAAGGCGTATTTGCAGAAACAGCACTGTGGAAGGATAAACTTGTGCCAGTACTGTGAGTCCTGGAAAACATGTGCCATAGCAGCTTCACTAGAAGCACACAGTACGCCGAAATTGTTGTGATTCGTAATCAATAGACGATCTCCAATTTGTTCAAATAAAACCTGAGTGTGCAAAGTAAAGGAGTGTTTGTGTGAATTTAGTATCCAGCCCAACTGAAAATTCTGTGATAAATAGTACTACGTGGAGTGATTTTTGTGAATTGTGAAAGTACTGCAATCATCGCGCACTTAGCAGGCACCCGCAGTGTTAACCGCGATTTTCGTGCTGGACGCAGTGGAACCAGAGGCCGCAGCGCCACGAGGGAGGCAGGTGCCGGGTGCAGCCCGCCTGGCCGCAGGGGGGCGCCGGCAGCTCAACACATTCTGTAAAACCGTTTGACGAAGATTTGCAGGCCGTGCGCCTCGATTCTGTCAGCGCAGCGCCAAGCCAACCCTGGCCCACTTTGCGTGACGTCACAAGAGCGCGCCGCGGCCTTCTCTTTAGGTGGTGGTGGCCAGAGCCGACACGGGGCGCACTGGGGGCGCATAGCGGCCCACCCACACAAGCGTCCTGCACCACCGGGACACGCGTAAAGTCGGTCCGACACAGTGGTCGCCAGCCGAGCCTCGACCCGCTGGAAAGTATCGAACCTCATCGCTCGAAAGCCAGTAGTTAACGTCCCTCATGCTACCTACTTACCCCCAGGCAAGATCCCGAGTTCCGACTGCAGTACTGGGAACATTCACAGCCAAGTCCAGGAAATTACTTTCGACTGGCTGTACGAAATACACAGTTCAAACTCAACAGGAGGACGGTCACTCAAAAAACATTACTCCCAGATTTGGATAACAAACTGAGATTATCGCTATCCGAACGCGTTTTGAAACTCGAGATCACTGTGCGTCGCGACACAGAACTCCGCTCCAGAGCGCCCGCGACCCGCCACGTCGGCCACATGGGCGCCGACGGCCAGCTTTCGATTCCCCGAGCTCCGAGCCTCTCCACGAAATCATTCTACACGTGGGCCTTTTAGCCAATCAGGAGCAGTAGAGAACAGGAAGCCCCACCACTGGCCACTCCCTGCTGCTGCTTACAGCCGCTGCTGTCACGTTCTGGTCTTCAAAAAGGCGAACCAGCAAGCAGATATGGGTGGTCAGGGAGTTGCCTGTTACAACCCTTTGACTCGTGGGGTATCAAGCATTAACTTCTGCAACCGATATACCTATTAAGGGCTTTCCTCTGATATATCTGGAGACAAGCATTCTCGCAGCCGAAACTGCTTGAATTGTTGTTACATGTACGTAGTTGTTCGACAGCACACGTGTTACTCAGACGATGTCCCCTGCAAAGAGCATCATGCGTAACTCGCGCCACTGTCGCCAAACGCAGCATTGTCAGAGCTATTCAGACTTGGGATCAGCAGTCTGCACAACCGCCACACTCTGAGACAGGGACGACCAACTCGCATCTGCCAAGCCTAAAGGCACAGAACTCAACGCTGACTGTGAGCGTTCTCAAGGAGGGCGTGGGGACTATGGATCGTCCTCTTTCCGATATGCAACAACAGTTTTCAGCGCACCAGACTGAAGTAGAGAACTCTGTCTCCACCAGATCTCCAGAAACGCAACGCTATGCGAACTAGCCTAAAACCCAGACAAGAGACCCGAAGTAAACAGGCAAAGCCGCCACAAACACGATACTCCAATTACAAAAAGTTTACACTTATCCAAATACAGCTCACGAAGAACAAGGTTTACAACTGGTTGGGTGCAGATGAAATTAAAGCACATCTAACACAACTTATGGCACTTTATCAAACCCTACAATAAACTATAAACTAAGAAGGTGGCAAAGAAACCGCCAAATCGTTGTAACCTGCACTAAAACAGTTGCCTGGGCCACCAAGCCGTTCACAAAAAAATCCGAAAAAATTTGCCAACATCACAACACACCCATCAGATATCGAAACCCGAGAGAACAGTTTGAGTTACTTACCGATCTGAAGCAACAGTAACAGAAATCACACCGCACGCCAAACACTAAGCAAAAGAGAAACCACACAGACTAACGCTCGCCTTTGTGATAACCAATTTTGACCGTGATACAACAAACGAAAAAACTGAAGGGGACCTAGAGATACCGGGAAACTAAATCAAAGTTCCCCGCTATTCCTTCCAGTCATCTACAGTTACACAGAACCAACTAACAAGCTACTTGTTCACCATTTCAGAATGCACTGTGTACCTCACAAGGTTGGACTATTTAAACACTACCTCCTCAATAACAGCAACGTCCATATTGCAACACTTTCCAATAAGACACGAAAAGCTGCGATATAAATTGAAATGTGAAGAATGGAGTCGAGCACATCGAATTTTTAATTGCAAAATAGACCCGAAACAAGAAGCACCAAAATGCAGGAGCTGCAATACTGATAACGTTAATAGTGATGAGAGTTGCAAAGAAAGACCAAAACAGCCTATCTCAGTAAACAGAACTGAAAACATTAAGCGCATTGATCAAACTATCACGGTCTTCGTCCAAGAATGTCACGAAAACAATCAAACGGAGAACATACTCACAGTCTTCACTACAGCCCCTCCCAACATGATATTTGAAAGAAGGGAAATAATAACAGCAGTTTCTAAAAAGCTCCTACTACGTTCTTTGGCGAACACGGATCCACGTCTATATCGCCATATTGATAGACAAGGAGGCCTATGCCCAACCTAGCCTGAGACACCAGGAAGCAAGAATTGACCTTCACATTCAAGCCTAAGAAAGATATTGCCACTATCTGCATTAACACGCTGGGTTTCTGCTCACAAACTCCCTAAAGGCATAATAAGAGAAAAAGAAGTTGGTATTATAGTCGCAGCACGTACCCCATGAGCAGGTAGAGAAATCAATCTAGATAACTGTATCTGTCACGCAAACCAGACCGTAGTACAAGCTGAGATAGATGCTTCAGAGTCTTACATATAAAACACCACAACGATGTATCTTGCCGCGGTACTGCCAGCTGATCTCGTTAATTATATACTCTCATTTTGCCAAGCTAAAGGAACAGGAGGCTCAGTACTAGATCTGTGATATTTGCTGAAAAATTGTACAAGAAAGATATTAAACTTGTTGTAGCCATTTTGAATCACGCAAGACTCAGAAATGACTCGCCGCCTTTTATCAATCACTATGGCATTTGTATCTTAGATCATATACTACATACGACATAGCTACCCAGATTCTGAAGCTATACTGAATTTGGCGACTGCATAACTAACGAATACCTCACGTTTATTATGCTGTGAACCACTCCTTAAGACTCCTGACGTACATAAGAAACAAAATTAAACAGTAGGGAAATTCTATTGACCATACGGCACTAGCCAAATGGATATGCTACGATTGGATTGAAAGTTTTCAATGACTTAATAAGAAGAGAAACCCACCAAATGATGCGCGAGGTAATCACAAGAATTAGGTCCCACAATAGCAGTAGTTTTTGGAAAAAATTTCCAGCAGGTCATAGCACATCATTTGCGAACAGCCATCCTTAATAGCAGATGAGAATGTCATTCATTACTGACGACCTCAAAAAAGTTCCTCAAAGTGCTAGAAAAACATTCACGGTCATCCACGGTATGCAAAATTCGATGAAACTGACGAAGAAACAATACTCGACAATCCGAATGCAACCGCTTAACATCCACTACTTTATAAGATTGACGAATATGAAATGGAAAGAAAGCAGCTCAGAGACTGGAGGCACTGGAAGATAACAAAATAAATCACTCCTTTCACAAGACACCTGCCTCAAACACGTCAGACGTTTCTTCATCGCGGCCATTAAACTGAAAATAGTCTCTCTAAAATAGAAGCAAGCTAAAATCAAGATGATTTCCCAACCCGAAAGACCAAAAAACAACACCAAATCATAGGTTACCGTGCTCTCAGTGACAGGGAAAGCTTTCGAGAGAGAAGAAAGTTATTCAAGGAATAGAGCAACATAATGGCACAAGAACAAGCCAGGTTCAGCGGCAACCACAGCACAGGTGACCCGGTCCCAGCACTGAGCAGCAGAGCGACGCAGGCTGAACGCAACACGGCAGGCGCAACGCCAGCACGCTTTCTCGTGGACGGCGAACGCGCCTTCCATTGGTTGTGGCATGCTGGGCTGCTCTTTGAAACGTTACTTTTGAACTTCCCACCCCGAAGTGTGCAGTTTACTAAAAACGTTGCTGGAAATAGGTAAGTACAAGCGCTGCTTGGTGATCACCATTGGACAAGTATTATGCCAGCCGCAGCAACGCCACGTGGGACAGTCACGTCTCCACCGCTACACACCAACAACACGGCTGACATCGCTAAAGGTCGAGGATCGAAAGAAGAGCCCTGTACACAGATGACACTGCGTACTGTTGTCACGGCCCGACATGCGGCAGAATTAACGAGCAGGTCAGCCCCTTCACAAACAAGCAGGAACCATCGCTAAGCGAGTAGATTAAAATACAGCGGATCCACGAAATCTATCCTTCAGCACCAACCTGTGATCTTCAACTACACCCACTTTAAATAAATATGTATTCCTCACGTCATCTTCAGAGGTACTCTGACAGTCAGTTATCAACAATGAAGCAATACACCAACTGGAAAATGAGATGTTATAACACAGAGAGATGTTGTTCCGCCCCTCAGTGTGAAAACTGGTTTTAAAAATAGCTCTCCATTCTACTGTATAACTTGCAGGCCTCTTCATCTCCAAGTACATACTGCAGCCCACATCCATCCCAATCTCCTTACTGTATTCACCACCTGGCCTTCCCCTACGATTTTCACCCACACTTCAGTTCAAAACTAAATTGGTTACCTGTCGACGTCTCGGAACGTGTGCTACCAACAGCCCCTCCATTTGGTCAGGTTGCGCCTCGCATGTTCCAACGTTTCTCGGTAATCCAAACTTATCTTCCCTGAGGTCAGCGTCTACCAGTTTTTTCATTCTTCCGTAAAGAATTTGTGTTAGTATTTTAGAACGATGAGTTATTAAATCGATAGTTCAGTAATTTTCACACCTACCAGCAACTGCTTTCTTTGGAATTGAGAACATTGCATTCTTCGCCTGTCTCATACGCCTGGCACAACAGGTGAGAGAGCTCCGCCGTGGCCGGCTCTCCCGAGGCTGCCTGTAATCCTTCCAGAAGACTGTTTACTCCTTGGGCCTCGTTTCGACTTAGATGTTTCAGAACACTGTCAAATTTGATCTCGCACAGTTACATCTCCCACCTCATTTACATCCATCACCACTTCCCTATCTGTAATATTACCTTCAGTAAGATATATATCTGACATAACTACATTAGCAAAAAACAAAACCTATGTGATGTCATGACAGCAGAAATTCTAAATATGATGTAGCTATGCTATTGACTATACAAAGACTTAGACCACTACACCATTCAGAATGACTCCAGTTTCTTCTATGTAACATGGCACTTACCTCTGACTTACACGGTTATGTTGCAAATCCCTTCGTATCATACTAGAGATTAGTTCCTAAGCATTAGTCTTAAAGACTACTAGTACAATGTAACAGGACACAAAATGCCATAACGATCGAAAAACAATCGCAGGTGATGCTTTTTTAAAGCAAGGTTTTAACCCACTCATAAGGCGAATGCCAGGACTCAGCTGTAAGAATAGCATCGTCCTCCAATCCGCCAGGATTACACGCTGCGTCCAAACCAAATAAGAGCCTCAGATTAAAGATGAACACTGTCACTACATCATTAAGCGCATATCCGTTCAAAGAGTAACACGTTGGCTAGGGCACATTGCTGCTTGTACTAAACTTAAATTTCTTCATTTTCACCTCTCCCCTGTCAACAATGACTGTAATTGGGATCAGCTACTCAGAAACAGACATTCTTTAACAAAGTCAGTCTGAAGTAGTCGACGAATGAGCTTGACATTAATGAGATGTTATTAAGACCTGACTTATCAGGTGCTGCAGATAAGTGATCTTATGTATTTCTAAAACATTAAAACTTAATTACGAAACCTTTTAATTTTCTTGATCGCAAAAACACATTGCTTTACCATTCATTGTCCACCCCTCGTGGTCTCGCGGTAGCGTTCTCGCTTCCCAAGCACGGGGTCCCGGGTTCGATTCCCGGCAGGGTTACGAATTTTTCCTGCCTCGAGATGAGTGGGTGTTGTGTCGTCTTCATCATCATCATTCATTCCCATTATGGTCGGAGGAAGGCAGCGGCAAAACCACCTCCATTAGGACCTTGCCTAGTAAGGCGGTGCGGGTCTCCCACATCGTTCCCCTACGCTCTGTAAAGAAGCATGGGACTTCATTTCCATTTTTTACCATTCATTACACGCTTTGGTTGCCAATCAACTATTGTTAGCTTGTTAAAGAAACAATAAACAGGGAATTGCCTTAGATTTAACCAAATTTAACAAAGTTACGTAGTATTGCGTGATGATATGCCAATCATGGTAAATACAATGTGGCTATGAATTCTGTAGGCTTGAACGCCATCATCTAATAGCATATCTCGGAACTGTGTAAGTAATTGGAAAGTACCTATCGGGTGAATGTGAATAGTAAACTGTTTTCAGATATTAAAGAAATAAGCAAATAGAAATAATGAAAACATACCATGCTGACTAATGAACCACATTTTCCATAGACTATTGGTTACACCAACGAAGTTACACAGTGCAACTCTCAACATATAGTAACAATCGAAACACACTCTTTCGTTAAGAATAAAGGCGCTAGCCCAGCTTAAGAAGCGAAAGTAATTTAAGGAAGATACACTCTCTCTAGTTACTAATATCGAAAATGAGTATGAGCAGAAATTAGTAAGTGTAGCTGCCTTTTTGGCCCTATCAGCTGTTCTCGACACTGCTTGGTGAGAAGCACTTCTTTAGAAATTCACGATTGTGTCGTAACTTTAAGGACTTACTTAGCAACATGCTAAGCAATAGAGCATTTCATATCCATTCTCACAATGACAGATGCAGGGTACTTAAACCAAATGATAGTTAACTTCAAATGTCTGTTCTGAGTCCACTACCTCTTTGGTCTGTACATGCACAGCTTACCAAAAGTCTTCAAAAAAATTGATTTATGCTGATGACATTTGCATGGTGGCTCAGAGCCTCAACGTTTATGATGCTGAAACCTCTTTATCCACTGATATGGAAGTCTTAGATGTATACATCAAGAAATAGTGGCTCCACCTAAATCCACTGAAAATAATTGTATCTACATTACATCTATCCAGAAGACAGTCAGAGTGCACACCAGAAGACAGATTCAGAGACCAAGTCTCGTTGTACTGCATTACGCCATAATACATAGGAACAGCGCTAGATAGAACTCTTGACTTACAAGTAGCACCTAGTCAAAACGAGAAAGGACAGCCTTCAAAAATTTGGTGGTGTCTTATTGGGAGCTAATGCTCGTGTTTTGAGATCCATAGCTCTAACCCTATCATAGGTGCTCTGTTGCTGAAGATTACTGTTCGACCAGGATCAATAGTGCACATACTAAGGACATAGATGTCAAACTGAATCAGGTATTATGGGATGCATTCAGAGTACAATCGCTCTAACACATCTTGTTTTCAGCATCATCCCACCCCCAGTTCTAAGAAACCAGCTCTCCTAAAGGTCTGGAAGAACATTCTGAAGAATCCTCAGCTAGCCAGTCATCGAGATGCTCCACAGGCAGAACATCAACACTTGAAATCAAGGAAACCCTCATCATGCACAGTAGAAAACCTCGTTGTGTTCTCTTTGATTGTCAACCATTTACGGAAAATTCAGTGGAATCCGTCATCAATAGTCAACACGCATCTAGTCAAGGACCCATTCATGCAGACAGAATTCGATCTCCCCAGACATCAGTAGAGGATCTTGAAATGGATTAGCAGTGGAGAAGACTGATGTGTTTATCTTAAGTATGGGGTAAGTGTTCTTTTTACAGACAATTCAATGTCACTTTCTAAATATTCCAGTTTCAATGGCCTCAGTATTATCATAACAGAAACAGGGTCACATGTTGCAACACGCTTGAGGCAGGTACATGTCCTGCCCGCTGCTGTGACGTCACATGATGATCAAATCTAATGCTAATTCCAGAGATCTCTTTATCCTCACACGTGCTGATTCTATTATGTGCATGCTTAATCATCAGGGCTGTCTTCTGGATCCTGAGGTGCATGTCATAATTTCATCAAATAATTACATATGATTTATCAGTTATGCTTCTCCCATGGTCTTGGTCTCTGTATCCTTAAGTGAACTGGACTGTGGATACTTAAATAGTACATACCGACGAGAGTCGCGGCACAGTGTCATTTTCACTATGTCTTCACTGCTTAGAAAGTGTGTTAACTGCCCTTCATCGTGCTATATAATTTTGTATGTCATTGCATTAAGTCTTGGGATTTCGAGATCATCTATACTGCAGAGACGTATGTATATAAACCATACAGCTCTATGATATTATCAGTTTTTCAGATTGCTACTATTTAGCAGTACATACATGTTAGCTTATGGTTCAAAACATGTAAATGTAGGATTACCATGAGATTGTGTGTGTGAAGTTATAGTAGAAACTGAGGATATCCGTCGTAATGTAAAACACAATTTACAGATATGAGTTAGGGCGAGCATTGTTAGCCGATGAAGCACACTGAGAAGTTGATGACAACAGACTACGATCCTTTTCAACTTCCTCTTCACATGAACATCTGTAGCAATAAGGCAACCATCATCGACCTGTATAAAAGTGTTGTGAAGTTGTATTGGTTATGCAGTGCACTACGGATTGCAACAGACAAATACGGTGGCAAGTATATGTGAAAGCGTTACTAAACGATGTTGTATGTTATGTAAGTGAATGTTGCATACAAGATGATTTAGAACAATATATAAACACATGTATGCTTGCAGCACCAAGGGCTGCTACTATAATCCTATAAATATTGAAACTGTAGAGCCTGGTTTACAGACAGAGAACGGAGATACGTCGTTGCTCCTGTTGGATTGAACACAATGGAAGCAGAACTTATAGCATAAAAAAACCAGTTATTTAAAGAATAATGTAGAGATATAAGACAGAATGAATATTAAGAAATGTGTCAACAATTGGTTTTTTTATTTTGTGCATGTAAAAAATGTTAATAAACAAAGTTATTTAAAATGTGTATTTGTCTTTCATTGAAAGAGCACCAGTGCAAAACAAATATTATGCAAGATATTTACAGATATGATAAATACGTCATACTATTCTGCAAACCCTCAATCATACATACAGTAAATATATTCACTCATTGAGTGAATAGAGCCAGTATGGTACAGTGTCAAAAAATTTCGACGATATAAACACACACTTAAAACAGCTTAAGAAGGGTTCAGGTTACTTGCAAATACCCACATACTTAAAACAGAGATATGAGCAACTGAAGACGGTATTGACTTTGTAAGAGGAGGTCCAATAGTACTACCCTCAGGCTTTCTGTCAGGACAATGCTTAGCATTTGATGCTAAAAAGGTTTGAAAATCTGATCTGCCTGTAGATACACACATCAAATTGTATTACATCACATCGGTCCCGAGAGATCCAGAACCTGTACAGAAAACTTAAGTAGAATCATGATAAACATCATTTCCGCCCTTTTTATTGGTCATGAAAACCACACACTGCATATCGTTCCACCATACAGCGAGACCTTCAGAGGTGGTGGTCTAGATAGCTATGCACAACGGTATCTCTAATACGCAGTAGCACGTCCTCTTGCAATGATGCATGCCTGTATTCATCGTGGCATACTATCCACAAGTTCATCAAGACACTGTTGGTCCAGATTGTCCCACTCCTCAACAGCGATTCGGCGTAGATCCCTCAGAGTGGTTGGTGGGTCACGTCGCACATTAACAGCCCTTTTCAATCTGTCCCAGCCATGTTCGATAGGGCTTATGTCTGGAGAACATGCTGGCCGTGAGATACAGGAGGATTCCAGTTACATTACGTTATAGTCAGGCAGAGGTTCCGAAATCAGGTATTGGATTGTAAGGCATACCCAGGAGCAGTTATAGACTCAGCTCACAATATAATAGTGGTGAAGAGTAGACTGAAGTTTGAAACATTAGTCAGGAAGAAACAATACGCAAAAAAGTGGAATACGTAAGTACTAAGTAATGGAGAGGCAAGCTTAAATGTCTCTGAAGCTACTTGTAATCTCCCCACGGAAAATTACCCTCTACCACGCAATAATTAATAATGGTCAACCAAATCATCCACATGTATTTACGTTTGAAAAGTATCCAGATTTTCTAGTAATATATGCGCCGACAGCTCGTCGACGCCAAAGTATTTTTCTAGTACGTTTATTCTTTGGAACAACAGAGGTACAGAAATGTATGCTCCATGGTTATTATAGAGAGAGAGAGGAACAGCTTCGGAAGTATCGGTTGGAAGATTGTCGGATTGCTAAAGGAGATTTATTTACTCTTCTTCGCGCTAAAGCGAGCTAGGAAAGTTTGTGCCGCTAGCGTGATAGATAAAGAGAAAAAAAAAAACCTGTAAAAGAAAATTACATGAGACTTGGAACCAACAGAAAACGGAACATGTACGGAAATGGATTCAATATACAATTTTCCTCAGAAATAAGGTTTGTGACCATTTTATTCTAGAGTGAATGACGAATGAGTTCTCTGTCTGAACCATTGATGATTGTCTGGGCCCTGTAATTAATTGGGAGGTTTCAGCTGTGATGAAGAGAGCCTGCAATCTCTGAGTTTTTTGAAATCGTCCAAAAAGGCTTCGTCCACATCTGAAATTTTAGATCTGTCGTAAACTGAACGAATTGTTCAAACGATCGATTTTCCCAACTGAATGCAGTGCTTAATAATAATAACAAATGTAAAGATCTTTTCTAGCAAGCCAGCCGCTGGATATTAAGACGAAGGGCTCCACCAGAGATTCTACTAGGCTGATTTCACGTAAATAATATATTTAAACTGTACACAGATAAAGGACAGAGAGAGAGAGAGAGAGAGTGAGACAATCCTCCATTAGCATAATTGTTTGTCTGTCTTTTCACGGATCAGCCTAACTAGAAAACACGAAGCCCTGACTTTATTGTACCGATTTATGTGTGAGAGGGAAAGAGCGATAAAGGTGACAGATACACTTCTGTACAGACAACACATTACACCAAGTTAGCGGCAAGCTGCATTCACATAGACTTTCATCATTTACAGTAGAATTCATTATAATGGCCAATCCGTGACAGGACACGTTTTTGGACGTTCTTAAAATAATTTTGTTCTCTGTTTCATGTGAAATACGACGAGACTACTTAACTTGGAAAAGAGAAGAAATACTCGCAGCCAAATTAAGTCCATCTACAAATAAAAGCAGCACGCTGGGCGCAGAAAAGAGAAAGGCCAGATCTATAATTTTTCATTAAAGCTTACTAATATTGAGGAAGTAGACGTAGATTTGAACATTTACCAATTGTGTTCATGCCAGACGGAGTTTGATTGACCTGTCCTAAGTTGCATTTACCTGTATAAGTACTATAAGAAAGTAGCCACAGAAGTATTCTTGTGTGAAGGGAGATATATACATATTGACTGTAGAACATTTATATGGTTAAGTCCATCTACAAATAAAAGCAGCACGCTGGGCGCAGAAAAGAGAAAGGCCAGATCTATAATTTTTTATTAAAGCTTGCTAGTATTGAGGAAGTAGACGTAGATTTGAACATTTACTAATTGTGTTCATGCCAGACGTAGTTTGATTGACCTGTCCTAGTTGCATTTACCTGTATAAGTACTATAAGAAAGTAGCCACAGAAGTATTCTTGTGTGAAGGGAGATATATACATATTGACTGTAGAACATTTATATGGTTTTAACTAGGGCAATGTTTAAGATGAGTCAAGCAGAGCAGAGCAACACGCAACAGCCTTCAGCTGTGAGCACGGATAATAGTGATGTAGTAAGAAGTGTTGTAGAACCGATCGCTACAGATAGTGCAATAGAACGCCCGGTAGACACGGCTGGAGATGTAACAGCAAGTATGCAACATGGATTAGATCCATTAGTAATTATCATGAGACAGATGCAGATGATAACCGAGAGCATGAATAATATGAAAACCGACATTAATGCGAAGTTAGCCTCAGTTACCGAGGGGCGAAATGATTTGAATGCGAAATTAGCCTCAGTTACTGAGGGGCAAGAAAATCTAAAAATTGACATTAACGCGAAGTTCGCCTCAGTTAATGAGGGGCAGGAAAATCTTAAAGCTGAGATTAAGCAGCAGTTACACGACAGTTTTTCCGAATTAGAGCAGCGGATAGAGGCAAAGACAAAGGAACTTAAAGATCAGGCCGAAGAGACGGAGCGAAAATTAACTGGTACGCAGACGAACCTAAAGGAAAGTGTTGAACATCTGACCGAACGTCAAGACGTTATAGATCACCAGATTAATGTATTAACGGGTAAATTATCCGAAATCACATTAGAAAACAAAAGGCTAATGTGTGCAAACGTTGAGCAAAATGTTAAAGCAGCATTCCAGAGTCTATGTGGCAAACAGGAAGAGAATTTGTTTGCGAAAGGACTTGAGGAAGTGCGACAGCAGTTAGGGGCTGATTTCGAGCATTGGAAACAAACGATAGCAGAGTCGATACGCGTTTCACAACAAGGCTCAGAACAAATGAATACAGGACAGCAGCAGAAGTCGGCAGCGTCTGTAGAGCCAGTTACTGCACATTCGCACACGATACCGACTTGTGTGAGTAACTCGAATATTAAATTGCCACGAGCTAGTTGTTCGCGTGAAGTTTTATCTGAAGGAGATTACGAAAGTCTTTGCCATGCTGAAGAAAAAATGATAAAGCATCGGCAATTTCAGATTTTTAACACTGACAAAAGGGGGGTTCATCCGATTGTTTTTATCCGAAGTTTTAGGGGAGTGCTACCCAGAAATTGGTCGGAGTGGCAGAAAATCAGTTTCGTGACTGGGTATATACAAGGTTCGGGGGCGATCTGGGCCTCGGACATGACTTCTGTTTGCTCGACATATGACGATTTTGAGAAAGCGTTTTTAGCAAAATTCTGGTCAGAAGGGGTACAGGAACGCCTAAGGCAGGAGGTGCTCTACCCAGAGCCTATCTCTTTTTCAAAAGGAAGCCTTAGGAAGTATTTTGAAAAATATATAAACAAAAATAGATATTGGGACAGACCTATGCCTTTGCCAGACATAATAAACATACTTAAGGCAAGATTACCAACTAACATCCGGAATCAATTAATTTACGGGAACGATAAAGACTTGGAGTCGTTCCTCACGACGTTAGATCATATACACATTATAGAAGAGAGCAACCAGAAAGCCCGTAACAACAGATTCCAATATAGGGAGATAGAACCTCCGCCAAATGGTAGGCAAGGGAACGCACAGAGATCGATAAATAGTGAAGAAACCCCTCAAAATCTCAATAATAATACCGGCAATAGTCTTGCGAGGGGCTATCCAAGGAACAACAGGAATGGGAAACGATACAATCCCGTATGGGGGAACGAAAGGAATTTCAGACCGCAAGCCTGGAACAATAACAGTAATAGAAAGTGGAATCAACCGGGGGGAATAGATTCAAATAACCAACATCAGTGGGGACGGACATCTACGAATCAACCGGTAATTACCGAAGTGACGGACGATGTCAACCACCAGGCGAATCAAAATCCAACAAACTTGTAAGGACCCACTCGTGCCCCGGAGGAGCGGTCAACAATTGGTTGAGGGGCAACAGGATATGTGTACCCATGCTAACGTATAATGATGGACGATTACTGGCAGATGAATTGACCGAGGACTTAGAAGTCCAAGATGAGCATAAGGAACGGGTGGCAGTAGCCGAAGTGCAAGTCATTTTGGAGACTGTACCTATAGTGGCGGTTTTGGACACAGCTGCAACCACGAATGTTATTTCGGAGGCTCTATTCAACAAGGTCAGAAATATAAGACGTGTACCAATTTTTCCAGTTCAAAATTGCAGAATAATAGGCGCCGTTGGGGCTAGATCGGCTAATGTAAAAGTGCAGTCACTACTTAGTGTAGAAGTCGGAAATGTAGCAATATTAAGCACATTCCTTGTTGTAAAAAATTTGGTGGTAGACTGCATTATAGGAGTCGACAGCCTACGTCAATACGGATGCAGAATAGATTTTAAAACAGGAAAAATTTGGTTAAATGTAAATAAACAAGAAATTGAGTTGGACTTGTTGAAAAAGGAAAGCCTTACCAGAAAATATAATAGTGGGATCAGTGTGCAAGTAATCAGGACTGCACAAAATTCTAAACAGCACGTAAAATAATGAGTTCCAAGTCAAAGGAGACTTCGGTCAATTAGTGTATGAGAAGTTAAAGGAATCCGACTGCATTATTGAAGAGCAGAAGAAGCAGCTCAAAGAATTATTATTAGTGTATGAAAACGTGTTTGATGAAAGGCCAGGAGTTATTAAGGGATACATATGCCATCTCTACGTTAAGCCGCACGAAACGTATTGTAGAACTTTCTATTCTGTTCCCTGGAGGTTAAAGGCTCAAGTTCAAAAAGAAATAGATCGCATGTTGAAATGGGGTTTGATCGAACCCTCTACAAGCCCATACTGCTCCCCATTGTTGGTCGTGCCAAAAGCAAATGGAACTGTGAGACTGGTACTCGACGCCAGGGAAATAAATAAAATCATAATTCCAGTGAGAACACATCCGGAAAACATAGACGAACTGATACAACGGTTCCAGGATGTCCAATATTTGACGAGCATCGATTTGCGGAGTTCGTATTGGCAGGTCAAGCTGGATGAGTTATCAAGGAAATATACAGCTTTCATTTATGCCGGAAGAAGTTACCAATTTACTGTAGTTCCTTTCGGACTCAACATTAGTGCTGGAATCTTTATAGCAGCTCTAGATTATGCTCTAGGCCCAGAACTAAGAAGCCGGATAACAGTATTTGTTGATGATATGCTTATTGCATCGAAGACCTGGGAGGAGCATATTACCTTACTGAGTCGGGTGTTGGACGTGTTCAAAACCATGGGAATAACTGCTAACCTACAGAAATCCCATTTTGCACTAAACAGAATCAAGTTCCTGGGGTATATGGTTGACGCAAAGGGAATTTTACCGACCAAGGAGAAGCTAATTGCGATTAGTAAGTTTCCAACACCGAGAAATAGGAGGCAATTAAAAGGGTTTATGGGTCTTGCCTCATTTCTTAGAAGATTTATAACGAATCAGGCCATGAATGCAGCAGCTCTAAATAGTTTGCTGAAGAAGGATGTGCCCTGGCTCTGGACATTAGAGTGTCTAGAAGCATTTGAAGAGATAAAGAAGCAATTAGTAAATGCACCGCTTTTGTACCATCCGGACATGCAAGAGGAATTCTACTTGTCAACAGATTCGTCAAATGTGGGTCTTGGAATGTGCCTTTTCCAAGTACGCAAGATAAATGGACAGCTTACCTTTTGTCCTATTGCGTTTGCTAGTCGTGTTTTGTCCAACTGTGAACGAACATACACGATGACAGAATTAGAGGCTCTTGCGGTCGTCTGGGGATTTAAAAAATTTCATTATTATTTATATGGGTCGAAGACTATCGTATATTGCGATCACCAATCATTAACGTTTTTACAAACGTGTAAACTGTTACACCCCAGGCTGGCTAGATGGACGCTCGCTCTGCAACAATACCAGTTTAAGATCGTACATGTCTCAGGGCAGCAAAACATTATTGCTGACGCTCTATCAAGGTCACCGCAGGGTTTAACAAAAGAGATTGAAGTAAATTATTCCTCAGAATTCGCTTTATTGCTGCTGCAGGAAAATCCATTTAAGACGTACTACGTCAATTTGTGTGTGCATATGGCCCAGTTACAGAAAAAGGATGCTCAATGGGGAAGTGTCATTCAAAGGTTACAACAGCAACCTTCGGATCAGATGGCAAACTATTACAAGCTGGTAAATGGCGTATTATTTTTCCGCTGTGGAAGGCCAAACAAAGTCCGTTGGTGTGTTTGTATACCTGAGGCACAAATAGAGAAACTTGTATGGTTCACTCATTTAACCTGGGGACATTTCGGGGCGACAAAA
The DNA here is from genome assembly GCF_023864345.2 of Schistocerca serialis cubense. NCBI lineage: Eukaryota > Metazoa > Arthropoda > Insecta > Orthoptera > Acrididae > Schistocerca > Schistocerca serialis. Next base: position 104,431,903 of record NC_064648.1, read on the forward strand.
TGTGCAGACAAAATAAGTGGGTACTGTTATTTTCCCAACATAAAGCGCAGAGTGCATGAGATCTTAAAGAGATGCATAATCTGTCAAAAAGCAAAGCCCGATTCAAAAGGGACTAAGCATCCATTATGCTCAATATTAGTACAAGAACCAAAAGAATTAATATCATGCGATCTATGTGGACCGTTACCTACTTCAAGAGGTGGTGTTAAATATGTGTTGGCATTTCTCGATGTGTGTACGAAATACGTAAAGCTATACCCGATAAAGGCGGCTACAGCCAAAGTAATTGTATTAAGATTGATAAGGGATTATCTTCCACATGTTGGTACACCTAAGGCGATCATAACAGACAATGCTAAAATATTCACGGGACTCCGATGGAAGCAGACTTTGTCTCAAGTCGGTGTGAAACATATACTAACATCATTTTACCACCCACAAGGTAATTTGGTTGAGAGGATTTTTAGAGAATTCAATCGATTTATGAGGACGTATTGCCATAATAAGCAAACTGCGTGGGCAAATTATGTGGAAGAGTTTGAGCAGATATACAATAACATGCCCCACTCCTCAACTGGATATACACCTTGTGAATTGATGTTCGGAGCAAAAGAGGAAAACTTCTGGACTGACCATATCCCCAAAACTCAGGAAACTGAGATGCCTTGGGAAGAAAAAATAAGACAAGCTATCATAAATATGACGAAAAAGGCTGATCAAAGAAAACAACGATACGACAAATTAATCAAAAGGGTACAGACATACCATGTCGGAGAGAAGGTACTAGTTAAACGACATACCAAATCATCCGTAATAAAGAAAAGTATAAAGAAATGGGAGTTACTATATACTGGACCATACATTATCCTACAAATTCCGAATCCGGGGGCTTATCTGTTAGCATACCCGGGATCGAACAAAATAAAAGGGTTATTTTCTCATAACGACTTAAAAAAGTATAATGAAGATTAGAAGATAGGGAGGAATGGTGTTCCGAGTGACAGAAATGAACGCTCGTAAAAAACATAACAATAAACTGTGTGTGTAGTGATAGAAACCTTTAAATTGAAATAGTTAATCAGTGACATAGAGTATAGAAATAGTGACTAACTATTATTATCGAGTGTTGTAAAGAAGATAGTGGAGATAGGCTTCACCTGTGGTTTGGGTGAACATAGAACTTTAGCATTGCTAATGTCATCAAGAATGATTAAGGATCTAACTGACCTTCAAGAAGAATGAAATGTTTCCCGCAAATGACGTTGAATAATCAAAAGAGGTTCCGAGTGAATATTCATATATAATCTCATGTGAACGCTGAGATGTGTAAACGAGTGAAGGGATGTGTTGTGGCAGTGAATTGTGAGTGACGGTTAACGCCGCAAAGATAATTTCCCGCGCAAAACAGTTGACGTCGGCGCGAGAATTAAAATCGATATAGACGACACAGATACGCTTTGTAAGAGACTCGCACCAAACGCGAGGATAAACTGATTCATGTTGAACTTTAAAAGGAATAGGTGTTATAATTAGAAGTTAAGAGTTTTTAATTTATTAACGAATGATTAAAGAAAGTAATATTCATAGATTCAGTAGTAATTTAATGGTTCGTGTTCGTTTGGGAATTTTGTGCGAAAAATCCATTTCCATATATGAGCATGGATGAACGCCGTATGAATCAGAGAGTAAATGAAAGAAGTGAATCCGCATTCCTCAATGCTAATAAATTTTACATTTCAGCACTCAAGCGTAAAAATATATGTATTTAGAATAAAAAGTTTTGAGTATAGCTAAATTGTATGACTTATCAAGGAAATATGGATGATGTCTTGGTATAAAATGAACTACACTTTCCATTATTCGATGATTTGAATCCAAAATCTATAGTAAGTTACATGAATCCTTTAAATTACGAAGAACAAATCAGTGATAGAAAATGTGTTAGAACTTTTGGACTTATAAGCACAAGTGGGGAGGCAAAGTCAAAAGGAGTATTCAAAAGGGAGTAAATCGGATGATGCTTTTGGCAACATCATTAGTTAATGGTTGAATTCCTTGAAGTACGTCGTAACAAAAAGGATCCATGAAGCCATAAGGATTTTGCTTTCAAAAAGGAGAATCTTGGACGGTGCAACCTAATCAGTTCTCTTACAGGAAGAGTTTTCCTTTTGGTCATTGCTAATTCTTTTGGAATGAATGTTGCATGTGAATTCGAGTATCCCTGTTCCTTCAACTCTTCCCATTGTGGGCCGCGTAGAAGATCAACTACAGAGGGGGGCCGCGTAGAAGACCGACTACAAATGTGGACGTCGGGGACATGCAAGACCCGGGGGAGTTTAGCACCGCAAGATATTGTACCAGGAGCAAGATTGTAAAACGAGATTTCACGTTATTTATTGTAAAACGTTTTTTTTGCTAGAGGCACAAACCACTCTTCTCCAAATCGTGATACAAATTGATCCCTGTCTTTCCTTTAGAGATCTATTTCAAAATTATATTTTTTTTTCTTGTATAGGCTTTCCTATCTTCTATGTACCGTAGGCTGGGGGTCTAGGCTTAAGAGGTTTTCCAAGGTTTCCCTGCTTAAGAAAGTTCCCGAATGGGTAGACCCTGTCATCAGTTCATGAAAGATCATCTTCCTTGGTTGTGCACAGCAAATATAACACCTAGATGCACGTAAAAGCAATACAGCCGCGGTACCGGTCTCTTCATTTCTTCTGTCTTCAACATTTCTTTTCTTCGTCTGTCTCAAATATAATATTCTTTTTCAGTCGGAGGACTGACAATCATCACTTCCGGGTTATCCACGCTAATAGATAGCTCGCGAAGTGTGTTCGGTGAATCAAAATTGAGCTCACAAACTTCGCTCGCTGCGAGGGGCATTGTAATCTCCCCACGGAAAATTACCCTCTACCACGCAATAATTAATAATGGTCAACCAAATCATCCACATGTATTTACGTTTGAAAAGTATCCAGATTTTCTAGTAATATATGCGCCGACAGCTCGTCGACGCCAAAGTATTTTTCTAGTACGTTTATTCTTTGGAACAACAGAGGTACAGAAATGTATGCTCCATGGTTATTATAGAGAGAGAGAGGAACAGCTTCGGAAGTATCGGTTGGAAGATTGTCGGATTGCTAAAGGAGATTTATTTACTCTTCTTCGCGCTAAAGCGAGCTAGGAAAGTTTGTGCCGCTAGCGTGATAGATAAAGAGAAAAAAAAAAACCTGTAAAAGAAAATTACATGAGACTTGGAACCAACAGAAAACGGAACATGTACGGAAATGGATTCAATATACAATTTTCCTCAGAAATAAGGTTTGTGACCATTTTATTCTAGAGTGAATGACGAATGAGTTCTCTGTCTGAACCATTGATGATTGTCTGGGCCCTGTAATTAATTGAGAGGTTTCAGCTGTGACGAAGAGAGCCTGCAATCTCTGAGTTTTTAGAAATCGTCCAAAAAGGCTTCGTCCACATCTGAAATTTTAGATCTGTCGTAAACTGAACGAATTGTTCAAACGATCGATTTTCCCAACTGAATGCAGCGCTTAATAATAATAACAAATGTAAAGATCTTTTCTAGCAAGCCAGCCGCTGGATATTAAGACGAAGGGCTCCACCAGAGATTCTACTAGGCTGATTTCACGTAAATAATATATTTAAACTGCACACAGATAAAGGACAGAGAGAGAGAGAGAGAGAGAGAGAATCCTCCATTAGCATAATTGTTTCTCTGTCTTTTCACGGATCAGCCTAACTAGAAAACACGAAGCCCTGACTTTATTGTACCGATTTATGTGTGAGAGGGAAAGAGCGATAAAGGCGACAGATACACTTCTGTACAGTCAACACATTACACCAAGTTAGCGGCAAGCTGCATTCACATAGACTTTCATCATTTACAGTAGAATTCATTATATACTGATACTGCAATATAGCGCATTATCCAGTTCAGTAGAATAAGAAGGACACTTCTATAAAGGGCGATCAGAGAGAAACGGTCCAGTAAACGAGGTTCTAAAATGCATACCTTATGAGCTATGAGCACTTTTTCACGTTCGATACTGTGGAACGAGCACTAAATAGTTTACCTCTCACTCTTTTTGACGCGTCAGCCCTTTTGTATTTTGTTCTTTGTACCTTACGAATATGTCTGTAGTAGTGGAAAAGGCCAGTTACTCGTTGCTGATAGCAAAATTTAATCACCCTCCTCTCGACCGTCATTTCAGAATCGTCAGAGTTCTGAGGTGCAGCGATCATGGTTCATCAAGTTACTTCCTCAGTTTGCACACATACCTGCAAATCCATCGCTATCTTCCGGTGGAAATGATGAAAGTAGCTGTGACTGTTGACATGTATGAGCTACGTGTGGCCATAATCGAGGCATTTCGAGCCACGGAACAGAGAATAATTTTAGGAACTGGAAAATATATTTTAGAAAATGCTGCTTGTTCCAGATATAGGCACAGACGCTCAGGACGACGCACGAGAAATATGCACAGACCGTCCAGTTACGCTGGATTCCCTGAAAAATTACAACAATCTTAGATAAATAAGGGCATAAATGAGAACAGCGCAAGGGGAAGTGGCACCTCATCTTGGAACGATCAGAAGTCTGCAGTCCTGTGAATGAATTGGGACACAAGCTGGCCAAAGAGCGAGAAAGTGCAACAGGAAACTAGAGCGGAAATTTTGTGTCAGTGAGGAAATGACAGATGCAGCGCGAAAGAGAAGTGAGAAAGAGTGGTCTGAAACCATGAAAGAGACAATGACAAAAAAAAATTTTTCAGCTGTTCAACATCGCCATTCTACCATTTGCCACTGTCGCCTAGTCTTACAGCTGTGTCGGCTGTGCAGGGGAGATTACTCTCCAGCTTGCTGAGACATTTGAGTCTGATGGGCCTGGCGGAGGGGCGCGAGCCCGCAAACCGAGGCGTCACTCGACGAATTCTCCTCGGGTTTTCAGCCGAGTGGTGGCGTCGTCTCGTCCCAACACTCTCTTATACTATGGCAATCAAATCGCGATCGCGTAAAAGCAGTGGAATTTGGGGTTTCTTCGCCGATTTAGGTGATGGGAAAGCAAAGTGCAGCTGTTGTTCTAAGTGTGTTTCATATAAAGGAGGAAATATATTTAATCTAGCGCGTCATGTTCGAGTGCTGCATCCAACAGTGTCATGTCAGTCAGGCGCTTAGCGCCCCCTGCTCCTGCATCTTCCGATATTTCTTGGACAAATAACCCGGACAATACGGAACCAACACCAGCAATTGTCAGAAGCGAACAGCAGCCGGTGCCAGAAAATAACAGTATCACTTCATTATCAGACAGCAGGCATCAATAACACAGGACATTACCGACGTATTTTTCGAAACCTCTTTCGAACAAAAGAAATCAGGAGATAGATTTCACACTTCTGGAGATTGTTGTAAAGGATTATTTGCCCTTCAACATAGTGGAAAGCAAACATTTCCAAAGTTTTGTAGGTAAACTAAATGGTGCTTACAGAATGCCAGCTCGGAAGACCATTTCCAATACACTACTACAACAACAGTACACCATGATGAAAGAAATTGTAAGAGTCAAAATAAATTCTGCGGAAGCGGTTGTGCTGACAATTGATGGGTGGACCTCAACCACAAATGAGAGTTATTTGTCGGTGACAGCACACTACGTTAAAGACCTGGAGCTGGCATTTTCCCTCCTAGAGTGCTTTAAATACGACGAAAGGCACACGTCAGAAAAACTCTCCGAAGAACTGCGACATGTAACAAGGGAATGGGGCATTCAAGAAAAAGTCGTTTGTGTTGTTAGTGACAATGCTGCTAATATTGTGGCAGCTATAAGACTCACAGCCTGGAAACACAACCCCTGCTTTGCACACACAATCAATTTAATTGCTCAGAATGGGCTTCCACACATTCAACCGATTCTGAATAAAGTAAAAAAAATGTTGAATTTTTTTAAAAAGTTCACAGGCCTGCATGAAACTGAAAATGATGCAGGAACAGTTAAATGAGCCAGTTCTGACACAAAGACAGGACACTGTTACAAGATGGAATTCAACCTATGATATGCTGCCAAGAACAATCGAGGTTAAGAATTTCTGAACAAGAGAAATTTGTTAACATCGAGTATAGATTTAAGTGTCAGGAAGTCGTTTCTGAAAGTATTTGTATGGAGTGTAGCCATGTATGGAAGTGAAACATGGGCGATAACTAGTTTGGACAAGAAGAGAATAGAAGCTTTCGAAATGTGGTGCTATAGAAGAATGCTGAAGATAAGGTGGGTAGATCACGTAACTAATGAGGAGGTATTGAATAGGATTGGGGAGAAGAGAAGTTTGTGGCACAACTTGACTAGAAGAAGGGATCGGTTGGTAGGGCATGTTTTGAGGCATCAAGGGATCACAAATTTAGCATTGGAGGGCAGCATGGAGGGTAAAAATCGTAGAGGGAGACCAAGAGATGAATACACTAAGCAGATTCAGAAAGATGTAGGTTGCAGTAGGTACTGGGAGATGAAGAAGCTTGCACAGGATAGAGTAGCATGGAGAGCTGCATCAAACCAGTCTCAGGACTGAAGACCACAACAACAACAATGACAGTTATCACTCTGAATTATCCGGATCTTCCAAATCTGGCTGCAGAGGACATTGCAAGTGTAACACAGGCCTGTGACCTGTTGAAAGTGTTCAAACACTGCACGTAGGAAAGGTAAAGTGAAAATGTTGTCACTGCTTCTAAAGTTATACTCCTTAGTCGCTCGCTGAAAAGATGGTGTTGCAGGTTTGTTAATGACACTGAAATTCATGTAGATGTGCAGCAAATGGCCGAAAAGCTAGCTAAGGACCTAAAATGAGGGTTTCGAAATGTAGAAGAAAATTCCAGTTTCGCAAAAGCAACTTCATTAAATCCCCGGATCAAATTACAAGGTTTTTCTGATAAAAATTCTGCTGAGAAGGTGAAATTAAACCTGATCAGGCACTGTGAGAAATTTGTGACGAACACATCCATTGCTACTGCAACAATCTCAGTTCCAACCACTGAATCTACTTCTAGTCTCTGGCTCGAATTTGACGAAGTGTTTTCCAGGCTGCAGGGTAGTCCACACCCGAGAGCTGCTGCAATAGTGGAAGGGGACAAACATTTACAAGACCCCTGCTACAGAGACAAGGCTGTCGGTATACCCCTCGCTCTTTGAACTTGGAAAAATACGACTGTGTATTGTTGCAACCTCCACGCCGCCTGAAAGAGTGTTCTCGAAGGCAGGACACCTTATAACTGACAGAAGAAATCGCCTGACAGGAAAAAGTGGAACAAATCACGTTATCAAACGGAAATCTCTGAACATTCGCCAAATCCGTTGATGTTTATTCATAAATATATATGTATTTTTTAAAAATATAATTAGGATAATCCTTAAATTCACATTTAGTGTAATTATTTCAATAATGTGTACGAGATAAACAATCCAACATGAACGATTATCTTTCAAGCGTGGATTCGACTGATGCTTCAGTTCCAGATTCAGAAGGTAAGCATTTTACTTTCATATTGGCTGTGCGTGCTCACACAGCCAGCCTCTTCGTTTGTATCTTTAATATTCATTTGTCTGCTAGCGCTGCCAACGGTAGGCTACCGGTAGACGCGAAGTATAACTGCACAAATAGTCACGGGTAATGTTGTCAGCACTGCAGGAAGCAGCTGACGCTGCCTTCCCCTCGCTCCTCACCTTCCCAACCCCTCCTAACCCTATCGTTCCCCACAAACACCGCGCGATTCGTCGACAGGCAGTAGAGGTAGGACTGAAGGGAGAGGGAGGATGAGTGACGTGCGTGAGGGAGAGGGGAACAGAGTGAGTGAACTAGAAAAAAGTGTGGAGTTTGCTATCTGTGAAGAATCTGAAGTACCAGTTCATTGAAATTGAGTGGTTAGTTCACAGTCCATTGGAGTGTAGCGTTCATTTGAACGACTCATTCACGAGCTCCCCATCACCAGCCGGCAGTCCAGTATTTTGCGATGGCGATCTACCTGCCCAGTCGTCAACCGGTCTGACTTTTGTGTCCTACATGAGACTTCAGCCTTGAACCTTGACCCTAACTTCTTACTGGATGAGCAACCCGGACACATCTAACGACACTGGTCAAAACACATCTAGACGTGGAATGTTTACCTACGCCATACGCTCATGTCTATGTGAAACGGTTCTGTACTGTGCCACGTCGGTTGTAGTTCACTGACGGTGTTAACGGGTTGCCAGAGTACAGACACACTTCTACAACTATGACTTGGGCCGTTTTTACTTTGACCAACGCTTGTCCTAAAAGGTAATTTTATATAGTCAAACTCTGCTGTCTACTGTTTGTAGAACTTTTGCCCTACTTCGTTTTCTGAGGCTAAAGTGTCAGTTTTTATGTAATAGGACTATTCTGAGCAAATCCTCACTTTGCTTTTGTTTCCATTCCATCACCTGGCAGCAAGGTGAACTGATGCGACGAAAATGACGTCAATAAAGTAACATCCTATGTTCTCCTACATTTTGAAATCAATAAAGAATTCTTTTACACATCAAAATGAGTAAATATATAGCATTGTGAAATTCGCCTGTACTCCGCCTCTCCATACACTGATGTCAATAGCGTTAGCAGATTTTTGTGAATCGAGCTTACACACTCCATGGTTAGCGGCGCCATCTGGCAGTCGGCGCTTTCGTGTAGTAAAAACATACATACATATATACAGTACATACGCGGCCAGTTCCCTGACGGCTGTAGTACAGCCACTCCCTGGTTCCTGCAGCGTTGCGAGTGACGGGCCATATCTACTTCCGCACATGGGCTGAGTGATAGTTACCTCTGTCAGAGTCTGTGCATTCCAACACAATAGTGGCATTATGAGCAGTGGACCTGTAGGGCTGACGTTGCACACTGCGTATCCAGTACGACCTACTGTCGGCAAGTTCAGTGCTTGATTTGTGACGATACGCATAGGTACTCCCCGCTGGTGTCTCGGTCTTGGGAAAAAAAAGGATCGATACTGCAAATTTTGAGACGTGGTATGATAGAACATTATCTTTTTAGTAGTAGAGATGTTGTACAGTCACTTTTGAAATGCACAGAAAAGCGTTAAAATAGCGTCTTAAGAGGCTAGTTGGGAGAAACACATATCTGCCGCCCCCCCCCCCCCCACACTGCCACCGTGGAAGGTCACACCAGTATCGGAACCCGTTTTTTACAAATCAAGCACTAGCTGAGGTTAAAGCTGTACACCACTTACCAAATGCACTTCATGTCATTATTTTTGTCACGGTATATAAAATTTTTCAGTGTGTGCATGGCAACAAGAGCGATTCAGCTCAACAGATTACGGCGCTGTGTAATGCCTGGTGGCTGATACGTACCAATAAATATTACTACTTGTGTGTTTGAATGAAATTTTAAGCATAAAACGTATTGTGCTATAGTTGCCCTCTTTTATGCTACCTTTTTGTATTTTAGATCTGAAGAAGTCTCGTCAATGATCTGAAACTAGTAAACAGTAGAGGAGTTTTAGCGATCTTGAAATACGACTTTCATCCACACATTTTAACATAACAGATCGCCCATCATTCCTTTTGAAAATGGGAAATAATAACGAAAAAAAACTTTGACTTTTGTGCCCAAGGGCATATTTTGCACTGGGTTGACGCCACCTGCGACTGCAATTCTAATTCGGTCTAAGTCTCATTTGGCAACCCAGAATGCCAGTTTGATGGCGCATTGTTGAATGTCTAGTTGCTTAGTTTCATTCTCATGGTTGATTTATAAACTAACCATTATTATTAGCAGTTTGTCACAGTAGAGCAAACGTGTTTCTTTTGAGGAAGATTTTCTACAATGAGTCATAGAGACCTGAACGAGGCGGAAATTTTCGCTTAACATCTAATAGACGAACGAGTTAAGGGATTTCGAGTCGAATTATATAGACATTGAAGAGAATACAAATAAAGAAGATACAGGGGGGGGGGGGGGGAGCAATGAAGAAACAATGCACACAGACAACACTCCCAAAATGCTACAAGTTCTGGTAGAGTGCATCCAGAAGCAGCTCCAAGAATATGTAAAAGTGGTTCTGCGAACTTGGTCCATAAACCTCAGAGAAGAAGTACACCTGGGAAAGAAGTATCTGAATCAATCAAAAAAATTTTCACTCCTGAAAACAGAAAAACAACTGACGATACAATTGTATCATGTGAATGCAAAAAATGGATCTCTTGTTAGCGATTCTGAACTACACGCTGTACAGTAACACATACCACAATATACTGCCCTACTTAACGTAATCTGTTACATTAGTTTGCTTTTAGCATCTAAGATGTACGTACTTACTTTGCATTTGACGATGTATTCGTTGCGACGCCTGATTTGAAACCAAAAATCTGCATAAATCGAATGTTTGAAAATCAGAGTTACCTCCCCAAATAAGCAACAAAAAAAACTAACATTGGATCTTACAGCCGATACATTTGTCCGAAAATGGAATAAAAATACGTAGTTTTATTCGGTAAGTCACAAAAAGAGACGTCCTAAGGGACTTTATAACTACAGTGTTCATATAGGGTTTAGATGGGACCATTATATTCCTGTGTTATAGCCTAAATACGGCATTGATGTAAGGTTTAGATAGAACCATTAGATTTCGATGTTATAGCCAATAAGTCGTTAAAAGTGATGTCGCTATGAACGGTCTCGACTGAATGTATCCACAGGACGCGTGGCCTGTAATTGAAAAAGTGGCGTGCCAACGCGTCTCCTCGAGGCTTTCAGGCTTGCAGCGAAATGACCACGACGAGGAAAAATGAGGAAATGCAGTCAATATAAGAGGCCTTGCCGACGATCTCCCCAACCACGCGACATTCGCGAACGGAACAGGAGTAGGCGGGTAATAGTATGAGGAGAAATGTTGTTGAGAATAGGTTCTGGGTTCGAACCCCAGTCCAACACAAAGCTTCACGTCACGGCATTTCAAATAAGTTACATGTGAAGAAGCAATATTTAACATCTCTCGTAGTTCGTTAAGAAGGACAATAGATGCTGGGTAGGAATCCGCGTCCGTTAAAAATGTTTACGTTATGTAATTTATAGTTGATATTTGCTAACTGATACTGTCTAAAATCGAGGTATATCACTCTCTGTACGCCTAGTCAGGAATGACTGTTAGTTTCCGTCGGTCACGAAATCTTTGCTTAGTCTACATGACCTGGGTTTGAATCCATATGCAGAACGAGACGGTTCGTCGTGTCATTTGAAGTTCATAGATATTCTCAACTAGCTGCTCGTGAATAACTTAAATTTTTAATGCCATTTTGCGTTAAATAATAAGTATGGTATGTTACTTTGAAGAAAAAATCATGAATATGACGAACTTACTATATGTATTACCTATCCGACATAACAATGAGAGTGATAACATTTGAGGTATGTCATTTATTGTAATAAATGTGAGCTTACAAGCGTTAAGGACAGTTTATATGTGATAAGGGGTTACCTAATATTTGTAGTATCGTGGTATTACTTTACATCTTGAGTTACTGCGATACAGGGCAGTGTTTCCTAGTGGTGACTTGTTGGAACCATTTTCAATAGGCAAACGACTGTACTGAGGGGCGATTAGAGGACCTACTAAACAGCTGCGTTATGCGGGTTGCATGCGATTCAGGCAAAATGCAATTCGATTCGTTCGGATACTTTTGAGCATGACTGTACGTACATAAGATGTGTAACAGAAAGGAGTATTATGCGACCGATACAAGTGGGCTATTCTCACTATTTACGTACGTAATCGTTCATTGCTTACGGAAAGATTCCGGACAGTAACGTAGACAGTGTAAGTACTGGCATCAGAGGCGGTACCTTCAGTGTCGGCGCTGTGAGGTCAGGAAGGGGCAAAGTGCAAGCACGTTCTGTGAAAGAAAGATTAGGCGCTGCTGTGACTAATAGTAAGGGCACAGAAGTATTTTGTTTGTAAACATTGTAGGGGGTGTTCTTGGAGGCAGATTATCTGTGAAAATATTCCTACGTTATTCAAAGAATTCGTAAATAAAATATTGTCAACCGATCTGACTAAAAACTGAACTAATTTTTGGCATCACATAAAACCAGCAAGCGGATCAAAACCATGAGCTGAGTCGCTCAGTAACCATACTACCACAGAAACGGATGATGACCGACTTAAGGCGAAAAACAGAGCTTCCATGAATCATTCACTCGTTTCCAGAATTCTAAATTTTCGGAAATATTGCTTGTACAAATATGATTGGAGCATGAATATAACAGCAAACTCAGCGAGTTTAAACTGTGCCGACCACCTCACATTAACAATGCGGCGCCTTGCCAAAATGCCGACAAAGCGAGAGAAGAGTTTTCTCGTGTTGTAATATGCGGGATATTTGACCGAATGTGGCAGCTGCAACCGTGTTGGGGTGTGAACGAGATTTCTGTACGCGGTCCAAAGAAGTCAACAGCAGGCGCAAGCCGCGAACTCTAAACACCGCAGCAAAGTGTGTGGAACACCGTGTGTCGGCGGTCACACATCGAACCGCGCCGTCTGCATTTCTCACAACTATTAAAAGCAGAAGGTTGCGGCCGGCGCCTTCAGATTTGCGCCACAATGCACGGACCGGTTGAGGATGGACATTTCGTCCCCATGCTCATTTTCAGCAACGAAGCAACCTCGCATTTATCTGAAAATGTTTATCTCCGCCATGTGAGAGTGTGACGTCCTGAGGATCGTCGTAGTTCCTTCACAGAATAAAAACGGCCCGTTCAGCTTTGTCTGTGACTGCACAGAAAACATTAACCATGTGCGAATCTGGTTCATGCGCCGCAATTTCATGAGGATTTTCAGTCGCCCACACTCATATTGTGGAGATTAAGTTTGTCAGATAAATTCTAGGTTGCTCCGTCGCTGAAGATCAGCATGGAGGTTCAGCATGGAGGTTCATCCTCCAGTGCTCCCTCCGTTGTGGCGGAATCTGAATGCGCCGGCCGCAACCCTCTGCTTTTAATTGTTGTGCGGGCTGCAGACGGTACGGTTCGAAGTGTAACAGCCGACGCACGGTCTTCCACACACCTTGCTGCGGTATTCAGAGTTCGCGGCTTGTCGCTGCTGTTGACTTCTTTGTACAAAAATCTCGCTCACACTCCTCCACGTCCGCAGCTGCCGTATTTGGTCAACCATCCCGTACTTTCCAACACACGAAAACTCTTCTCTCGCTTTGTCGGGATTTTCGCAAGGCGCTGCATTGTTACCATGAGGTGGTCGCCACAGTCTTAACTCGCCGAGGCGAAAAATATTTCGGAAAATGTAGAGTTCTGGAGACCAGTGAATGATTTACTGGTAGCCCTGTATTTCGCCTCCTATGTCGTCTTCCGTTGCTGTGACGGTATGGTCACTGAGCGACTCAACTCATGATTTCGATCCCGTTGTTGTTTTCGTGTGACGCCAAAAGTTCTCTTAATTATTAGTCGGAAAGGTTGACAATGTTGTATTTACAAATTCTTTTAATAATATAGATAATATTTGCACACAAAACCTGCCTCCAAGGATTCTCCTGATAATATTAAAAATCAAAGTACTTCTGTGCATCTCCAATTAATCACCACATCGACTAATATTTCATTCACAAAATGTACTAGCACTTCTGTACTAACTAATCACATACTGCCAAAACTATGTAGTGACTTCAATGCTACTATTTATGCTGCGTACATTAGTATCTGCCATCTTGCCGTAAGCAGTCAACGATGATGTACGTAAATGGTGAGTATATGCCTGCTTGTATCCGACTTTTATTACTCCTTTCCAGTACACTATTCATTAAGTACGAACATGCAACCCAACGCAATTTCACACCTGACTGACGTACTCATAGACCAAGACACAGGTATCGTCAATAGGTAGCGTGTGTTTGAATTCCGTAATTAAATCTAGAACTTCTTTCTGTGCAGCCTCAAGAACGAAAAATTAATACGTCAATGGCTTTATTCTTCCTGCAAAACAATGCTGAGACATTTATGTATGACAGTGTTTTCTAACACGTATGGTGAGCTATCAGTGCTGCTATTCATTAACTTTTAATTCGCGTCTTACTGACAATTTACTTATAGAATCAGTGACGAGTGGCTGCTTTCCTTACCTGAAATACCGATTACAAGATACGAAGTGCCACAGTTACTGTTCTAACTTTCTTTAAAGGGCAGATGGGCCTGTACTATATCGATGACATGTACAGATAATGTACAATCATTTTCGTTACCACTCACGAATGATCCTGCTTCCTGTTTATTTTTCATTTAAGGCATACTGAATCTGTAGCTGGGTTCACTGTTGCGTTCCATCTAGTGATGTAGTGCCCGAACACAAAGCTTTGACGTCAATTGCATGGGAAAATTTAGTCGATAATTTCACATCTGCAGAGAAAAACCGATCGTGAAGGTTTGATATTTTGCACAGAAAGGAATATTCTTTTAAATGGCGGTTAACGCAAGTACTGATCAGCTTTTGAAAGCCACGTAACTCCTTTTTTTTTTTTAAATCGGAAACCGGTAACGGTTTTGTGTAAATAAACTTTGCATATCATATTCGTGGTTGACTGCTCTAATTGAGTTATAATCTTTATAATTTTACTACAGCCTGGTTTCTCATGCTGTTTGTTTTCGAGAATGCAGCGATAGATAGCAGGCACTATATAGTGTGTCCCAAATCAACATGAATATTATTCAAAAGGCCATTAGTAATTAATAGGCATTACCACTGCATTGGAAAGCACGTTTCCTCATAACATTAGCAGTAAAAAGTTCAACTCGATTATCCATTATATCATTCAGAAGACGCACTAGATGACACCGATAACTCGCGTCATAAGTATGCACGATAATATTCTTCAGATCCATTTGTTCCTTTTTAGGCCACTCGGCCAATGGGTAAACAAAAATTTGAAACCGCACGAAAGACTAGAACTTAATAGTGCGACGCAGCAAAACGGAGCAAACGAAACAAAACCGTGGACGGGACAGCACGGCCTGTATTCGCCTGGGACGTGTTGACTGCCCGCGCCCACGTGTCAACAGGCGTACGAGGCTGGCTGCACCGATGCCTCTTTGTGCGAAGTCTGCGTCCGTCTTGTGCACACGCAAATTTACACAGGTGTAAACGTAAGTTTACATTAGCTACGAACTGTGCCCAGTGCTGAAAAATATTGAACCTGTCGTTACAACTGTGTTTCGATCCATGACGACATCAAAACGGACATAAAACACTCGTCGAAATCTAACGTGCATGAAATATCTGACACAGCAATAATTATCGTTACTGTAACACTCCATTTCTTTGGCTCCGCTGACAACCGTACTGTAACCTGTCAACCCAGCCTAGACCTCGGGCTATGCAACACATCACTTTTCCACCACAACCTATATTAGAAAAAACACGTAATATAGCAGCCATGTAAACATCACCGCGTTCTGTTGTATCCGTAAGTATATATGACGTCACAGAGTACATCATTACGCCTCGGGGCAATGTCGACACCCTCTATCGGTAGCTGCGACCCGCTCCAGTTGCCTGTACTGGGAAGACGGGTATTTGCACAACCTAAGGAGTGTTGAAGCTTCAAAAAGGTGAAACAAGACGGAAGTCAGGCAACTGCAGACTTTTTTTAACTGGCTAACTACTAAATGGTTTATGACCAAATGGGCCACAAATGCGACAGCGAAATTTTCGCGAATCGCTTTTTTCTTCAGCAGAGGCATAGAAGTACCGGGTGGTCGTAAGTAAAATGCAGCCACTCACCGAAGTTCACTGTGGTCTGTAATTACCGTATGGCAACGAAACTTGGCAGGTATGCTGAGGCGTTAATGCGAAACCAGTTTGCGCCGAAGGAAATCAGTTCCGATTTTAGTTACCAGGTGCGAATCTGTCGTTGTGCAACGTCTCGCCGAAGTCTTAGGTGTTCATACTGAACAAATTGTGCAGCTGGCGGTTAATAACAAGATCTACATTCTGCCCTTCTCACTTGTTTGACCCTTCCTGCCCACGTTCCGTTGCCAATCCATTACATATGGAAACATTTCTATACGTCTTTCTTCCGTTGATAGAGCCATTTGGTGGCCAAAATCGGAAATAATTCCTTTCCAGTGTAAACCGGTTCCGCAAGGGGGCTTTAGTGTACCAAGTTTCGCTGCCATACAATAGTTACAGTCCACACTGGACCCCTGTGAGTGGCTCAACTTCAGATTATGAGCACCCAGTGGTACAGTACCGTTACTGCCAGCGCAAGTATCGTGTGAGACACCACACTGTCAAATATTCTGCTGCTGGACAGAACACACGAAGAATTAAAAGCACTCAGAAACATTGTTCACATTCGTAAGTCACCAGCGGCCTTAATCCGTAATTATGGGCAATCGATGTGTGCTTCAGAGAGCGAATAACACACATTATCGATTAAATGGCGGCCTTTTTCTGAAACTGTTTTGGCTGCGGCCACTCTTCATCCGTCAACGTCACATTTCCCGACAATTCAGCACTACTAATCTCGCTACACACGAGACGTTTTGGACAGGTCTTCAATTCGGTGCATCAATTGCGTTGCACATTTTGTGACAGCCGAGTATAAGAACGGAAACCACCACACACACTTAAGTGTCACGAAAGTGAGGACCAGCTGGAGCTCAGATTTCAGGTTCCGCATTGTTTATAAAATTAGTGGAACTTTTATTTAATCATCCCGTCCCTCACGTGTGAAGACAGTCTCTCTTATGTGACATCACGCGTCCTTTGCTGCGATTGGATGCGGCGAGCAAACTGAACAGTCGCTGTGCTGATCTATGTGTTTGCGAAGTTAAAGTTGGCAATTTCATAGTTTTGGTACTTAAATTTGCGTTTGACGACGATATGCAGTCTAAATGATATACGACATTTCAGAAGTCTTCAAGATTTTGAGTACTTTATCATGCTAAAGTGTCGGTAAATCTGGCGTCAGCGGCTACCGATAATTCCCTAAAAGTGACTTACCATCAGTAACGGGTAAGGCTTCTGTAACAGTATCTGCCTAAACGAAATAAAATTCACATTTAGTGTAATTATTTCAATAATGTGTACGAGATAAACAATCCAACATGAACGATTATCTTTCAAGCGTGGATTCGACTGATGCTTCAGTTCCAGATTTAGAGGGTAAGCATTTTACTTTCATATTGGCTGTGCGTGCTCACACAGCCAGCCTCTTCGTTTGTATCTTTAATATTCATTTGTCTGCTAGCGCTGCCAACGGTAGGCTACCGGTAGACGCGAAGTATAACTGCACAAATAGTCACGGGTAATGTTGTCAGCACTGCAGGAAGCAGCTGACGCTGCCTTCCCCTCGCCCCTCACCTTCCCAACCCCTCCTAACCCTATCGTTCCCCACAAACACCGCGCGATTCGTCGACAGGCAGTAGAGGTAGGACTGAAGGGAGAGGGAGGATGAGTGACGTGCGTGAGGGAGAGGGGAACAGAGTGAGTGAACTAGAAAAAAGTGTGGAGTTTGCTATCTGTGAAGAATCTGAAGTACCAGTTCATTGAAATTGAGTGGTTAGTTCACAGTCCACTGGAGTGTAGCGTTCATTTGAACGACTCATTCACGAGCTCCCCATCACCAGCCGGCAGTCCAGTATTTTGCGATGGCGATCTACCTGCCCAGTCGTCAACCGGTCTGACTTTTGTGTCCTACATGAGACTTCAGCCTTGAACCTTGACCCTAACTTCTTACTGGATGAGCAACCCAGACACATCTAACGACACTGGTCAAAACACATCTAGATGTGGAATGTTTACCTACGCCGTACGCTCATGTCTATGTGGAACGGTTCTGTACTGTGCCACGTCGGTTGTAGTTCACTGACGGTGTTAACGGGTTGCCAGAGTACAGACACACTTCTACAACTATGACTTGGGCCGTTTTTACTTTGACCAACGCTTGTCCTAAAAGGTAATTTTATATAGTCAAACTCTGCTGTCTACTGTTTGTAGAACTTTTGCCCTACTTCGTTTTCTGAGGCTAAAGTGTCAGTTTTTATGTAATAGGACTATTCTGAGCAAATCCTCACTTTGCTTTTGTTTCCATTCCATCACCTGGTAGCAAGGTGAACTGATGCGACGAAAATGACGTCAATAAAGTAACATCCTATGTTCTCCTACATTTTGAAATCAATAAAGGATTCTTTTACACATCAAAATGAGTAAATATATAGCATTGTGAAATTCGCCTGTACTCCGCCTCTCCATACACTGATGTCAATAGCGTTGGCAGATTTTTGTGAATCGAGCTTACACACTCCATGGTTAGCGGCGCCATCTGGCAGTCGGCGCTTTCGTGTAGTAAAAACATACATACATATATACAGTACATACGCGGCCAGTTCCCTGACGGCCGTAGTACTGCCACTCCCTGGTTCCTGCAGCGTTGTGAGTGACGGGCCATATCTACTTCCGCACATGGGCTGAGTGATAGTTACCTCTGTCAGAGTCTGTGCATTCCAACACAATAGTGGCATTATGAGCAGAGGACCTGTATGGCTGACGTTGCACACTGCGTATCCAGTACGACCTACTGTCGGCAAGTTCAGTGCTTGATTTGTGACGATACGCATAGGTACTCCCCGCTGGTGTCTCGGTCTTGGGAAAAAAAAAGGATCGATACTGCAAATTTTGAGACGTGGTATGATAGAACATTATCTTTTTAGTAGTAAAGATGTTGTACAGTCACTTTTGAAATGCACAGAAAAGCGTTAAAATAGCGTCTTAAGAGGCCAGTTGGGAGAAACACATATCTGCCCCCCCCCCCCCCCCCCTACACTGCCACCGTGGAAGGTCACACCAGTATCGGAACCCGTTTTTTACAAATCAAGCACTAGCTGAGGTTAAAGCTGTACACCACTTACCAAATGCACTTCATGTCATTATCTTTGTCACGGTATATAAAATTTTTCAGTGTGTGCATGGCAACAAGAGCGATTCAGCTCAACAGATTATGGCGCTGTGTAATGCCTGGTGGCTGATACGTACCAATAAATATTACTACTTGTATGTTTGAATGAAATTTTAAGCATAAAACGTATTATGCTATAGTTGCTCTCTTTTATGCTACCTTTTTGTATTTTAGATCTGAAGAAGTCTCGTCAATGATCTGAAACTAGTAAACAGTAGAGGAGTTTTAGCGATCTTGAAATACGACTTTTATCCACACATTTTAACATAACAGATCGCCCATCATTCCTTTTGAAAATGGGAAATAATAACGAAAAAAAACTTTGACTTTTGTGCCCAAGGGCATATTTTGCACTGGGTTGACGCCACCTGCGACTGCAATTCTAATTCGGTCTAAGTCTCATTTGGCAACCCAGAATGCCAGTTTGATGGCGCATTGTTGAATGTCTAGTTGCTTAGTTTCATTTTCATGGTTGATTTATAGACTAACCATTATTATTAGCAGTTTGTCACAGTTGAGCAAACGTGTTTCTTTTGAGGAAGATTTTCTACAATGAGTCATAGAGACCTGAACGAGGCGGAAATTTTCGCTCAACATCTAATAGACGAACAAGTATCAGAGTTAAGGGAATTCGAGTCGAATTATATAGACATTGAAGAGAATACAAATAAAGAAGATACGGGGGGGGGGGGGGGGGGGAGGGCAGTGAAGAAACAATGCACACAGACAACACTCCCAATATGCTACATGTTCTGGTAGAGTGCATCCAAAAGCAGCTCGAAGAATACGTAAAAGTGGTTCTCCGAACTTGGCCCATAAACCTCAGCAAAGAAGTACAGCTGGGAAAGAAGTATCTCAATCAATCAAAAAAATTTTCACTCCTGAAATGGTTAGGAAAATAACTGACGATACAATTGTATCATGTGAATGCAAAAAATGGATCTCTTGTTAGCGATTCTGAACTATACGCTGTACAGTAACACGTACTACAATATACTGCCCTACTTAACTTAATCTGTTACATTGGTTTGCTTTTAGGATCTAAGATGTACGTACTCACTTTGCATTTGACGATGTATTCGTTGTGACGCCTGATTTGAAACCAACAATCTGCAGAAATCGAATGTTTGAAAATCAGAGTTACCTCCCCAAATAAGCAACAAAAAAAACTAACATTGGATCTTACAGCCGATACATTTGTCAGAAAATGGAACAAAAATACGTAGTTTTATTCGGTAAGTCGCAAAAAGAGACGTCCTAAGGGACTTTATAAGTATAGTGTTCATATAAGCTTTAGATGGGACCATTAGATTCCTGTGTTATAGCCTAAATACAGCATTCATGTACGGTTTAGATAGAACCATTAGATTTCGATGTTATAGCCAATAAGTCGTTAAAAGTGATGTCGCTATGAACGGTCTCGACTGAATGTATCCACAGGACGTGTGGCCTGTAATTGAAAAAGTGGCGTGCCAACGCGTCTCCTCGAGGCTTTCAGGCTTGCAGCGAAATGACCACGACGAGAAAAATTGAGGAATTGCAGCCAATATAAGAGGCCTTGCCGACGATGGCCCCAACCACGCGACATTCGCGAGCGGAACAGGAGTAGGCGGGTGATAGTATGAGGAGAAATGTTGTTGAGAATAGGTTCTGGGTTCGAACCCCAGTCCAACACAAAGCTTCACGTCACGGCATTTCTAATAAGTTACATGTGAAGAAGCAATATTGAACATCTCTCGTAGTTCGTTAACAAAGGCAATGGATGCTGGGTAGGCATCCGCGTGCGTTAAAAATGTTTACGTTATGTAATTTATAGTTGATATTTGCTAACTAATACTGTCTAAAATCGAGGTATATCACTCTCTGTACGCCTAGTCAGGAATGACTGTTAGTTTCCGTCAGTCACGAAATCTTTGCTTAGTCTACATGACTTGGGTTTGAATCCATATGCAGAACGAGACGGTTCGTCGTGTCATTTGAAGTTCGTAGATATTCTCTACTAGCTGCTCGTTAATAACTTAAATTTTTAATGCCATTTTGCTTTAAATAATAAGTACGGTGTGTTACTTTCAAGAAAAAATCATGAATATGACGAACTAACTATGTGCATTACCTATCCGACGTAACAATGAGAGTGGTAACATTTGAGGTATGTCATTTATTGTCATAAATGTGAGCTTACAAGCGTTAAGGACAGTTTATATGTGATAAGGGGTTCCCTGATATTAGTACTATCGTGGTATTACTTTACATCTTGAGTTACTGGGATACAGAGCAGTGTTTCATAGTGATGACTTGTTGGAAGCAGTTTCAACGGTCAAACGACTGTACTGAGAGGCTATTAGAGGACCTGCTAAACAGCTGCGTTATGCGGGTTGCATGCGATTCAGGCAAAATGCGATTCGATTCGTTCGGATACTTTTGAGCATGACTGTACGTACATAAGTTGTGTACCAGAAAGGAGTATTATGGGTCCGATACAAGTAGGCATATTCTCACCATTTACGTACGTAATCGTTCATTGCTTACGGAAAGATTCCGGACAGTGACGTACACAGTGTAAGTACTGGCATCAGAGGCGGTACCTTCAGTGTCGGCGCTGTGCGGTCAGGAAGGGGCAAAGTGCCAGCACGTTCTGTGAAAGAAATATTAGGCGCTGCTGTAAGGGCACAGAAGTATTTTGTTTGTAAACATTGTCGGGGGTGTTCTTGGAGGCAGATTATCTGTGAAAATATTCCTACGTTATTCAAAGAATTCGTAAAAACAATATTGTCAACCGATCTGACTAAAAATTGAACTAACTTTGGGCATAACATAAAACCAACAAGCGGATCGAAACCATGAGTTGAGTCGCTCAGTGACCATACTGTTACAGAAACGGAAGACGACAGACAGAAGGCGAAATACAGAGCTGCCATGAATCATTCACTCGTTTCCACAATTCTAAATTTTCCGAAATATTACATGTACATATATGATTGGTGTATGGATATAACAGCCAACTCAGCGAGTTTAAACTGTGCCGACCACCTCACATTAACAATGCGGCGCCTTGCCAAAATGCCGACAAAGCGAGAGAAGAGTTTTCTCGTGTTGTAATATGCGGGATATTTGACCAAATGTGGCGGCTGTGGGGGTGAACGAGATTTCTGTATGCGGTCCAAAGAAGTCAACAGCAGGCGCAAGCCGCGAACTCTTAAACACCGCAGCAAAGTGTGTGGAACACCGTGCGTCGGCGGTCACACATCGAACCGCGCCGTCTGCATTTCTCACAACTATTAAAAGCAGAAGGTTGCGGCCGGCGCCTTCAGATTTGCGCCACAATGCACGGACCGGTTCAGGATGGACATTTCGTCTCCACGCTCATTTTCAGCAACGAAGCAACCTCGCATTTATCCGAAAATGTTTATGTCCGCAATGTGAGAGTGTGGCGTACCGAGGATCGTCGAAGTTCCTTCACAGAATAAAAACGGCCCATTCAGCTTTTGTCTGTGACACTGGGCAGAAAACATTAACCATATGCGAATCTGGTTCTTGCGCCGCAATTTCATGAGGATTTTCAGTCGCCCACACTCACATTGCGGAGATTAAGTTTTTCAGGTAAATTCTAGGTTGCTCCGTCGCTGAAGATCAGCATGGAGGTTCATCCTCCAGTGCTCCCTCCGTTGTGGCGGGAATCTGAATGCGCCGGCCGCAACCTTCTGCTTTTAATTGTTGTGCGGGCTGTAGACGGCGCGGTTCGAAGTGTAACAGCCGACGCACGGGCTTCCACACACTTCGCTGCGATATTTAGAGGTCGCGGCTTGTCGCTGCTGTTGACTTCTTTGTACAAAAATCTCGCTCACCCTCCTCCACGGCCGCAGCTGCCGTATTTGGTCAAACATCCCGTACTTTCCATCACACGAAAACTCTTCTCTCGCTTTGTCGGGATTTTCGCAAGGCGCTGCATTGTTAATATGAGGTGGTCGCCACAGTCTTAACTCGCCGAGGCGAAAAATATTTCGGAAAATGTAGAATTCTGGAAACCAGTGAACGATTTATTGGTAGCCCCGTATTTCGCCTCCTGTGTCGTCTGAGCGACTCAACTCATGATTTCGATCCCATTGTTATTTTCATATGAGGCCAAAAGTTGTCTTAATTATTAGTCGGAGAGTCGGAAAGTTTGACAATGTTGTATTTACAAATTCTTTTATTTGCACACAAAACCTGCCTCCAAGGATTCTCCTGATAATGTTAAGAATCAAAGTACTTCTGTGCATCTCCAATTAATCACCGCAGCGCCTAATATTTCACTGACAAAATGTACTAGCACATCTGTACTAACTAATCACATACTGCCAAAACTATGTAGTGACTTCAATGCTACTACCTATATTGCGTACATTACCATCCGCCATATTGCTGTAAGCAATCAACGATGACATACGTAAATGGTGAGTATATGCCTGCTTGTATCCGACTTTTATTACTCCTTTCCAGTACACTATTCAGTAAGTACGAACATGCAACCCAACGCAATTTCGCACCTGACTGACGTACTCATAGACCAAGACACTGGTATCGTTTATAGGGAGCGTGTGTTTGAATTCCGTAATTAGATCTAGAACTTCTTTCTGTGCAGCCTCAAGAACGAAAAATTAATACACCAATGGCTTTATTCTTCCTGCAAAACAATGATGAGAAATTTATGTATGATAGTGTTTTCTAACACGTATGGTGAGCTATCGGTGCTGCTATTCATAAATTTTTAATTCACGTCTTGCTGACAATTTACTCATAGAATCAGTGACGAGTGGCTGCTTTCCTTACCTGAAATACCGATTACAAGATACGAAGTGCCACAGTAACTGACCTAACGTTCTTTAAAGGGCAGATGGACCTGCACTGTATCACTGGCTTGTACCGATAATGTACATCATTTTCGTTACCACTCACGAATGATCCTGCTTCTTGTTTATTTTTCATTTAATGCATACTGATTCTTTAGCTGGGTTCACTGTTGCATTTCATCCAGTAATGTAGTCCCGAACACAAAGCTCCGACGTCATTTGCGTGGGAAAATTTAGTCGATAATTTCACATCTCCAGACAAAAATCGATCGTGAAGGTTTGATATTTTGCAGAGAAACGAATATTCTTTTAAATGGCGGTTAACGCAAGTACTGATCAGCTTTTGAAAGCCATCTAACAACTTTTTTTTTTGAAAATCGGAAACCGATTACGGTTTTGTGTAAATAAACTTTGCATATCATATTCGTGGTTGACTGCTGTAATTAAGTTGTAATCTTTATAATTTTACTACAGTCTGGTTTCTCATGCTGTTTTCTTGAATGCAGCGATAGCTAGCAGGCACTATATAGTGTGTCTGAAATCAACATGAATATTATTCAAAAGGCCATTAGTAATTGGTACGCGTTGCCACTGCATTGGAAAGCACGTTTCCTCATAACATTAGCACTAAAAAGTTCAACTCGATTATCCATTATATCATTCAGAAGACGCACTAGATGATACCGATAACTCGCGTCATAAGTATGCACGATAATATTCTTCAGATCCATTTGTTCCTTTTTAGGCCACTCGGCCAATGGGTAAACAAAAATTTGAAAGCGCACGAAAGACTAGAACTTAATATTGCGACGCAGCAAAACGGAGCAAACGAAACAAAACCGTGGACGGGACAGCACGGCCTGTATTCGCCTGGGACGTGTTGACTGCCCGCGCCCACGTGTCAACAGGCGAACGAGGCTGGCTGCACCGATGCCTCTTTGTGCGAAGGCAGCGTCCGTCTTGTGCACACGCAAATTTACACAGGTGTAAACGTACGTTTGTTTACACTAGCTACGAACTGTGCCCAATGCTGAAAAAGACTGAACCTGCCGTTCCAACTGTGTTTCGATCCATGACGACATCAAAACGGACGTAAAACACTCATCGAAATCTAACGTGCATAAAATATCTGACACAGCAATAATTATCGTTACTGTAACACTCCATTTCTTTGGCTCCGCTAACTGACAACCGTACTGTAACCTGTCAACCTAGGCTAGACCTCGGGCTATGCAACACATCACTTTTCCACCACAACCTATATTAGAAAAAACACGTAATATAGCAGCCATGTAAACATCACCGCGTTCTGTTGTATCCGTAAGTATATATGACGTCACAGAGTACATCATTACGCCACGGGGCAATGTCGACGCCCCCTATCGGTAGCTGCGACCTGCTCCAGTTTAGACAGTCGCCTGTGCTGGGAAGACGGGTATTTGCAGAACCTAAGGAGTGTTGATGCTTCAAAAAGGTGAAACAAGACGGACGTCAGACAACTGCAAACTTTTTGTAACTGGCTAACTACTAAATGGTTTATGACCAAATGGGCCACAAATGCGACAGCGAAATTTTCGCGAATCGCTTTTTTCTTCAGCAGAGGCATAGAAGTACCGGGTGGTGGTAAGTAAAATGCAGCCACTCACTGAAGTTCACTGTGGTCTGTAATTATCGTATGGCAACGAAACTTGGCAGGTGTGCTGAGGCGTTAATGCGAAACCAATCTTCGCCGGAGGAAATCAGTTCCGGTTTTAGTTACCAGGTGCGAATCTGTCGCTGTGCAACGTCTCGCCGAAGTCTTCGGTGCTCATACTGAACAAATTGTGCAGCTGGCGGTTAATAACAAGATCTACATTCTGCCCTTCTCACTTGTTTAACCCTTCCTGCCCACGTTCCGTTGCCAATCCGTTACATATGGAAACATTTCCTTACGTCTTTCTTCCGTTGATAGAGCCATTTGGTGCCCAAAATCGGAAATAATTCCTTTCCAGTGTAAATCGGTTCCGCAAGGGGGCTTTAGTATACCAAGTTTCGCTGCCATACAATAGTTGCAGTCCACACTGGACCTCTGTGAGTGGCTCAACTTCAGATTATGAGCACCCAGTGGTACAGCACCGTTACTGCCAGCCCAAGTATCGTGTGAGACACCACACTGTCAAAGATTCTGCTGGTGGACAGAACACGTGAAGAATTAAAAGCACCCAGAAACATTGTACACATTCGTAAGTCACCAGCGATCTTAATCCGTAATTATGGGCAATCGATGTGTGCTTCAGAGAGCGAATTCCACACATTATCGATTAAATGGCGGCCTTTTTCTGAAACTGTTTTGGCTCCGGCCACTCTTCATTCGTCAACGTCACATTTCCCGACAATTCAGCACTACTAATCTCGCTACACACGAGACGTTTTGGACAGGTCTTCAATTCGGTGCATCAATTGCGTTGCACATTTTGTGACAGCCGAGTATAAGAACGGAAACCACCACACACACTTCAGTGTCACGAAAGTGAGGACCACTTGGAGCTCAGATTTCGGGTTACGCATTATTCATAAAATTCGTGGAACTTTTATTTAATCATCCCGTCCCTCACGTGTGAAGACAGTCACTCTTATGTGACATCACGCGTCCTGTGCTGCGATTGGATGCGGCGAGCAAACTGAACAGTCGCTGTGCTGATCTATGTGTTTGCGAAGTTAAAGTTGGCAATTTCATAGTTTTGGTACTCAAATTAGCGTTTTATGACGATATGCAGTCTAAATGATATACGACATTTCAGAAGTCTTCAAGATTTTGAGTACTTTATCATGCTAAAGTGTCGGTGAATCTGGCGTCAGTGGCTACCGATAATTCCCTAAAAGTGACTTACCATCAGTAACGGGTAAGGCTTCTGTAACGGTATCTGCCTAAACGAAATAATATTTGCTATAGGTTTCAGTCAAATATAATTAGCAAATGCCTCCACAAATGTAATTCCGACGTGATTCAGTGCTCTGACGGAAACTAATAACAAATCTACCTCGATTCTTGCAAATATTGCACTGGAAATGGCACAAATTAAATCTAGATTCTGCCGTCGTTATAGGTCGCACATAAAAATTTACACTGCATTTTAATCGTGTCATTTGAACGTCACATAAAGAAGTTGGCAAGTGACAGTCAATCACCATCATTCATTCTTTGGTCACGTAAGATACGACTAATGCGCAAGCACGATTGCGACAACTTTTCTGCACAACAAGCCACTGAGAACACGACGCGTCTCAAAGACCTTGCGTAGCTTCGTCGACACACGAGTCTCTCTTACCCAACAAATAGTAACACGAGAACAAAGCGCTGCAGAGTTCTATAGAGCAAAAAAATTATGGTGTGTGATCGCTTCTCTTTGATCAGCAAATCACAAACGAAGCGTGACGTCACCGAACGATAAAAGAGAATAAGAAAGTTTTATTTCATGAAACGCAAACATTACGATAAATTCTCAAGAATTCGCCAACAACCAAGCAAATCTTCGCCTCAGTCTAACGTAGGTTGGGGAAAACAACAGATCCCTCGTGCATCACAACCTAAATTCCAGAAAACTGTAAAAATACTGAAATAAACGCAAGTGCTGCGTTTCATCGCCAGAAGCACGTCGGCATGACGCCACGAGTGGAGTACAGGATTCGGAATGCCTATGCACTAAACAACTTCGGACGTCTGATTGCTTTGCAGACGAGTTAACGTCTGTAATATTTGACGTTAAGCGTGTAAGCGAGAAAAAGTTTTGGAACTCTTTGAAATTATTCTCAACGTGTGTTCGAAGTCGCCAAGTGATCAAATACTGGGTGAATAACGTTCGCGTATTTCAGCGCCGTGCGTTACGTTACCTCGCGACACGCCAAGTTTACAACTGTGATACTTTTCTTACTGTGTGAAAGCCGTAACGCCAGGTTATACCTTTGAATGAGTACCTTACAACATTTTAGATGTTCAAATTCGGCCACATTAAGCGAAATGTTGAAAAATAAACTTCTGTCAGCCCTGCAAGGCGCAACAGAGGCAACCTGCTGTCACTCTCGGCTGGCGGTCCAGAATTACAGACAGCCACGGCTGCTGGAGTCAGTGGCAGAAGACGCCGTGTCGCACTAAAACTCACTCAGTCCGAAGTGCTGTTTGATGGTTTTCGCATACTTGCGTCCTCTACGAACATTGGTTATTTCGTTGCAGTGACGTAGCCAGGAACGCGTGGTTTTCGTTTCCAACAACTGTGGTACGAGAAATCTGCAGGAATCGACAATGGTACATCGAAACACTGCCCGACTGCATGTGTCGCTATTTTCCGTTCGTTGCACGCTATTCTCGCTCAAGGTATCAACGATTAAACGACTGTAACAAGGCGATAAATAACGAGTCATACATTATTACACACTCGACGCGCTAATTTAACAAACTATTCGCCATCTCTTTGTTCGTATCGATCCTAATTGTCAAAGTAAGACAATGTATTAAACAAGAGCAGTTCCGTCGTGAGTTACGCGACAAGCCACACAAAAGCGAGCAGAACGACAGCCGCAGCTTCCAAGTACCCCAGTGGAGGCAGGCTGCCCGCCTCACCTGTCTCTGGTGTTCTCGCCGAGAGACGGGACTGCGCCGCACGCCGCCACACGCCTGGCCGCTCCGCCACAGCTGGGCCGCACAGACAGCCGCGGCGCGCGGCTGCCCCATTTCTCTCCCCCCCCCCCCCCCCCCCTCCGACAAACAACACGATGACGTCATGAGGCTGAGTTGCTAGCAACGAGTTAAAATTTCATAGAGTAGCTGAGATACTAGTTACAGCGCTCCTAGCGGCAACCAACGCTAACTCGGCCGCCATGTTCTCCTTAGTCAAAACATTAGGAAAGCGTTACTGTTGTTTGTTTTGGAAGTGTGTCAGCTGTTGTGATATTACTGCAATATTTAACTTTTCTAGTTGACTTTTTTGTTACAAAATATGAAGTCAACATGCCTGCAGTGTGTTCAGCGTTCAACTGCACAAATCGCAGCGATAAAACAACAAATATATCTTATTATAAGTAAGTATATTAGTACCGAAATACGACACACGTTTTTTAATGTTTATTAAAGAGTCATTTGCATTGGAACTGTAATTATGCTTAAGACAAATGCAGGAAGTAATTTATTTATCGTTGATTACAGATTTCCTTTAAAAGATAAGGAAATTACAAAAAGATGGGTTATAAATATGAAGCGAGAAAACTGGTTTCCTACTACAGTCAGTTACCTCTGTTCAGCTCATTTTGAAGAGAAATATATGTACCACACAAATATCCAGAGGCGCCTTTTGTCAAAACCAGTACCTACTATCTTTAACTTTCCACCACATTTACAAAAGCAAGAAAGTATTACGACCACAAACCAGAAAGCGATCTTTCGACAATTTCCAAGATAGTGCTATTACAGTGACATCATTAGCACAAAGTAAGTCAATAGTTTAATTTTACTCCGTGTTCTTATTACTTTGAATTACATACTTTCTATTATAATCTTATGGTGTAACTCTGTTACAAACTTATGATGTAACTACATTCTTTCAGTGCCTGTCGGACCCACATCTGTTTCTGCTGACCACAGTTACTGTCTACCAAGCCCTAAGAAGTTGAAAACACAATATAACAGTGTACAAGCAGAGAATGTGCGACTAAAGAAGCGGATAAAGCAAATGAAGCAACTTAGTGTACGACACAAAAGAAGAAAAGTGCAGTTACAGACTTTAGTTGCTGATTTGAGAAGAAGGCTATGTAGTTCAGTTTCTGATATGTTAAACAGTGAACATGTAGTTGGTTTGTTGAAGGAAGTATTGGAACTTCAGTGCAGTGCTAAAGTATGCCATTATTCTCAGCAAATAAGGAAATTTGCCCTGACCCTACACTTTTATTCTGCCAAGGCATACAGCTACTTACGAAAATTTGTGAAATTACCCCACCCAAGAACGCTTCGACTTTGTTATTGAATTACTATGCTTGTGTTAACTACTTGTAACACATATTTCAAATAAATTCTCGTTCACAGTGTACTGGTTTTTGAGGCTTTGACTGTTTACTTTGAAATAGCGACAAAAATATCGCATTTCTGCGCCCGTTACTGTTTCTAATAGTTAACCACAGCATGTTTAGAAGTTTCACCGTAATATTCTGGTGGTACCTGCTCTAATTGCATTAATTTATGGGCAACAAGTAACGTTATAGTGGGTGGACAGACTTATTTGAGTTGTCTTGTAGTGTTATCTACATCGAAAAGTTTAGCCATATTTCGACAAAAACATCCCTTTTTGCTGTCAGTGTACACTGAAATGACTGCTGTCTATTGCTTGTTTTAGAAAAAATAAAGCTAGTGTGAGCTATTTCAAGTAAGTCAAACGCAGTTACAAGGGGGCGGGACACAGCAGACGAATGCCTTGACTAAAGAAAACATGGCGGCCAGAACTTCAATTTGCTTCAAACATGGCGGACCTATAGCCACTCTATGAAATTTTAACTCGTTGGTTGCTAGCTCGGCCCGCGGCATGCGAGAGAACGGCTGCAGCAGAGCGAGCCCCCCTTCCTACATGGGGCTCCTAAAACCGGATTTCGTAAACCAATTTCCCAATACCACTTCTGGTGAACACAACAATGGAACCAAGGCGTTGTATTTTCGTCACGGGATGAGGATAGATGCGAACAGAAGATTGTATTCGTACTTACGCATTAGCTATTCACGGTCATATGACACATTTGTAGTCGATGCAACCGACGTGGTGGTGTTGGGTCCCTATGGGACTAAACTGCTGACGTCATCGGTCCCTAGGATTGCACACTACTTAATCCAACTTAAACTAACTTACACTAAGGACAGCACACACACCCAAGCCCTAGGGAGGACTCGAACCTCCGAAGGGCTGAGCCGTGCAGATGCCACCGACGCCATGTCTTCGGACTGTTACAGACAACAGTGAGAGGCAGGCGGCAGGTGCAACACACGTTTCGGCGAGCTCGCTTGCGTGCGCTCCATTGTCTGTTGGCTGTTGTGTGTAAAACTAACTCGCGTCCCTTAATACGAGGAGAAGAAAGTGTTCTTCCTCTAAAACGATGAAAGAAGAGTTCCCTTTCTTGAAGTACACCACGACTATACAAACATACGCTGTGTCGTTCGGTGTTTCTCACTGAATATGGCGGACGTGTCGATAAAACACAACGCACAAAGAAAAACAAGCACCTGTTGCCAGTTTTTGCAAGAATTTCTAGCAGCGTAACTTTCCTTTTAAGTACGAATAAACTACAAACAGAGGAAGACTTTGGCGTATCAAGTTGAAAATTATGTCACATTCTAGCGTCGATGGCGTGATGGCGGTGGAAAAGTTTTGTGCTTGTGGCTGAAGCCAGGGAAAAGTTACGGCCACGTATGTGACACGCTTGGACAGTCGAAACGACGAGCGGTCAAGAACGTCTTTTAGATCTGATGACCAACATGCATCCATACTTTCAACGCATGCAAGGATTTTTAAACAGGTTTGTACAGTCATTTGGGTTAAAATTGTTTCTTTTGAAAGAGAGTGTTCAGGCATTCCTCATTGCTCCGTGACTGGACAAACTATTTCGACTTTTGTTCCACGTGTCAGTCTGCAACCACTTGCATATTAAGCACTGCCGTGCATCCAGCCCGGGAAACGCATAATGTGGAGATGTAGACGCCTACTTTAGAAAATGTACACATATTCTGCACTCATCGCGGCCGGCCACGTTCCGTGATACACAGCCGTGACGTCATAACATGGACACACTCGTCCTGATTATTACGACCGACTCTGCAGCGCCGCATATACAGCCCCTACCATCGACAAGCTTGGCCTTACAGTCTTCTTACTCACGATGATATGCTTAGTATTGCAAAAGATTTGTCCTATTATTAAGTTTTAGCATTTGAATCGTGTAATTTTTGTCCTACTACAGCTTTAATATACTCTCAGTACATGCAAATGGCGTACATCTTATCGATCGTTACGAAAACGATGATCACAAGTGCCAAACGCACAAATTTCCATTTTATTTTCTGCATCGACAATAGAATCGTACAACCTTTGTTGTCAAAGGGTTTTTGTTGGAGTATGCTTCCTCCTCCGCCAAGTAGTGCTGTGATTTCTTACACATTCCAGCCACGTACCAAATCAGCATGAAAGTTGCCTTGATGGCAATAGAGAAGAAATTTATCATTACTAGGTGCTCGTACGAAGTTTGGTGTCCGCTCTCCGACGTGTCCGAAAAGCCCATACTAGAAAAATGTAGTACGAAATGGCACCCATCGTACATGTACCTAATCTTTGAAAACCATGTCCCAATTAGGGCAAACACTGTTGCTAAGCTAAAACCACTGTGTTCTACTAGAATCTTTAATTTGTTTTTAATACACTGACTTTGCATAAGCAAGCGTGTCAGGTGCTCAGCACATTTCTGTGGATGACGCATACTACTTTTGTTTCGTTCAACCCTATGCTTCGAAGTAAATGTCGAAACTAGCAGTTACTGTTTTGGAGTTTATCCACATACGGTTCAAGAGGCAATATTAGCAGCTTTCAGTGTAATCAAGATTTCTAACAAATGAAGCTACGTTGTCTTCTGATCTTAAGAAACTGATAGCACCTCTTAGTTCAAACAGATTATATTTAACCGTTCCTCTACGTGGACCACAACGTCACACATGCTATGAAAGTGTTGTGCCGCAGGTATATATTGAGACCAGAAAGAAAAAAATACGATGAAATCATTATAAATAAGTCCCTCTCATTGATTTCTGTGTATGTTATTCAGCTTTCTGTGTATGCAATGCTTTATTTGAGAAGTAAGGATGCGTCTCTAGTTAGTAACGGTAGCAAACTTTTGCCCACAGCTGAAACTCCGGTCGCAAACCACAGACGCCATGAAATGACGTCGCCCTTACTAACGAGCCCATGAAGCGAGTTGATCAACTCTGGGTAAATTTTCTGTTTTTTAGTTTCATCGCTTGCGGGAATAGACTGAAACAGCATTGTGTTGTCTCCCTCAACCCACAGAAAACGCTATAAGAAAGTTTACGCTCTCCCGATTAAACTACAACTAAGAAAAGCCTTCACCTCATCACCGTAATCGCAATTCCTTCCAGTTCGCCGCTCGGTAGTTCCTCAGTTCATATAAACGGACGATTAAAACGGCACGGCGTTTATAATAAACTGCCGCGACACCTGCTGTGGCCAGAAAATTCTGTTACAACTGGGAACGGAGTTGCTCGCGACGGCATTCTTGCCTCAGACGCCGTCCGTGCTCTTGTCGAGTTAAAACTTTAGTAGCAGTTCGACATTATTTTAAAAAGGTCCATCGCCCTTTTCCTCGGCAACGTATGGCCGCCGTCGTGCTGCCAGGGAACATGTCGGTGGCTGCGACGCTGTTTCCTCACGTAAGGACGTAAATGATTCGACGAATTGGTCTGGAGGAACGCCGCTGTCTCGATTCAAATTACTGTTGCGAAATCTGATCTGTGTGGCCTCTCTGATAACAGAAAACGTTAAGCAATATTATGATTTAAAAAAGTCTGTACCCCCGGTTTTGCGTTGATAACAGTACTGCAAATTTTTTTGTCTGAAACGAAAGTGCGAAACATTATACACAGATAAGTCGAATTTATTTTTTCGTTGACAGAGCTTTGTCACTGCCTCAGCGACTGATTGTTGCTATTAGCATCGCGGATTGTTGCCACTTGTAACTCTCCCGCGAGTAATGGCTGTTATATGAAGTAAACGAGAGCGACAGAGAAATTTGCATGCATGAGTTAATCGTCTTAATAAGAGCGAATCTATATTTGACGCAGAGACTGCATTTTTAAAATGCACCCACACCACAACCTCGCGTATCCCTCAAGTTGCGAGACGCGTGTCCACTCCCACATGTGAGTCACACTGACAGTCGCTGGCCAGTTTTACCATCTTAACGCATCCGCACACTTCCTGTTTTGCACTCGACACATTCATGGACGGCCTTCTGTCTCAGCTGCCTCCAGCTGATGTTATTCTACAGTCCCGAGAAGGAGGCGATTGTGTGAGATCTTCCGGAAAACGTGTAGAAATCGTCAAAAAATACCGTCTAAACGTTTTTATCCAAACCGATTAACGCATGTGATACGTTTATTATACTCACCTGGATGACTTGCGTAGTGAGGAATAGGAATAGCAGTAAGGGGTGGAACGTATTTACAGTCCATGGTTTTGAAGACGTGTAACTGCCTAGCAAGGTCAAGGCGAACTCCTAATGACGTACATAGTATTAGCGGATATGTCACCAGCCACAGTTTGAGAACAAGTAATAATGAAGTTGACAGCATCATCTGCTTTTTATCGATGCGAAATCTAAACCCAAGTGTGAGGCCTTGTTTTACTTCGTGGCAATGTATCAGCTGTTCACCTTCTGTTTGTACAAATTGCGTTCGTTAAACGGTAACAGATAAAAAACGATTCGTCGAGGGTCTTTACACACTCCACATGAGAGGAGGAGGGCCACATTAGATCCAACAATTAATTTCTCTGAAAAAGGGATGAACAGGGAAGAGCTTTTTTCAGTGGTCCATACAGACATACAGACGCGGAGGGGATAGGAAGAGGGGGGGGGGGGGGTGAGAACTGCGCACGTGCCAGCAGCAGAGAGCGGGCAAACAAAGTCCACGTGGCCGAACTGCATTGCTAGGGACAACATTCAGGCTCTTTGCCTATGGTACATCGTATTATAGGTTCAAATCTACGAGGGAAATAGTAAATATTCGAGAACAGCTGACACAGTTTTGTGAAGAAGTGAAGTACCATTTTTCTCAAAACGACATTGAAACTGCTTGCAATAATTACCATTTATTGCGATTTGAACTGCATTATAAGTAGAAATTTAATACACTACAAAATTAACTTCGAGCACAAACCGAAATCATAATATCTGCTTGACAACTGCTTCTGCTCTGTGTCTAAGGTGTGTCTGTGTCTATGTGTGTGTGTGTGTGTGTGTGTGTGTGTGTTTGACGGTAGTTGAGTGTAATCACTGCGTGTAAAAAGAGAATTAGTGGTAGAAAAGACTGATGTAAAAGACTATCGCAAGAATGGTCTGTGAGTTGTCATATTTTTCCTTGTTAACGGGCATTGTGAGTGTAAACCAACACGTTCGATGTTACAGTGAGAGACCGGATTGATAATCAATTGAAGAAGCAAAAAATTAAGCTCCACCTGCGAATAACTCCAGGGAATCTGACCGATAACATCGAAAACTACCGATATGTCGACAGCTAACCATCATTGTCATTTTAGAGCCCTGTGCAGTAAGTGCCTTGAAAATGACAGAGGTTTACAATACGGCGGAAGAAGCTTAACTTCTCCTTGGGCAATATATTTGTAGTCTGCATAATTAAAAGGATACAAGTCCTAATCAGAAAGGTTAGGAAGTTCTCATTATTATGTATGCAACTGATCTGTTGACAAACACATTTTTAAGCCATGAGTCTTTAAAACTACGAAATATTACTTTGTTCCAAAGTCTACATTGTAATACCATCTTCACTTGTGTTTGAGTCTGTTTCCGAACAATCTGGTATTAAATTTATGATGAGAGGTTCAAGTCTTATATCAATCATCGTTTCCCTGTCAATTTCTTCTTCCTAAAGCTTCTCAGCATGCCACACAGACTATGCCCACACTACAGGTGGGATGTTGTCTGTTGCCTCGTTGCTTATTGCCTCATGTACAAGCGATTCACTGTATGTTACCCTGAATGTTTTGTTTCTTTTTCTTCCACATAGTGTTAACACTCTTTGCCCAAACTAATTCCATGTGGCTACAATGACAGTGACACGTGAGTAAACGCAAAATGGTGTGACCGCATTCATGTGCAAGGAAGTCGTGTGTGAACGTTCTGTCACGTGACTGGTACAGTATAAATTAACGAGCTGCAGAAGATCGACACGAGTCTAGATTATACGATGCTTACTATTTTTATTTTTAAGCTGGGGAAAAATATCCACATTTCAGGCGTTTGTACTTGATGTTTTTTCTATAACAGTTTAATTATAACTGGCAATGACCGACTTCGAAGCGAGGTATGACAAGAATTGTGAGTCACATCACGAGACTGGCAGCGTTCATCCTGAATGGTAATCACTGCTGTTTTACTTGCACGTAAATACAAGTTTATTCTCAGAAACAAAACGAGAAGAGTCAACCTGCATAATAATTGTCCGAGAACCTATCCCTATGAGAAATTTAAAACTGCCAGTACCATCAATAATTTTCGGCATATCTTCTTGGAATCATTATAAATGACCCATGTTTCATCGAGGTAATACACTGTTGACCTACCTCCTTCTCTTGTATCGTGAATCTTTATATGGGATGTACTTCGTCCTGCACCTATATCATTTGTTTGAACTAAAAACTCTCTTCTTAACGTATCTGGAACCAATGTCTTTGAAAATACTTTACCTTGACGAAGCGCTTACCATTGAAGCCTGCGTAATTGTAACACGTTTTTGTTATGTCAGGCATTCATCATTCTCATGGATCTGTTTAAAACATCAATGTTAAAACTATCCATTTGTGTTACTGATTCTTTGCGATTTCGATGCTTTCCGGCGACACGAAACCAACTGTTTCTACAGTTCCGACAGTCTAGACACTTCCCTTTACAATTCGCTTTAACAGTTCTTTGCCGACTCCACATGGTTCTGGGGGCCATTGTTGTGCTTTCAAATATCAACCGTAGGAGACGCGCTTTTAAATTCACGTTTGAAAAAGTTATAAATGAGGTAAATAATCCGCCTCGTCTGCTTGTGATGCACTTCACGTTTATTGCCGTCATATGACCTTTTTTTTTAAATCGCTCTTAAACATTTACAAGATACACATTCACAGTTGTACTGCTGCAAGAAAATAAAGGAAAGAAAAAAATTGATAGTTGGATGGACAGTTCGGTTGTGGCGAAGTGCGGCAACAGTGCTGCACGTAGGAGCGAGATTCCCGCTCCCTGCTGGAATGGAACTCGCTGCTAGCCGCTCGGAAAGAGCATGAATATTAGTGGCCGCCAGTGGCTAGTGGAGGGGGATGAGGAGAACAGCTGAAAATTGGGCCGCCTTCTTACATGACACAGACAATAGGACTCTTCTGATTCGTCCAGACCGATGCTTCGACGTAAGTATCGGAATTTCCAGCCACTATTAAAGTTTTGGAGCCAGTGCAGATACGGTTCTGGAGGAAGTATTTAGGTGCTTTCAGTTTACTCAGAATCGGTAACATATTGGTAGTATATGAAGCTACGATGTCTTCTGGTCAGAAGAAACTGATGGCACCTCTTTGTTTCGACAGATTATACTTCACCGTAGCTGCACGTACCACCACCGTGCCACACAGAGTATGTTACTCTTGCGCCGTAGGTTTATAGGGAGACCAGAAAAAAAAGAAACCTGATATCAGTATATTTAACGAAGTGATTCATTACCGTGTATGTTACTCACCTCTCGGTGTGTGCACTGCTCTATTTGGGAACCGAGGAAGCGTCGACAGCAGACTCTTGTCAACGGCTGAATCTGGAGGCCGTCCGTACTAGCGATACGATGAAGCGATTTCTCCACTCGGGGCAAATCTGTCTTTTAGTTTCATTGCTTAGGGGACAGACTAAAACGGCATAGCGTTGTCTCCCTTAATCCACAGAAAACACGATAAGAAATGTTACGTTCTTTCGATTAAATTACTGCCAAGAAAAGCCTTGGGATTATCTACAGCTACATCCATACTCCGCAAGCCACCTGACGGTGTGTGGCGGAGGGTACCTTGAGTACCTCTATCGGTTCACCCTTCTATTCCAGTCTCCTATTGTTCGTGGAAAGAAGGACTGTCGGTCTGCTTCTGTGTGGGCTCTAATCTCTCTGGTTTTATCCTCATGGTCTCTTCGCGAGATATACGTAGGAGGGAGCAATATACTGCTCGACTCTTCGGTGAAGGTATGTTCTCGAAACTTTAACAAAAGCCCGCACCGAGATACTGAGCATCTCTCCTGCAGAGTCTTCCACTGGAGTTTATCTACACTCCTGGAAATGGAAAAAAGAACACATTGACACCGGTGTGTCAGACCCACCATACTTGCTCCGGACACTGCGAGAGGGCTGTACAAGCAATGATCACACGCACGGCACACCGGACACACCAGGAACCGCGGTGTTGGCCGTCGAATGGCGCTAGCTGCGCAGCATTTGTGCACCGCCGCCGTCAGTGTCAGCCAGTTTGCCGTGGCATACGGAGCTCCATCGCATAACACTGGTAGCATGCCGCGACAGCGTGGACGTGAACCGTATGTGCAGTTGACGGACTTTGAGCGAGGGCGTACAGTGGGCATGCGGGAGGCCGGGTGGACGTACCGCCGAATTGCTCAACACGTGGGGCGTGAGGTCTCCACAGTACATCGATGCTGTCGCCAGTGGTCGGCGGAAGGTGCACGTGCCCGTCGACCTGGGACCGGACCGCAGCGACGCACGGATGCACGCCAAGACCGTAGGATCCTACGCAGTGCCGTAGGGGACCGCACCGCCACTTCCCAGCAAATTAGGGACACTGTTGCTTCTGGGGTATCGGCGAGGACCATTCGCAACCGTCTCCATGAAGCTGGGCTACGGTCCCGCACACCGTTAGGCCGTCTTCCGCTCACGCCCCAACATCGTGCAGCCCGCCTCCAGTGGTGTCGTGACAGGCGTGAATGGAGGGACGAATGGAGACGTGTCGTCTTCAGCGATGAGAGTCGCTTCTGCCTTGGTGCCAATGATGGTCGTATGCGTGTTTGGCGCCGTGCAGGTGAGCGCCACAATCAGGACTGCATACGACCGAGGCACACAGGGCCAACACCTGGCATCATGGTGTGGGGAGCGATCTCCTACACTGGCCGTACACCACTGGTGATCGTCGAGGGGACACTGAATAGTGCACGGTACATCCAAACCGTCATCGAACCCATCGTTCTACCATTCCTAGACCGGCAAGGGAACTTGCTGTTCCAACAGGACAATGCACGTCCGCATGTATCCCGTGCCACCCAACGTGCTCTAGAAGGTGTAAGTCAACTACCCTGGCCAGCAAGATCTCCGGATCTGTCCCCCATTGAGCATGTTTGGGACTGGATGAAGCGTCGTCTCACGCGGTCTGCACGTCCAGCACGAACGCTGGTCCAACTGAGGCGCCAGGTGGAAATGGCATGGCAAGCCGTTCCACAGGACTACATCCAGCATCTCTACGATCGTCTCCATGGGAGAATAGCAGCCTGCATTTCTGCGAAAGGTGGATATACACTGTACTAGTGCCGACATTGTGCATGCTCTGTTGCCTGTGTCTATGTGCCTGTGGTTCTGTCAGTGCGATCATGTGATGTATCTGACCCCAGGAATGTGTCAATAAAGTTTCCCCTTCCTGGGACAATGAATTTACGGTGTTCTTATTTCAATTTCCAGGAGTGTAGATTGAACACATTCATGCGTGCCCCACCAACGTTATTTATCGTTTAATGGTATACTCGCTTCTAACTTCGATAAAAGTAAAGTTTGACTGATGGTTGTGCATTTACTATCCTTTTTCCGTTTTCAGTTTCTCCATAAATCCGTTATTATTCGCAAGAAAGCTAAAACGGCCGACATTGTGTAGCGCCAGCAGCAACAATAGGTCGCTGAGGCAGCGACAAAGCTCTGTGGGCTGCAGGAGACGCAGAATTAACGGAAAAATAAACCCAGCCTCTGTCTTTCTACGATCTGCAAGCGCGATCAGAAATGTTGAACGTCAGTACCGTGTCAGTATGCGAATCCGACGCCGGTTTTACGATTTTGTGTAACCCGTGGTGGCGTTCGGGTGGCGTCCCTTTTGGTAGTCGATCTGTGACGTGTGTGAAAAAACGCAAACGTAAGCAGTGGCGGTTGGGCGGGGTTTTGTCATCCTGCACTGTTACACATTATCAGACATGACATGACGAGGGTGCTGACCGCAGTCTCAAATCTTCGATAAAATGAAAGTGCTTAAAACCGTAAAATGATGGAATGCTGTGGTTGTGTTTTTTTCCTTCAAAATACAGTACGAAATCCGGCATCGGTGACCATGTTTCGGGAGTCGATATGATAGTGTTTACCTGACGAACCAGAAGCGGTAGCGGCTGGTCGGTTTATAAAATCACATTCGTTGTTTGTAGAACTGTTAAGTAACGTTTATATTTTGTTTGACAGAATGAAAGCGATTATTAACATACTGTTACTCTTTAAGCGGAAACACAGAGAATCAAATATCTTATTTTTACGCTTAACATCTCTCCTCCGTTCGACATTTATAATTTTCTGCAAAAAGATATCAGAATTTCCGTGTCCATTACTATACACGAGGTCCTTGAACGTTGTGTGACAGAATGGCGCCCATACACATCTTTTTCGCGCTGTTTATTCCGTGTCAACGTCTTACTCCTTATATCAAAGGTTAATACGGCAAGACGCATGCTGCCATCTGTCGGCTCGCGACTACACTGCGTCGTCTGTAACTCCTTCCACAGTTAACTT
Organism: Schistocerca serialis cubense; assembly: GCF_023864345.2. Lineage (NCBI taxonomy): Eukaryota > Metazoa > Arthropoda > Insecta > Orthoptera > Acrididae > Schistocerca > Schistocerca serialis. The sequence continues at coordinate 104,472,332 of NC_064648.1, forward strand.
CTTCTGCAACACGGGGCGCCATCAGAACGTCTTTCGGTACCGCTGCTTGGGGTACAAATCACGTACTTCCAAGAAATAAAAACAGAACATTCGAACACAAAAATCTATTGTAGTGGGCAACGAGGGAGGGCTTGTAGCCTATTTGTGTAAAAGAAGGTAAAATGAGACAACTGTGAGCCGACAAGACTGGCACATCAGAGAAACGGGCGGCTGCGATTTCAAATCCTCCTCCACACAGCACCAGAAAATGTCGTACGACGCAGTCAGGAGCCGTAGCATAAATTTCAGACTGTTTTCGTTCTCGAGCGAGGCGTTGCTCAGCGCTTACAAATAAATAGTACCATATTGAAACATGAAATAACTTTATGTTTTTTATTTCTTTTGAAAATAATGGAAATAAGTACATTCTTTTTTTCGTCACTTTCCAACACTCCCCGGAACATCTTTTCTTTTTCCTGAGAGGAAAAAAATTGATTTCAATGTCAGGTGCAAGTATATTGCCTACGAAGTGTACTTTTCAACTACTTAAAATAATACATGGCATTATTTTTTCTTTAGTTCTTCAGTAAAAGGGCACAATTCGTAGCATGGAGTAACAAGAGGCATAAGCAGTTAGGTGCGACGCTGGAAGATAGATCATCTGAATGGAGAAAGAGCTGAAGTAACAACCGGCGGCAGTCTATAGAGAAAGCGGTCGCGGATCACGTGTTGCGAGCGATCGACTGCCTGGCGAATCTTGAAACGGAAAATCTGAACTACATCGACAGCAGCGGGAGGCGACGACCGGACAAGTTCTGTTAAGTAGGAGGACTATCCAGAAATCCGTGGGCGGCGATATGGCACCGTGTGACAGATTAAAATCGACGTAACTGATCAGTGAGTGGGACACGTTACTGGAATGCATCTTACAACTGGCAGCAGACGCGAAATGACGTCTGCCTTTTTCGTGGAAGATCAAGCTTTGCATGCAAATTATAAAGACGTGTTAAGCACTTTATACTACTAGAGAAGTACCTCGTAAAGGCCGGCCGAATTTCAGAGGTGCACGTAATTTGCTTGATGCTAACTGAGTGTAGAATGAGGATATACGGTAATCAAAGAATAAGAACCCGACAAAAATTGAATGCAAAATAATAATCATGCCGTTCGTAAAAAGGTATTATACAGAGCATTTAAATTGTTTATATTGATATCGAGTAGTATCCTGGAGTTTAAAGGTGAGAAGATATGAAAACGCTCGTTAAAGAGAAATAAGTGATTAGATGGAGCGAAACACGTCTCGCGTTGTGTACGGAGACAGGGGTGACGTGTGACGTCACACGTCAGTGTGGGCCGCCCCTCAGTCTTAGTATTTCGTGCCCGTTGTTCTTTGTTGCCGCCAAAACTGCAGCATTCATTCACACTATGCAGTACTTAACTCGGTTCGCCCTTTTACTAAAAATTCAGTTTATACAGTAACGTATGAATTACATGCAAAGGTAATTGTAAAATCATTCCTGTGTCGGAAAAAGAAATGCTCTGGTTAGAGGAATTGTTTTCAGGATGACTGCATGATAGGCGCAAGACTGCTGTCTCGTTGTGAGCATTGTGCTAATTCTTTACCTAAAAAAAAATACGAGAGTAGTAGTAGTAGTAGTAATAGTCAACTTCGTCATGAATTACAGGCTCAGTTATGTGTAGTTCATTGGAAATAGTGTAATTCAGTTATGTTTAAAATGAAACTTGGCACGGACGATAACTATAGTGAGTTTGTCTGTGGAGGGCCCAGCTTAAAACCTGGGTTTCTGTAATTGCTGGTAACTCAATCGCATGACGAAAGTTGTGATTCGAAATTGTCATCGCATTAAACTACCAGAAACGTAGTGTTTGATTCCGAGTTGCCTCATTCGTTACCTCTTTCTGTTTTCATTCCTTTATCAGAATCCCAGTTACTCCGGAGAAAGTCTGAATGTAACTGCCATCATTCCGTGGCGCCAGCAGCAACAATCGACCGCTGATGCAGCGACAGAGCTCTGTGGTCTGCAGGAGACGGAGAATTAGCGGAAAGATTTAGTCGGCTATGATCTGCAATTGCGATTAACGTCTGAATGTGCTTATGATCAGTACAGTGTCACTGTCCGAATCTGGTGCTGGTTTCGTGATTTTGTGCATCGCGTGCTGGCTTTCCAGTGACGTGGCGGAATATAGACGGACAACCTGGCTGGGTGTCAATCAGTGACGTATGTGTAACGAACGTATGAAGCGAATAATTTAAACAGAGCTATTTGAGCGAGATTTGCCATCCAGCACCGATATACAGGGCGTGGAGAAACAGTATGACCAAAATTGCAGGGCGGAAGGACAGCATGTAACATAGGAATGTGTGTTTGGCAACTAAGAGTCGTAAATGCATATTTTCAGCGCTACGGAATCGTAATTCAAATCTGACATACTGAGGTCCTTGTTCAAAATGATAGGTATTTTACAGAAAATGTGTAGATAAACAGAATGCTTGGACTAACCAGTCGTCACGATAACAAGATAAATTTCAGGGGTATTTAGCTGACGAACCAGATAGTACTTCTTCAGAAATGAGGCCAATCACATGCCCATATTTCTTGTTTCGATAGGTTTTAAAAAAAGTAAAAAAGAGTGGAAAATGCGCCACCACTTAATTAACAGGAGTATGTGTAGAAAATGTTCAAACTGACCACCGTTTTCATGCTGCCGCAGCGCCTTAAATATTTAGCTGCGACCTGTATTTTCTGTACTCATATTCCTTCGTTTGATACTCTCTTTGTGCCCTACGCTTTTGGTGAAATAGTTTTTCCGCCCTGTATATGCCAGACGATGCGTTACAGAATGTTGTTCGAATTCTCGGGACTCCAGTAGACTTAATCGTTCGTAGGATGTGCTAAGAACGGCAAAATGTCAGAATGCGTTGCTAGCGATTTGTAACTAAAGTTCAATAGACAGTTACTATGTAAAAGGAAATGTGACACGTATAACGAAGCACTACGGAATTAGACGTGAAATATGTTTTCTGATTACAAAAAGTTCTCGAATAGGGCGGTAACCGCATAAATGTCGTGACAAACGTGTCTGCTACGCTATTATGGAGCAACGTATGAGACCCCACAGAATCGGTATTAGTGAAAGCATGCACCGTTGGTCAGTTGCCAAAGCGTTTAATGACCTAAATTTCGGAAACCAATTTTCTGTTGTGATGGTTACATGTGAGACAATCGATTCCACTAGCCGGAACGAACGCCTGCGGTACGTTCCAAGCTTCATACGTTTCACACCTCCGCTGAGCAACTGTCGACAATGAAACAAACTTGGCGGTGTTTTCGTATTGTGAAAGGAAGACGTCAATATGTAATGTAGAGTACGAATTCCTTACGGACGCCAGTGAAAATATAAGATGGAGAAGTGTGGGGAGCAAATCACACGTAAAGCGATGTTCAAAAGTCTTACCCAGGCCCGTGAAAGCGTTCGTGGCTGCTGTATTAATACACCGGGATTACGCTCGTTGTCTAAATGAATACGAGGCGGGCACTGGTGGAAGCGTTTTGCACCTGAAAAGATTAGGCGTTTAGATATGGGCAGAAGACTTGGAGTAAAGTCACTGTTGTGAGCCGGAGGCTGTGCCACTAAGCGAGAGGTGGCTGTAGTTGTAGGGACACATCCAGCATCGATATCGCACGTGTGGAATGTAGTAGCAGTCCTACTATTTTACTGTTACAAAACGTTTTGAAGGCCGCATACACCTCCCCAAATATGTATATAACCGACAAATCAGAGATTCGAATAGTAGATAATAATTGTATCATAACGAATTTCCCGCAGATGTGCTTGTCCCACACTGGGCAGTCATTCAGAAAGAGTACGTAGACATACAAATCGCACTGGCTCGTGGGACAACTTTGCGATGTCGACTATTGAAACACCAGTGATAGCACGTTTAATAAGAGACAATCAATATAATAACTTTTGTTTTACGTGATAAGAAAAAAAATTTGCAAGATTGTTTTAATATATGACAGGAGTATGAAGGACACTACGGCAGAGTTTCGAGATTGGCCGAAGGTGCGCAACACGGTTGGTGTCCAAAATTTTACACAGGCCGGCGTGCAGCGTGTAACGCATTCAGGCACCGTGAACAAAGCTCTTGGGGCGTTGGTTCTCGCGACCGGCTCTGCCCAGCAACAGGACAGAGGAATATGGATGACACAAGTTTCTTGTTTTAATTTTCTACCGCCTTGTCAGTGAATTACTGTTTGACTTGAACGTGTCCTTTGTCCTCACAGGCGCAGTGTGTGACGGCTCTGGATAGATATATTTTAATCATGCTTTACAATGGTGCAGCTGGCCAGCGACTAGGCGTGTGATTCACGAGTTGGAGCCGACACGCATCTCGTGAATGGCGGGCGACGCGACGTCCTGCTGTGGGTAGATTTTTAAAAACTTCTGCCGTTTTCACTCACGTCAGTAAACTGCCATCACTCGCGAGAGAGTCGAACTACCGACCTCTGTCAGCCACAGGAGAAAGAACTGACGGAAAAATATATTCGTCTTTAATATGCATAATATTTCGCACATGTGTTTTAAGCAAAACTATTGGCAGCACTGTTATCAACGCAAAACCGAAGTAAACAGACTATTTTACTTCATACAAGGGTTTTACGTATTCTGTCATCAGAGAGGCCGCACAGATCAGATTTCGCAAGTGTAGTTTCATCCTGTACAGCAGCTGTACTGCAGAGTAATTCGTCTAATCATTCAAGCCCCGATGTATACCTGCGACACAGTAACCTATGGAACCTAGCTGCCCTCATTTGTTCTGTTTCTGTGCTGAAATTTGGCTGAAGTCCTCTATGTAGGTATCTAATACCAGCTGCAAGTTTCCATGTTTCTATTGAGCACTCAAAATGAACGGTACGGCAAACGCGGATCTCAACATTCAGATTAAATTTTGGACACCGTTTTTCACTAATCATGTACTTACATGTTAAACGTTAATCGTCTTTGCTAGGGTCAACAAACGTCGACGTCCCGAGCTTCATAATTTTTACACGCATGGTTTCTGCAATCCATCTGTCCTTGACGAAGCGAACTTATCAGTATCTGTGTAATATGAACAGGAGACATTAACAAATAGTCCAGAGTACGGATTACTGACAGACGCCAGTGAAATCGTGATGCGGTGGTGGAAGGCGAGGAAGGGACTGCGGGCAGATGGATGTTCAAAAGCCTCGTGCACGGGCAGGGAAGCTTTCATAGCTGACTTATTAAGCGATCAAGATTACGCTCGTTGTGGAAAGAAGTGCGCGATGGGCACTGGTGCAAACACATTTCACCAAAAGGCGTTAGGCGTTTAGGCACGGCGACAAAACTTCTCAAAGACTAAAGACCCATTCAGGCCGCTGTGCACAGAGTTAGGGGGGTGTCTTGTCAACGGCCACTGTTTGCCGTAGCTCTTGGCCCTAAGCGAGAGGCTGGCTGTGGTCGTAAGCACATTTCCAGGATCGATGTCACAGAGTTTGTGTGATAAGACACAACAGCTATTGGCAGATCGGTTTGCTAAGACGGCCCTATGTACTACGCAGTACCAGTCCTACTATTTGACGTTCACAGAAACAGACTGAGTACCAGATACGCTTCCCTACGTCATTATTTTACTGAGAAAACGGAGATTCGAATACTAGATAACAATTCTATCATCGCAAATGTCCCGCAGATGGGTTCCTCTCATATTGGGCAATGACTTCGAGATAGTCTCGTAGATATACAAATCGCGCCGATTTGTGGTACAGCTTTGCGATGTCGACTGTTGAAACACGACGGATAGCACGTTTAATAAGAGGAAATAAAAATCACAATTTTGTTTTCTTGGTCATCAAAAAAGTTGCGGATTTGTTTTAACATATAGCGAGAATGTGAAACTGAAACCGACTACGGTAGAATTTCGAGATGTGAGACACTGCAGGAATAACACTAGGATGTTGCCAACAGAGAGCACGTGATCTGTTTGTCGAGGCGAACACAAAGCCACGAGGAGCGTAAAGTTTTGCGCTTGTAGGCCGGTGAGTTAAAACACGATCGGACAATGTCTACCATTTACACGCTTTCAAAGTGTGTTAATATCTGCACTAACAAAAAGAGTCGTATTAAATGGGGTAAAATAATCTGTCCAGAAAAGCGTGATCTTTTTAGTTTACTTAACGTATTACTCTAGTGAGAAGCTTTAATGAAGTACTATCCAATAAAATAAAATAAAATAAAAATAAACTGCACACATACTAAACTCTTGATAGTACGAGAGAAAAAAATAAAAACTTTTTCTTTTCGCGTCGGAATGGAAAATGCCATAATAAGGACAACATATCAAGCAGTCAGCTCCTAGAAAACGAGTAAGGCCAGAATAATTACATGTAGGCGACAGAGTTGAAAGCGGTTACATACAAACCGCTGAGATGTTTTTAGAGTGTATCGAAGCTAGAGCCAGACGAAAAGTAAGCCCTCGAAATTCCTTAACTTCCTACAACGACGGAGCTGCTCGGCTGCTGAATGTATTGTCTTAGTGTGGCCAATAATAGACCAAGCTCTGTAGGTTCCAGAATACTTGCGAACTATAATAACCAGTTTTCTAGGCTAGCAAATTCGTCTCAGATGCTGGTTTGACGGCGGTTAGTTTTCTGCTCTGCTAATGGTGCATTTGCTTGCCGAGGGCCAAAAAAACACATGGGAAAACGGTGAAGATATTACGAAACCTGAATATGTTTAGGACGACAATGCGAGAAAACAGTAATAAATGTAAATATTCGCTGCAGTGTTTTAGGCAAAATTAATTACGTTATTTATATTCAGGTACAACCGAGGGACATCAGTTCCGTGAACAGACAGGCCGCAGAGATGACAATGTGCGGCGGCGACTTCTACCGCCACGCCGGCTGTTGTCTTAGCGTCGAGAAGCTACAAAGGATCTCCGAGACCTGATGACGTTTCAAGCATGGTGGAAGCAGCGTCGCAGACATCGACACCTTGTTTGCCGTTTTAGTGAGTTTGACGGGGGAGGGAACCAAACAGCCAGGTCATCGGATTAGGGAAGGACGTGGAAGGAAGTCGGCAGTGCCCTTTCAAAGAAACCGTCTCGGCATTGACCTGAAGCGATTCAGGGAAATACGGAAAACCTAAATGAGGATGGCCGCATGCGGGTTTTAACCGTGGTCCTCCCGAATGCGAGTCCAGTGTGCTAACCGGTGCATCACCTCGTTCGGTCTACCGTTTTAAGCACATTCATTTTATCGAGGAGTGAGTGCGGAGCTCTTGAGACTGCGGGCAGCACCCTCGGCACGTCATGTGTAACGGTGCAAGATGACAAAACATCGCTCCAACAACACTGCTCACGTTTGCTTTTTCTCACATACGTCAGTGAATGACTTCTAGAAGAGACGTCCGCCTATGTTACTCCACGCCACTGGAACGCCAGCACGGGTTCCACAAAATCGTAAAAGCAGCGTCGGATTCACAAGGACACGGTACTGACTTTGAACGCATTTAATCGCGATCGCAGACCGTAGAAATATAGAAGGTTGAGTTTATTTTTCCCTTAATTCTCCGTCTCCTGCGGCCCACAGAGCTTTGTCGCTGCTTCAGCGACTGATTGTTGCTGCTGGCGCTCCACAATATCGGCGGTTCATAACATTCTCGCGAATGATGGCGGTTTTATGGAGAAAATGAAAACGGGAAAAAAATTATAACAAATGCACAATCACCAGTCAAACTTTACATTTGTCCAAGTTGTAAGCGAGTAAACTTTTAAACTGTAAATTACCTCGGTGGGGCATGCCTAACTGTATGTAGTCTATATAAACCAGCATTTAGAGTTAGGTCTTCTACACACAAACTCGAAAAGGTATCGTTCCGTCCAATCGAAATTACGCGTCATATTCTTCAATGAAAAATGCTACTGACTTCTACTAATGACTTGTGGTGTCTTGCTTGCGTAACACTTCCACCTTTCGACAGCAAACGATTGTGTACTACTTTACACACTCTGTCCGCACATAAAAGCACTTCAATATTTCGCAGTAGTAATGGCCGAACTACAAAGAATTATCGCTTCTTAATTATCATGTCGGCATTCTCATACGTAATGTGAGCTTCGAGCACCGGTTTCTTAACATGCAGTGATAACGTTTTATTGCTGTGAAATAGCGGTTAAAACTCGATTGCAGACGTGGAAAGCGAATTGCAAAAGTCGTCGTTCGTTCCAACAGAAACTACCTACCGTATTCATCACTAGAAAATAATATTACCTGATATAAGCCACAATAATCTACATAATCGTTCTCTTTCCAAAGCTAATTGGTTTGTAGGCTCATCATCGTAGACTGAGGAAAGACAGGAACTAACGAATAAGTACCCGACAAAATTGAATGTAAAATTGTTAATAATCATTCTGGTCGTAACAAGGTATTATAAAGATGGTTTAAATTGGTTATATTGATACCTACAAAATATACTGGTGTTCGAATGTGATGATATGCTCGATAAGGCGAAATAAATGATTAGATACAGCGAAACACGTGGCGCGTGCTCCAGGGAGACAGGGGTGCCATGTGACGTCACACGTCCGTGTGGGCTGTTGCTACGTCTGTAACGGACATCAGCCGCTGTGGCCGCCATGAACACTTGACGGACGTCTCAGCTGTCACTACGGCTCTATGATGACAGAGATCTGTAGCCGAGTCTTACTATTTTGTGCTCGTTGTTCTTTGTTGCCGCCAAAATTGCAGCATTCATTCACACTATGCAGTACGTAATTCGGTTCGCCCTTTTACTAAATATTCAGTTTATAAAGTTCAATATGAATTACATGCACAGGTAATTGTAAAATCGTTCCTGTGTCGCAAAAAGAATTGCTGTGGCAGGAGGAATTATTTCCTGGATGATTGCATGATAGACGCAAGACTGCTGTCTCGTGTGAGCATTTTGCTCATTCCTTACCTAAGAAAAATACGACAGGGGTAGTAGAAATAGTCAACTTCGTCATGAATTACTGGCTCGGTTATGTGTGTTCTTGATCAGTTTTGTTTATTGAAGTGCTAGGACGTGAAAAAACATTTCAAAACATAGAGATTTCTGTGCTGTGGGAAAGCGGGCATCTGTTCTGTTATTGTGAAACCTAAATATTTTTTCGCTTTCAGATACCTCACATTGCTTTTGTAAGAACATCAAGTGAAAAAACATGCAAGTCGCCATGGAACACTTAGAATATGCCACGTCACCAAAGCACAATAATGAAATAAATATTCAGAAGATACAAAAGAACAATATCCACTACTAAACCACGACTGAGCGCGGCAAAATAGGTTATCTTACGACGTTCGCAGACGGTGATACTATCGATACTTCCTTCACGGAAAACCTTGACCTGCCGTGACGTGACGTGACGGTCTGTTGACGACTTCTCTGAATGCCGCCATTTGAAATGCGTTGTGGAATGTTTTGACTTGACATGACATGACTTGACACCCAAAGTGAACTGGTCTTAGAAAGACAATTTCAGCTTAATGTTAACAACATGCACAGCACGCACTGCTCTCACCAGAGATTTTTCTACTCAGAGATTTTTCTACTCTATGGCTTTGACCGACGTCATGTCCGAGTCAGAGACGCTACTTAGAGGCGACATCTGAAGGCAATGAGGTTCACTCCTAAACCAAAGAATGTATCACAGAAAAGAAAGATAATATACATACATTAAAATTCCATTGCACCTCACGTGATTAATTACACAGCTACAAACTGTATCTCAAATAAATTGAGGTAATAAAAAAGATAGTAACAACATAAAAAAGCATATATGCGACAAAAAAATTGCCGTCACAGTTTACGCGAGCAAGTCAAAGAACCATAGGCGGCATTTAAAGCCCACTACAATACCACTCGCAGTAAACTCGTATCTACATCTACATGGATACTTTGCAAATCACTCTTAAGTGCGAGGCAAAGGGTTCATCGAACCACCTTCACAATAAACCTCTATTATCCCAATCTCAAACAGCTTGCAGAAAAAACAAACACCTGTATCTTTCTGGGCGAGCCTTTATTTCCTTATTTTACTATGATGATAGTTCTTCCCTATGGAGGTCGGAGTCAGCAAAATGTTTTCGCATTCGGAGGAGAAAGTTCGTGATCGAAATTTCGTGATGAAATTCTGCCGCAACGAAACACGTCTTTGTTTTAATTATGTCCGCCGCAAAACCCTGTATCACGTCAGTGACGCTGTCTCCCCTACTTCTCGATAATACAAAATGTGCTGCTCTTCTTTGAACATTCTCGATGTAGTCCGTTGATTCTACCTGGTAATGATCCCACACTGCACAGCAGTATTCTAGAAGATGACGGACAACCGTAGTGTAGGCAGTCTCTCTAGCAGATCTGTTGCATCTTCAGCCTATAAAACGCAGTCTTTGGTTTGCATTCCCCACAACATTTCCTATGTGTTCTTTCCAATTTATGTTGTCCTTAATTGTGATTTCTGGTGTTTAGTTGAATTTACGGCCATTAGATTTGACGGATTTATCGTCTAACCGAAGTATAACCGATTCTGTTTAGCACTCATGTGGATTATCTAACACTTTTCATTATTTAGGACAAATTGCCAATTTTCGCACCATACAGATATCTTTTCTAACTAGCTTTGAAATTTGTTTTGATCTTCTGATGACTTTACTAGACGGTAAGTGACAGCATCATCTGCAAAGAACTTCAGACGGTTCCTCAATTGTCTCTGAAATCGTTTATATAGATAAGAAACAGCATTACCTTGGGAAACGCTGAAACTTACTTGTGTTTCACTCGATGTCTTCTCCAATTATTACGAATTGTGAAATCTGTGACAGGAAATGACGAATCCAGTCAGAGTACAGCCTGTGACAACATTCCATAAGCATGCACTTTGACTACAGGTTGCTTGTGAGTCACAGTGTCAAATGCCTTCTGGAAATCTAGAAAGACAAAATCAACTGGAAATCCATTGTCGACAGCACTCAGTACCACGTGTGAATAAAGAGCTAGTTGTGTTTAGCAAGAACGGTGTTATCTAAATCCGTGTTAAATGTTTGTCAACAGACTTCTCTTCGAGATAATTCATAATGTTCGAACACAATATATGTTCCAAAATCCTGCTGCAAATTGACGTTAGTATTGTGGCCCTGTAATTTCATGGAATACTGCTACTGCATTTCTTGAGTACTGGTGTGACCTGTGCAAGTTTCCAGTCTTTGAGTTACGGATTTATTGTCAGGGTGTCACAATATTCAGTTTCGCTACGACAATCCTGTGTCCACTAATCTCAGTATATGTCTTGGTGCTCGTTATTGTCTCAGGATTATTTGCTGCTAAGAGGTCAAGTGTGTTTCCACAACTGTTTACTTTACTAGTGGGCTCATGAACTTACTGTTCGAAATAATCTTGAGAGAATGAGTTCAGCACAATTTCGGACGATGTTCTATCTGTACCTCCGCATTTAAACATGTATTTTCGCCAACATATCGAGAGTAAACTGAAATCACAACCAACAACAATTTTGTGAGTCTGGTACGTGTTTGCAATTAGACTCAAGTTTTCTTTGAACCTTTCAACAGTTGTATCATCTGAGTTGAAAGGTCGGTAAAAGGATCCAATTACTATATTGTTCCGGTTGCCAAGAGTGAGCTAAACTCATACTGACTTACAGGAACTATCTACTTCAATTCCGCTAAAAGATTAACTATCGGTACTTCTAACACAAACAAACACGCCATCGCCAACTGTGTTTAGTCTATCCTCTTTTTCCCTCCGACCACCGTTAGGTCCTTTGCAAAAATTTCGACTGGACTTAACTCCGGCTTTAGCCAGCTTTCAGTGCCTATAACGATTTGAGCATTGGTACTTTCTAGTAACGTCTGGGGCTCCGGTACTTCCACAACACAGATAGGACAATTTACAACTGTTATACCGATGGTTCCTGGATCTATGTTCTTCTTGCGTTCGACCTGCACCCTTTGAGGCTGAAGCCCTTTCTGTGTTTCTCTGAGACCCTCTAACCTAAAAAGCCGCCAAGTCCAAGCTACACAGCCGCTGCTATCCGCGTAACCGCCTCCTGTGTGTAGTGGCTCCTGACGTACTTTGCGGAATATCATCGAATAGCGGTAATACTTAAAAACAATTCTTAATAATAATTATTATTGATTCTAAGTGGATATCGCTGGAAAATGGGGGTTTCGGGAGGGGAAAATTTAAAATCAAACACAACAATGGTAAAATGACGTAATTACGAACATATGGGAAACGTATACATACAGACTTTCGACAGAACAACGCAAGGAATTCTAAAAAGTTTTCAAAGTAGAAATAACAGGGTACAAGCAGTTGTACTTCAAAGATTCAAAAGGCAAACTGACTACCAACAACAAAACAACTCTTTATTACTAGCAAATTCCTTCAAAAACCTTTTAAACTGCGAGAAACTGACACAACGACTACCTTTTAGACAGCCTCAAAAGGAAAACCCACCTACAGAGTCACTGCATTAGACTCAACAATACAGCTGCCAGCCAAAAAACAACAGGGCGCCAGAAGAATACGGGATATTGGCTGAGATGTGAAAACTAGGAGGGAGCGAGCAGCTGAAACCGTTTACGAGGTTACGAAATACTGCTGGGAGAAAGGAGGAGTACCGGATGGCTGGAAGCAAGCCACAATCCATCCGCCACGTAAGAAGGGAGACAGGACGGACACCACCATTTACCCAGCTCCCTGCTGAGACTTCGACTGAGTAAGACAGAACACCAAGCGGGAGAGACAACTGGCAAGTGTCAAGCGGGGTTGAGGAAAAATAGTTTTTGCCCAGAGCATATTCCTAACTTGAAAACAATCATCAGGATCAGTACAATGCAGAGACAACACAGTCGTTACATTCACAGATTTCAAAAAAACTTACAGTTCTGTAAACAGAGCAGAGTTTCCTTAACACTTGAAGAAGCAGGTGCTGACAAAATCAGCAGACTGTCAGTCAAACAGACACTTACAGACACAACTTCGAAAGTTAAATTACTAAGGATCTCAGACAAGGTCACGAGAGAGATGAATAAATAACTACAAGAGAAAAACATCGACCGAATCCATCTAGTAGAAAGAGCAAGAACTGACGTGGAATATCTTGTTTTTTTTTCTGACTATATTGCTATGATTTCTAAGGATAAAACAGATACAAAGATAATGATAGAAACGCTGTACAAAATTTCATCTACAACCTGACGACAAATATCGGAAACGAAAACAGAATGCATTGAACATAAACACAATAGAAAAAAATATATACCAGTACAAGATGAAAACGTCCAAAGAGTTGATATGTTTAAGTATCGAAGAGAATGGATACAATCAAATGGGTTAGACAATACTACAAGCAAAGAAAGATCAAGGAAAATGGAATTAGCAAACAAAATGCCCGAAAAGTTATATAATAAGAAATAAGTATCATTCCAGGCAAAAATTTAACACTATGCAACAGTAATTAAACCGGGTGCAATATGCACGTTTGAATGCCGAACACTGAGTACAAGAGGTGAATAAGAACTTCAGGGCCACAAAAGAACATAGGTAATATCTTGACGAAGAGGAGAAAAGAAAAGCTACAGAGAAACATAGGGACAATCGCAGACACAATAAGAAAGAGGAGATGAAAGTTTTACGGTCATATTTATAGAATGAATCACAACAGGCTAACGGAGAAAATCTTTAATTTCATTTCGAAATTAAGAAACACCACGAGATGGCTGGAAGACACAAGAAAGGATCTAAGAAAACTAAACCTCACAGGAGACACCAGACAGGACAGGGAAAATTTCAGGCTAGTGATCAACACTGCAAAATTTCTTATCCGACAACAGATATCACAACCTGGGAGGTTGATGTCAAATAAACAGAGGTAGGCCGTCAGCCAATGCATACAGAGATTCTGGGAAGGGTACAAACAATGTACCAGTGTCTTAGGTTCCAAGCTGTCTATAGCTGACCGAATTCAGTAATAAAAAACTTGAGAAACTTAAGCTGGACGTAAGTAGGAAATAAGGAGGAATCAACACAGAATTCCTAAAAGAAGCACTGAAGAGGTAAGGAAAATTCACGAGAAAATGCCAAATGTTGGAACCCGTCACGAGAATTGAGCTACATATTTCAGATCAAGATATCTTGTCCACGTTTCACTATCTTCAGCGTTTCTGCACTAAGGGAGTGCAGTTCTTTGTTACAGGATGTCTATTCTTGATGTCACATTCTGTACTACTGCGTCAAATAAGAAATTCTGGAATCGACAACTAAACTTGACATAGATATCTCAAGTACAGAGACAAGTAATAAAAAATCCTAAAAAGTAATGACAATACACAGTTAATGAAATGTCAGGGAAAATAACGAACCGTGCAATAGAGACCTACAATTTACCTATATAGGCATAGCCGTCCTCTTAGGTTCCTGCGTAACCACACCCTCACAAATCGTGCCGTTTGTGGTAAAATACTGAAAAATATTCGTGAGAATCAAGATTATAAATATGACTGCTAACCGTTCCAGTCGCAGCAGTTATGCTGTTCTTTAGATTCCTGCCTGACCTCCCCTTCGGAAATCATATCTTATTGGGAAAGAAGTAGCCAAATATTTCACGAGAACCAAGATTACAATCACGATTGCTGCTTGATTTACTAACAGCAGTTTAAGCTGTGCGCTTAGGTTTCTCCCTAACCACGCTATCGGAAATTGCGACATATTTGCAATAAACGGCACAGTTAACGTCAGGCACTAAGAGAACCAAAAAAAAAAAAAAATGTTCAAATGTGTGTGAAATCCTAAGGGCCCAAACTGCTGAGGTCATCTGTCCCTACACTTACACACTGCTTAAACTAACTTATGCTAAGAACAACACACACACCCATGGTAGAGGGAGGACTCGCGATTAGTGACATGGCGCCTCTAACCGCGCGGCCTAAGACAACCAGAGATAACATTTAATGACGGGGCTCTTTCATCTTTCGCATCGTGGGCCAATGATGCCACACACGACGTCGCTGGTCAAAGCTGACGGGTGGAACAGGACACTAGAACTGAACCGAAATAGTACTTAGTGCTGGAATTCATCTATAACCTTGTAGAGATTCTTTTAGAAATAAATTACTTCTTGCCATTGACACATGGAAGACGTGTGTTTCAAGAAACCGCGACAATGTACTAGCCTTGTCGAGAATTATCCAAACAAGCGACTGAACATAGCACTTGGCGTGGCAGCTTTGTAGGAGCATTTATAATTTGCAGACGCCCGATCTTCCTGTAATTCATAAAATTAATGTTCCTCCTACACAGACTGTGTTAGACAGTTTCGTATGAATAATCCGTTCGACTGGTTTGTAAATTATTCTAAATATAGCTGCTGTGTTGAAGATCTCTGTATTTATGAAACATGCACGAGTCGAGAATTAATGTTACACATGCACAGAAATGTGCAATCGTTTCGGTGCCTGTGCTTTGGCAGAGACCAGGGGCCCTATCCTGTATCGTTCTTACCGATCGGTGTAGTAGGTTACTCTCGGTAGTGACGTCATTTTCGATTCTTTATTGTACAGAGAGGTTTGGGATTTCTGTCTGGCCCTGTCGATCGGTGAGCTTTGGTTTATGCACACCTATAATATGTTACTTTAAACATGTTTAGCGGTTTTAGTTTGGATTTAGTGATTGTGTTACTAAAGAATCACCAGAGGACGCATCTAGTTAAAAGTGAGTTCATAATAGACTATTTTCATTTGTTAGAAATATGGTTAGGATAGTTTGTTACTGTGAATGATTACATTAAAAAAACCGTTTTCGGTCAATATTCTCTCAAAATATGTGTTATTTTTATGCATATAACAGTTTAAAGATAAATATCAAGACATTCACTCTGCTTACGTATATTACATTACTGAACTGATGTTACTAGTGCCTTTGTCTACTCTTTCCCACAAATGGGTTAGTTAGTAATTATCGAAACGTGTTTACAGCTTTCAAGTAGCAATGGAATGCAAATATGTGCAACCCGTTATTAGAAACCTTCCAAACTATCATGCATTTATGATTACGCAGCACCGTTTGGCAACGAAGTCAGCCTACGTTCCTCTACATAATATTACAAGATTTGATCGCTGTGTGGCCGTTGTTCTTGTGGTCAAGTGGTTAGCGCGCGAGATGGCGATACGAAAGGACACGGGTTCGCGCATCAGTGGATGGAATAAATTTTTTTTCCTCTACATATATATGCAACACGTTTTGAGACATTGTTACTCGTGTAAGTTAAGATTTTTCTGCAATATTCGTTATTACTTACCTGTGAAACACGTATGTTGTGTGGCGGCGATGGCGAGGCATTGCAGAGTCTCTGACCAGAGAGCTATTTGTCATTCATAGTCTGCGCTTGACCGCGCGAGAGTTGCGAGCAGCAGTCTGTCGGTAGCAGCAGCCCAGTGCAGTTGTCTGTTGCGCTCTGTCGGTAGCAGTAGTCGAGTTCAGTTGCTAATGGCAGTCTGTTAGCAGTAGTGGTCTTGTACGGTCGCGAGAGAGTCGCGAGCGGGACGCAGTCGCAGGCGTCGACATGGGTCTCTGGTCAAGATGCTGAATGAGGTATATTGTTAATTAAGGTCACCAAGCTGCATTGCGCACATCAGATAATGTAAAGTTTATTTATTGTAATTAGTTTTCAACAAGTGCCCCAATAATAATTTTGATTTCAAAGCAAATTTTAACAAAAGAACCATTTAATTGAACGAACGATTTCCTTCCATTTCCTTTAAAGAAAAGTTTCAGTTAAATTTCAAAAAAAAAAAAAAAAATACTTGCGATGCATTTCCTCCAAGCCGTGGCCAACAATAAGAGCAGAAATTTGACATGCAGTTTCGAATGAGGTAAGAAATTAATTATGATTTTTTGCACAGGGCCAAAGACCGATATTTCGGTTTAATTGAGTTTACATTGTCACTGAAGTCTCATTAGCATTGAATTGTTTTTCATTATTTTCGTGAGAGCTTACACCTTGAGTCAGATTGCGATTCTCATTTTTATTGTCATTAAATTTAATTGCTAGGGAGGTTACGCTTGGTTCCCATCTATTATATTTCCGTCTTTCAAAATTTTTGTTGGGAGGTTACACCTGTAAGAGCGCACTTCCTCAGTAATGATTTCGTGATTTCTGTGTGTTTAAAACACGATATATAAAATTACTGTGAAACAATCGACAGTGACCTTTATATTTCTTCTTGTCAGAAATAATTCACCATTTCTTCCGAATATGTAGCGCTTTCCGAGTATGCGGTTTGACAGGAATCTAAGAGCACAACTTAAATTACTTGGAATGTAACTAGCAAAGTCATCTTCACAATCTTGCTTGTCACAAGTATTTATCTGCGAGAGAATCCTCAACAACAGTAGACAGAGATGAAAGATCTCTTCCGTAATATTTTTGACTGTTGCAGCATATACGAAACATTTTCATTCATTTTCATTCGACGAACTGCAGGAGCTCTCGAAAATGCGTTTTCTTTTTTTTTCAGTTTTGTTTTTAAGACCCAGATCGTTGACGCATCACATAGGTAGGTGGGCTACTTAATCATTTGGATCTCTAGAGCGTGTTATAACCACATTCTGTTTATCTTCTTATTCTTTGAAACTTTCATAATCAATATTTCGGGTGTTTTTATAGATGTATTAGGACAATGTGGTATTAGACGCTATTCCTAACTCATATTCCGAAACGTAAAATCCAAAACACGTTGTCAGTGTGAATTAGAATACGATGACGTAATGCGGCATTTACGACAATCTGCAGAATACAGTCAAATACCCTATCGTTATTATGCATGCATGGAAACATGCGGTCAGGGAAACTGTAAAAATTTCTATGCATTTAAGCTGAGAATCATGAAAATGAATATACTGCGTCTGATACTGTTAGGGAGGAGCCCAGGGCGATGAAGGCGGGCACGTCAGCTCGATGGAATGCGGCGTCATGCGTTATGGCAACGTAAACGCGATTTTCGGTACTTGGAAGAATAGCGCGCCTGTGTAGTCTGCTAGCCGCCTTGTGTTCGTGGCTGTGCGCGCTGCAGTGCGCATGCGCGGATCTGTGGCCGCTTGCTTTTGATTGGCTTGCGCGACGCGAACCGACAACAGCGCTTCGGTTCTCCAGACCCGAACGGTACCGCTTCCAAAACGCATACTGAATAATGCAGGGGCTCTGATTCGAGTACTGGACCGTTTGGTGCTCTTGAGTAGCGAAAAGATCGGCACCATGGCGGAAAGATACAGAATAGGCGCCCAGAAGCTGGTTGATGACTCCACACATACAGCTGCCGCTGCTCCTGCTCCCTGCTGTTGCCGCATTTCTGTGTTTTTTGAAGCTTTGCTGGTAATGGGGGCAGGACAGTCACCTTGGTCACCTTTCGACTCGAACCGTTGCTGAGCTACGGCGTGAGCCGATGAGGAGAGCCGTGTATTGTTGACAGCTGCGTCACGTCTTGATTTGTCTTGTGTACTCTAAGGGGGTACAGTTGACTGATACAGTCATTTTCGAAATGGCCTTACTCCAATGAGTTACGAAAGATAACAGATATTTTTGCGTGCAAAGGGATTTATTCTAGATATTGTAAACGTGTTTTTATGGCCAAGTTACAGCGACGTCATTTATGAAAAGACTTCACTCCTGGAATAGCGCCCTTTCAACGGTGATCATACTCGCATGCCTTCTACCGAATACTTAATGCACTATATCTTACGGTTCGCTTTTCGTAGTTCACTTATTGTTACTTCCGAGTATGTGTTGTGAAATGTAAAATAGCTTCAAGCACTGGATTGGAAACTAGTGAAAGCGCCAAGAAAACAACGAAAGAAAGACAAAATGTTGGAAATTATGAACAGAATGATATAAAAACAGCAATAGTGAACTGTCATGAGCGTACTAAACATTAGAACCCCGTTTGTTTCTACATTTTGAACATAGTAACTCATAGTCACGTGTTGTGGCTTCTAAACACATAGAAGGATTGCAGAAGCAAACATTCGATGTTTTATTTCCGAAAGTGTCTGTCGTTTTTAATTTTGAAAATACTTACACTGGTCACGTAGCTATTAACAGGAAGAAAGATCGAGACATTCAAGACTATTATATTCGCCATGAATATAGGTATTTCTATGATGTCCTTATCAGTTTAAGTTATTTCTTTGAATAGTGGAAAGCCCATCCTGCTACATTTCATATACTCACCTGCAGAATGTTTTTTTTTTTTCTCCCCTGAAAATTTAAAGTCTTGGAGTAATGCCTTTCCATTGATAAAAACAGTAAGATCGATCAGTCGAGGCGAATCCTTCACTAGGTTAAACTGATAGACGTGGTACATCTATTTTTGTTTCGTTACACAGTCTCGTTCCACAGCACCAGGCTGAGGAGCAAGTCTAGGGTAATGCAACAGGACGGTACGTCAAACTAATGTCTGACACCTTAATGGCTCTGAGCACTATGGGACCTAACATCTGTGGTCATCAGTCCACTAGAACTTAAGACTACTTAAACCTAACTAACCTAAGGACATCACACACATCCATGTCCGAGGCAGGATTCGAACCTGCGTCCATAGCGGTCACGCGGTTCCAGACTGAAGCGCCTAGAACCGCACGGCCACACCGGCCGGCGACACCTTAATATCAGGTAAAATTTGTACGAGTAGTACCCAATGTGAAGCCGCTAAGTAATGTCTAGCGTAGTCAACAATACTACAAATGAATCTGCTCAATTTTTATACAGGCACTCAAGTCAGTACAGAAGGATTGAGTCATGAAAATACTTCAGGCCACACTTGAAAGGATGGGGATTGCTGCCGATATTTGTTAATTCTCGTGGTAATTTAATGTAAATGGAGAATACTACATGTCCGAGTCAAGGAGGTGCGATCGAAATGCTGGGTTGATTTCTCCCTAGTGTTAACTGAATGAAGGCTGCTAATTATCGGAGAAAACCACGCATTGTTAACAACAAACGAAGTTGAAATATACATTTAGAGGCCCGCGCTAGAAGTCCCAGACTCCTGAACAGGGGTCGACCACAGTTTCGTGAACTTTCACCACATTTTGCTCTATCTGCCGTTTTCTGAGCCAAGAAGAGCCTTTGAGAATGAGAAAAGCAACAGCAGAATATAACATCGCAATTCATAAGCTAATCAGCACAAGCAAAGCAGACTAATTCTCGTGTTGGGCTATCACTTATTTCAGATACATACAGCGCTGTTAAGTTTTTGAACAAAATACTAAACGTGCGCTGTCTATTTCAGCTTACCACCTACCAGAACAACGAATTTTGATTGTTCGGACTGACTATTATATGCCTATTATCTCTGATTGAAACGTCAGTTGTAGTTCGGTTGTTCGCCACAAACTGTAAAAATATTTTAATTTAGCATCAATTCCTTTTGTACAACGCACGAACTTAAACGCCTTCAACTCCTCTGTTTGACACAGTGCTCATGTTCCACTCAGTATGCTTCACTACCAAAAAAAATCAGTCAGAAAACAGATACATCTTACAATTTGCTTTGATACTCCGCAAGCCACCTGGTGGTGTGTGGCAGAGGATACTTATGGCACCACTGACTGATTCCTCCTTTCTTGTTTTCTCGGAAAATATACGTTTTCGGACAACATATATGGTGATGAAAAATGCTCAGTTTACAATTGTAAGTAGGTTGTTTAAATTTTTATATTGGTAACGCCACGTAGCGCTCTGTATGAAAATCACTGGCTGTGCTGTGTGCAGTCTGTGGCTAGTTTGCATTGTTGTCTGCCATTGTAGTGTTGGGCAGCTGGATGTGAACAGCGCATAGCGTTGCGCAGTTGGAGGTGAGCCGCCAGCTGTGGTGGAT
The DNA here is from genome assembly GCF_023864345.2 of Schistocerca serialis cubense. Taxonomy (NCBI): domain Eukaryota; kingdom Metazoa; phylum Arthropoda; class Insecta; order Orthoptera; family Acrididae; genus Schistocerca; species Schistocerca serialis. The sequence goes on from NC_064648.1 coordinate 104,493,295, forward strand.
GTGGGGAGAGAAATGGCGAAATTTTGAAATTTGTAAGACTGGATGTCATGAACTGCTATATATATATATTATGACTTTTGATGACTATTAAGGTAAATATATTGTTTGTTCTCTATTAAAATCTTTCATTTGCTAACTATGCCTATCAGTAGTTATTGCCTTCCGTAATTTGAATCTTTTATCTAGCTGGCAGTAGTGGCGCTAACTCTATTGCAGTAGTTCGAGTAACCAAGATTTTTGTGAGGTAAGTGATTTGTGAAACGTATAGGTTAATGTTAGTCAGGGCCATTCTTTTGTAAGGATTTTTGAAAGATTGCGTTGCGCCAAAAAATATTGTGTGTCAGTAATTTTTCTAAGGGGACGTTTCATACGTCGATCCTTAGCCGAGGATACCTCACTGGAAACTTCTGATTTTTTCTTGTATTTTGTGTAATTAGTGTAGCTTTTGTTTATTGCTAGCGCGTAATTGTAGAGAGAATTTCCTTTGTAGTTGTAGTTTTTCATTCTTGTACAGTAAAACAGTTGTGGCATGCATGTAGATTTGCACCAAGTACTTCGCAGCTGCGCTTGCAATTAACGAGATATCATTTTCAATGCAATGTTAATGCTTCTTCTTATTATGCTCTTCAAATTGTGCTTTTCTGTGTTATCATGTGAAATATTGTGACAATAATGGCGTGTGAAAAACGTAATACTAGGCTCCAAAGTAAACTGAGAAATGACAGTGAAGACGAAAGCAGTGTGTTAGCGCCACCGTGTAATGAATTAACGAATGTTCAAAGTAGTAATTTGGTAATTGTGCATAGGGAAATGGAGTGGGCGGTAGACAATGGTGTAGACAGTGAAACAATTAGCGAACAGGGAAGAATTATCTATCGGTCGGTCGGCAACAGCGCGCCTCAGGAATCGGGAATGATAGGACACTATTTTGCAAATACTGCAGATTCAGGTTTTGGGTCCTCACCGTTTTCTCAAATAAGTCAAGACACATTTTCTGCTAGTCAAAATGTGAATGTTGCTAGTGCTAGTGCTACAAAAGTTAGACACAATGGAAAAAAAATCTTCAAAAGTTAGACACAACGCTTGAACAAAATCAGAAACAAATGGGACAAAATCTTCAAAAGTTAGACACAATGGAACAAAATCTTCAAAAGTTAGACACAATGGAACAACACCAGAGACAAACACAGCAACATTTAGATGCAATGGAACAAAATCTTCAAAAATTAGACACCACACTTGAACAAACACGTGAAGATTTAACTACTGATCGAATCGAAATGTCAAAAACTCTGTAATGACGTAAATACACAAATTTGTGAGCATTTCCAACCTATTTTTTCGCGCCATGAAAATGCATTACAGAATTACAAAGCAGCCATAAAGGAAAATCACGACACCTTGCAAGCTAAAATTGACTCAGTTGCATCTACCGATTCGGTTACGCAACTTGCAAAAACTCAGGAAAACTTAAAGGACACTGTAGATACTCTTGAAATTAGTTCAGAAAGACACATGGAGGAAATTAGTTCATTATCAGAGAAAGTAGTTGAACTTTCGGATCATCTAAATAATTTATCTACGAAGGTAGATGATAATCTGAATGACACAAAACCGGTAGTCTTTAATGACACAGAAGAGTGCGAACAAATTAGGAAATTCGAACAAAATCAGAATCAAATTAATACGCAACACCAAAGAGAAATCCGGGAAGAACAAGATCAGTTGACACAGGTAATACAGGAATTACATGTTTTAGAAGCCACTCGCGCTCCAATACGGGAAGAGGGACATGGAAATACGGAACAGCCACAAAATAATAACTCAGGGCACTTTGGAAATTATGAAAGAAATTGGCAAGGTACACCGAATTTTGAGATGGTACCGCCGAAACGACGACGTAACAATGACCGACGTGCGACTCGCCGACATGATGATTTTGACTATAAGCTGTTCACTACTACACGTAAATTCAAAACATTTAAGAATTCTGGCAACGACATTCATCCACAAGCAAGGCTCCATCAATTCTCTCATTGTTTTCCTCCCAACTGGTCATTAGAGCACAGATTAGAATTTATGTGTGGCTATTTAGAGAATGAACCAGCTGTAAGAATGCGATCGGTCATTCACGATTGCAACAGTGAAGGAGAATTTTATCATGCCTTCCTCTCAGCATATTGGTCTCAAGCTACACAAGACCGAGTAAAACATAGCATCATAATGATGAAACATTTCGAACAATCGGAATTTTCTAGTCTTGTCAAATATTTCGAAGACATGTTGCACAAGAATCAGGACCTGTCAAACCCATACAGCCCCTCAGAACTAATCCGCATTTGCTTAATCAAATTACCTGAACATTTGTGACATATTATTTTGGCAGGACGTTGCACAGACGACATTGAAGCTGAAGGGACTGTTACAAGAATTGGAAATTGACACTGACAATCGCGGAACGCGAAAACAGGAGCACAACAATTACAGGTCACATCCGTCACAATTCCGCGATGACAGAAATAATAACTGGACACGACAAGGCTATTCTTACAACGTAAATCGTGACCAAAACAGACACCACCAGTATGACAACCACTGGCAGGGTAATAGTTACAGAGAAAGATCGCATTTCCGTAGTAATGAATATGACAGAGACAATCATAGAAACAGACAATATGGCAACCAGAACTATTATTATCACGGGAGACAGAATAACTTCAGACATAACGGTCCACCGTTCAGTGACAATTCAGGGAGAAATTCTCCACCACTTAACCGACAAGAAAGAAACTACAGGAACTACCGACATGACGACAGACGATATAATCATAACGACAGGCCTGAACTTCATCAGAACTGGCTAGATTCAAACAAGGCAGGGCCCTCTCGACAAGGTGAATTTGTAGAAGTTAGATCTCCTAATCCCAATAACGCAGCGCACCAACAAAGAGACAGACAATGACTCGCACCGCAGGCAGCCACGTGCGCCGGCTGGCTCAGAGAAAAATAATATAGACGCTAACCTTGAGAAAAATTTCAGTATTCCTTACCGACATATACAACATGATAATTGCTTAGAAGATGAAACTCTGCGCACTAGAAAGGGTAAAAGATTGCACCACATTTCACATGTAAACCGTTTATTGAAAGATAATCTGCTTTTTAACTTTGTCTTTGGCATAAAACTTTTCACTTCACATTACTAGTATGCTTTGTCAGACTTAAGAAACTGTTACCATGCAACAATGTTTGAAGTTAAATATCCAGTAAAGAACCTGGGCAACATATTTAGACAGTAATTACGAATGCATTGTTATAGTGAACAGACGACACAGTGTTGTACATTCTTGCAACAAGTTGCACGATTACGTAACGACTATCAAGCTTACATACTTAGAACTTATACTGCTAATTAGATTTTAATGCAACTTTCTGGTTTACTTGAAAAGATACTCTTTATTTGAAGTACATTCGGTGAGATTAAAGATGACTTAGCATTTGGTTTCTTTGATAGCTACACGATTATATCACGACGCTATTAATATGTGACACAATTTACATTGTTGCATTTGCGGTGTATCTGTTTTAAATCTGCGCAGTTTTTCTGTATTATTCAGGAAAGTAATACAGGTTTTAGTAGTAACTTTTGTGGTATAGCTAAAATGAGACAGCCTTTTTCGTATCACAACAATACGTCACATTATGGTATATTCTTGATCACGGTAAGGTACGTAACAACTACAATATATATACGCAAAGCATTTCACTTTCGTTAATGATGAGGTAAGTACATTGACTCCAGCAGAACTTTGCTTACAGAGGACGATAGCTACGACACTTCCACATAATTATCTTACAGCAAGACGCACATTTAGCGCTACAGAACACGCATTTGAGTAATTAATTTTGTACTTAAACCATTTATTTTTCAAGATTTTTGAATTACAACATCCCATTATTGTAATCTGTAACACCTGAGGGTATAATTACATTAATATTCGGGGCGATCCACGCCTACATTGTGTACCATGTGTTTGGCAAGCACAAGGAGCCCTAGCTAATATGCTATTATACAACTTTACACATCGGTACCATATTTCTCTAACACACAAATTACACAGCTAAGTGATCATTTAACTGCAGTGATGCATCAGAATCTAATACTGCTGTCCCAGCAAGGCTCAAAGCACAAACTCTTAGAAGAGTTACTCCTCTTGTATATAATTCGGAATTGTGCCTCTTGTATTCGATCCCAATGCAATTTCTGTGTTAAATCGTCAATGTGAAGGTCCAAGGGATACAGTAAACATGCAGTGGTGCATCGGAATCTAATACCGCTCTCCCAGGAAAGGCTCAAAGCAAAAACTCTTAGAAGAGTTACTCCTCTTGTATATAAGTCGGCATTGCGCCTTTTGTATTCAATCCCAAAGCAATTTCTGTGTTTCATCTTTAACTTGAAGGTCCAAGGGATACAGTAAACCTGCAGTGGTGCATCGGAATCTAATACTGCACTCCCAGGAAAGGCTCAAATTAAACTCTTAGAAGAGTTAATCCTCTTGTAAAAAAGTCGGCACTGACCATTTTGTATTCAATCCCGATGCAATATCTGTGTTTCATCGTCAATGTGAATGTCCAAGGGATACAGTACATCTACAGTGGTGCATCGGAATTTAATACTGCTCTCCCAGGACAGGCTAAAGGCACAAACTTTTAGAAGAGTTACTCCTCTTGTATATAAGTCGTCATTGCGCCTTTTGTATTCAATCCCAGTGCAATTTCTTTATTTCATCGTCAATGTGAAGGTTCAAGCGATACAGTAAACCTGCAGTGGCGCATCGGAATCTAATACTGCTGTCCCAGGAAAGGCTCAAAGCACAACCTCTTAGAAGATTTACTCCTCTTGTATATAAGTCAGTATTGTGCCTTTTGTATTCAATACCAATGCAATTTCTGTGTTTCATCGTCCATGTGAAGGTCCAAGGAATACAGTAAACCTGCAGTGGTGCATCGGAATCTAGTACTCCTCTCCCAGGAAAGGTTCAAACTCTTAGAAGAGTTACTCCTCTTGTAAATAAGTCGGCATTGTGCCTTTTGTATTCAATGCCGAAGCAATATCAGTGTTTCATCGTCAATTTGAAGGTGCAAGGAATACAGTAAACCTGCAGTGGTGCATCGAAATCTAGTACTGCTCTCCCAGGAAAGGTTCAAAGTAAACTCTTAGAAGAGTTACTCTTCTATTATATAAGGCTGCATTGTGCCTTTTGAATACAATCCCGATACAATTTCAGTGTTTCATCGTCAATGTGAAGGTCCAAGGGATACAACAACCCTGCAGTGGTGCATCGCACTCTAATACTGCTGTCCCAGGAAAGGCTCAAAGCACAATTCCTTAGAAGAGTTACTATTCTAGTATATAAGTCGGCATCGTGCCTTTTGCATTTAATCCCGATGCAATTTCTGTGTTACATCGTTAATGTGAAGGTCCAAGGGATATAGTAAACCTGCAGTGGAGCATCGGAATCTAATACAGCTCTCCCAGGAAAGGCTCAACGCACAAACTCTTACGAGAGTTGCTCTGCTTGTATATAAGACGGCATTGTGCCTTTTGTATTCAATCCCGATGCAATTTCCGTGTTTAATCGATAATGTGAAGGTCCAAATGATTCAGTTAACCCGCAGTGGTGCATCGGAATCTAATACTGCTCTCCCAGGAAAGGCTGATAGCACAAATTCTTAGAAGAGTTACTCCTCTAGTATATAAGACAGCAGTGTGCATTTTGTAATCAATCCCGATGGAATTTCTGTGTTTCATCGCAATGTGAAGGTCCAAGGGATACAGTAAACCTGCAGTGGTGCATCGGAAAATAATACTGCTGTCCCAGGAAAGGCTCAAAGGACAACCTCTTAGAGGAGTTACTCCCCTTGTATATAAGACGGTATTGTGCCTTTTGTTTTCAATAGCGATGCAATTAATATGTTTCATCGTCCATGGGAAGGTATAAGGGATCCAGTAAACCTGCAGTGGTGCATCGGAATCTAGTACTGCTCACCCAGGAAAGGTTCAAAGTAAACTCTTAGAAGAGTTACACCTCTTGCAAATAAGTCGGCATTGTGCTTTTGTATTCAATCAAGATGCAATTTCTGTGTTTCATCGTCAATGTGAAGGTGGAAGGGATACAGTAAACCTGCAGTGGTGCATCGGAATCTAATACAGCTCTCCCAGGTAAGACTAAAGCACAAATTCTAAGAAGAGTTACTCCTCTTGTATAAAAGGCTGCATTGTGCATTTTGTATTCAATCCCGATGCAAATTATGTGTTTCATCGCCAATGTGAAGGTCCACGGAATACAGTAAACCTGCAGTGGTGCATCGGAATCTAATACTGCTCTCCGAGGAAAGGCTCAAAGCAGAAACCTTATGAAGACTCACTCCTCTTGGAAAAGGCGGCATTGTGCCTTTTGTATGCAATCACGATGCAATTTCTGTGTTTTTCCGTCAATGTGAAGGTCCAAGGGATACAGTAAACCTGCAGTGGTGCATCGGAATCTAATACTGCTCTCCCAGGATACGATAAAAGCACAAACTCTCTAGAAGAGTTACTCCGCTTGTAAACAAGTCGACATTGTGCCTTTTGTATTCAAAATCGATGCAATTTCTGTGTTTCATAGTCAATGTGAAGGTCCAAGAAATACAGTCAACCTGCAATGGTGCATCGAAATCTAATACTCCTGTCCCAGGAAAGCCTCAAAGGACAACCTCTTAGAGGAGTTACTACCTTTGTATATAAGTCGGTATTATGCCTTTTGTATTCAATACCGAAGTTATTACTGTGTTTCATCGTCCATGTGAAGGTCCAAGGGATACAATAAACCTGCAGTAGTGCATTGGAATCTAACACTGCTCTCCCAGGAAAAGCTCAAAGCACAAACTCTTAGAAGAGTTACTCCTCTTGTACTTAAGTCGGCATTGTACCTTTCGACTACAAACCCGATGCAATTTCTGTGTTTCATCGTCATTGTGAAAGTCCAAGGGATACAGTAAACCTGCAGTGGTGCATCGGAATCTAACACTGCTCTCCCAGAAAAGGCTCAAGGCACAAACTCTTAGAAGAGTTACTCCTCTTGAACATAAGTCGGCATTATGCTTTTTGTTTTCAATACCGGTGCAATAACTGAGATTTATCGTCCATGTGAAGGTCCAAGGGATACAGTAAACCTGCAGTGGTGCATCGGAATCTAATACTGCTCTCCCAGGTAAGGCTAAAGCACAAATTCTTATAAGAGTTACTGCCCTTGTGTGTAAGTAGGCATTGTGCCTTTTGTATTCAATCCCGGTGCTACTTCTGTGTTTCATCGTCAATGTGAAGGTCCAAGGGATACAGTAAACATGCAGTGGTGCATCGGAATCTAATACTGCTCTCCCAGGAAAGGCTCAAAGCAAAAACTCTTAGAAGAGTTACTCCTCTTGTATATAAGTCGGCACTGCGCCTTTTGTATTCAATCCCGAAGCAATTTCTGTGTTTCATCTTTAACTTGAAGGTCCAAGGGATACAGTAAACCTGCAGTGGTGCATCGGAATCTAATACTGCAGTCCCAACAAAGGCTCAAATTGAACTCTTAGAAGAGTTAATCCTCTTTTTAAAATGTAGGCAATGACCATTTTGTATTCAATCCCGATGCAATATCTGTGTTTCATCGTCAATGTGAAGGTCCAAGGGATACAGTACATCTACAGTGGTGCATCGGAATCTAATACTGCTCTCCCAGGACAGGCTAAAGGCACAAACTCTTAGAATAGTTACTCCTCTTGTATATAAGTCGTCATTGCGCATTTTGTATTCAATCCCGGTGCAATTTCTGTGTTTCATCGTCAATGTGAAGGTTCAAGCGATACAGTAAACCTGCAGTGGTGCATCGGAATCTAACACTGCTCTCCCAGGAAAGGCTCACAGCACAAACTCGTAGAAGAGTTACTCCTCTTGAATATAAGCCAGCATTATGCCTTTTGTATATAATACCGATGCAATTACTGTGTTTCATCGTCCATGTGAAGGTCCAAGGGGTACAGTAAACCTGCAGTGGTGCATCGGACTCTAGTACTGCTCTCCCAGGAAAGGTTCAAATTCTTAGAAGAGTTACTCCTCTTGTAACTAATTCGGCATTGTGCCTTTTGTATTCAATCCCGGTGCAATATCAGTGTTTCATCGTCAATTTGAAGGTCCAAGGAATACAGTACACCTGCAGTGGTGCATCGAAATCTAGTACTGCTCTCCTAGGAAAGGTTCAAAGTGAACTCTTAGAAGAGTTACTCCTCTATTATATATGGCTGCATTGTTCCTTTTGAATACAATCACAATGCAATTTCAGTGTTTCATCGTCAATGTGAAGGTCCAAGGGATACAGCAAACCTGCAGTGGTGCATCGGACTCTAATACTGCTGTCCCAGGAAAGGCTCAAAGCACAAATTCTTAGAAGAGTTACTCCTCTAGTATATAAGTCGGCATCGTGCCTTTTGCATTTAATCCCGATGCAATTTCTGTGTTACATCGTTAATGTGAAGGTCTAAGGGATATAGTAAACCTGCAGTGGAGCATCGAAATCTAATACTGCTCTTCCAGGAAAGGCTGATGGCACAAATCATTAGAAGAGCTATTGCTCTTGGATATAATTCGGGATTGAGCATTTTGTATTCAATCCCGATGCTATTTCTGTGTTTCATCGTTATTTGGAGGGTCCAAGGGATACAGTAAACCTGCAGTGCTGCATCGGAATATAATACAGCTCTCCCAGGTAAGGCTCAACGCACAAACTCTTCCAAAAGGTACTCCTCTTGTATATAAGACGGCATTGTTCCTCTTGTATTCAATCCCGATGCAATTTCCGTGATTGATTGATAATATGAAGGACCAAGGGATACAGTAAACCTGCAGTGGTGCATTGGAATCTAATACAGCTCTCCCAGGAATGGCTCAACACCCAAACTCTTACAAGACTTACTCCACTTGTATATAAGACGGCATTGTGCCTTTTGTGTTCAATCCCGATGCAATTTCCGTGTTTCATCGATAATGTGACGTTCCAAATGATACAGTAAACCTGCAGTGGTGCATCGGAATCTGATTCTGCTCTCCCAGGAAAGGCTGATAGCACAAATTCTTAGAAGAGTTATTCCTCTAGTATATAAGACAGCAATGGGCCTTTTGTAATTAATCCTGATGGAAGTTCTGTGTTTTATCGCAATGTGAAGGTCGAAGAGATACACTAAACCTGCAGTGGTGCATCGGAATCTAATACTGCTGTCCCAGGAAAGGCTCAAAGCACGATGTCTTAGAAGATTTACTCCCCTTGTATATAAGTCGGTATTGTGCCTTTTGTATTCAATACCAATGCAATTTCTGCGTTTCATCGTCCATGTGAAGGTCCAAGGTATACAGTAAACCTGCAGTGGTGCATTGGAATCTAGTACTGCTCTCCCAGGAAAGGTTCAAACTCTTAGAAGAGTTACTCCTCTTGTAAATAAGTCGGCATTGTGCCTTTTGTATTCAATCCCGATGCAATATCAGTGTTTCATCGTCAATTTGAACCTGCAGTGGTGCATCGAAATCTAGTACTGCTCTACCAGGAAAAGTTCAAAGTAAACTCTTAGAAGATTTACTCCTCTATTATATAAGGCTGCATTGTGCCTTTTGAATACAATCCCGATGCAATTTTAGTGTTTCATCGTCAATGTGAAGGTCCAAGCGATACAACAAACCCGCTGTGGTGCATCGGACTCTAATACTGCTGTCCCAGGAAAGGCTCAAAGCACAACTCCTTAGAAGAGTTACTCCTCTAGTATATAAGTCGGCATTGTGCATTTGCAACATCGTTAACGTGAAGGTCCAAGGGATATAGTAAACCTGCAGTGGAGCATCGGAATCTAATACAGCTCTCCCAGGAAACGCTAAACGCACAAACTATTACTAGAGTTGCTCCTCTTGTATATAAGAGGGCATTGTCCCTTTTGTATTCAATCCCGATGCAATTTCCGTGTTTCATCGATAATGTGAAGGTCCAAGGAATACAGTAAACCTGCAGTGGTGCAACGGAATCTAATACAGCTCTCCCACTAAAGGCTCAACGCACAAACTCTTACAAGAGTTGCTCCTCTTGTATATAAGACGGCATTGTGCTTTTGTATTCAATCCCGATGCAATTTCCGTGTTTCATCGATAATGTGAAGGTCCAAATGATACAGTTATCCTGCAGTGGTGCATCGGAATCTAATACTGCTCTCCCAGGAAAGGCTAAAAGCACAAACACTTAGAAGAGTTACTCCACCTGTAAATAAGTCGACATTGTGCCTTTTGTATTCAAAATCGAAACAATTTCTGTGTTTCATAGTCAATGTGAAGGTCCAGGGGATACAGTAAAACTGCAGTGGTGCATCGGAATCTAATACTGCTGTCCCAGGAAAGGCTCAAAGGACTTTCTCTTAGAGGAGTTACTCCCCTTGTATATAAGACGGTATTGTGCCTTTTGTTTTCAATACCGATGCAATTACTATGTTTCATCGTCCATGTGAAGGTATAAGGGATACAGTAAACCTGCAGTGGTGCATCGGAATCTAGTACTGCTCTCCCAGGAAAGGTTCAAAGTAAACTCTTAGAAGAGTTACACCTTTTGCAAATAAGTCGGCATTGTGCTTTTGTATTCAATCCCTATGCAAATTATGTGTTTCATCGTCAATGTGAAGATGGAAGGGATACAGTAAACCTGCAGTGGTGCATCGGAATCTAATACTGCTGTCCCAGGTAAGACTAAAGCAGAAATTTTAAGAAGAGTTACTCCTCTTGTATAAAAGGCTGCATTGTGCATTTTGTATTCAATCAAGATGCAAATTCTGTGTTTCATCGCCAATGTGAAGATCCACGGGATACAGTAAACCTGCAGTGGTGCATCGGGATCTAATACTGCTCTACGAGGAAAGGTTCGAAGCACAAACCTTTTGAAGACTCACTCCTCTTGTATATAAGTCGGCATTGTTCCTTTTGTATGCAATCACGATGCAATTTCTGTGTTTTATCGTCAATGTGAAGGTCCAAGGGATACAGTAAACCTGCAGTGGTGCATCTGAATCTAATACTGCTCTCCCAGGATAGGCGAAAATCATAAACTCTCTAGAAGAGTTACTCCGCTTGTAAACAAGTCGACATTGTGCCTTTTGTATTCAAATTCGATGCAATTTCTGTCTTTCATAGTCAATTTGAAGGTCCAAGAAATACAGTCAACCTGCAATGGAGCATCGAAATCTAATACCCCTGTCCCAGGAAAGCCTCAAAGGCAACCTCTAAGAGGAGTTACTCCTTTTGTATATAAGTCGGTATTGTGCTTTTTGTATTCAATACCGAACTTATTACTGTGATTCATCGTCCATGTGAAAGTCCAAGGGATACAATAGACCTGCAGTAGTGCATTGGAATCTAACACTGCTCTCCCAGGAAAAGCTCAAAGCACAAACTCTTAGAAGAGTTACTACTCTTGTACTTAAGTCGGCATTGTACCTTTTGAATACATACCCGATGCAATTTCTGTGTTTCATCGTCATTGTGAAAGTCCAAGGGATACAGTAAACTTGCAGTGGTGCATCGGAATCTAACACTGCTCTCCCAGAAAGGACTCAAGGCACAATCTCTTAGAAGAGTTACTCCTCTTGATTATAAGTCGGCATTATGCCTTTTGTATTCAATACCGATGCAATTATTGTGTTTCATCGTCCATGTGAAGGTCCAAGGGATAGAGTAAACCTGCAGTGGTGCATCGGAATCTAGTACTGCTCTCCCAGGAAAGTTTCAAACTCTTAGAAGAGTTACTCCTCTTGTAAATAAGTCGGCATTGTGCCTTTTGTATTCAATCCCGATGCAATATCAGTGTTTCATCGTCAATTTGAAGGTTTAGGGAATACGGTACACCTGCAGTGGTGCATCGAAATCTAGTTCTGCTCTCCTAGGAAAGGTTGAAAGTGAACTCTTAGAAGAGTTACTCCTCTATTATATATGGCTGAATTGTGCCTTTTGAATACAATCACAATGCAATTTCAGTGTTTCATCGTCAATGTGAACGACCAAGGGATACAGCAAACATGCAGTGGTGCATCGGACTCTAATACTGCTGTCCCAGGAAAGGCTCAAAGCACAAATTCTTAGAAGAGTTACTCCTCTAGTATATAAGTCGCCATCGTGCCTTTTGCATTTAATCCCGATGCAATTTCTGTGTTACATCGATAATGTGAAGGTCCAAGGGATATAGTGAACCTGCAGTGGAGCATCGAAATCTAATACTGCTCTTCCAGGAAAGGCTGATGGCACAAATCATTAGAAGAGCTATTGCTCTGGGATATAAGTCGGGATTGTGCATTTTGTATTCAATCCCGATGCAATTTCCGTGATTGATTGATAATGTGAAGGTCCGAGGGATACAGTAACCATGCAGTGGTGCATCGGAATCTAATACGGCTCTCCCAGGAAAGGCTCAACGCACAAACTCTTACAAAAGTTACTCCTCTTGTATATAAAATGGCATTGTGCCATTTGTATTCAATCCCGATGCAATTTCCGTGTATCATCGATAATATGAAGGTCCAAGGTATACAGTAAACCTGCAGTGGTGCATCGGAATCTAATACAGCTCTCCCAGGAAAGGCTCAACACACAAACTCTTACAAGAGTTACTCCACTTGTATATAAGACGGCATTCTGCCTTTTGTGTTCAATCCCGATGCAATTTCCGTGTGTCATCGATAATGTGACGGTCCAAATGATACAGTAAACCTGCAGTGGTGCATCGGAATCTGATACTGCTCTCCCAGGAAAGGCTGATAGCACAAATTCTTAGAAGAGTTACTCCTCTAGTATATAAGACAGCATTGTGCATTTTGTAGTTAATCCTGATGGAATTTCTGTGTTTTATCGCAATGTGTAGGTCCAAGGGATACACTAAACATGCAGTGGTGCATCGGAATCTAGTACTGTTCTCCCAGGAAAGGTTGAAAGTAAACTTAGAAGAGTTACTCCTCTTGTAAATAAGTTGGCATTGTGCCATTTGTATTCAATCCCGATGCAATTCCTGTGTTTCATCGTCAATGTGAAGGTGGTAGGGTTACAGTAAACCTGCAGTGGTGCATCGGAATCTAATACTGCTCTCCCGGGTAAGACAAAAGCACAAATTCTTAGAAGAGTTACTCCTCTTTTATATAAATCTGCATTGTGCATTTTGCATTCAATCCCGATGCAAATTCTGTGTTTCATCTCCAATGTGAAGGTCCATGGGATACAGTAAACCTGCAGTGGTGCATCGGAATGTAATACTGCTCTCCGAGGAAAGGCTCAAAGCACAAACCTTTTGAAGGCTCACTCCTCTTGTATATAAGTCGGCATTGTGCCTTTTGTATTCAATCACGATGCAATTTCTGTGTTTCATCGTCAATGTGAAGGTCCAACCCATACAGTAAACTTGCAGTGGGGCGTCGGAATCAAATACAGCCCTCCGAGGAAAGACTAAGAGCACAAACTCTGAGGAGAGTTACTCCTCTTGTAAATAAGTCGACATTTTGCCATTTGTATTCAATCCCGATTAAATTTCTGTGTTAAATCGTCAATGTGAAGGTCCAAGGGATACAGTAAACTTGCAGTGGTGCATCGGAATCTAATACTGCTCTCCCAGGAAAGGCTAAAAGCACAAAACCTTAAAAGAGTTACTCCTCTTGTAAACAAGTCGATATTGTGCCGTTTGTATTCAAAATCGATGCAATTTCTGTGTTTCTTAGTCAATGTGAAGGTACAAGGAATATAGTCAACCTGCAATGGTGCATCAGAATCTAATACTGCTGTCCGAGGAAAGCGTCAAAGGATAACCTCTTAGAGGAGTTAATCCCCTTGTATATAAGTCGGTATTATGCCTTTTGTATTCAATCGTTCATGTGAAGGTCCAAGGGATACAGTAAAACTGTAGTGGTGCATCGGAATATAACACTGCTCTCCCAGGAAAGGCGCAAAGCACAAACTCCTAGAAGAGTTCCTCCTCTTGAATTTTTAGTTGGCATTATGCCTTTTGTATTCAATACCGCTGCAATTACTGAGTTCATCGTCCATGTGAAGGTCCAAGGAATACAGCAATACTGCAGTGGTGCATCAGAATCTAATACTGCTCTCCCAGGTAAGGTTAAAGCACAAATTCTGAGAAGAGTTACCCCTCTTGTATATAAGGCTGCATTGTGCATTTTCTATTCAATCCCGATGCAATTTCTATGTTTCATCGTCAATGTGAAGGTCCAAGGGATACTATAAACCTTCAGTGGTGCATCGGATTGTAGTACTGCTCTCCCAGGAAAGGTTCAATGTAAACTCTTAGAACAGTTACTCCTCTTGTAAATAAGTCGGCATTGTGCCTTTTGTATTGAATCCCGATGCAATTACTGTGTTTCATCGTCCATGTGAAGGTCCAAGTGATACAGTAAACCTCCAGTAGCGCATCGGAATCCATCTCTGCTATCCCAGGAAACGCTCAATGCACAAACTCTTAGAAGAGTTACTCCTCTTGTACTTAAGTCGGCATTCTGCCTTTTGAATACAAACCCTATTCAATTTCTGTGTTTCAACGTCAATGTGAAGGTCCAAGGGATACAGTAAGCATGCAGTGGAGCATCGGAATCTAACAATGCTCTCCCAGGAAAGGCTCAAAGCACAAGGTCTTGGAAGAGTAACTACTCTTGAATATAAGCCGGTACTATGCTTTTTGTATTCAATACCGATGCAATTACTGTGATTCATCTTCCATGTGAAGGTCCAAGGGATACAGTAAACCTGCAGTGGTGCATCGGAATCTAACACTGCTCTCTTACGTAAGGCTAAAGCACAAATTCTTAGAAGAGTTACTCCTCTTGTATATAAGGCTGCATTGTGCACTTTCTATTCAATCCCGATGCAATTTCTGAGTTTCATTGTCGATGTGAAGGTCCAAGGGATACAGTAAACCTGCAGTGGTGCAACGGAATCTAGTACTGCTCTGCCAGGGAAGGTTCAATGTAAACTCTTAGAAGAGTTACTCCTCTTGTAAATAAGTCGGCATTGTGCCTTATGTATTCACTACCGATGCAATTACTGTGTTTCATTGTCCATGTGAATGTCCAAGTGTTACAGTAAACCTGCAGTGGTGCATCGCAATCTAACCCTGCTCTACCTGGAAAAGCTCAAAACACATAGAGGAGTTACTCCACTTGTATATAAATCGGTGTGATGCCTTTTGATTTCAATCCAGGTGCTGTTTCTGTATTTCATCGTCAACGTGAAGGTCTAAGGGATACAGTAAACCTGCAGTGGTGCATCAGAATCTAATACTAGTCTCCCAGGTAAGGCTAAAGCACAAATTATTAAAAGAGTTACTCCTCTTGTATATAAGGCTGCATTGTGCATTTTCTATTCAATCCTGATGCAATTTCTGAGTTTTATTGTCAATGTGAAGGTCCAAGGGATACAGTATACCTGCAGTGGTGCATCGGAATCAAGTACTGCCCTCCCAGGAAAGGTTCAATGTAAACTCTTAGAAGAGTTACTCCTCTTGTAAATAAGTCGGCATTGTGCCTTTTGTATTCAATACCGATGCAATTACTGTGTTTCATCGTCCATGTGAAGGTCCAAGGGATACAGTCAACCTGCAGTGGTGCATCGGAATCTAATACTGCTGTCCCAGGAAGGCCTCAAAGCACAGCTCTTAGACAAGTTACTCCCCTCGTATATAAGTCGGCACTGTGCCTTTTGTATTCAATACCGATGGAATTACTGTATTTCATCGTCCATGTGAAGTTCCAAGGGATGCAGTAAACCAGCAGTAGTGCATCGGAATCTAACACTGCTCTCCCAGGAAGGGCTCAAAGCACAAAGTCTTAGAAGAGTTACTCCTCTTGTACTTAAGTCGGCATTGTGCCTTTTGAATACAAACCCGATGCAATGTCTGTGTTTCATCGTCAATGTGAAGGTCCAAGGGATACCGTAAACCTGCAGTGGTGCATCGTAATCTAACACTGCTCTCCCAGGAAGGGCTCAAAGCACAAACTCTTAGAAGAGTTACTCCTCTTGAATATAACTGGTCATTATGCTTTTGTATTCAATACGCATGCAATTTCTGTGTTTCATCGTCCATGTGAAGGTCCAAGGGATACAGTAAAAAGTCGGCATTGAGCATTTTGTATTCAAT
This sequence comes from Schistocerca serialis cubense, assembly GCF_023864345.2. NCBI lineage: Eukaryota > Metazoa > Arthropoda > Insecta > Orthoptera > Acrididae > Schistocerca > Schistocerca serialis. Next base: position 104,509,524 of record NC_064648.1, read on the forward strand.
CCCGATGCAATATCTGTGTTTCATCGTTAATGTAAAAGTCCAAGGGATACAGTAAACCTGCAGTGGTGCATCGGAATCTAATACTGCTCTCCCAGGTAAGGCTAAAGCACAAATTCTTAAAAGAGTTAACCTTCTTGTATATAAGACTGCATTGTGAAGTTTGTATTCAATCCTGATGCAATTTCTGTGTTTCATCGTCCATGTGAATGTCCAAGGGGTACAGTAAGCCTGCAGTGGTGCATCGGAATCAAATACTTCTCTCCCAGGAAAGGCACAAAGCACAAACTCTAAGAAGAGTTACTGTTCTTGTATATAAGTCGGCATTGTTCATTTTATTTTCAATCCTGGTGCTACTTCTGTGTTTCATCGTCAATGTGAAAGTCCATGGGACACAGTAAACCTGCAGCGGTGCATTGGAATCTAACACTGCTCCCCCAGAAAAGGCTCAAGGCACAAACTCTTAGAAGAGTTACTCCTCTTGAATATAAGTCGGCATTATGCTTTTTGTGTTCAATACCGATGCAATTACTGTGTTTCATCGTCCATGTGAAGGTCCAAGGCATACAGTAAACCTGCAGTGGTGCATCGGAATGTAATACTGCTCTCCCAGGTAAGGCTAAAGCACAAATTCTTATAAGAGTTACTGGTCTTGTATATAAGTAGGCATTGTGGCTTTTGTATTCAATCCTGGTGCTATTACTGTGTTTCATCGTCGATGTGAAGGTCCAAGGGATACAGTAAACATGCAGTGGTGCATCGGAATCTAATACTGCACACCCAGGAAAGGCTCAAAGCACAAACTCGTAGAAGAGTTACTCCTCTTGAATATAAGTCGGCATTATGCCTTTTGTATTCAATACCGATGCAATTACTGTGTTTCATCGTCCATGTGAAGGGCCAAGGGATAGAGTAAACATGCAGTGGTGCATCGGAATCTAGTACTGCTCTCCCAGGAAAGCTTCAAACTCTTAGAAGAGTTACTCCTCTTGTAAATAAGTCGGCATTGTGCCTATTGTATTCAATCCCGATGCAATATCAGTGTTTCATCGTCAATTTGAAGGTGAAAGGAATACAGTACACCTGCAGTCGTGCATCGAAATCCAGTACTGCTCTCCCAGGAAAGGTTCAAAGTGAAGTCTTAGAAGAGTTACTCCTCTTGAATATAAGTCGGCATTATGCTTTTTGAATTCAATACCGATGCAGTTACTGTGTTTCATCGTCCATGTGAAGGTCCAAAGGATACAGTAAACCTGCAGTGGTGCATCGGAATCTAATAGTGCTCTCCCAGGTAAGGCTAAAGCACAAACTCTTATAAGAGTTACTGCTCTTGTATATAATTAGGCATTGTGCCTTTTTAATTCATTCCAGGTGCTATTTCTGTGTTTCATCGTCAATGTGAAGGTCCAAGGGATACAGTAAACATGCAGTAATGCAGCGGAATCTAATACTGCTCTCCCAGGAAAGGCTGAAATGACAATCTCTTAGAGGGGTTACTCCCCTTGTATATAAGTCGGTATTGTGCCTTTTGTTTTCAAAACCGATGCAATTACAATGTTTCATCGTCCATGTGCAGGTATAAGGGATACAGTAAACCTGCAGTGGTGCATCGGAATCTAATACTGCTCTCCCAGTAAAGGCTAAATGCAGAAACTCTTACAAGAGTTACTCCTCTTGTATATAAGACGGCATTGTGCATTTTGTATCCAATCCCGATGGTATATCCGTGTTTCATCGTTAATGTGAAGGTCAAAGGGATACAGTAAACCTGCAGTGGTGCATCGGAATCTAATACAGCTGTCCCAGGAATGGCTCAAAGTACAAACTCTTAGTAGAGTTACTCCTCTTGTAAATAAGTCGGCATTGAGCCTTTTGCATTCACTCCCGATGCAATATCTGTGTTTCGTCGTCAATGTGAAGGGTCAAGGGTAACAGTGAACCTGCAGTGGTGCATCGGAATCTAATACAGCTCCCCCAGGTAAGGCTATAAGCACAAACTACTACAAGAGTTACTCCTCTTGTACTTAAGTCGGCGTTGTGCCTTTTGAACAGAATCCCGATGCAATTTCTGTGTTTCATCGTTAATGTGAAGGTCCAAGGGATACAGCAAACCTGCAGTGGTGTATCGGAATCTAATACTGCTCTCCCAGGAAAGGCTAAAAGCACAAACTGTTACAAGAGTTACTCCTCGTGTATATAAGACGGAATTATGCCTTTTCTACTCAATCCCGATGCAATTTCCGTGTTTCATCGATAATGTGAATGTCGAAGGGATACAGTAAACCTCCAGTGGTGCATCGGAATCTAATACTGCTCCTCCAGGTAAGGCTAAAAGCACAAACTATTACCAGAGTTACTCCTCTTGTACGTAAGTCGGCGTTGTGCCTTTTGAACAGAATCCCGATGCAATTTCTGTGTTTCATCGTTAATGTGAAGGTCCAAGGGATACAGTACCCATGCAGTGGTGCTTCGGAATCTAATGCTGCTCTCCCAGGAAAGGCTGATAGCACAAATTGTTAGAAGAGTTACTCCTCTAGTAGATAAGACAGCATTGTGCATTTTGTAATCAATCCTGATGGAATTTCTGTGTTTCATGTGAATGTGAATGTCCAAGGGATACAGTAATCCTGCAGTGGTGCATCGGAATCTAACACTGGTCTCCCAGGTATGGCTAAAAGCACAAACTATTAGAAGATTTACTCGTCTAGTACTTAAGTCGGCGATATGGCTTTTGAACAGAAACCCCAAAACAATTTCTGTGTTTCATTGTTAATGTAAGGTTAAAAGCACAAACTATTAGAAGAGTTACTCCTCTTGTACTTAAGTCGACGTTGTGCCTTTTGTAATCAGTCCTGATGGAATTTCTGTGTTTAATCGCAATATGAAGGTCCAAGGGATACAGTAAACCTGCAGTGGTGCATCAGAATCTAATACTGCTCTCCCAGGAAAGGCTAAAAGCGCAAACTCTTACAAGATTTACTCCTCTTGTATATAAGACGGCAATGTGCATTTTGTATTCAACCCTGAAGCGATTTCCGTGTTTCATCGATAATGTGAAGGGCCAAGGGAGACAGTCAATCTGCCATGGCGCATCGCAATCTAATACTGCTCACCCAGGTAAGGCTATAAGCACAAACTATTAGAAGAGTTACTTCTCTTGTACTTGAGTCGGCGTTGTGCCTTTTGAACAGAATCCCCATGCAATTTCTGTGTCTCATCGTTAATGTGAAGGTCCAACGGATAGAGTAAGCCTGCAGTGGTGCATCGGAATCTAATACTGCTCTCCCAGGTAAGGCTAAAACCACAAACTATTAAAAGAGTTAATCCTCTTGTACGTAATACGGCGTTGTTCCTTTTGGACAGAATCCCGATGCTATTTCTGTGTTTCATCGTTAATGTGAACCTCCATGGGATACAGTGAACCTGCAGTGGTGCATCGGAATCTAATACTGCTCTCCCAGGAAAGGCTGATAGCACAAATTCTTAGAAGATTTACTCCTCTAGTAGATAAGACAGTATTGTGCCTTTTGTAATCAATCCCCATGGAATATCTGTGTTTCATCGCAATGTGAAGGTCCAAGGGATACACTAAACCTGCAGTGGTCCATCGGAATCTAATACTGCTCTCCCAGGAAAGGCTAAAAGCACAAACTCTTAGAAGAGTTACTCCGCTTGTAAGTTAGTCGACATTGTGCCTTTTGTATTCAATCCCAGTGCTATTTCTGTGTTTCATCGTCAATGGGAAGGTTCAAGGCATTCAGTAAACCTGCAGTGGTGCATCTGAATCTTATAGTGCTGTCCCAGGACAGGCTCAAAGACAACCTCTTAGAGGAGTTACTCGCCATGTTTATAAGTCGGTATTGTGCCTTTTGTTTTTAATACCGATGCAGTTATTGTGTTTCACCGTCCATGTGAAGGTATAAGGGATACAGTAAACCTACAGTGGTGCATCGGAATCTAGTACTGCTCTCCCAGGAAAGGTTCAAAATAAACTCTTAGAAGAGTTACACCTCTTGTAAATAAGTCGGCATTGTGCATTTTGTGTTCAATCCCGATGCAAATTCTGTGTTTCATCTTCAATGTGAAGGTGGAAGGGATACAGTAAACCTGCAGTGGTGCATCGGAATCTAATACTGCTCTCCCAGATAAGGCTATAGCACGAACTCTTAGAGGAGTTATTCCTCCTCAATATAAGTCGACAGTGTGCCGTTTGTATTCAATCCTGATGCAATTTCTGTGTTTCATCGTAAATTTGAAGGTCCTAAGGATACACTGAACCTGCAGTTGTGCTTCGGAATCTAATACTGCACTTTCAGGAAAGGCTCAAGGTTATATCTTATAATAGTTAATCCTCTTGTAAAATAGTCGGCGCTGAGCAATTTGAATTTCATCCCGATGCAATATCTGTGTTTCATCGTTAATGTAAAAGTCCATGGGATACAGTAAACCCGCAGTGGTCCATCGAAATCTAAAACTGCTCTCCCAGGAAAGGCTGAAAGCACAAAGTATTAGAAGAGTTATTCCTCTTGTAAATAAGTCGGCATTATGACTTTTGTATTTAATCCCGATGCAATTACTGTGGTTCATCGTCCATGAGAAGGTATAAGGGATACAGTAAACCAGCAGTGGTGCATCGGAATCTAGTACTGCTCTCCCAGGAAAGGTTCAAAGTAAACTCTTTGAAGAGTTACTCCTCGTGTTAATAAGTCGACATTGTGCCTTCTGTATTCAATACCGATGCAATCACTGTGTTTCATCGTCCATGTGAAGGTATAAGGGATACAGTAAACCTGCAGTGGTGCATCGGAATCTAGTAGAGCGCTCCCAGGAAAGGTTCGTAGTAAACTCTTAGAAGAGTTACTCATCTTGTAAATAATTCGGCATTGTGCCTTATGTTTTCAATCCAGAAGCAATTACTGGGTTTATCGTCAACGTCAAGGTGGAAGGGTTAAAGTAAACCTGCAGTGGTGCATCGGAATCAAATTCTGCTCCCCAGGTAAGGCTCAAGCACAAATTCTTAGTAGAATTTCTCCTCCTTTATATAAGGCTGCATTGTGTATTTTGTAGTCAATACCGATGAAATATCTCTGTTTCATCGTCCATGTGAAGACCCAAGGGAGACAGTAAACCTGCAGGAGGGCATCGGAAACTAATACTGCCCTCCCAGGAAAAGCTAAAAGCACAAACTCTTACAAGAGTTTCTGCTCTTGTATATAAGACGGCATTGTGCCTTTTGTATTCAACCCCGATGCAATTTCCGTGTTTCCTCGATAATGTGAAGGTCCAAGGGATACAGTTAACCCTCAGTGGTGCATCAGAATCTAATACTGCTCTCCCGGGAAAGGCTAAAAGCACAAACTCTTAGAAGAGTTATTCCGCTTGTAAATAAATCGACATTGTGCCTTTTGCATTCGAAATCGATCCAATTTCTGTGATTCATAATCAATGTGAAGGTCCATGAGATACAGTCAACCTGCAATTGGGCATCGGAATCTAATAATGCCGTCCCAGGAAAGGCACACAGCACAAACTCTTAGAAGAGTTACTGCTCTTGTACATAAGTCTGCATTGTGCCTTTTGTATTCAATCCCGGTGCTATTTCTGTATTTGATCGTCAATGTGAAGGTTCAAGGGATACAGTAAACCTGCAATGGAGCATCGGAATCTAATACTTGCGTCCCAGGAAACGCTCAAAGCACAAACTCTTAGAGGAGTTACTCCTCTTGAAAATAAGTCGGCATTATGCCTTTTGTATTCAATACCGATACAATTACTGTGTTCCGTCGTCCATGTGAAGGTCCAAGGTATACAGTAAACCTGCATTAGTGCATCTAACACTGCTCTCCCAGGAAAGGCACAAAGCACAAACTCTTAGAAGAGTTACTCCTCTTGAATATAAGTCGGCATTATGCTTTTTGTATTCATTACCGATGCAATTACTGTGTTTCATCGTCCATGTGAAGGTCCAAGGGATACAGTAAACCTGCAGTGGTGCATCGGAATCTAATACTTCTCTCCCAGGTAAGGGTAAGGCATAAATTCTTAGAAGAGTTACTCCACTCGTATGTAAGGCTTCATTGTGGATTTTATATTCAATCCCGATGCAATTTCTGTGTTTCATTGTCAATGTGAAGGTCCTAGGGATACAGTAAACCTGCAGTGGTGCATCGGAATGTAGTATTCCTCTCCCAGGAAAGGCTCAAGCACAAACTCTTAGAAGAGTTACTTCTCTTGAATATAAGTCGGCATTATGCCTTTTGTATTCATTACCGTTGCAATTACTGTTTTTCATCGTGGATGTGAAGGTCCAAGGGATAAAGTAAACCTGCAGTGGTGCATCGGAATCTAATACTGCTCCCCAAGGAGAGATTAAAAGCACAAACTCTTAGAAGAGTTACTCGTCTTGTATATAAGTCGACATTTTGACTTTTATATCCAATATCAATGCAATTTCTGAGTTTCATCATCAATGTGAAGATCAAAGGGATACAGTAAACCCGTAATGATGCAGGTTTACTGTATACCTTGGACCTTCACTTTGACGATGAAACACAAAAATTGCACCGGGATTGAATACAAACGGCACAATGACGACTTATTTACATGCTGAGTAAGTCTTCTAGGAGTTTGTGCTTTGAGCGTTTCCTGGGAGAGCAGTATTAGATTCCGATGCACCTCTGCAGATTTATTGTATCCCTTGGACTTTCACTTTGACGATGAAACAATGATATTGCATCCGGATTGAATACAAAAGCACAATTCCAAATTATTTAGAAGATAAGTGACTTTCTAAGAGTTTGTGCTTAGTGCCTTTCGTGGGAGAGCAGTATTAGATTCCAGTGCACCACTGCAGGTTTACTGCATCCTTGGGACTTTTACATTGACGATGAAACACTGATAGTGCATCGGGATTGAATAAAATATAAACAATGTTGACTTATTTACCACAGGAGAACTCTTCTAAGACATTACTTTCAGCCTTTCCTGGCAGAGCAGTATTAGAATCAGATGCACCAATGCAGGTTTAATGTATCCCTTAGACCTTCAAATTAACGCTGAAACACAGAAATGGCGTCGGGATTGAATATAAAAGGCACAATGCCAACGTGTATACACGAGGAGTAACTCTTCTAACACTTCGTGCTTTGAGCCTTTCCTGGGACAGCAGTTTTAGATTCCGATGCAGCTCTGCAGGTTTACTGTATCCCTTGAAACTTCACATGACGATGAAACACAGAGATTGCACCGGAATGTATACAAAAGGCTCAATCCCGACTTATATACAAGAGGAGTAACTCTTCTAAGAGCTTGTGCTTTGAGCCTTCATTGGGACAGCAGTATTAGATTCCGCTGCACCATTGCAGATTTACTGTATTCCTTGGACCTTCATATCGCCGATGAAACTCAGAAATTGCTTTGATATTGAATATAAAAGTCAAAATGTCGACTTATATACAAGAGGAGTAACTCTTCTTAGGGTTTGTGCTTTTAGTCTCTCCTGGGAGAGCAGTATTGGATTCCGATGCACCACTGCACGTTTACAGTATGCCTTGGACCTTCACATTGATGATGAAACATAGAAATTGCATCGTAGACCTTCACATTGACGATGAAACACAGCAATTGCATCGGGATTGAATACAAAAGGCACAATGCTGTCTTATATACAAGAGGAGTATCTCTTTTAAGAGTTTGTGCTATCAGCCTTTCCTGGGAGAGCAGTATTAGATTCCGATGCACCAATGCAGGTTTACTGTACACCTTGGACCTTCACATTGACGATGAAACACAGAAAATGCATTGGGATTGAATACATAAGGCACAATGGCGACTTATTTACAAGTGGAGTGACGCTTCTAGGAGTTTGTGCTTTTAGCCTTTCCTGGGAGAGCAGTGTTAGATTCCAATGCACCACTGCAGGTTTTCTGTACCCCTTGGAGCTTCCAATTGACGATGAAACACGGAAATTGCATCGGGATTGACTACAAAGGGCACAATGCCGACTTATATTCAAGAGGAGTAAGCCTTCTAAAGGTTTGTGCTTTGAGCCTTTCCTGGGAGAGCAGTATTAGACTCCGATGCACCACTGCAGGTTATTGTATCCCTTGTACCTTTACATTCACGATGAAACAGAGAAATTGCATCTGGATTGAATACAAGAGGCACAATTCCGAATTATTTAGAAGAGAAGTGACTTTCTAAGAGTTTGTGCTTTGTGCCTTTCCTGGGAGAGCAGTATTAGATTCCGATGCACCAATGCAGGTTTACTGTATCCCTTGGACCTTCATATTGAGGATGAAACACAGATATTCCATCGGGATTGAATAAAAAAGGCTCGATGCCGACTTTTTTACAAGAGGAGTAACTCTTCTAAGAGATTAATTTAAGCCTTTCCTCTCAGAGCATTATTAGATACCGATGCACCACTGCAGGTTTACTTTATCCCTTGGACCTTCACATTGAGGATGAAACACAGAAATTGCACCGGGATTGAATACAAAATGCACAATGACGACTTATATACAAGAGGTGTAACGTTTCTTAGAGTTTCTGCTTTGAGCTTTTCCTGGGAGAGCAGTATTAATTTCTGATGCACCACTGCAGATTTATTGTATCCGTTGGACCTTTACATTGACGATGAAACACAGAAATTGCATTGGGATTGTATACAAAAGGAACAATGCACCACAGCAGATTTATTGTACCCGTTGGACCTTCACATTGACGATGAAACACAGAAATGGCACCGGGATTGAGTAACAAAGGCACAATGCTGACTTATACTAAAGAGGAGTAACTCATCTCAGATTTTGTGTTTTGAGCCTTTGCTGGTAGAGCAGTATCAGATTGCCATGCACCACTTCAGGTTTACTGTATCCCTTGTACCTTCACCTTCACGATGAAACACAGAAATTGCATCGGTAATGAATACAAAAGGCTCAATGTCGACTTTTATACAATTGGAGATTATGCTTGGAGCCTTTCCTGGGACAGCAGTATTACATTTCGATGCACCATTGCAGGGTTACTGTATCCCTTGGACCTTCACATTGACTATAAAACACAGAAATTGAATCGATTTTGAATACACAAGGGACAAGGTCGACTTATTTACAAGCGGTATAAATCTTCTAAGAGTTTGTGCTTCTAGCCTTACCTGGATGAGCAGTACTAGATTCCGATGCTTCACTGCAGGTTTACTGTATACCTTGGACATTCACTTTGACGATGAAACACAAAAATTGCACCGGGATTGAATACAAACGGCACAATGACGACTTATTTGCAAGCGGAGTAAGTCTTCTAAGAGTTTGTCCTTTGAGCCTGAAGTGGTGCATCGCAATCTAATACTGCTCTCCGAGGAAAGGCTCAATACACATTTTCTTAGAAGAGTTACTCCTCTTTAATATAAGTGGGAATTGTGCCTTTTGTATTGAATCCCGATGCAATATCTGTTTTTCATCGTCAATGTAAAGGTCCAAGGGATACAGTAGACCTGAAGTGGTGCATCGGAATCCAATACTGCTTTCTCAGGAAAGGCATAAAGCACAAAATATTAGAAGAGTTACTCCTCTTGTATATAGGACGGCATTGTGCCTTTTGTATTCAATCCCGATGCAATTTCTGTGTTTCATCGTCAATGTGAAGGTCCAAGGGTTACGGTGGACCTGCAGTGGTTCATCGGAATCTAATACCTCTGTCCCAGGAATGGCTCAAAGCACAAAGTCTTAGAAGAGTTACTCCTCTTGAACAAAAATCGGAATTGTGCCTTTTATTTTCAATCTCGATGCAATTTCTGTGTTTCACCGTCAATGTGAAGGTCCAAGGGATGCAGTAAACCTGCTGTGGTGCATCGGAATCTAATACTGCTCTCCCAGGAAAGGCACAACGTAATCTCTCAGAAGAGTTACTACTCTTGCAAATAAGGCTTCATTGAGCATTTTGTACTCAATCCCAATGCATTCTGTGTTTCATCATCAATGAGAAGGTCCAAGTTTTACAGTGGAATTGCAGTGGTTCACGGAATCTAATACTGCTCTCCTAAGTAAGGCTCAAAGCACATACACTTAGAAGAGTTACTCCTCTTGTAAGTAAGTCGGCATTGTGCCTTTTGTATTCAATCCCGAAGCAATTTCTGTGTTTCATCGTCAATATAAAGGTCCTAGGGATACAGTAAACCTACAGTGGTGCATCGGAATCTAATACTGCTGTCCCAGGAAAGGCTGAAAAGCACAAAGTATTAGAAAAGTTACTCTTCTAGTATATAAATTGGCATTGTTACTTTTGTATTCAAGCCCGGTACAATTTATGTGTTTCATCGTGAATGTGAAGGTCCATGGGATGCACTAAACCTGCAGTGGTGCATCGGTATGTAATACTGCTGTCCCAGGAACGGCTCAAAGCTCAAACTCTTAGAGAAGTTACTCCTATTGAGTAAAAGTCGGCAGTGTGCCTTGTATTTCCAATCTCGATGCAATGGCATCGGAATCTAATACCGGTCCCCCAGGAAAGGCTCAAAGTAATCTCTCAGAAGAGCTGCTCCTCTTGTAAATAAGTGCGCATTCAACATTTTGTATTCAATCACGATGCAATTTCTGTGTTTCATCGTCAATGTGAAGGTCCAAGGGATACAGTAAACCTGCAGTTGTGCATCGGAACCTAATACTGCTCTCCCAGGAAAGGTTTCAAAGCACTAACTCTTAGAAGAGTTACTCCTCTTGTTTATAAGACAGCATTGTGCCTTTTGTATTCAATCACGATGCAGTTACTGTGTTTCATCGTCAATGTGACGGTCGTAGGGATACAGTAAACCTACAGTGGTGCAACGGAATCTAATACTGCTCTCCCAGGAAGTGCCCAAACTAAATATTTAGAAGAGTAGCTCCTCTTGTAGATAAGTCGGCATTGAGCCTTTTTAATTCAATCCTGATGCAATATCTGTGTATCATCGTCAATGTTAACGTCCAAGGGATCCAGTATACGTGCAGTGGTGTATCGGAAACTAACACAGCAGACCCAGGAAAAACTCAAAGCACAAACTCTTAGAAGAGTTATTCCTCTTGTATATAATTCGGAATTGTGCCTTTTGTATTCAATTCCGATGCAATTTCTGTGTTTTATCGTGAATTTTAAGGTCCGAGGGGTGCAGTAAACCTACAGTGATGCAAAGGCTCATACACAGCCTCTTAGAAAAGTAACTCCTCTTGTATATAAGTCGGCATTGTGCCTTTGTATTCAATATTGATGCAATTTTGGTGTTTCATCGTCAATGTGAAGGTCCAAGGGTTACAGTGGACCTGCAGTGGTTCATCGGAATGTAATACTGCTCTCCCAGGAAAGGCTCAAAGCACTAACTCTTAGAAGAGCTACTCCTCATTAATATAAGACGACATGGTGCCTTTTGTATTCAATCCCGATGCAATTTCCTTGTTTCATCGTCGATGTGAAGGTCCAAGGAATACAGTAAAGCTGTTGTGCATCGAAATTTAATACTGCTGTCCCGGGAAAGGCTCAAAACAGCCTCTTAGAATAATAACTCCTCTTGTATATAAGTTGGCATTGTGCCATTTGTATGCAATCCCGATGCTATTTCTGTGTTTCATCGTCAAAGTGAAGGTCCAAGGGATACACAAAAATTGCAGTGGTGCATCGGAATCTAATACAGCTCTCTCAGGAAAGGCTCAATCAAAAACTATTAGAAGTGTTACTCCTCATGAATATAAGTCGGCATTGTGCCTTTTGTATTCAATCCCAATGCAATTTCTGAGTTTCATAGTCAAAGTGAAGGTCCAAGGGATACACAGAAATTGCAGTGGTGCATCGGAATCTAATACAGCTCTCTCAGGAAAGGCTCAATCAAAAACTATTAGAAGTGTTACTCCTCATGAATATAAGTCGGCATTGTGCCTTTTGTATTCAATCCCGATGCAATTTCTGTGTTTCACCGTCAATGTGAAGGTCCAAGGGATGCAGTAAACCTGCTGTGGTGCATCGGAATCTAATACTGCTCTCCCAGGAAGTGCTCAAATTAATGTTTAGAAGAGTAGCTCCCCTTGTAAATAAGTCGGCATTGAGCCTGTTTTATTCAATCCTGATGCGATATCTGTGTATCATCGTCAATGTTAACGTCCAAGGGATCCAGTAAACGTGCAGTGGTGTATCGGAAACTAACACAGCAGTCCCAGGAAAAACTCGAAGCACAAACTCTTACAAGAGTTATTCCTCTTGTATATAATTCGGAATTGTGCCTGTTGTATTCAATTCCAATGCAATTTCTGTGTTTTATCGTGAATTTTAAGGTCCAAGGGATACTGTAAACCTGCAGTGGTGCATCGGAATCTAATACTGCTCTCCCAGGAAAGGCTCAAAGCACAAGCTATTTCAAGATTTACTCCTTTTGAATATAAGTCGGCATTGTGCCTTTGTATTCAATATTGATGCAATTTCTGTGTTTCATCGCCAATGTGAAGGTCCAAGAGTTACAGTGGACCTGCAGTGGTTCATCGGAATGTAATACTGCTCTCCCAGGTAAGGCTCAAAACACAAACTCTTAGAAGAGTTACTCCTCATTAATATAAGACGACATGGTGCCTTTTGTATTCAATCCCGATGCAATTTCTTTGTTTCATCGTCGATGTGAAGGTCCAAGGGATACAGTAAACCTGTTGAATTGCATCGCAATTTAATACTGCTGTCCCAGAAAAGGCTCAAACACAGATTCTTAGAAAAGGAACTCCTCTTGTATATAAGTTGGCATTGGGCCTTTGTTTTCAATCCCGAAGCTATTTCCGTGTTTCATAGTTAATGGGAAGGTCCAAGGGATACAGTAAATTTGCAGTGGTGCATCGGAATCTAATACAGCTCTCTCAGAAAAGGCTAAATCAAAAACTATTAGAAGTGTTACTCCTCAAGAATGTAAGTCGGCATTGCGCCTTTTGTATTCAATCCCAATGCAATTTCTGTGTTTCATCGTCAAAGTGAAGGTCCAAGGATACAGTAAACCTGAAGTGCTGCATCGGAATCTAATACTGCTCTCCCAGGAATGGCACGAAACACAAACTCTAAGAAGAGTTACTCCTCTAGTATATAAGACGGCATTGTGCCTTTTGTATTCAATCTCGATGCAATTTCTGAGTGTCATCGTCAATGTGAAGGAACAAGGGTACAGTAAACCTGCAACGGTGCATCGGAATCTAATACTGGTCTCCCAGGAAAAGCTCAATGCACAAACTCTTAGAAGAGTTACTTCTCTAGTATATAAGACGGCATTGTGCGTTTTGTATTCAGTCTCGATGCAATTTCTGTGTTTCATCGTCAATGTGTAGGTCCAAGGGATTCAGTAAACCTGCAGTGGTGAATCGGAATCTAATACTGCTCTCCCAATAAAAGCTGAAATTAAACTCTTCGTAGAGTTCTTCCTCTTGTAAATAAATCGGCATTGAGCCTTTTTTATTCAGTCCCGATGAAATAGCAGCGTTTCTTCGCCAATATAATTGTCCAACGGATACAGTAAACCTGCAGTGGTGAATCGGAAAATAACATAGCAGTCCCAGGAAAAACTCAAGGCACAAACCCTTAGAAGAGTTATTCCTCTTGTATATAATTCGGAATTGTGCCTTTTATATTCAATTCCGATGCAATTTCTGTGTTTTATCGTGAATTTTAAGGTCCAAGGGATACAGTAAACCTGCAGTGGTGCATCAGAATCTAATACTGCTCTCCCAGGAAAGGCTCAAAACACAAGCTATTACAAGATTTACTCCTTTTGTATATAAGTCGGCATTGTGCCTTTGTATTCAATATTGATGCAATTTCTGTGTTTCATCGTCAATGTGAAGGTCCAAGGGTTACAATGGACCTGCAGTGGTTCATCAGAATGTAATACCGCCCTCCCAGGAATGGCTCAATGCACAAACTCTTAGAAGAGTTACTCCTCATTAATATAAGACGACATGGTGCCTTTTGTATTCAATCCTGATGCAATTTCCTTGTTTCATCGTCGATGTGAAGGTCCAAGGGATACAGTAAACCTGTTGTGGTGCATCGCAAATTAATACTGCTGTCCCAGGAAAGGCTCAAACACAGCCTCTTAGAAAAGTAACTCCTCTTGTATATAAGTAGGCATTGTGCCTTTTGTATTCTATCCCGATGCTATTTCCGTGTTTCATCGTTAATGGGAAGGTCCAAGGGATACAGCAAACTTGCAGTGGTGCATCGGAATCTAATACAGCTCTCTCAGGAAAGGCTCAATCAAAAACTATTAGAAGTGTTACTCCTCATGAATATAAGCCGGCATTGTGCCTTTTGTATTCAATCCCGATGCAATTTCTGTGTTTCATCGTCAATGTAAAGGTCCGAGGGGTACAGTAAACCTGCAGTGGTGCATCGGAATCTAATACTGCTCTCTCAGGAAAGGCTCAGTAAAAAACTATTACAAGAGTTACTCCTCATGAATATAAGTCGGCATTGTGCCTCTTGTATTCAATCCCGATGCCATTTCTGTGTTTCATCGTCAATGTGTAGTTCCAAGGGATACAGAAAATCTGCAGTGGTGCATTGGAATCTAATACTGTTCTTCTGGGAAAGGCTCAAGGCACAAGCTATTAGAAGAGTTACTCCTCTGGTATATAGTTCGACATTGTGCCTTTTGCATTCAATCCCGATGCAATATCTGTGTTTCATCGTCAATGTGAAAGTCCAAGGGATACAGTAAACTTGAAGTGATGCATCGGAATCTAAAACTGCTCTCTCATTAAAGGCTCAATCAAAACCTATTAGAAGAGTTACTCCTCATGAATATATATCGGCATTGTGCCTTATGTATTCAGTCCCAATGCAATTTCTCTGTTTCATCGGTTATGTGAAGGGCCAAGAGATACAATATACCAGCAGTGGTACATCGGAATCTAATACTGCAGTTACAGGAAAGGCTCAAAACAAAAATTCTTACAAGATTAGTCTTCTTGTAAATAAATCGGAATTGTGTCTTTTGCATTCTATCCCAATGCAATTACTGTGTTTCATGGTGAATGTGAAGATCCAAGGGATACTGTAAACCTGCAGTGGTGCATCGGAATGTAATACTGCTCTCCTAGGAAAGGGTCAAAGTAAACTCATAGAAGAGCTACACCTCTTGACTATAAGTCGGGATTGTGCCTTTTGTTATCAATCCCGGTGCAATTTCTGTGTTTCATCGTCAATGTGAAGGTCCAAGGGATACAGTAAAGCTGCAGTGGTGCTTCAGAATATAATACTGCTCTCCCAGGGAAGTCTCAAAGTACAAACTCTTAAAAGAGATACTCCTCTTCTAAATTAGCCGGCATCGTGCCATTTGAATTCAATACTGAGGCAATTTCTGTTTTTCATCTTTAATGTGAATGTCTAAGGGATACAGTAAACCTGCAGTGGTGTGTCGGAATCTAATACTGCTCTACTTGGAAAGGCTCAAAGCGCAAACTCTTAGAAGAGTTAATCCTCTTGTATAAAAGCCGGCACTGTGCCATTTGTATTCAATCCCGATGCAATTTCTGTTTGTAATCGTCAATGTGAAGGTCCAAGGGGTACAGTAAACCTGCAGTGGTACATCGGAATCTAATACAGATCTCCCAGGAAACTCTCAAAGCACAAACTCTTAGGAGAGATACTCCTCTTGAATAAAAGAAGGCATTGTGCATTTTGTATTCAATATCTACGCAATTTCTGTGTTTCATCGTCAGTGTGAATGTCCAAGGGATACCTTAAACCTACAATGGTGCATCGGAATCTAATACTGCTGTCCCAGGAGACGCTCAAGGTACAAACCCTTAGATGAGTTACTCCTCTCTTACACAAGATGGCAGTGTGCCTTTTGTTTTCAATCCCGATGCAATTTCTGTGCTTCATCGTCAATGTGATGGTCCAAGGGATACAATAAAACTGGAGTGGTTCATCGGAATCTAATACTGCTCTACTTGGAAAGGCTAAAAGCACAAACTCTTAGAAGTGTTACTCCTCTTGTAAATAAGTCGACATAGTGCCTTTTGTATTCAATCCCCATGCAGGTTCTGGGTTTCATTGTCAATGTGAAGGACCAAGTGATACAGTAAACCCGCAGTGGTGCATTGGAATCTAATACTGCTGCCCCCTAATAGGCTCAAAGCACAAACTATTAGAAGCGTTACTCCTCTTGTATATAAGTCGGCATTGTGCCTTTTGTATTCAATATCGATGCAATTTCTGTGATCCATCGTCAATGTAATGGTCCAAGGGATTCAGTAAACCTGCAGTGGTGCTCGGGATCTAATACTGGTGTCCCAGGAAAGGTTAAAAGCTCAAACTCCTAGAAGACTTGCTCCTCTTGTATGTAAGACGGCATTGTGCCATTTGTATTCAATCCCGATGCATTTACTGTGTTTCATCGTCAATGTGAAGGTTCAAAGGATACAGTAAACCTGCGGTGGTGCATCGGAGTCTAATCCTGCTCTCCCAGGAAAGGCTCAAAGCACAAAGTATTAGAAGAGTTACTCTTCTTGAATATAAGTCGGCATTGTTCCTTTTGTATTCAGTACCGAAGAAATTTCTGTGATTCATCGTCGATGTGGAGGTTCAAGGGATATAGCAAACCTGCAGTGGTGCATCGGAATTAGTACAGCTGTCACAGGAAAGGTTCAAAACACAAAGTCTTAGTAGAGTTACTCCTCTTGTATAAATGTCGGCATTGTGCCTTTTGTATTCAATTCCGATGCAATATCTGTGTTTCATCGTTAATGTGAAGGTGCAAGATGCAGTATACCTGAAATGGTGCATCGGAATCTAATACTGCAGTCACAGGAAAGGCTCAACTCAGAAACTCTGAGAAGAGCTTTTGAATGTAAGTCGGCATTGTGCCTTTTATATACAATCTCGATGATATTTCTATGTTTCTTCGTTAATGTGAATGTCCAAGAAATACAGTAAACCTGCATTGGTGCATCGGAGTCTAATACAGCACTCCCAGCAAAGGCTCAAGGTAAACTCTTAGAGGAATTACTCCTCTTGTAAATAAGTCGGCATTGTACATTTTGTATTCAGTACCGAAGAAATTTCTGTGTTTCATCGTCAATGTGAAGGTCCAAGGGATACAGTAAACCTGCAGTAGTGCAACGGAATCTAATACTGCTCTCCCAGGAAAGGCTCAAACACAAACTATTAGAAGAGTTACTCCTCTTGCATCTAAGTCGTCATTGAGTCTTTTTTATTCAATCCCGATGCAATGCCAGTGTTTCATCGTCAATGTATAGGTCCAAGGGATACAGTAAACCTGAGGTGGTGCATCGGAATCTAATATTACTCTCCCAGGAAAAGCTCAAAGTGTAAACTCTTACAAGAGTTACTCCTCTTGTATATAAGACGGCATTGTGCGTTTTATATTCAAACCCGATGCAATTTCTGTGTTTCATAGTGAATGTGAAGGTCCAAGGGGTACAGTAAAACTGCATTGGTCCTTCGGAAACTAATACAGCACTCCCAGCAAAGGCACAAGGTAAACACTTAGAAGAGTTGCTCCTCATGTATATAAGACAGCATTGAGCCTTTTGTAGTCAATCCTGATGCAATTTCTGCGTTTCATCGTGAATATGTAGGTCCACGAGATACAGTAAACCCACAGTGGTGCATCGAAATATAATACTGCTCTCCCAGGAAAGGGTCAAAGTAAACTCACAGACGAGTTACTCCTCTTGTAAATAAGTCG
Organism: Schistocerca serialis cubense; assembly: GCF_023864345.2. NCBI lineage: Eukaryota > Metazoa > Arthropoda > Insecta > Orthoptera > Acrididae > Schistocerca > Schistocerca serialis. Next base: position 104,527,231 of record NC_064648.1, read on the forward strand.
CCATTGTGCCTTTCTTATTCAATCTCGAAGCAATATCTGTGTTTCTTCGTCTATGTAAAGGTCGAAGGGATACAGCAAACTTGCAGTGGTGCATCGGAATCTAATACTGCTGTCCCAGGAATGCCTGAAAGCACAAACTCTTAGATGACTTACTCCTCTGGTATATAATTCGGAATTGTGCCTTTTGTATTCAATCCCGATGCAATTTCTGTGCTTAATCGTCAATGTGAAGGTCCAAGGGGTACAGTAAACCTGCAGTGGTGAATCGGAATCTCATACTGCTCTCCCAGGAAACGCTCAAAGCATAAACTCTTAGAAGAGATACTCCTCTTGTATATAAGAAATTATTGAGCCTTTTGTATTCAATATCGATGCAATTTTTGGGTTTCATCATCAGTGTGAATGTCCAAGGGATACAGTAAACCTACAATGGTGCATCGAAATCCAACACTGTTGTCCCAGGGAAGGCTCAAAGCACAAACTCTTGAAAAGGTTACATCTCTTGAATATAAGTCGGGATTGTGCGTTTTGTATACTACCCCTGTGCAATTTCTGTGTTTCATCGTCAGTGTGAATGTTCAAAGGATACAGTAAACCTGCAGTAGTGCAACGGAATCTAATACTGCTCTCCCAGGAAAGGCTCAAACACAAACTAGTAGAAGAGTTGCTCCTCTTGTATCTAGATCGGCATTAGGTCTTTATATTCAATCTCTATGCAATACCAGTGTTTCATCGTCAATGTAAAAGTCGAAGAGATACAGTAAACCTGAGGTGATGCATCGGAATCTAACATTCCTCTCCAACGAAAAGCTCAAAGTAGAAACTCTTACAAGAGTTACTCCTCTTGTATATAAGACGGTATTGTGCCTTTTATATTCAATCCCGATGCAATTTCTGTGTTTCATCGAGAATGTGAAAGTCTGAGGGATACAGTAAAACTGCATTGGTGCTTCGGAATCTAATACAGGACACCCAGCAAAGGCTCAAGGTAACACTTAGAAGAGTTACTCCTCTTGTATATAAGACAGCATTGTGCCTATGGTAGTCAATCCTGATGCCATTTCAGTGTTTCATCGTGAATATGAAGGTCCACGGGATACAGTAAACCTACAGTGGTGTATCGAAATCTAATACTGATCTTCCATGAAAGGCTGAAAGTAAACTCATAGATGAGTTACTCCTCTTGTAAATAATTCGGCATTGTGCCTTTTTTATTCTATCTCGAAGCAATATCTGTGTTTCCTCGTCAATGTAAAGGTCCAAGGGATACAGCAAACTTGCAGTGGTGCATCGGAATCTAATTCTGCTGTCCCAGGAAAGGCTGGAAGCACAAACTCGTAGAAGAGTTAGTCCTCCTGTAAATAGGTCGGCATTGAGCATTTGCTATTCAATCCTGAAGCAATTTGTGTCTTTCATCGTCTATGTGATGTTTCAAGGGATACAGTAAACTTGCAGTGGTACATCGGAATCTAATACTGCTGTCCCGGGAAAGGCGCAAAGCACAAACTCTTAGAAGAGTTACTTCTCTCGTACAGAAACATCATTGTGCCTTTTGTATTCAATCCCGATGCAATATCTGTGTTTCATCGTCATTGTAAATGCCCAAGGAATGCAGTAAACCTGCTGTGGTGCATCAGAATCTAATACTGCTGTCCCAACAGAGGCTCAAGGTACAAACTCTTAGATGAGTTACTGCTTTCTTAATTAACACGGCAGTATGCCTTTTGTTTTCAATCCCGATGCAATTTCTGTGTTTCATCGTCAATGTGAAGGTAAAAGGGTTAGAATAAAAAGGAAGTGGTGCATCGGAATCTAATGCTGCCCTGCCAGGAAAGGCTCTAAGAACAAACTCTTAGAACAGTTACTCCGCTTGTAAATAAGTCGACATTGTGCCTTTTGTATTCAATCCCTATGCAATTTCGTGGTTTCATTGTCAATGTGAAGGTCCAAGTGATACAGTAAACGTGCACTGCTGCATATGAATCTAATACTGCTGTCCCAGGATAGGCTCAAAGCACAAACTATTAGAAGCGTTACTCCTCTTGTATATAAGTCGGCATTGTGCCTTTTGTATTCCATATCGATGCAATTTCTGTGTACCATCGTCAATGTGAAGGTCCAAGGGATTCAGTAAACCTGCAGTGGTGCATCGGAATCTAATACTGGTGTCCCAGGAAAAGCTAAAACCTCAAACACTTAGAAGAGTTATTCCTCTTGTATATAAGTCGGCATTGTGACTTTTGTATTCATTTCCGATGCAAAATCTGTGTTTCATTGTTAATTTGAAGGTCCAAGTGATACAGTAAACCAGCAGTGGTGCACCAGAAACTACTACTGCTCTCCCAGGAAAGGCTGATAGCACAAACTATTAGAGGAGTTACTCCTCTTGTATATAAGTCGGCATTGTGCCTTTTGTATTCAGTCCCGATGAAATTTCAGTGTTTCATCGTCAATGTGACGGTCCAAGGGATACAGTAAACCTGCAATGGTGCATCAGAATCTTTTAATGCTGTCCCAGGAACGTCTCAAACTACACACTCTTAGGAGAGATAAACACCTCTTGAATATATGTCAGGATTGTGCCTTTAGTATACAAAACCGCTGCAATTTCTCTGTTTCATCGTCAATGTGAAGGATCAAGGGATACAGTAAACTTGCAGTGGTGCATTGGAATCTAATACTGCAGTCCCAGGAAAGGCTCAAAGCACAAAATCTTGGTAGGGTTACTCCACTTGTTTATAAGTAGGCATTGTGCATTTTGTATTCAATCTCGATGCAATTGCTGTGTTTCATTGTTAATTTGAAGGTTCAAGGGATACAGTAAACCAGCAGTGGTGCATCGGAATCTGATACTGCTCTCCCAGGAAAGGCTCAAAGAAAACTCCTAGAAGAGTAGCTCCTCTTGTAAATAAGTCGGCATTGAAGCATTTTTATTCAATCGCGACGGAATATCTGTGTTTATTCGTCAATGTAAAAGTCGAAGGGATTCAGTATACCTGCAGTGGTGCATCGGAATGTAATACTGCTCTCCCAGGAAAGGCCCAAAGCACAAACTAATAGGAGAGTTACTCCTATTGTATATAAGACGGCATTGTGGTTTTGTGTTCAATCCCGATGCAATTTCTGGGTTTCATTGTCAATGTGAAGGACCAAGGGAAACAGTAAACCTACGGTGGTGCATCGGAATCTAATACTGCTCTTCCATGAAAGGCTCAAAGTAAACTCTTCGAAGAGACACTCCTCTTGTAAATAAGTCGGCATTGAGTTCTTTTTATCAATCCCGATGCAATATCTGTGTTTCATCGTCAATGTAAAAGTCCAAGGAATTCAGTAAACCTGCAGTGGTGCATCAGAATTTAATACTGGTGTCCCAGGAAACGCTCAAAGCACAAACACTTAGAAGACTTGCTCCTCTTGTATATAATTCAGAAGTGTGCCTTTTGTATTCAATCCTGTTGCAAATTCTGTGTTTCATTGTCAATGTGAAAGTCTAAGGGATACAGTAAACCTGCAGTGGGGCATCAGAATCTAATACTGCTCTCCCAGGAAAGGTTCAAAGTATAAACTGTTAGAAGAGTTACTCCTCTTGTATATAAGACGGCATTGTGCCTTTTGTATTCAATCCCGATGCAATTTCTGTGTTTCATCGTCAATATGACGGTCGAAGGTATACGGTAAATCTGCGGTGGTGCAGCGGAATCTAATACTTCTCTTCCAGGGTAGGCTAAATCACAAATTCTTAGAAGAGTTACTCTGCTTGTGAATTAGTCGACATTGTGTCTTCTGTATTCAATCCCGATGCAAATGCTGTGTTTCATCGCCAATGTGAAGGTCCAAGGGATACAGTAAACCTGCAGTGGTGCATCAGAATCTAATACTGCTCTCCCAGGAAAGGCTCAAAGCAAAAACTCTTAGAAGAATTACTCCTCTTTGATATAAGTCGGGATTGTGCCATTAGTATACAATCCCGGTTCAATATCTGTGTTCCATCGTCAATGTAATGGTTCAAGGGATACAGTAAGCTTGCAGTGGTGCATCGGAATCTAATACTACTGTTCCAGGAAAGGTTCAAACCACGAACACTTATAATAGTTACTTCTCTCGTATATGAAACGGCATTGTGCCTTTTGTATTCAATCCTGATGCAATATCTGTGTTTCATAGTCAATGTAAAGGCCCAAGGAATACAGTAGACCTGCAGTGGTGCATCAGAATCTAATACTACTGTTCCAGGAAGCCCTCAAGGTACAAACTCTTAGATGAGTTACTCCTCTGTTATCTAGGACGGCAGTGTGCCTTATGTTTTCAATCCCGATGCAATTTCTGTGTTTCATCGTCAGTGTGAAGGTCGAAGGGATACAATAAAACTGCAGTGATGCATCGGACTGTAATACTGCTCTACCAGGAATGTCTAAAAGCACAAACTCTAAGAAGAGTTACTCCGCTTGTAAGTAAGTCGACATCGTGCCTTTTGTATTCAATCCTGATGCAATTTCTGGGTTTCATTGTCAATGTGAAGGTCCAAGTGGTATAGTGATCTGCAGTGGTGCATCGTAATGTAATACTGCTTTCCCAGGATAAGCTCAAAGCACAAACTATTAGAAGCGGTACTCCGCTTGTATGTAAGTCGGCATTGTGCCTTTTGTATTCAATATCGATGCAATTTCTGTGTTCCATCGTCAATGTGAAGGTCCAAGGGATACAGTAAACCTGCAATGGTGCATCGGGATCCAATAATGCTGTCCCAGGGAAGGCGCAAAGCACGAACTCTTTGTAGAGATATATACCTCTTGAATATAAGTCGGGATTGTGCGTTTTATATACAATCCCGGTGCAATTGCTGTGTTTCATCGTCAATGTAAAGGTCCAAGTGGTGCTGTAAACCTGCTGTGGTGATCCGGAATCTAATACTGCTTTCTCAGGAAAGGCTCAAAGCACAAACCCTTAGAATAGACACTCCTCTCCTATATAAGCCGGCATTGTGCCATTTGTATTCAATCCCGATTTAATCTCTGTGTTTCATCGTCAATGTGAAGGTCCAATTGATACAGTAAATTTGCAGTGGTGCATCTGAATCTAATACTGCTCTACCAGGAAAGGCTCAAAGTAAACTCCTAGAAGAGTTACTCCTCTTGTAAATAAGTCGGCATTGAGCGTTTTTTATTCAATCCCGATGCAATATCTGTGTTTCATCGTCAATGTAAAAGTATAAGGGATTCAGTAAACTGCAGTGGTGCATCGGAATCTAATATTGCTTTCCCACTAAAGGCACAAAGTACAAACTCTCAGAAGAGTTACTCCTCTTGTATATAAGAAGGAATTGTGCCTTTTGTATTTAATCCCGATGCAATTTCTGTGTTTCATCGTCAATATGACGGTGCAAGGATATGGTAATTCTGCAGTGGTGCATTGGAATCTAATACTTCTCTCCCAGGAAAGGCTAAAAGCACAAACTCATAGAAGAGTTACTCCACTTGTGAATTAGTCGATATTGTGCCTTTTGTATTCTATCCTGATGCAATTCCTGTGTTTCATCGCCAATGTGAAGGTCCAAGGGATAAATTAAACCTGTAATGGTGCATCGGAATCCAATACTGCTGTCCCAGGAAAGGTTCAAAGCACAAACTCTTAGAAGAATTACACCTCTTGAATATAAGTCGGGATTGTGCCATTTGTATACAATCCCGTTGCAATTTCTGTGTTCCATCGTCTATGTGATGGTTCAAGGGATTCCGTAAACTTGCAGTGGTGCATCGGAATCTAATACTGCTGTCCCAGGAAAGGCTCAAAGCACAAACTCTTAGAAGAGTTACTTCTCTCGTATATGAATCGACATTGTGCCATTTGTATTCAATCCCGATGCAGTATCTGTGTTTCATCGTCAATGTAAAGGCCCAAGGAATATAGAAAACCTGCAGTGGTGCATCAGAATCTAATACTGCTGTCCCAGGAAAGGCTGTAGGTACAAACTCTTAGATGAATTACTCCTCTCTTATATAAGTCTACATGGTGCCTTTTGTATTCAATATCGATGCAATTTCTGTTTTCCATCGTCAATGTGAAGGTCCAAGGGATACAGTAAACCTGCAGTGGTGCATCGAAATCCAACACTGCTGTCCCAGGAAAGGCTGAATGCACAAACTGTTAGAAGTGTTACTCCTGTTGTGTATAAGTCTGCATTGTAACTTTTGTATTCATTTCCGATGCGATTTCTGTGTTGTTGTTGTTGTGGTCTTCAGTCCTGAGACTGGTTTGATGCAGCTCTCCATGCTACTCTATCCAGTGCAGGCTTCTTTATCTCCCAGTATCTACTGCAACCTACATCCTACTGAATCAGCTTAGTGTATTGATCTCTTGGTCTCCCTCTACGATTTTTACCCTCCACACTGCCCTCCAATGCTAAATTTGTGATCCCTTGATGCCTCAAACATGTCCTACCAACCGATCCCTTCTTCTAGTCACGTTGTGCCACAAACTTCTCTTCTCCACAATCCTATTCAATACCTCCTTATTAGTTACGTGATCTACCCACCTTATCTTCAGCATTCTTCTGTAGCACCACATTTCGAAAACTTCTATTCTCTTCTTGTCCAAACTGGTTTTCGTCCATGTTTCACCTCCATACATGGCTACACTCCATACAAATACTTTCTGAAACGACTTCCTGACACTTAAATCTATACTCGATGTTAACAAATTTATCTTCTTCAGAAACGATTTCCTTGCCATTGCCAGTCTACATTTTATATCCTCTGTACTTCGACCATCATCAGTTTTTTTACTCCCTAAATAGAAAATTCCTTTACTACTTTGAGTGTCTCATTTCCTAATCTAATCCCCTCAGCATCACCCGATTTAATTTGACTACATTCCATTATCGTCGTTTTGCTTTTGTTGATGTTCATCTTATATCCTCCTTTCAAGACACTGTCCATTCCGTTCAACTGCTCTTCCAAGTCCTTTGCTGTCTCTGACAGAATTACAATGTCATCGGCGAACCTCAAAATTTTTACTTCTTCTCCATGAATTTTAATACCTACTCCGAATTTTTCTTTTGTTTCCTTTACTGCTTGCTCAATATACGGATTGAATAACATCGGGGAGAGACTACAACCCTGTCTCACTCCTTTCCCAACCACTGCTTCCCTTTCATGCCCCTTGACTCTTATAACTGCCATCTGGTTTCTGTACAAATTGTAAATAGCCTTTCGCTCCCTCTATTTGACCCCTGCCACCTTCAGAATTTGAAAGAGAGAATTCCAGTTAACGTTGTCAAAAGCTTTCTCTAAGTCTACAAATGCTAGAAACGTAGGTTTGCCTTTTCTTAATCTTTCTTCTAAGATAAGTCGTAAGGTTACTATTGCCTCACGTGTTTCAACATTTCTACGGAATCCAAACTGATCTTCCCCGAGGTCCGCTTCTACCAGTTTTTCCATTCGTCTGTAAATAATTCACGTTAGTATTTTGCAGCTGTGATTTATTAAACTGATAGTTCGGTAATTTTCACATCAGACAACACCTGCTTTCTTTGGGATTGGAATTATTATATTCTTCTTCAAGTCTGTGGGTATTTCGCCTGTCTCATACATCTTGCTCACCAGATGGTGGAGTTTTGTCATGACTGGCTCTCCCAAGGCCATCAGTAGTTCTAATGGAATGTTGTCTACTCCCGGGGCCTTGTTTCGACTCTGGCCTTTCAGTGCTTTGTCAAACTCTTCACGCAGTATCTTATCTCTCATTTCATCATCATCTACATCCTCTTCCATTTCCATAATATTGTCTTCAAGTACATCACCCTTGTATAAACCCTCTATATACTCCTTCCACCGTTCTGCCTTCCCTTCTGTGCTTAGAACTGGGTTGCCATCTGAGCTCTTGATATTCATACAAGTGGTTCTCTTCTCTCCAAAGGTCTCTTTCATTTTCCTGTAGGCAGTATCTATCTTACCCCTAGTGAGACAAGCCTCTACATCCTTACATTTGTCCCCTAGCCATACCTGCTTAGCCATTTTGCACTTCCTGTCGAACTCATTTTCGAGACGTTTGTATTCCTTTTTGCCTGCTTCATTTACTGAATTTCAGCGTTAATTTGAAGGTCCAGGCGATACAGTAAACCCGCAGTGGTGCATCGGAATCTAATACTGCTCTCCCAGGAAAGGCTGATAGCACAAACTCTTCGAAGAGTTACTACTCTTGTATATAAGACAGCATTGTGACTTTTGTATTCAATCCCGATGCAATTTATCTGTTTCATCGTCAATGTGAAGGTCCAAGGGATACAGTAAACCTGTAATGAGGCATCGGAATCCAATACTACTGTCCCAGGGAAGGCTCAAAGCACAAACTCTTAGAAGAGATGTACACCACTTCAATATAAGTCGTGATTGTGCATTTTGTATACAATCCCGTTGCAAATGCTGTGTTTCATCGTCAATGTGAAGGTCCAAGTGATACAGTAAACCTGCAGTAGTGCATCGGAATCTAATACGGCTCCCTGAAAAGGCTAAAAGCACAAACTCGTAGAACAGTTACTCCGCTTGTAAATAAGTCGACATTGCGCTTTTTGTACTCAATGCTGTTGCAATTTCTGTGTTTCATCGTCAACGCGAAGGTCCAAGGGATACAGTAAACCAGCAGTGGTGTGTGGTAATCTAATACTGCTCTCCCAGAAAAGGCTCAAAGCACAAACCCTTAGAACACTTACTCCTCTTGTATTTAAGTCGGCTTTGAACCTTTTGGAATCAATCCCGATGCAATTTCCGTGTTTCATCGTCAATCTGATGGTCCAAGGGATATACTAAACTTGCAGTGGTACATCGGAATCTAATACTGCTCTCCCAGGAAAGGCTAAATGCACAAACTCTTAGAAGAGTTACTCCGCTTGTATATAAGTCGATATTGTGCCTTTTGTATTCAACCCCTATACAATTTCTGTGTTTCATCGTCAATGTGAAGCTGCAAGGGATACAGTAAACCTACAGTGGTGCATTGAAATCTAACATTGCTGTCCCAGGAAAGGCTCAATGCACAAACTCTTAGAAGAGTTGTTCCTCTTGTATGTAAGACTGCATTGTGCCTTTTGTATTCATTTCCGATGCAATTTCTGTGTTTCATCGTTAATTTGAAGGTCCAAGCGATACAGTAAATCTGCAGTGGTGCATCGGAATCCAATACTGCTCTCTCAGGAAAGGATGATAGCACAATCACTTCGCAGAGTTACTTCTCTTGTATATAAGACAGCATTGTGCCTTTTGTATTCAATCCCGATTTATTTCTGTTATTCATCGTCAATGTGAAGGTCCAAGGGATACAATAAACCTGCAGTGGTACATCGGAATCTAATACTGCTCTCCCAGGACAGACTGATTGCACAAACTATTAGAAGAGTTACTCCTCTTGTATATAAGGCAGCATTGTGCCTTCTGTATTGAATCCCGGTGCAATATCTGTGTTTCATTGTCAATGAGAAGATCCAAGGGATACAGTAAACCTACAGTGGTGCAGCGGCATCTAAAACTGCTCTCCGAGGAAAGGCTCAAAGTAAACTCTTAGAAGAGTGACTCCTCTTGTAAAGAAGTCGGCATTGGGCCTTTTTTATTCGATTTCGATGCTATTTCTGTGTTTCATCGTCAATGTGAAGGTCCAAGGGATACAGTAATAGTGCAATGGTGCATCGGAATCTAATACTGCTGTCTTAGGAAAGGCTCAAAGCAATAACTCTTAGAAGAGTTATTCCTTTTGTTTAATAGTCGGCATAGTGCCTTTTGTATCAAATCCCGATGCATTGTCTGTGTTTCATCTCAATGTGAACGTCCAAGGGATACAGTAAGCCTGCAGTGGTGCATCGGAATCTAATACTGCTCTCCCAGGAAAGACTGATAGCACAAACTCTTAGGAGAGTTACTCCGCTTGTAAATAAGTCGACATTGGGCCTTTTGTATTCAAACCCGATCAGATTTCTGTGTTTCAGGGTTACAGTAAACCTGCAGTGGTGCAATGGAATCTAATATTGCTGTCCCAGGAAAGGCTCAAAGCACAAACTCTTAGATGGGTTACTCCTCTTGTATATAAGTCGGCATTGTGCCTTTTGTGTTCAGTGCCAATGCAATTGCTTTGTTTCATCGTTAATTTGAAGGTGCAAGGGATACAGTAAACCTGCAGGGGCGCATCGGGATCTAATACTGCTCTAACAGGGTAGGCTCAAACTAAACTCTGAGAGTAGTTGCTCCTCTTCTAATAAGTGGGCATTGAGCCACTTGTATACAATCCCGATGCAATATCTGTGTTACATCGTCAATGTAAAGGTCCAAGGGACGCAGTAAACCTGCAGTGGTGCATCGGAATCTATTACTGCACTCCCAGGAAAGCCACAAAGTTAACTCTTAGAAGAGCTACTGGTCTTGTATATAATTCGGCATTGTGACTTTTGTATTCAATCCCGATGCAATTTATGTGCTTCATCTTCAATCTGAAGGTCCAAGGGACACTGTAAACCTACAGTGGAACATCGGAATCTAATACTGCTCTTCAAGGAAAGGTAAAAGCACAATCTCTAGAAGACCTACTCCGCTTGTAAATAAGTCGACATTGTGCCTTTTGTATTGAATCCCGATGCAATTTCTGTGTTTCATCGTCAAGGTGAAGATCCAAGGGATACCGCAAACCTGCAGTGGTGCATCGGAATCTAATACTGCTGTCCCAGGAAAGGCTCAAATCACAAACTCTTACAAGAGCTAACTCCTCTTGTACTGAAGTCGACAGTGTGCCTTTTGTATTCAACCCCGATGCTATTTCTGTGTTTCATCGTCAATGTGAAGGTCCGACGGATACAGTAAACCTACAGTGGTGCATCGGAATCGAATACTGCTCTTCCAGGAAATGCTCAAAGTAAACTCTTAAATCAGTTACTCCTCTTGTAAACAAGTCGGCATTGGGCCTTTTTTATTCACTCCCGATGCAATATCTGTGTTTCATCGTCAATATGAAGGTCCAAGGGATAGAGTAGATCTGCGGTGGTGCATCGGAATCTACTACTGCTCTCCCAGGAAAGACTGATTGCCCATACTCTTAGAAATGTTACTCCTCTTGTATATAAGATTGTATTGTGCCTTTTGTATTCAACCTCGATGCGATTTCTGTGTTTCATCGTCAATGTAAAAGTCCAAGGGATACAATAAACATGCAGTGGTGCATCGGAATCTAATACTGCTCTCCGAGGAAAGGCTCAAAGTAAACTCTTAGAAGAGTGACTCGTCTTGTAAAGAAGTCGGCATTGGGCCTTTTTTATTCGATTTCGATGCAATTTCTGTGTTTCATCGTCAATGTGAAGGTCCAAGGGATACAGTAATAGTGCAATGGTGCATCGGAATCTAATACTGCTGTCTTAGGAAAGGCTCAAAGCAATAACTCTTAGAAGAGTTATTCCTTTTGTTTAATAGTCGGCATAGTGCCTTTTGTATCAAATCCCGATGCATTGTCTGTGTTTCATCTCAATGTGAACGTCCAAGGGATACAGTAAGCCTGCAGTGGTGCATCGGAATCTAATACTGCTCTCCCAGGAAAGACTGATAGCACAAACTCTTAGGAGAGTTACTCCGCTTGTATATAAGTCGATATTGTGCCTTTTGTATTCAACCCCTATACAATTTCTGTGTTTCATCGTCAATGTGAAGCTGCAAGGGATACAGTAAACCTACAGTGGTGCATTGAAATCTAACATTGCTGTCCCAGGAAAGGCTCAATGCACAAACTCTTAGAAGAGTTGTTCCTCTTGTATGTAAGACTGCATTGTGCCTTTTGTATTCATTTCCGATGCAATTTCTGTGTTTCATCGTTAATTTGAAGGTCCAAGCGATACAGTAAATCTGCAGTGGTGCATCGGAATCCAATACTGCTCTCTCAGGAAAGGCTGATAGCACAATTACTTCGCAGAGTTACTTCTCTTGTATATAAGACAGCATTGTGCCTTTTGTATTCAATCCCGATTTATTTCTGTTATTCATCGTCAATGTGAAGGTCCAAGGGATACAGTACACCTGTAATGGTGCATCAGAAACCAATACTGCTGTCCCAAGGAAGGCTCAAAGGACAAACTCTTAGAGGTGTAACACCTCTTGAATATAAATTAGGATTGTGCATTTTGTATACAATCCCAGTTCAATTTTTGTGTTTCATCGTCAATGTGAAGGTTCAAGGGATGCAGTAAACTTGCAGTGGTGCATCGGAATCTAATACTGCTGTCCCAGGAAAGACTGCAAGCACAAAGTCTTAAAGGAGTTACTCGTCTAGCATGTATGTCGGCATTGTGCCTTTTGTATTCAATCCAGATGCAATTGATGTGCTTCATTGTTAATTTGAGGGTGCAAGGAATACAGTAAACCTGCAGTGGTGCATCCGAATGTAATACTGTTGTCCCAGGATAGACTGATTGCACAAACTCTTAGAACAGTTACTCCTCTTGCATACAAGACAGCATTGTGCTTTTTGCATTCAATGCCGGTGCAATTTCTGTGTTTCATCGTCAATGTGAAGGTCCAAGGGATACAATAAACCTGCAGTGGTACATCGGAATCTAATACTGCTCTCCCAGGACAGACTGATTGCACAAACTATTAGAAGAGTTACTCCTCTTGTATATAAGGCAGCATTGTGCCTTCTGTCTTGAATCCCGGTGCAATATCTGTGTTTCATTGTCAATGAGAAGATCCAAGGGATACAGTAAACCTACAGTGGTGCAGCGGCATCTAAAACTGCTCTCCGAGGAAAGGCTCAAAGTAAACTCTTAGAAGAGTGACTCCTCTTGTAAAGAAGTCGGCATTGGGCCTTTTTTATTCGATTTCGATGCAATTTCTGTGTTTCATCGTCAATGTGAAGGTCCAAGGGATACAGTAATAGTGCAATGGTGCATCGGAATCTAATACTGCTGTCTTAGGAAAGGCTCAAAGCAATAACTCTTAGAAGAGTTATTCCTTTTGTTTAATAGTCGGCATAGTGCCTTTTGTATCAAATCCCGATGCATTGTCTGTGTTTCATCTCAATGTGAACGTCCAAGGGATACAGTAAGCCTGCAGTGGTGCATCGGAATCTAATACTGCTCTCCCAGGAAAGACTGATAGCACAAACTCTTAGGAGAGTTACTCCGCTTGTAAATAAGTCGACATTGGGCCTTTTGTATTCAAACCCGATCAGATTTCTGTGTTTCAGGGTTACAGTAAACCTGCAGTGGTGCAATGGAATCTAATATTGCTGTCCCAGGAAAGGCTCAAAGCACAAACTCTTAGATGGGTTACTCCTCTTGTATATAAGTCGGCATTGTGCCTTTTGTGTTCAGTGCCAATGCAATTGCTTTGTTTCATCGTTAATTTGAAGGTGCAAGGGATACAGTAAACCTGCAGGGGCGCATCGGGATCTAATACTGCTCTAACAGGGTAGGCTCAAACTAAACTCTGAGAGTAGTTGCTCCTCTTCTAATAAGTGGGCATTGAGCCACTTGTATACAATCCCGATGCAATATCTGTGTTACATCGTCAATGTAAAGGTCCAAGGGACGCAGTAAACCTGCAGTGGTGCATAGGAATCTATTACTGCACTCCCAGGAAAGCCACAAAGTTAACTCTTAGAAGAGCTACTGGTCTTGTATATAATTCGGCATTGTGACTTTTGTATTCAATCCCGATGCAATTTATGTGCTTCATCTTCAATCTGAAGGTCCAAGGGACACTGTAAACCTACAGTGGAACATCGGAATCTAATACTGCTCTTCAAGGAAAGGTAAAAGCACAATCTCTAGAAGACCTACTCCGCTTGTAAATAAGTCGACATTGTGCCTTTTGTATTCAACCCCTATACAATTTCTGTGTTTCATCGTCAATGTGAAGCTGCAAGGGATACAGTAAACCTACAGTGGTGCATTGAAATCTAACATTGCTGTCCCAGGAAAGGCTCAATGCACAAACTCTTAGAAGAGTTGTTCCTCTTGTATGTAAGACTGCATTGTGCCTTTTGTATTCATTTCCGATGCAATTTCTGTGTTTCATCGTTAATTTGAAGGTCCAAGCGATACAGTAAATCTGCAGTGGTGCATCGGAATCCAATACTGCTCTCTCAGGAAAGGCTGATAGCACAATCACTTCACAGAGTTACTTCTCTTGTATATAAGACAGCATTGTGCCTTTTGTATTCAATCCCGATTTATTTCTGTTATTCATCGTCAATGTGAAGGTCCAAGGGATACAGTACACCTGTAATGGTGCATCAGAAACCAATACTGCTGTCCCAAGGAAGGCTCAAAGGACAAACTCTTAGAGGTGTAACACCTCTTGAATATAAATTAGGATTGTGCATTTTGTATACAATCCCAGTTCAATTTTTGTGTTTCATCGTCAATGTGAAGGTTCAAGGGATGCAGTAAACTTGCAGTGGTGCATCGGAATCTAATACTGCTGTCCCAGGAAAGACTGCAAGCACAAAGTCTTAAAGGAGTTACTCGTCTAGCACGTATGTCGGCATTGTGCCTTTTGTATTCAATCCAGATGCAATTGATGTGCTTCATTGTTAATTTGAGGGTGCAAGGAATACAGTAAACCTGCAGTGGTGCATCCGAATGTAATACTGTTGTCCCAGGATAGACTGATTGCACAAACTCTTAGAACAGTTACTCCTCTTGCATACAAGACAGCATTGTGCTTTTTGCATTCAATGCCGGTGCAATTTCTGTGTTTCATCGTCAATGTGAAGGTCCAAGGGATACAATAAACCTGCAGTGGTACATCGGAATCTAATACTGCTCTCCCAGGACAGACTGATTGCACAAACTATTAGAAGAGTTACTCCTCTTGTATATAAGGCAGCATTGTGCCTTCTGTCTTGAATCCCGGTGCAATATCTGTGTTTCATTGTCAATGAGAAGATCCAAGGGATACAGTAAACCTACAGTGGTGCAGCGGCATCTAAAACTGCTCTCCGAGGAAAGGCTCAAAGTAAACTCTTAGAAGAGTGACTCCTCTTGTAAAGAAGTCGGCATTGGGCCTTTTTTATTCGATTTCGATGCAATTTCTGTGTTTCATCGTCAATGTGAAGGTCCAAGGGATACAGTAATAGTGCAATGGTGCATCGGAATCTAATACTGCTGTCTTAGGAAAGGCTCAAAGCAATAACTCTTAGAAGAGTTATTCCTTTTGTTTAATAGTCGGCATAGTGCCTTTTGTATCAAATCCCGATGCATTGTCTGTGTTTCATCTCAATGTGAACGTCCAAGGGATACAGTAAGCCTGCAGTGGTGCATCGGAATCTAATACTGCTCTCCCAGGAAAGACTGATAGCACAAACTCTTAGGAGAGTTACTCCGCTTGTAAATAAGTCGACATTGGGCCTTTTGTATTCAAACCCGATCAGATTTCTGTGTTTCAGGGTTACAGTAAACCTGCAGTGGTGCAATGGAATCTAATATTGCTGTCCCAGGAAAGGCTCAAAGCACAAACTCTTAGATGGGTTACTCCTCTTGTATATAAGTCGGCATTGTGCCTTTTGTGTTCAGTGCCAATGCAATTGCTTTGTTTCATCGTTAATTTGAAGGTGCAAGGGATACAGTAAACCTGCAGGGGCGCATCGGGATCTAATACTGCTCTAACAGGGTAGGCTCAAACTAAACTCTGAGAGTAGTTGCTCCTCTTCTAATAAGTGGGCATTGAGCCACTTGTATACAATCCCGATGCAATATCTGTGTTACATCGTCAATGTAAAGGTCCAAGGGACGCAGTAAACCTGCAGTGGTGCATAGGAATCTATTACTGCACTCCCAGGAAAGCCACAAAGTTAACTCTTAGAAGAGCTACTGGTCTTGTATATAATTCGGCATTGTGACTTTTGTATTCAATCCCGATGCAATTTATGTGCTTCATCTTCAATCTGAAGGTCCAAGGGACACTGTAAACCTACAGTGGAACATCGGAATCTAATACTGCTCTTCAAGGAAAGGTAAAAGCACAATCTCTAGAAGACCTACTCCGCTTGTAAATAAGTCGACATTGTGCCTTTTGTATTCAACCCCTATACAATTTCTGTGTTTCATCGTCAATGTGAAGCTGCAAGGGATACAGTAAACCTACAGTGGTGCATTGAAATCTAACATTGCTGTCCCAGGAAAGGCTCAATGCACAAACTCTTAGAAGAGTTGTTCCTCTTGTATGTAAGACTGCATTGTGCCTTTTGTATTCATTTCCGATGCAATTTCTGTGTTTCATCGTTAATTTGAAGGTCCAAGCGATACAGTAAATCTGCAGTGGTGCATCGGAATCCAATACTGCTCTCTCAGGAAAGGCTGATAGCACAATCACTTCACAGAGTTACTTCTCTTGTATATAAGACAGCATTGTGCCTTTTGTATTCAATCCCGATTTATTTCTGTTATTCATCGTCAATGTGAAGGTCCAAGGGATACAGTACACCTGTAATGGTGCATCAGAAACCAATACTGCTGTCCCAAGGAAGGCTCAAAGGACAAACTCTTAGAGGTGTAACACCTCTTGAATATAAATTAGGATTGTGCATTTTGTATACAATCCCAGTTCAATTTTTGTGTTTCATCGTCAATGTGAAGGTTCAAGGGATGCAGTAAACTTGCAGTGGTGCATCGGAATCTAATACTGCTGTCCCAGGAAAGACTGCAAGCACAAAGTCTTAAAGGAGTTACTCGTCTAGCATGTATGTCGGCATTGTGCCTTTTGTATTCAATCCAGATGCAATTGATGTGCTTCATTGTTAATTTGAGGGTGCAAGGAATACAGTAAACCTGCAGTGGTGCATCCGAATGTAATACTGTTGTCCCAGGATAGACTGATTGCACAAACTCTTAGAACAGTTACTCCTCTTGCATACAAGACAGCATTGTGCTTTTTGCATTCAATGCCGGTGCAATTTCTGTGTTTCATCGTCAATGTGAAGGTCCAAGGGATACAATAAACCTGCAGTGGTACATCGGAATCTAATACTGCTCTCCCAGGACAGACTGATTGCACAAACTATTAGAAGAGTTACTCCTCTTGTATATAAGGCAGCATTGTGCCTTCTGTCTTGAATCCCGGTGCAATATCTGTGTTTCATTGTCAATGAGAAGATCCAAGGGATACAGTAAACCTACAGTGGTGCAGCGGCATCTAAAACTGCTCTCCGAGGAAAGGCTCAAAGTAAACTCTTAGAAGAGTGACTCCTCTTGTAAAGAAGTCGGCATTGGGCCTTTTTTATTCGATTTCGATGCAATTTCTGTGTTTCATCGTCAATGTGAAGGTCCAAGGGATACAGTAATAGTGCAATGGTGCATCGGAATCTAATACTGCTGTCTTAGGAAAGGCTCAAAGCAATAACTCTTAGAAGAGTTATTCCTTTTGTTTAATAGTCGGCATAGTGCCTTTTGTATCAAATCCCGATGCATTGTCTGTGTTTCATCTCAATGTGAACGTCCAAGGGATACAGTAAGCCTGCAGTGGTGCATCGGAATCTAATACTGCTCTCCCAGGAAAGACTGATAGCACAAACTCTTAGGAGAGTTACTCCGCTTGTAAATAAGTCGACATTGGGCCTTTTGTATTCAAACCCGATCAGATTTCTGTGTTTCAGGGTTACAGTAAACCTGCAGTGGTGCAATGGAATCTAATATTGCTGTCCCAGGAAAGGCTCAAAGCACAAACTCTTAGATGGGTTACTCCTCTTGTATATAAGTCGGCATTGTGCCTTTTGTGTTCAGTGCCAATGCAATTGCTTTGTTTCATCGTTAATTTGAAGGTGCAAGGGATACAGTAAACCTGCAGGGGCGCATCGGGATCTAATACTGCTCTAACAGGGTAGGCTCAAACTAAACTCTGAGAGTAGTTGCTCCTCTTCTAATAAGTGGGCATTGAGCCACTTGTATACAATCCCGATGCAATATCTGTGTTACATCGTCAATGTAAAGGTCCAAGGGACGCAGTAAACCTGCAGTGGTGCATCGGAATCTATTACTGCACTCCCAGGAAAGCCACAAAGTTAACTCTTAGAAGAGCTACTGGTCTTGTATATAATTCGGCATTGTGACTTTTGTATTCAATCCCGATGCAATTTATGTGCTTCATCTTCAATCTGAAGGTCCAAGGGACACTGTAAACCTACAGTGGAACATCGGAATCTAATACTGCTCTTCAAGGAAAGGTAAAAGCACAATCTCTAGAAGACCTACTCCGCTTGTAAATAAGTCGACATTGTGCCTTTTGTATTGAATCCCGATGCAATTTCTGTGTTTCATCGTCAAGGTGAAGATCCAAGGGATACCGCAAACCTGCAGTGGTGCATCGGAATCTAATACTGCTGTCCCAGGAAAGGCTCAAATCACAAACTCTTACAAGAGCTAACTCCTCTTGTACTGAAGTCGACATTGTGCCTTTTGTATTCAACCCCGATGCTATTTCTGTGTTTCATCGTCAATGTGAAGGTCCGACGGATACAGTAAACCTACAGTGGTGCATCGGAATCGAATACTGCTCTTCCAGGAAATGCTCAAAGTAAACTCTTAAATCAGTTACTCCTCTTGTAAATAAGTCGGCATTGGGCCTTTTTTATTCACTCCCGATGCAATATCTGTGTTTCATCGTCAATATGAAGGTCCAAGGGATAGAGTAGATCTGCGGTGGTGCATCGGAATCTACTACTGCTCTCCCAGGAAAGACTGATTGCACATACTCTTAGAAATGCTACTCCTCTTGTATATAAGATTGTATTGTGCCTTTTGTATTCAACCTCGATGCGATTTCTGTGTTTCATCGTCAATGTAAAAGTCCAAGGGATACAATAAACATGCAGTGCTGCATCGGAATCTAATACTGCTCTCCCAGGAAAGGCTCAAAGTAAGCTCTTAGAAGAGTTAATCCTCGTGTAAATAAGTTGGCATTAAGCCTTTTTTATTCTATCCCGATGCAATATCTGTGTTTCATCGTCAATGTAAAGGTCCAAGGGATAGAGTAAACCTGCAGTGGTGCATCGGAATCTAATACTGCTCTCCCAAGAAAGGCTCATAGTACAAGCTTTTAGAAGTGTTACTCCTCTTGTATATAAGACTTCGTTGTGCCATTTGTATTCTGTCCCGATGCAATATCTGTGATTCATCGTCAATGTAAAGGTCCAAGGGATACAGTAAACCTGCAACGGTGCATTGGAATCTAATACTGCTCTCCCAGGAGAGGCTCATAGCAGAAAGTATTAGAAAAGTTATTCCTCTTGTATATAAGTCGGGATTGTACCTTTTGTATTCATTACCGATGCTATTTCAGTATTTCATCGTCAATGTGAAGGTCCAAGGGGTACAGTAAACATGCAGTGATGCATCAGAATCTAATACTGCTCCCCCCAGAAAGGCTCGAAGGACAAACTCTTAGAAGAGTTACTCCTCATGTATATAAGACGACATTGTGCCTTTTGTATTCTATCCGGATGCAATATCTGTGTTTCATCATCAATGTAAAGGTCCAAGGGATGCAGTGAACCTGCAACGGTGCATCGGAATCTAATACTGCTCTCCCAGGAAAGGCTCATAGCAGAATGTATTAGAAAAGTTATTCCTCTTGTATGTAAGTAGGGATTGTGCATTTTGTATTCATTACCGATGCTATTTATGTATTTCATCGTCAATGTGAAGGTCCAAGGGATACAGTAAACATGCAGTGGTGCATCAGAATCTAATACTGCTCTGCCAGGAAAGGCTCAAAGCACAAACTCTTAGAGCAGATACTCCTCTTGTATTTAAGCCGACATTCTGCCATTTGTATTCAATGCCGATGCTATTTCTGTGTTTCAACATCAATGTGAACGTCCAAGGGATACAGTAAACCTGCAGTGGTGCATCGGAATCAAATACTGCTCTCCCAGGAAAGGCTGTTGCACAAACTCTTAGAAGAGTTACTCGTCTTGTATATAATACAGCATTGTGACTTTTTTATTCAATCCCGATGCAGTTTCTGTTTTTGATCGTCAATGTGAAGGTCCAAGGGATACAGTAAACCTGCAGTGGTGCATCGGAATCCAATACTTCAGCCCCAGGAAAGGCTCAAAGCACAAACCCTTAGATGAGTTACTCCACTTGTACTTAAGTCGGCATTGTGCCATTTGTATTCAATTCCGATGCAATTTCTGTGTTTCATTGTAAATGTGAACGTCCAAGGGAAACAGTAAACCTGCAGAGGTGCATCGGAATCTAATACTGCTCTCCCAGGAAACGCTCAAAGCACAAACTCATAGAAGAGATGCACCTCTTGTATATAAGAAGGCATTGTGCGATTTGAATTCAATCTCGATCCAATTTCTGTGTTCAATTGTCAATGTGAAGGTCCAAGGCATACAGTAAACGTGCAGTTGTGCATCGGAATCTAATGCGGCCTTCCTAAAAAAGGAGAAAAGAACAAACTCTTAGAAGAGTTACTTGTCTTGTATATAATTAGGCTTTGTGACTTTTGTATTCAACCCTGATGCAATTTCTGTGTTTCATCGCCAATGTGAAGGTCCGACGGATACAGTAAAAATACAGTGGTGCATCGGAATCGAATACTGTACTCCCAGGAAAGGCTCAAAGCAGAAAGTATTAGAAAAGTTATTCCTCTTGTATATAAGTCGGGATTGTGCCTTTTGTATTCATTACCGATGCAATTTGTGTGTTTCATCGTTAATTTGAAGGTCCAAGGGATACAGTAAACCTGCAGTGGTCCATCGGAATCAAATACTGCTCTCCCAGGAAAGGCCATTGCACAAACCCTTAGAAGAGTTACTCGTCTTGTATGTAAGAGAGCATTTTGCCTTTTGTATTTAATCCCGATGCAGTTTCTGTGTTTCATCGTCAATGTGAAGTTCCAAGGGATACAGTAAACCTGCAGTGGTGCAGCGGAATCTCATACTGTTCTCCCAGGAAAGGCTCAAAGTAAGCTCTTAGAAGAATTAATCCTCTAGTAAATAAGTTGGCATTGAACCTTTTTTTTCCATCCCGATGCAATATCAGTGTTTCATCGTCAAAGTAAAGGTCCAAGGGATAGAGTAAACCTGCGGTGGTGCATCGGAATCTAATAGTGCTCTCCCAGGAAAGGCTCAAAGCACAAACTCTTAGCAGAGTAGTTTCATCGTCAATGTTAAGGTCCAAGGGATACAATAAACCTGCAGTGGTGCATCATAATCTATTACTGCTCTCCCAGGTAAGGCTCAAAGTAAACTCTTAGCATGGTTACTCCTCTTGTAAATAAGTGGGCATTGAGCCATTTTTATTCAATCCCGATGCAATATCTGTGTTTCATCGACAACGTTAAGGTCAAAGGGATGCAGTAAACCTGCAATGGTGCATCGGAATCTAATACTGCTTTCCCAGGAAAGCCTAAAAGCACAAACTCTTAGAAGGGTTACTCCACTTGTAAATAAGTCGGCATTGTGCCTTTTGAATTGAATCCCGATGCAATTTCTGCGTTTCATCGTCAATGTGAAGGTTTAAGTTGTACAGTAAACCTGCAGTGGTGCAATGGAATCTAAGACTGCTCTCCCAGGAAAGGCTCAAAGCACAAACTCTTAGAAGAGTTACTCCTCTTGTACTTAATACAGCATTGTGCCTTTTGTATTTAATTCCGATGCAATTTCTCTGTTTCATTGTAAATGTGAAGGTCCAAGGGATAGAGTAATAATGTGGTGGTGCATCGGAATCAAATACTGCTCTCCCAGGAAATGCTCAAAGTACAAGCTCTAAGAAGAGTTACTCCTCTTGTATATAAGACGGCATGGTGACTTTTGTATTCTATCCCGATCCAATATCTGTGTTTCATCGTCAATGTAAAGGTCCAAGGAATACAATAAATCTGCAACAGTGCATCGGAATCTAATACTGCCCTCCCAGGAAAGGCTCAAAGCTGAAAGTATTAGAAAAGTAATTCCTCTTGTATATTAGTCGGGATTGTGCCTTTTGTATTCATTACCGTTGCAATTTCTGTGTTTCATCGTTAATTTGAAGGTCCAAGGGATACAGTGAACTTGCAGTGGTGCATCGGAATCTAATACTGCTCTCCCAGGGAAGACCCAAACTGAACTCTGAGAATAGTTACTCCTCTAGTAAATAGGTGGGCATTGAGCCATCTTGATTCAATCCCGATGCAATATCTGTGTTACATCGTCAATGTAAAGGTCCAAGGGACACAGTAAACCTGCAGTGGTGCATCGGAATCTAATACTGCTGAAGCAGGAAAGTCTCAAAGCACAAACTCGTGGAAGAGTTACTCCTCTTGTACTTAATTTGACATTGTGCCTTTTGTATTAACTTCCGATGCAATTTCTGTGTTTCATTGTAAACGTGATGGTCCAAGGGGTAGAGTATACCTGCGGTGGTGCATTGGAATCTAATACTGCACTCCCAGGAAAGGCTCGAAGTACAAGCTCTTAAAAGAGTTACACCTCTTGTATATAAGAAGGCATTGTGCCATTTGTATTCTATCACGATGCAATATCTGTGTTTCATCGTCATTGTAAAGGTACAAGGGATACAGTAAACCTGCAGTGGTGCATCGGAATCTAATGCTGCTCTCCCAGGAATGGCTCAAAGTAAACTCTTAGAAGAGTTAGTCCTCTTGTAAATCAGTCGGCATTGGACCTTTTTTATTCAATCCCGATCGAATATCAGTGTTTCAGCTTCAATGTTTAGGTCCAAGGGATACAGTAAACCTGCATTGGTGCATCGGAATCCAATACTGCAGTCCCAGGAAAGGCTCAAAGCACAAACTCTTAGAAGAGTTACTCCTCTTGTACTTTAGTCGGCATTGTGCCTTTTTTATTCAATTCCGATTCAATTTCTGTGTTTCATTGTAAATGTGAGGGTCCAAGGGCTACAGTAAACCTGCAGTGGTGCATCGGAATCTAATACTGTTCTCCCAGGAAAAGTCTCAAAGCACAAACTCTGCGAAGAGATGCTCCTCTTGTATATAGGAAGGCATTGTGCCATTTGTATTCAATCCGACTGCAATCTCTGTGTTTCATCGTCATTGTGAAGGTCCAAGGGATACAGTAAACCTACAGTGGGGCATCGGAATCTAATACTGCTCTCCCAGGATAGGTAAAAGCGCAAACTCTTAGAAGACCTACTCAGCTTGTAAATAAGTCGACATTGTGCCTTTTTTATTCACTCCCGATGCAAAATCTGTGTTTCATCGTCAAGGTGAAGGTCCAAGGGATAGCGTATACCTGCGGTGGTGTATCGGAGTCTAATACTGCTCTCCCAGGAAAGACTGATTGCACAAACTCTTAGAAGGGTTGCTCCTCTTGTATATAAGACGGCATTGTGCCTTTTGTATTGAATCCCGTTGCAATTTCTTTATTTCATCGTCAAAGTGAAGGTCCAAGGGATACATTAAACCTGCAGTGGTGAATGGGAATCTAATACTGCTCTCCCAGGAATGGCTCAAAGCACAACCTCTTAGAAGAGTTACTCCGCTTGTAAATAGGTCGACATTGTGCCTTTTGTATTGAATCCCGATGAAATTTCTGTATTTCATCGTCAATGTGAAGGTCCAAGCATACAGTAAACCTGGAGTGGTGAATGGGAATCTAATACTGCTCTCCCAGGAAAGGCTCAAAGCACAAACCCTGAGAACACTTACTCCTCTTGAATATAAGTCAGCATTGTGCCTTTTGTATTCAATCGTGATCCTATTTCTGTGTTTCATCGACAATGTGGAAATCCACAGGATACAGTAAACTTGCAATGGTGCATCGGAATCTAATAATGCTCTCCCAGGAACTGCTAAAAGCACAAACTCTTAGAAGAGATACTCCTCTCGTATATAAGTCTGCATTGTGCGTTTTGCATTCATTTGCGATGACAATTCTGTGTTTCATCGTTAATTTGAAGGACCAAGCGATACAGTAATCTGGCAGTGGTGCATCGGAATCTAATACTGCTCTCCCTGGAAAGGCTGATAGCACAAACTCTTCGAGGAGTTACTCCTCTTGTATATAAGACCGCAGTGTGCCTTTTGCTTACAATCGCGGTGCAATTGCTGTGTTCCATCGTCAATGTGAAGGTTTAAGGGATACAGTAAACCTGTAGAGGTGCATTGGAATCTAATACTGCTATCCCAGGAAAAGTTCAAAGCACAAACTCTTAGAAGGGTTACTCCTCTTGTATATCAGTCTGCATTGTGCCTTTTGTGTTCAGTCCCAATGTAATTGCTGTGTTTCATCGTTAATTTGAAGGTGTAAGGGATACAGTAAACCAGCAGTGGCGCATCGGAATCTAATACTGCTCTCCCAGGGAAGGCTCGAAGTAAACTCTGAGGATAGTTACTCAACTTGTAAATAAGTGGGCATTGAGCCATTTTTACTTAATCCCGATGCAATATCTGTTTTACATCGTCAATATAAAGGCCCCATGGACACAGTAAACCTGCAGTGGTGCATCGGAATCTAATACTGCTGTCCCAGGAAAGGCTCAAACACAAACTCTTAGAAGATTTACTCCTCTTGTACGTCAGTCGGCATTGTGCCTTTTGTATTCAATTCCGACGCAATTTCTGTGTTTCATTGTAAATGTGAATGTCCAGGGGATACAGTAAACCCTTCAGTGGAGCATCGGAATCTAATTCTGCTCTCCCAGGAAAGTCTCAAAGTACAAACTCTTAGAAGAGATGCTCCTCTTGTCTATAATAAGAATTTGTGCCATATGTATTCAATCTCGATCCAATATTTGTTTTTCATTGGCAATGTGAAGGTCCAAAGCACGCAGTAAACCTGCAGTTGTGCATCAGATTCTAATACTGCCTATCCAGAAAAGGATAAAAGCACAAACTCTTAGAAGAGTTACTCTGCTTGTAAATAAGTCAACATTGTGCCATTGGTATTCAATCCCGATTCAATTTCTGTGTTTCATCGTCATTGTGAAGGTGCAAGGGATACAGTAAACCTGCAGTGGTACATCGGAATCTAATACTACTCTCATACGAAAGGCTCAAATTAAGTTCTCAGAAGAGTTAATCCTCTTGTAAATAAGTTGGCATTGAGCCTTTTTTATTCCATCCGGATGTAATATCTGTGTTTCATCGTCAATGTAAAGGTCCAAGAGATAGAGTAAACCTGCGGTGGTGCTTCAAAATCTAATACTGCTCTCCCAGTAAAGGCTCAAACTTAAAGCTCTTAGAAGAGTTACTTCTCTTGTATAAAAGACGCGCATTGTGCCCTTTGTATTCAATCCCAATGCAATATCTGTGTTTCATCGTCAATGTAAAGGTCCAAGGAATACAGTAAACCTGCAATGGTGCATCGGAATCTAATACTGCTCTCCCAGGAATGGCTCTTGCGCAAACTCTTAGAAGAGGTACTCGTCTTGTATATGAGACAGCATTGTGCCTTTTGTATTCAATCCCGATGCTATTTCTGCATTTCAACGTCAATGTGAAGGTCCAAGGGATACAGTAATTATGCAGTGTTGCATCGGAATCTAATACTGCTCTCCCAGGAAAGGCTCAAAGCACTAGCCCTTAGAGCAGACACACCTCTTGTATTTATGCCTACATTGTGCCACTTGTATTCACTCCCGATGCTATATCTGTGCTTCATCGTCAATGTGAAGGTCCAAGGGATACAGTAAACCTGCAATGGTGCATCAGAAACAAATACTGCTCTATCAGGAAAGGCTAAAAGCACAAACTCATAGAAGAGTTATTCCTCTTGTATATAAGTCGGAATTGTGACTTTTGTATTCTATATCGACGCAATTTCTGTGATTCATCGTCAATGTGAAGGTCCAAGGGATACAGTAGACATGCCATGGTGCATCGGAATCCAATACTGCTGTCCCAGGTAAGGCTCAAATCGCCAGTAATCTGGCAGTGGTGCATCGGAATCTAATACTGCTCTCCCTGGAAAGGCTGATAGCACAAACTCTTTGAAGAGTTACTCCACTTGTATATAAGACCATAGTGTGCCTTTTGCTTACAATCCCGGTGCAATTGCTGTGTTCCATCGTCAATGTGAAGGTTTAAGGGATACAGTAAACCTGTAGTGGTGCATTGGAATCTAATACCACTGTCCCAGGAAAAGTTCAAAGCACAAACTCTTAGAAGGGTTACTCCTCTTGTATATAAGTCATCATTGTGCCTTTTGTGTTCAGTCCCAATGTAATTGCTGTGTTTCATCGTTAATTTGAAGGTGTAAGGGATACAGTAAACCAGCAGTTGCGCATCGGAATCTAATACTGCTCTCCCAGGGAAGGCTCGAAGTAAACTCTGAGAATAATTACTCAACTTGTAAATAAGGGGGCATTGAGCCATTTTTACTCAATCTCGATGCAATATCTGTGTTACATCGTCAATATAAAGGCCCCATGGACACAGGAAACCTGCAGTGGTGCATCGGAATCTAATACTGCTGTCCCAGGAAAGGCTCAAACACAAACTCTTAGAAGATTTACTCCTCTTGTACGTCAGTCGGCATTGTGCCTTTTGTATTCAATTCCGACGCAATTTCTGTGTTTCATTGTAAATGTGAATGTCCAGGGGATACAGTAAACCCTTCAGTGGAGCATCGGAATCTAATTCTGCTCTCCCAGGAAAGTCTCAAAGTACAAACTCTTAGAAGAGATGCTCCTCTTGTCTATAATAAGAATTTGTGCCATATGTATTCAATCTCGATCCAATATTTGTTTTTCATTGGCAATGTGAAGGTCCAAAGCACGCAGTAAACCTGCAGTTGTGCATCAGATTCTAATACTGCCTATCCAGAAAAGGATAAAAGCACAAACTCTTAGAAGAGTTACTCTGCTTGTAAATAAGTCAACATTGTGCCATTGGTATTCAATCCCGATTCAATTTCTGTGTTTCATCGTCATTGTGAAGGTGCAAGGGATACAGTAAACCTGCAGTGGTACATCGGAATCTAATACTACTCTCATACGAAAGGCTCAAATTAAGTTCTCAGAAGAGTTAATCCTCTTGTAAATAAGTTGGCATTGAGCCTTTTTTATTCCATCCGGATGTAATATCTGTGTTTCATCGTCAATGTAAAGGTCCAAGAGATAGAGTAAACCTGCGGTGGTGCTTCAAAATCTAATACTGCTCTCCCAGTAAAGGCTCAAACTTAAAGCTCTTAGAAGAGTTACTTCTCTTGTATAAAAGACGCGCATTGTGCCCTTTGTATTCAATCCCAATGCAATATCTGTGTTTCATCGTCAATGTAAAGGTCCAAGGAATACAGTAAACCTGCAATGGTGCATCGGAATCTAATACTGCTCTCCCAGGAATGGCTCTTGCGCAAACTCTTAGAAGAGGTACTCGTCTTGTATATGAGACAGCATTGTGCCTTTTGTATTCAATCCCGATGCTATTTCTGCATTTCAACGTCAGTGTGAAGGTCCAAGGGATACAGTAATTATGCAGTGTTGCATCGGAATCTAATACTGCTCTCCCAGGAAAGGCTCAAAGCACTAGCCCTTAGAGCAGACACACCTCTTGTATTTATGCCTACATTGTGCCACTTGTATTCACTCCCGATGCTATATCTGTGCTTCATCGTCAATGTGAAGGTCCAAGGGATACAGTAAACCTGCAATGGTGCATCAGAAACAAATACTGCTCTATCAGGAAAGGCTAAAAGCACAAACTCATAGAAGAGTTATTCCTCTTGTATATAAGTCGGAATTGTGACTTTTGTATTCTATATCGACGCAATTTCTGTGATTCATCGTCAATGTGAAGGTCCAAGGGATACAGTAGACATGCGATGGTGCATCGGAATCCAATACTGCTGTCCCAGGTAAGGCTCAAATCGCCAGTAATCTGGCAGTGGTGCATCGGAATCTAATACTGCTCTCCCTGGAAAGGCTGATAGCACAAACTCTTAGAAGAGTTACTCCTCTTGTACGTCAGTCGGCATTGTGCTTTTGTATTCAATTCTGATGCAATGTCTGTGTTTCATTGTAAATGTGAATGTCCAAGGGATACAGTAAAACTGCAGTGGAGCATC
This sequence comes from Schistocerca serialis cubense, assembly GCF_023864345.2. Classification (NCBI taxonomy): domain Eukaryota; kingdom Metazoa; phylum Arthropoda; class Insecta; order Orthoptera; family Acrididae; genus Schistocerca; species Schistocerca serialis. The sequence continues at coordinate 104,555,224 of NC_064648.1, forward strand.
GGAATCTAATTATGCTCTCCCAGGAAAGTCTCAAAGTACAAACTCTTAGAAGAGATGCTCCTCTTGTCTATAATAAGAATTTGTGCCATATGTATTCAATCTCGATCCAATATTTGTTTTTCGTTGTCAATGTGAAGGTCCAAGGCATGCAGTAAACCTGCAGTTGTGCATCAGATTCTAATACTGCCTTTCCAGAAAAGGATAAAAGCACAAACTCTTAGAAGAGTTACTCCGCTTGTAAATAAGTCAACATTGTGCCATTGGTATTCAATCCCGATTCAATTTCTGTGTTTCATCGTCAATGTGAAGGTCCAAGGGATACAGTAAACCTGCAGTGGTACATCGGAATCTATTACTGCTCCCTCAGGAAAGCCTCAAAGTAAACTCTTAAAGAGTTAATCGTCTTGTATATAGGTCGACATTGTGCCTTTTGTATTCAATATCGACGTAATTTCTGTGTTTCATCGTCTGTGTGAAGGTCCAAGGGATACAGTACACATGCAGTGGTGCATCGGAATCCAATACTGCTGTCCCAGGGAAGGCTCAAAGCACAAACTCTTAGAAGAGTAACACCTCTTGTACGTCAGTCGGCATTGTGCCGTTTGTATTCAATTCCGATGCAAATTTTTGTGTTTCATTGTAAATGAGAAGGTCCAAGAGATACAGTAAACCTGCAGTGGTGCAACGGAATCTAATACTTCTCTCCCAGGAAAGTCTCAAAGCACAGACTCTTAGAAGAGATGCTCCTCTTGTATATAAGAAGGCATTGTGCCATTTGTATTCAATCTCGATCCAATTTCGGTGTCTCATTGTCAATGTGAAGGTCCAAGGCATACAGTAAACCTGCAGTTGTGCATCGGAATCTAACACTGCCTTCCCAGAAAAGGATAAAAGCACAAACTCTTAGAAGAGTTACTCCACTTGTAAATAAGTGGACATTGTGCCTTTGGTATTCAATCCCGATTCAATTTCTGTGTTTCATCGTCAATGAGAATTTTCAAGCTATACAGTAAACCTGTAGTGGTGCATCAGAATCTATTACTGCTCACCCAGGCAAGCCTCAAAGTAAACTCTTAGAAGAGTTACTCGTCCTGTATATAAGTCGGCATTGGGCTTTTTTATTCAATCATGATCGAATATCTGTGTTTCCTTGTCAATGTTTAGGTCCAAGGGATGCAGTAAACCTGCAGTGGTGCATCGGAATCCAGTACTGCTGTCCCAGGAAAGGCTCAAAGCACAAAGTCTTAGAAGAATTACTCCTCTTGTACTTAAGTCGGCATTCTGCCTTTTGTATTCAATCCCGATGGAATTTCGTTGTCTCATCGTCAATGTGAAGGCTCTAGGGATACAGTAAACCTGCAGTGGTACATCGGCATCTAATACTGCTCTCCCAGGAAGGACTGATTGCACAAACTCTTAGTAGAGTTACTCCTCTTGTATAAAAGACAGCATTGTCAATTTTGTATTCAATCCCGGTGCAATTTCTGTGTTTCATCGTCAATGTGAAGGTCCAAGGGATACAGCAAACCTACAGTGGTACATCGGCATCTAATACTGCTCTCCCAGGAAACCCTCAAAGTAAACTCTTGGAAGAGTTACTCCGCTTGTAAATAAGTCGGCATTGGGCCTTTTTTATGCAATATCAATGCAATATCTGTGTTTCATCTTCAAGGTGAAGGTCCAAGGGATACAGTAAACCTGCAGTGGTGCATCCGAATCTAATACTGCTCTCCCAGGAAAGTTAAAAGCACAAACTTTTAGAAGAGATACTCCTCTTGTATATAAGACGGCATTGTGCCATTTGTATTCAATCCCGATCCATTTTCTGTGTTTCATCGTCAATGTGAAGTTCCAAGGCATACAGTACACCTGCAGTGGTCCATCGGAATCTAATACTGCCTTCCCAGGAAAGGATAAAAGCACAAACTCTTAGATGAGTTACTCTGCTGGTAAATAAGTCGGCATTGGGCCTTTTTCATTCAACCCCGATCGAATATCTGTGTTTCATCGTCAATAATTAGGTCCAAGGGATGCAGTAAACCTGCAGTGGTGCATCGGAATCCAATACTGCTGTCCCAGGAAAGGCTAAATGCGCAAACACTTAGAAGACTTACTCCGCTTGTAAATAAGTCGACATTGTGCCTTTTGTATTGAATCCCGATGTAATTTCTGTGTTTCATCGTCAATGGGTAGGTCCGAGGGATACAGTAAACTTGCAGTGGTGATTGGGAATCTAACACTGCTGTCCCAGGGAAGGCTCAAAGCACAAACATTTAGAAGAGTAACAGCTCTTCAATAGAAGTCGGGAATGTGCCTTTTGTATACAATCCCGGTGCAATTTCTGTGTTTCATCGTCAATGTGAACGCTCAAGCGATACAGTTAACCTGCAGTGGTACATCGTCATCTAATACTGCTCTCCCAGGAAAGAATGGTTCCACAAACTCTTAGAAGAGTTACTCCTCTTGTATATAAGAACGCATTGTGCCTTTTGTATTCAATCCCGGTGCAATTTCTGTGTTTCAGCGTCAATGTGAAGGTCCAAGGGATACAGCAAACCTACAGAGATACATCGGCATCTAATACTGCTCTCCCAGGAAAGCGTCAAAGTAAACTCTTAGAAGAGTTACTCCCCATGTAAATAAGTCGGCATTGGGCCTTTTTTATTCAATATCGATGCAATTTCTGTGTTTCATCGTCAAGGTGAAGGTCCAAGAGAACAGTAAACCTGCAGTGGTGCATCGGAATCTAATACTGCTGTCCCAGGAAAGGCTCAAATCACAAACACTTTGAAGAGTTCCACCTCTTGCACTTAAGTCGGCATTGTGCCTTTTGTATTCAGTCCCGATGCAATTTCTGTGTTTCATCGTCAATGTGAAGGTCCGACGGATACAGTAAACCTACAGTGGTGCATCGGAATCGAATACTGTTCTCCCAGGGAGGGCTCAAAGTAAACTCTTAGAAGAGTTACTCCTCTTGTAAATAAGTCGGCATTGGGCCTTTTTTATTCAATCCTGATCGAATATCTGTGTTTCATCATCAATGGTCAGGTCCAAGGGATACAGTAAATTTACAGTGGTGCATCGGAATCTAATACTGCTCTCCCATAAATGGCACAAAGTGAATTCTTAGAAGAGTTACTCCTCTTGTAAATAAGTCTTCATTGGTCCTTTTTAATTCAATCCCGATGGAATATCTGTGTTTCATCGTCAGTGTTTAGGTCCAAGGGATACAGTGAACTTGCAGTGGTGCATCGGAATCTAATACTGCTGTCCCAGCAAAGGCTCAAAGCACAAACCCTTACATGAGTTACTCCTCTTGTACTTAAGTCGGCATTGTGCCTTTTGTATTCAATCCCGATGCAATTTCTGTGTTTCATCGTCAATGTGAAAGTCGATGGGATAAAGTAAACGTATAGTCGAGCATCAGAAACTAATACTGCTCTCCCAGGAAACGCTAAAATCGCAAACTCTTAGAAGAGTTACTCCGCTTGTAAATAAGTCAACATAGTGCCTTTTGTATTCAATCCCGATGCAATTGCTGTGCTTCATAATCAATTTGAGGGTCCAAGGTATACAGTAAACCTGCAGTGGTGCATTGGAATCTAATACTGCTCTCCCAGGAGAGACTGATTGCACAAACTCTTAGAAGAGTTACTCCTCTTGTACATATGTTGGCATTGTGCATTTTGTATTCAATATCGATGCAATTTCTGTGTTTCATCGTCAATGACAGGGTCCAAGGGATACAGTAAACCTGCAATGGTGCATCGAAATCTAATACTGCTGTCTTAGGAAAGCCTCAAAGCACAAACTCTTAGAAGAGTTACTCCTCTTGTTTATATGTCGGCATTTGTATTCAATCCCGATTCAATTTCTGTGTTTCATCGTCAATGTGAAAGTCCATGGGATACAGTAAACCTGCTTTTGTGCATTGGAGTGTAATACTGGTCTCCCAGGAATGGCTCAAAGCACAAACCCTTGTAATAGTTACTCTTCCTGTATATAAGTCGACATTGAGCCTTTTGTATTCAATCGCGATGCAATTTCAGTGTGTCATCGTCTATGTGAAGGTTAAAGGTATACAGTAAACCTGCAGTGGTGCATTGGAATCTAATACTGCTGCCTGAGGAAAGGCTCAAAGCACAAAGTACTAGAAGAGTTACTCCCCTTGTATTAAAATCGGCATGGTGCCATTTGTATTCAATATCTTAACAATTTTGCGTTTCATCATCAATGTGAAGGTCCAAGGGTTACAGCAAACCTGCAATGGTGCATCGGAATATAATACAGCTCTCCCAGGAAAGGCTCAAAGCACAAAGTATTAGAAGAGTTATACCTCTTGTATATAAGTCGGGATTGTTCCTTTTGTATTCATTTCTGATGCAATTTCTGTGTTTCATGGGTAATTTGAAGGTCCAAGGGATACAGTAAACCTGCAAAGGTGCACCGGAATCAAATACTGCTCTCCCAGGAAAGGCTGTTGCACAAACTCTTAGAAGAGTTACTCCTCTTGTAAATTAGTTGACATTGAGCCTTTTTTATTCAACCCCGATGCAGTTTTTGTGTTTCATCGTCAACGTGAAAGTCCAAGGGATACAGTAAATCTGCAGTGGTGCATCAGAATCTATTACTGCTGTCCCAGGAAAGGCTGAAATCACAAATTCTTAGAAGAGTTACTCCTCTTGTACATAAGTCGGCATTGTACCTTTTGTATTCAACCCTGATGCAATTTCTGTGTTTCATCGTCAATATGAAGGTCCAACGGTTACAGTGAACCTGCAGTGGAGCATAGGAAACTAATACTACTCTCCCAGGAAAGCCTAAAAGCGCAAACTCTCAAAAGAGTTACACCTCTTGTATGTAAGTCGACATTGTGCCTATAGTATTTTATCCCGATGCAATTTCTGTGTTACATCACCAATGTGAAGGTGCAAGGGATACAGTAAACCTGCAGTGGTGAATGGAAATCTAATACTGCTCTCGCAGGAAAGGCTCAAAGCACAAACCCTGTGAAGACTTACTTTTCTTGTATATAATTCGGCATTGTGCCTTTTGTATTCAATCCCGATTCAATTTCTGTGTTTGATCGTCAATGTGAAGGTCCAAGGGATACAGTAAAGCTGCAATGGTGCATTGGAATCTAATACTGCTCTCCCAGGAATGGCTAAAAACAATAACTCTTAGAAGAGTCACTCCGCTTATGAATAAATCGACATTGTGCCTTTTGTATTGAATCGCGATGCAATTTCTGTATGTCATCGTCTATGTGACGGTCCAAGGGATACAGTAAACCTGCAGTGGTGCATTGGAATCGAATACTGCTGTCCCCGGAAAGGCTCAGAGCACAAAGTATTAGAAGAGCTACTCCTCTTGTATATAAGTCGGCATGGTGCCTTTTGTCTTCAATATCGTTACAATTTCTGTGTTTCATCATCAATGTGAAGTTCCAAGGGATACAGTAAACCTGCAATGGTGCATCGGAATCTAATACTGCTGTCCCAGGAAAGGACCAAAACACAAAGTATTAGAAGAGTTGTTCCTCTTGTATATTAGTCGGGATTGTGCCTTTTGTATCCATTTCCAATGCAATTTCTGTGTTTCATCGTTAATTTGAAGAGCCAAGGGATACAGTAAACCTGCGGTGGTGCATCGGAATCAAATACTGCTCTCCCAGGAAAGATTGTTGCACACGCTCTTAGAAGAGCTACTCCTCCTGTATATAAGACAGCATTGTGCCATTTGTATTCAATCCTGATGCAGTTTCTGTTTTTCATCGTCAATGACAAAGTCCAAGGGATACAGTAAACCTGCAGTGGTGCATTGGAATCTAATACTGCTGCCCGAGGAAAGGCTCAAAGCACAAAGTATTAGAAGATTTACTCCCCTTGTATTAAAGTCGGCATGGTGCCTTTTCTATTCAATATCGCAACAATTTTGTGTTTCATCATCAATGTGAAGGTCCAAGGGTTACAGCAAAGCTGCAATGGTGCATCGGAATATAATACTTCTGTCCCAGGAAAGGCTCAAATTCACAAACTCTTAGAAGAGTTACTCCTCTTGTTTATGAGTCGGCATTGTGGCATTTGTATACAATTTCGGTACGATTTCTGTTTTTCATCGTCAATATGAAGGTCCAAGGGATACAGTTAAACTGCATTGGTGCATCGGAATCTAATACTGGTCTCCCAGGAACGGCTCAAAGCACAAACCCTTGGAAGAGTTACTCTTCCTGTTTATAAGTCGTCATTGTGCCTTTTGTATTCATGCCGATGCAATTTCTGTGCTTTATCGTCAATGTGATGGTCCAAGGGATACAGAAAACCTGTAGTGATACATCGGAATTTAATACTGCTCTCCCAGGAATGGCTAAAAGCACAAACTCTTAGGAGAGTTACTTCGCTTGAAAATAAGTCGACATTGTGCCTTTTGTATTCAATCCCGATGCAATTTCTGCGTCCAAGGGATACAATAAGCCTGCAGTGGTGCATCGGAAACTAATACATTCTCCCTGGAATGGCTCATACTAAGCTCTTAGAAGTGTTACTCCTCTTGTAAATATGTTGGCATTGAGCTTTTTTTATTCTATCCCAAAGCAGTATCTGTGTTTCATCGTCAATATATAGGTCCAAGGGATACAGTAAACCTGCAATGGTGCATCGCAATCTAATACTGCTCTCCCAGGAATGGCTCAAAGCAGAAAGTATTAGAAGAGTTATTCCTCTTGTATATAAGTCAGGTTAGTACCTTTTGTGTTCAATTCCGAAGCAATTTTTGTATTTCATGGTTCATTTGAAGGTCCAAGGGATACAGTAAACCTGCAGTGGTGCATCAGAATCTATTACTGCCTTCCCCGGAAAGGCTCAAATCACAAAATATTAGAAGAGTTATTCCTCTTGTATATAAGTTGGCATTGTGCCTTTTGTATTCAATCCCGATTCAATTTCTGTGCTTCATCTTCAATGTGAAGGTCCAAGGGATGCAGTAAACCTACAGTGGTGAATGGGAATCTAATACAGCTCTCCCAGGAAAGGCTCAAGGTACAAACCCTGAGAAGACTTACTTCTCTTGTATATAAGTCGGCATTGTGCCTTTTGTATTCAATCACAATGCAATTTCTGTGTGTCATCGTATATGTGAAGGTCCAAGTGATACAGTAAATCTGCAGCGGTGCATCGGAATCTAATACTGCTGTCCCAGGAAAGGCTCAAAGCACAAACCCTTAGAAGAGTTACTCCTCTTGCATTGAAGTTGGCATTGTGCCTTTTGTATTCAGCCCCGATTCAATTTCTGTGCTTCATCTTCAATGTGAAAGTCCAAGGGATACATTAAACCTACAGTAGTGCATCGGAATCTAATGTTGTTCTCTCAGGAATGGCTCAAAGCACAAAGTATTTTGTATTCAATCCCAAATCAATTTCTGTGCTTCATCTTCAATGTGAAGGTCCAAGGGATACAGTAAATCTACAATGGTGCATCGGAATCTAATACTGCTCTCCCAGGAAAGGCTAAAAGCGCAAACTCTTAAAAGTGTTACTCCGCTTGTAAGTAAGTCGACATTGTGCCGTTTGTATTTAATCCCGATGCAATTTCTGTGTTTCATCGACAATGTGAAGGTCCAAGGTATACAGTGGACATACAGTGGTGAATGGGAATCTAATACTGCTCTCCCAGGAAAGGGTCAAAGCACAAACCCTGAGAAGACTTACTTCTCTTGTATCTAAGTCGGCATTGTGCCTTTTCTATTCAATCCCGATTCAATTTCTGTGTTTCATCGTCAATGTGAAGGTCCAAGGGATACAGTAAACCTGCAATGGTGCATCGGAATCTAATACTGCTCTCCCAGGAAAGGCTAATAGCACAAACTCATAGAAGAGTTACTCCTCTTGTCCTTAAGGCGGCATTGTGCCTTTTGTATTCAACCCCGATGCAATTTCTGTGTTTCATCGTCATTGTGAAGGTCAAAGGCATACAGTAAACCTGCAATGGTGCATCGGAATCTAATACTGCGCTCCCAGGAAAGCCTAAATGCGCAAACTCTTAAAAGAGTTACTACTCTTGTAAGTAAGTCGACATTGTGCCTTTTTTATTTAATCCCGATGCAATGTCTGTGTTTCATGGTCAATGTGAGGGTCCAAGGGATACAGGAAACCTGCAATGGTGCATCGGAATCTAATACTACTCTCCCAGGAAAGGCTAAAAGCACAAACTCATAAAAGAATTACTCCTCTTGTATATAAGTCGGCATTGTGCCATTTGTATACAATATCGACGTAATTTCTGTGTCTCTTCATCAATATGAAGGTCCAAGGGATACAGTAAATCTGCAATGGTGCATCGGAATCTAATACTGCTGTCTTAGGAAGGGCTCAAAGCAAAATATCTTAGAAGAGTTTGTCCCATTCTCTATAAGTCGGTATTGTGGCATTTGTATACAATAACGGTACAATTTCTGTGTTTCATCGTCAATGTGAAGATCCAAGGAATACAGTAACCCGGCGTTGGTGCATCGGAATCTGATACAGGTCTCCCACGAAAGGCTCATAGAACAAACCCTTGGAAGAGTTACTCTTCCTGTATATAAATTGTCATTGTGCCTTTTGTACTCCATCCCGATGCAATTTCTGTGCTACATCGTCAATGTCAAGGTCCAAGGGATGCAGTAAACCTGCAATGATGCATCGGTATCTAATACTGCTCTCCCGGGAAGGGCTCAAAGCAGAAAGTACTACATGAGTTTTTCCTCTTGTATATAAGTCGGGATTGTGCCTTTTGTATTCATTTCCGATGCAATTTCTGTGTTTCATCGTTAATTTGAAGGTCCAAGGGATACAGTAAACCTGCAGTGGTGCATCGGAACCAAATACTGCTCTCCCAGGAAAGGCTGTTGCACACACTCTTAGAAGAGCTACTCCTCTTGTCTATAGGACAGCATTGTGCCATTTGTATTCAATCCCGATGCAGTTTCTGTGTTTCATCGTGAACATGAAGGTCCAAGGGATACAGTAAACCTGCAGTGGGGCATCGGAATCTAATACTGCTCTCCCAGGAATCGCTCAAAGCACCAACTCTTAAAAGAATTATTCCTCTTGTATATAAGTCGGCATGGTGCCTTTTGTATTCAATATCGTTACAATTTCTGTGTGTCATCATCAATGTGAAAGTCCAAGGGATACAGTAAACCTACAGTGGTGCATCGGAATCTAATACTGCTTTCCCAGGAATGGCTAAAAGCACAAACTCTTAGAACAGTTTTTCCTTGTGTATATATGTCGGCAATGTGTATTTTGTATTCAATCCCGATGCAATTTCTGTGCTTCATCTTCAATGTGAAGGTCCAAGGGATACAGTAAACCTACAGTGGTGCATCGGAATCTAATACTGCTTTCCCAGGAATGGCTCAAAGTAAACCCTTAGAAGAGTTGCTCCTCGTTTAAATAAGTCGGTCTTGTGCCTTTTGTATTGAACCCCGATGCAATATCTGCGTTTCATCGTCAATGTAAAGGTCCAAGAGATACAATAAACCTGCAGTGGAGCATCGGAATCTAATACTGCTCTCCCAGTAAAGGCTAAAATCGCAAACTCATAGAAGACTTACTCCTCTTGCATATAAGTCGGTATTGTGCCGTTTGTATTCAATATCGAAGCAATTTCTGTGTTTCATCGTCAATGTTTAGGTCCAAGGGATACAGTAATCCTGTAATGGTGGATTGGAATCTAATACTGCTGTCCCAGGAAAGGCTAAAAGCACAAACTCTTAGAAGAGTTATTCCTCTTGAATATATGTCTGCATTGTGCCTTTTGTATTCATTCCCGATGCAATTTCTGTGCTTCATCTTCAATGTGAAGGTCCAAGATGAGCAGTAAACCTACAGTGGTGCATGAGAATCTAATACTGCTCTCCCAGGAATCGCTCAAAGGAAACTCTTTGAAGAGTTACTCCTCTTGTAATTAAATCGGCATTGGGACCTTTTATTCAATCCCGATTGGATATCTGTGTATCATCGTCAATGTTTAGGTCCAAGGGATACAGTAAACCTGCATTGGTACATCAGAATCTAATACTGCTTTCACAGGAAAGGCTAAAAGCACAAACTCATAAAAGAGTTACTCCTATTGTATATAAGTCGGCATTCTGCCTTATGCATTCAATATCGATGCAATTTCTGTGTCTTATCGTGAATGTGAAGGTCCAAGGGATACAGAAAAACCTGCAATGGTGCATCGGAATCTAATACTGCTGTCTTAGGAAAGGCTCAAAGCACAAACTCTTAGAAGAGTTACCCCTGTTGTTTACAAGTCGGCATTGTGGCATATGTATACAATCCCGGTACAATTTCAGTGTTTCGTTGTCAATGTGAAGGTCCAATAGATACAGTAAACCTGCAATGGTGCTTCGGTATCTGATACTGCTGTCCCAGGAAAGGCTCAACGCACAAACTCTTAGAGGAGTAACTCAGCTTGTAAATAAGTCGACATTGTGCCTTTTGTATTCATGCCGATGCAATTTCTGTGCTTCATCGTCAATGTGAAGGTCCGAGGGGTACAGAAAACCTGCAGTGGTGCATCGGAATTTAATACTGCTCTGCCAGGAAAGGCTAAAAGCACAAACTCATAAAAGAGTTACCCCTCTTGTATATAAGTCTGCATTCTGCTTTTGTATACAATATCGATGCAATTTCTGTGTTTCATCGTCAATGTGAAAGTCCAAGGGATACAGTAAATCTGCAATGGTGCATAGGAATCTAATACTGCTGTCTTAGGAAGGGCTCAAAGCAATATATTTTAGAAGAGTTAGTCCCATTCTTTATAAGTCGGTATTGTGGCATTTGTATACAATCCCGGTACAATTTCTGTGTTTCATCGTCAATGTGAAGGTCCAAGGGATACAGTAACCAGGAATTGGTGCATCGGAATCTAATACTGGTCTCCCCACGAAAGGCTCATAGAACAAACCCTTGGAAGAGTTATCCTTCCTGTATATAGATTGTCATTGTGCCTTTTGTACTCAATCCCGATGCAATTTCTGTGCTTCATCGTCAATGTCAAGGTCCAAGGGATACAGTAAACCTGCAATGATGCATCGGAATGTAATACTGCTCTCCCAGGAAGGGCTCAAAGCAGAAAGTACTAGATGAGTTCTTCCTGTTGTATATAAGTCGGGATTGTTCCTTTTGTATTCATTTCCGATGTAAATTCTGTGTTTCATCGTTAATTTGAAGGTCCAAGGGATACAGTAAACCTGCAGTCTGGCATCGGAATCTAATACTGCTCTCCCAGGAAACGCTCAAAGCACCAACTCTTAAAAGAATTATTCCTCTTGTATATAAGTCGGCATGGTGCCTTTTGTAATCAATATCGTTACAATTTCTGTGTGTCATCATCAATGTGAAAGTCCAAGGGATACAGTAAACCTACAGTGGTGCATCGGAATCTAATACTGCTTTCCCAGGAATGGCTAAAAGCACAAACTCTTAGAAGAGTTTTTCCTTGTGTATATATGTCGGCAATGTGCCTTTTGTATTCAATCCCGATGCAATTTCTGTGCTTCATCTTCAATGTGAAGGTCCAAGGGATACAGTAAACCTACAGTGGTGCATCGGAATCTAATACTGCTTTCCCAGGAATGGCTCAAAGTAAACCCTTAGAAGAGTTGCTCCTCGTTTAAATAAGTCGGTCTTGTGCCTTTTGTATTCAACCCCGATGCAATATCTGCGTTTCATCGTCAATGTAAAGGTCCAAGGGATACAATAAACCTGCAGTGGAGCATCGGAATCTAATACTGCTCTCCCAGTAAAGGCTAAAATCGCAAACTCATAGAAGAGTTACTCCTCTTCCATATAAGTCGGTATTGTGCCGTTTGTATTCAATATCGAAGCAATTTCTGTGTTTCATCGTCAATGTTTAGGTCCAAGGGATACAGTAATCCTGTAATGGTGGATTGGAATCTAATACTGCTGTCCCAGGAAAGGCTAAAAGCACAAACTCTTAGAAGAGTTATTCCTCTTGAATATATGTCTGCATTGTGCCTTTTGTATTCATTCCCGATGCAATTTCTGTGCTTCATCTTCAATGTGAAGGTCCAAGATGTGCAGTAAACCTACAGTGGTGCATGAGAATCTAATACTGCTCTCCCAGGAATCGCTCAAAGGAAACTCTTTGAAGAGTTACTCCTCTTGTAATTAAATCGGCATTGGGACCTTTTATTCAATCCCGATTGGATATCTGTGTATCATCGTCAATGTTTAGGTCCAAGGGATACAGTAAACCTGCATTGGTACATCAGAATCTAATACTGCTTTCACAGGAAAGGCTAAAAGCACAAACTCATAAAAGAGTTACTCCTATTGTATATAAGTCGGCATTCTGCCTTATGCATTCAATATCGATGCAATTTCTGTGTTTTATCGTGAATGTGAAGGTCCAAGGGATACAGAAAAACCTGCAATGGTGCATCGGAATCTAATACTGCTGTCTTAGGAAAGGCTCAAAGCACAAACTCTTAGAAGAGTTACCCCTGTTGTTTACAAGTCGGCATTGTGGCATATGTATACAATCCCGGTACAATTTCAGTGTTTCGTTGTCAATGTGAAGGTCCAATAGATACAGTAAACCTGCAATGGTGCATCGGTATCTGATACTGCTGTCCCAGGAAAGGCTCAACGCACAAACTCTTAGAGGAGTAACTCAGCTTGTAAATAAGTCGACATTGTGCCTTTTGTATTCATGCCGATGCAATTTCTGTGCTTCATCGTCAATGTGAAGGTCCGAGGGGTACAGAAAACCTGCAGTGGTGCATCGGAATTTAATACTGCTCTGCCAGGAAAGGCTAAAAGCACAAACTCATAAAAGAGTTACCCCTCTTGTATATAAGTCTGCATTCTGCTTTTGTATACAATATCGATGCAATTTCTGTGTTTCATCGTCAATGTGAAAGTCCAAGGGATACAGTAAATCTGCAATGGTGCATAGGAATCTAATACTGCTGTCTTAGGAAGGGCTCAAAGCAATATATTTTAGAAGAGTTAGTCCCATTCTTTATAAGTCGGTATTGTGGCATTTGTATACAATCCCGGTACAATTTCTGTGTTTCATCGTCAATGTGAAGGTCCAAGGGATACAGTAACCCGGAATTGGTGCATCGGAATCTAATACTGGTCTCCCCACGACAGGCTCATAGAACAAACCCTTGGAAGAGTTATTCTTCCTGTATATAAATTGTCATTGTGCCTTTTGTACTCAATCCCGAAGCAATTTCTGTGCTTCATCGTCAATGTCAAGGTCCAAGGGATACAGTAAACCTGCAATGATGCATCGGAATGTAATACTGCTCTCCCAGGAAGGGCTCAAAGCAGAAAGTACTAGATGAGTTTTTCCTGTTGTATATAAGTCGGGATTGTTCCTTTTGTATTCATTTCCGATGTAAATTCTGTGTTTCATCGTTAATTTGAAGGTCCAAGGGATACAGTAAACCTGCAGTGGTGCATCGGAATCAAATACTGCTCTCCCAGGAAAGGCTGTTGCACACACTCTTAGAAGAGCTACTCCTCTTGTCTATAGGACAGCATTGTGCCATTTGTATTCAATCCCGATGCAGTTTCTGTGTTACATCGTCAATGTGAAGGTCCAAGGGATACAGTAAACCTGCTGTGGTGCATCGGAATCTAATACTGCTCTCCCAGGAAACTCTCAAAGCACAATCTCTTAGAAGAGTTATTCCTGTTGTATATAAGTCGGCATGGTGCCTTTTGTATTCAATATCGTTACAATTTCTGTGTGTCATCATCAATGTGAAGGGATACAGTAAACTTGCAATGGTGCATCAGAATCTAATACTGCTGTCCCAGGAAAGGCTAAAAGCACAAACTCTTAGAAGAGTTTTTCCTCTTGTATATATGTCGGCATTTTGCCTTTGGTATTCAATCCCGATGCAATTTCTGTGCTTCATCTTCAATGTGAAGGTCCAAGGGATACAGTAAACCTACAGTGGTAAATCGGAATCTAATACTGATCTCCCAGGAATGGCTAAAAGTAAACCCTTAGAAGAGTTGCTCCTCGTTTAAATAAGTCGGCATTGTGCCTTTTGTATTCAACCACGGTGCAGTATCTGTGTTTCATCGACAATGTAAAGGTCCAAGGGATACAGTAAACCAGCACTGGAGCATTGGAATCTAATACTGCTCTCCCAGGAAAGGCTAAAAGCGCAAACTCTTAAAAGAGTTACTCCGCTTGTAAGTAAGTCGACATTGTGCTGTTTGTATTTAATGCCGATGCAATTTCTGTGTTTCATCGACAATGTGAAGGTCCAAGGTATACAGTGGACATACAGTGGTGAATGGGAATATAATACTGCTCTCCCAGGAAAGGCTCAAAGCACAAACCCTGAGAAGACTTACTTCTCTTGTATATAAGTCGGCATTGTGCCTTTTGTATTCAATCCCGATTCAATTTCTGTGGTTCATCGTCAATGTGAAGGTCCAAGGGATACAGTAAACCTGCAATGGTGCAACGGAATCTAATACTGCTCTCCCAGGAAAGGCTAAAGGCACAAACTCATAGATGAGTTACTCCTCTTGTATATAAGTCGGCATTGTGCCTTTTGTTCTCAATATCGATGCAATTTCTGTGTTTCATCGTTAATGTGAAGGTCCAAGGGATACAGTATACCTGCAATGGTGCATAGGAATCAAATACTGCTGTCCAGGGAATGGCTCAAAGCACAAAGTATTAGTAGAGTTACTCCTCTTGTAAATAAGTCGGCATGGTGCCTTTTGTATTCAATATCGTTACAATTTCTGTGTTTCATCATCAATGTGAAGGTCCAAGGGATACAGTAAGCCTGCAATGGTGCATCGGAATCTAATACTGCTGTCCCAGGAAAGGCTCAAATCACAAAGTATTCGAAGAGTTATTCCTCTTGTATATACGTCTGGATTGTGTTGTTTGAATTCATTTCCGATGCAATTTCTGTGTTTCATCTTTAATTTGAAGGTCCAAGGGATACAGTAAACCTGCAGTGGTGCATCAGAATCAAATACTGCTCTCCCAGGAAAGGCTGATAGCACAAACTCTTAGAATAGTTACTCCTCTTGTATATAAGACAGCATTGTGCCTTTTGTATTCAATCCCGATGCAATTTCTGTGTTTCATCGTCAATGTGAAAGTCCAAGGGATACAGTAAACTTGCAGTGGTGCATCGGAATCTAATACTGCTCATCCAGGAAAGGCTCAAAGTAAGCTCTTAGAAGAGTTACTCCTCTTGTAAATAAGTTGGCATTGAGCCTTTGTTATTCAATCCCGATGGTATTTCTGTGTTTCATCGTCAATGTGAAGGTCCAAGGGATACAGAAAACCTGCACTGGTGCGTCGGAATTTAATACTGCTCTCCCAGGGAAGGCTCAAAGCACAAAATCTTAGAAGAGTTACTCCTCTTGTATAGAAGTCTGCATTGTGCCTTTTGTATTCAATCCCGATGCAATTTCTATGTTTCATCGGCAATGTGAAGGTCCAAGGGATACAGTTAACCTACAGCCGTGCATTGGAATCTATTACTGCTGTCCCAGGAAAGGCTCAAAGCACAAACTCTTGGAAGAGTTACTCCAATTGAATATAAGTCCGCATTGTGCCTTTTGTATTCAATCCCAGTGCAATATCTGTGTTTCATCGTCAGTAAGCCTGCATTTTTTTTACTACCTCAGTGACACATGTTTACGCAGTTACACAGTTGGGTAACTTCACACTTATGAAATTGTCTTTTGTCTGTACTTTGTGAACTGTGTATATTTTTTCAGAACCATTGTGATACTATGAGGGCTTTGAATGATGTATTTGGTATGAGACCATGATTTTTAAAGTACGTTTGAGGTTGATGACAGAGAATATTTTTTATGGTTTGAAATTGTTGCAAAAAGTTACAAAAGTTACTTAAGATTTGACTGAGTTTTTATGATGTTGTTATTACGATGACAATGTGTATTATGCTGTTGAGGTATGTTTATGATCAATAAGCTGATGCAATATGAGGAATATGATTACGTGTTTATATGAATATAAATAATGTATAGAAGTTAGGGGTTTTGGTTTGTGAAAAAGGATGTTGGAAACCAAGAATCGTACTTTAAGAGTTATGATTTGTGTGTCCATGCATGAATGTATCACAATGCCGGCGAAAATTTTTTGGACTGTGTTATATTCATAGTATTTTGTTTCTACACATTTGCAACGCAAATTCCCGACCTGTGAAATTTTTTTTATGATACTCTCACTGTAGTGCAAACTGGTGCCGTAAATATTTCGGTAAGAAAGTTGAGTGACCACCTTCATGTAATGCGTCTTGGGCACCCAGCTGCGCGACAAACTCCTGGAAAAAGCCAATAGTGTGTGCCTTTCAGAGGTACAGGTGGAGGAAAAAGGAGGCCATTATCCTCGCTATTGACATTTTTTTGTAAAAAGCATCGCAAATACGACACGCTCAAACTTGAAAACATATGATTACACTGTGGAGCTCTTAATTTATGATATTTACTGAAATGCCTAATGAAATGATGAGAAATATTTTATGTCTATACACCTGATTATGACCACTGTCTTTCTAGTTGAGAGATATTTTACTACCTTATGAAGTGCCATATGGCTAATGAATGATGTTTCATGCCTTCCTTTGTACATATTTGCTCATTTTGTTTAATATGTAATTTCCAGCTGCACTGCAGCATTGGTTAAAATAAAATTTTATAGATGTACTAATATAGATATTTTCTGTCTACAGATCCAGTAAATAATAAATTTGTGATACTTCCAAAAAAAAAAAAAAATGAGGGAGCCCAAAAAGACATTTCCCTTCACAGGAACTGCATGCATAATTTTCTTTTCAAGTATTTGGTAATTTATTTCATAGAATAAGTTTTTGTGGTGCACCACTGTAATGACATAGATAATAACGAGTGAATAGACATTTCCCTTATCTGCATTGTTGTCTTTACTGTAGTATTTTCTGCTTGAGCTTTGTCATGTTTAGATATAAGTTATTGCATTTACTGCTACTGTTTGCCAGGCATAGTGCTACTAAATTTCACTTTGTATTACTCTGTTAAGCCAGTTTTACTACTGACTTATTTTTCTTGTTGCTGCACATTTGCTCATATTAGTTGTAATGTTGTATTTGCTTGGTAATTTAGATTTACTGTAGCTTGCTTCGACAATTTCCATTTTTTTTTCAGCGCTGTTTGTATTAATTATTTTGTGCTGCTGCATTGCCTCGTCCTTTAGTTTAGCATCTGAGCTCAGTAGATTTAAGTTAGCTTAAGAGGGGGTAGACTATATAAGAGAATGAGTTGCGACGCATTGGAAGAAATGCATTGGGAAGTTACACAAAAAAAGTACAGAAAGCAGGTATAGATAGGACTTTTTGGAAATAATGAAGAATGAAGGGAGATCTCCGAGAAGTAAAGAAAGTTTTGTTTGCAAAATACTGCAGTAAAACAAACCCTGTCCTTTCCTTGTGTTATCCCACTATGTGTTTGTGTACCCTTGGGTATTTGTGTTCTTCCTGTCTTTATGTGTTTATCTGATGAGAGTTACGTTGTAGAATTTTTCTGATAATATGTTATTTACTTTGTAAAGATGTTTAGACATTATTTATTCTGTTTTGTTTTAATGCTCATGTGTGAAGTTGATGTTTCAAAAGATATTCTGATCTTTAATGTATTTTCTTATGTCATAATTCCTGTAACACTGATGTATATGTTTATTTCTATTCTTTTGTAAAGCCCCTATTACTACAAATGTTATCTGTATTGTTATGTTCTTTAATGATGTATTCTGTATCTTTGTAACTCTATTCTTATGTTATAAAATTGTAATGGACACCAGTTCATCAGATTAAGTAACTTATAAGTTACATTTCACTGCACACGTTTCTGTTCGTCATAGTATATGGACAATATGTGAGAAGTAGGGACTGATAGTGTTTGCACATGTGTTAATAATTCAGCAAGCTACTGGTTAACAGCATTGCTGATTCTAAGGACAATTCCAAAAACTTTGTGAGTGCACAAGTGGTGGTTTATGAACTTGCTATATTCTCCGCAAGACCCTTCGATGGTGATTGTGCACCTGCACAGTCGCAACAGACGGCTGCTGGCCGTCTCTACAAGGACTGCAGTGGGTCTGCACCTCTGGTGGCCCACCAATACCATAATCTCTACCAGGACTACAGTGGGTCTGCTCTGTGATGACCTACCTACCAATATTCTTCAAAACTTTGACTGACTCTGCTGTGGGTTTGCTCTGTTGTGGCTCATTACCTGTCTGCATGTCAAGAGTCAGCACTGACTTTCCGTTGGAAGGACAACACTACTTCTTCAAGAAGGCATGGAAATCCACTACTTCCGTGTGCATTTTCTTTTACTGCTCAGACATTGAGAAAAACACTGCTATTTTACTGTGATGAATGATCAGGACTGTCTTTATGGACTGTGAGAAAATTTTAGCTTTTGACCAACATTGTATCAATACGTGTGTGCATTTGATTTCTTTGTTATTGTAATTATGAAAATTTTTTTCTAATCTGTATTGGCCACTGCCCAAAACAATTTGTAAAATTTTTTGTGGGGAGCATGGGGGCTATGTAAGTAGGCTGTTTAAGTTTTTATATTGGTAACGCCACGTAGCGCTCTGTATGAATATCACTGGCTGTGCTGTGTGCAGTCTGTGGCTAGTTTGCATTGTTGTCTGCCATTGTAGTGTTGGGCAGCTGGATGCGAACAGCGCGTTGCGTTGCGCAGTTGGAGGTGTGCCGCCAGCAGTGGTGGATGTGGGGAGAGAAATGGCGGAATTTTGAAATTTGTGAGACTGGATGTCATGAACTGCTATATACACTCCTGGAAATGGAAAAAAGAACACATTGACACCGGTGTGTCAGACCCACCATACTTGCTCCGGACACTGCGAGAGGTCTGTACAAGCAATGATCACACGCACGGCACAGCGGACACACCAGGAACCGCGGTGTTGGCCGTCGAATGGCGCTAGCTGCGCAGCATTTGTGCACCGCCGCCGTCAGTGTCAGCCAGTTTGCCGTGGCATACGGAGCTCCATCGCAGTCTTTAACACTGGTAGCATGCCGCGACAGCGTGGACGTGAACCGAACATGTAGTTGACGGACTTTGAGCGAGGGCGTATAGTGGGCATGAGGGAGGCCGGGTGGACGTACCGCCGAATTGCTCAACACGTGGGGCGTGAGGTCTCCACAGTACATCGATGTTGTCGCCAGTGGTCGGCGGAAGGTGCACGTGCCCGTCGACCTGGGACCGGACCGCAGCGACGCACGGATGCACGCCAAGACCGTAGGATCCTACACAGTGCCGTAGGGGACCGCACCGCCACTTCCCAGCAAATTAGGGACACTGTTGCTCCTGGGGTATCGGCGAGGACCATTCGCAACCGTCTCCATGAGGCTGGGCTACGGTCCCGCACACCGTTAGGCCGTCTTCCGCTCACGCCCCAACATCGTGCACCCCGCCTCCAGTCGTGTCGCGACAGGCGTGAATGGAGGGACGAATGGAGACGTGTCGTCTTCAGCGATGAGAGTCGCTTCTGCCTTGGTGCCAATGATGGTCGTATGCGTGTTTGGCGCCGTGCAGGTGAGCGGCACAATCAGGACTGCATACGACCGAGGCACACAGGGCCAACACCTGGCATCATGGTGTGGGGAGAGATCTTCTACACTGGCCGTACACCACTGGTGATCGTCGAGGGGACACTGAATAGTGCACGGTACATCCAAACCGTCATCGAACCCATCGTTCTACCATTCCTAGACCGGCAAGGGAACTTGCTGTTCCAACAGGACAATGCACGTCCGCATGTATCCCGTGACACCCAACGTGCTCTAGAAGGTGTACGTCAACTACCCTGGCCAGCAAGATCTCCGGATCTGTCCCCCATTGAGCATGTTTGGGACTGGATGAAGCGTCGTCTCACGCGGTCTGCACGTCCAGCACGAACGCTGGTCCAACTGAGGCGCCAGGTGGAAATGGCATGGCAAGCCGTTCCACAGGACTACATCCAGCATCTCTACGATCGTCTCCATGGGAGAATAGCAGCCTGCATTGCTGCGAAAGGTGGATATACACTGTACTAGTGCCGACATTGTGTATGCTCTGTTGCCTGTGTCTATGTGCCTGTGGTTCTGTCAGTGTGATCATGTGACGTATCTGACCCCAGGAATGTGTCAATAAAGTTTCCCCTTCCTGGGACAATGAATTCACGGTGTTCTTATTTCAATTTCCAGGAGTGTATATTATGACTTTTGATGATTATTAAGGTAAATACTGTTGTGTCTAGACAAGACAGCCTAGACACAATGAGAGGAAGCTGAAAGGCACGTGCTAAGCGAAAGCCGGACGGCGTGAGGTCTGAAACAGGATACGTAATGAATGCTATAAAGAAAAGTACGTAGCTTCTGTAATACTTAACTTTAATCCATCCTTTTGGCACATCTGGAGATTGTGGCGATACAAGTGAGACGCTTTAGATACATGCAATGTTACTAATGGCGCCTTGCTAGGTCGTAGCCATTGACTTAGCTGAAGGCTATTCTAACTATCTGCTCTGCAAATGAGCGAGGCTTCGTCAGTGTGCATCGCTAGCTACGTCGTCCATACAACTGGGGCGCGTGCTAGTCCGTATCTCGAGACCTGCCTTGTGGTGGCGCTCGGTCTGCGATCACACAGTGGCGACACGCGGGTCCGACATGTACTAATGGACCGCGGCCAATTTAAAGCTACCACCTGGCAAGTGTGGTGTCTGGCGGTGACAGCACATTCCTCCCCCGCAAATCGGCGAACGGTTATAAGGCTTCCGCCCGCCGTGGGGAGGACCCCATGTTGACGTATGCGATGAGGTGCGGAGCCTAACAACAGGCGAGGCTGTGCCACCCGCACCCGGCCATTCGGTCCGAGGGGAGCTAGGAAACTCCTGAAAACCTAGTCCAGGGTGCACGTCAACATGCGGAGTATGCGCCCGTAAAGAGACAGGAGGGGCCGAAGGGTCGACCTCCATTGCGTCGGGGTATCCGACGCGCGATGACGTCATGTGGTCCGGAGCGGGCAAGAGTTCCATGGCGGAGGACGGCTGGTCACGGGAAGCGATCGGCGGCGCGTGACCCAGGGAGGCGCTTGGCGGCTGCAGTGAAGCGTCCACTGCGGGCGGCGCCGGCTGGAGGACAGGCGGCGGCGGCGGCGGCTGCAGCGGCGCGTCGCCATGGGGCAAAATGGAAGGCATCGTCGGTAACACCTGGGGATGAGGCGAGCCAGTAGATGGGTCCCCAGGGCGCTGATCGGACGGCACCGTCGCTGAAAGCAGACGGGGAGCGGCAGAACCCGTGCGACGACAGAGGCGCAGCTGATTGAGATGCCGACGCACCTCACCAGAGGCCCCCAAAACCAAATACATCGCGCGGCCGAGGCAGCGAAGAATGCGCCCTGCGAGCCAATGCCGTGAACCTCGATAGTGGCGATAGAATACAACGACGCCTGGAGCAAAAGCAGAAGTCCGCCGCTGTACAGGAACCTGATGCGGCGGGTGCAGCAAAGACATCAAGGTTCGATGAGGATGATCGTGGAGCAACTCAGCCGGCGAGCGACCATCTCGGGGCTGAGAGCGATACGATGACAGAAAGAGCAACAACGCGTCCTCCCGAGAATGTGACTCTTTCAACTTCGACATCTGTGACTTGAAAGTCCGGACCAATCGTTCAGCGGCACCGTTTGACTGAGGCGAAAACGGCGCGGATGTCAGATGTTGAATACCATTGGCCTGGCAGAATGACTGAAATTCTGCGGACATGAATTGTGGGCCGTTGTCGGAAACAATAGTCTGCGGAAGACCCTCAATGCAAAAGATAGCAGACAATGCTTGGATGGTGGCAGATGACGTCGTGGAAGACATCCGGACAACAAAAGGAAAATTACTGAAGGTATCTACCACAACGAACCATCTAGCATTCCAGAATGGACCAGCAAAATCGATGTGCAAGCGTTGCCAAGCGGAAGTGGCTTTCGGCCATGCAAAGAATTTCCGCGGCGGTGCGGATTGTTGTTCGGCACACGCCAGGCAAGAAGAGCACAGATTCGTAATCGCAGCATCGATTCCGAACCAAGTACAGTGTTGACGAGCAAGTTGTTTCGTTCGCACTATACCCCAATGTCCTTGGTGAAGAAGCCGTAAGACAGAGGACTGTAACGAACGTGGGACCACGACTCTGGACTGATCATTATCAGAACGCAACAACAAAACACCACGTCGTACAAAAAGTCTCTCCTTGTGAGCAAAAAATCGGCGAACCAACGGATCCTCGATCCGAGACTTTGACAAAGGCCATTGCGTAGCAACAAAACGCAAAACGGTAGCTGGGACCGGTCAGCAGCTGTGGCTGTAGCTACACGACGAAAATCAATCGGAAACGATTCGACCACGTCATCGGTTTCCGCATCAATGAACATGCAAGCACGTTCGGAAGAATCGAATGCTCTATCCGCAGCAACAGGCAAACGGGACAACGCATCGGCGTTTCCGTGCTTAGCAGTGGACCGATACAAGATATCGTAGCGGTACTGCGAGAGGAAAATAGACCAGTGAATGAATTTCTGCGCTGTACGCGGAGGTACAGGCTTGTTCGGATGAAAAAGCGACGTCAAAGGTTTGTGGTCTGTGATGATGGTAAAGTGACGACCATACAAGAAATCATGGAACTTAGTAACACCAAACACGAGAGCCAAAGCTTCTTTCTCTATCTGTGAATAATTACTTTGCGCAGACGAGAGCAATTTGGACGCAAAGGCAATAGGGCGATCATGCGATCCATCTTTGTGCGCAAGCACAGCACCGATCCCGAAATCCGCTGCATCTACCATCAACAAAAGGGGTTTCTGGGGATCGTATGGCGTAAGGCAAGTATTAGAAAGCAACGCCGATTTCAACTGGCGAAAAGCGCGGTCGCAGTCCGTCGTCCAGACGAACGGAACACCTGTACGGCGTAAGCGATGAAGCGGAGCTGAAATCGAAAAGGCATTGCGCACATTCACTCACACCTTGTGATTCTAAATCGTGTAATGATCTTGCGACCTCATCACGCAATGCGTGAGGAACATTGCGCACTCGGAAAAATTTCGGTTGCGCGTTTACTTTGAGTTCCAAATGTGCTTCATAGTTCTTAGCGCAACCAAGGCCCAGTGCAAAAATGTCTACAAATTCTTCACACAGACGAGAAACACTGGCGGAAGGCACAGTCTGATTCACTGATAGGACCTGATTTACTATAGACATGTTAAACAACTGAAATAAATCTAAACCAAACAAGTTCACTGCAGTAGAAGACCAGAGAACGTAAAAAGACACAAGTTTTGTTTGTCCCTTATATGCACTGTCCTAACACAGGGATATTCGGACCTGAATAACTATTTAACTGAACATTTGCGGCACGCAACGGAGGTTTGCCCAGTTGTTTGTACGTGTCGTGATTGATCAATGAAACTGCAGCTCCGGTATCGAGCTGGAATGGTATGACCTTGCCATTAAAGTCCAAATCTACAAAAAGTTTATTGTCCTGCTGACGACAAGAGCGACTGTCTCGTGCAATTTGAACTGATACAGGTACAGCATCACTTGCTAATTGACGTGATTTCCGGCGACGTCGACGCACACTTTTTGTGGGACGAACACAGTCACTGTTAGAGAAAGTGGCACTGGACGAAGTGGAATTAACTACATGAATGTCCATGGGCGAAGGTCCACGAGCCTGAGTGTCCTTGATTCGATTCCGGCGCGAAGCAATGGGCCTGGAATGATGAAGAGTGTCTGATCTGAGCTTTTTCTGGCAAACACTTTGAACATGTCCTTTCTTATTAGAGAAAAAGCAAATAGCTTGGCGTGACGGGCAATTTTCACGCGAATGTCTAGTAGCACACCGCGGGCATGATTTCACTGCATTTGTGGGCTGGCGCGGCACACCTGGTTTAGAGCGTGGCGGCAGCTGCGCAGACGTGCGCGAGGGCAGTTTACAGTTCCTTGCAGCGCGCCCGACGGCCGGTTAATGCGACACACAGCTGGCGAAGTTTCAAATGATTCCTGAGCACAGTCAAGTGTGTCTTGCCTATCCAATATGTCTATCACTTGTTGAAGGGAGGGATTAACTAGTTTCAAAATTTGCTTCTGTATACGAATATCAGAAACGTTCTGTGCAATTGCATCACGTACCATTGTATCTGAATAAGGAAGGCCACAGTCGCATTCAAACGCACAATCCCTAGTAAGGCCTTGCAAAGTTGCAACCCACTCCCGATTAGTTTGACCGGCCGTACGTTTTGTACGAAAGAACGTATACCTCTTTGCAACTACATTAACTGTTTCTTTGAAATAGGCGTCCAATGCCGACAAAATTTCTTCGTAGGACAGAGTTGCTATGTCGCGTCGGGGAAACAATTTCACTATCACACGGTACGTTTGCACGCCGACACAAGACAATAAGTGAGGCTGCCGCTCGTTACCTTGAATTCTGTAGGCGGCGAGATGAAATCCAAATTGGCGTGACCACTCGGTCCAAGTCTCGTGCGCCGCGTCAAAATTGCGAAACTGCGGTGCAACTGCATGTTGTGGCTGCGGTAGCGGTGAAGCGGCGGCGGCCGCATCGGTTTGAATGGCACGTTGACCCTGGACGAGCTGTCCAAGGGCATCCAATAACGCCTGCGTCTGCTGATTCTGCAAGCGATAAAATTCGGACAGTACATCTGGAGATTGTGGCGAAGCCATGACACAAGTAAATGTAAGCAATTAGAAAGAACAAGACCCTTTCCGTTGTCTCGTCGCCAATGATGTGTTGGTAAATGTGCCAACACCTTGTAGATACAGGAGGCCGAAATGCACGCTATCTAACGCAGACGGGCGTGAATTCTGGAACAGGATAAGTATTGAATGCTAATAATAAAAGTATGCAGCTCCTCGAATACTTAACTTTTATTTATCCTTGTTGTGAATACAACGTTCTTGATGAGACATTTCATACGATCACTATCAAACTATGTAAGGCTAATGGCGCCTTGCTAGGTCGTAGCCATGGACTTAGCTGAAGGCTATTCTAACTGTCTCTCGGCAAATGAGAGAAAGGCTTCGTCAGTGTAGTCGCTAGCAAAGTCGTCGTACAACTGGGGCGAGTGCTAGTCCGTATCTCGAGACCTGCCTTGTGGTGGCGCTCGGTCTGCGATCACACAGTGGCGACACGCGGGTCCGATATGTACTAAATGGACCGCGGCCGATTTAAGCTACCACCTAGCAAGTGTGGTGTCTGGCGGTGACACCACAGTATGTGCTGCCTTCTAAATTTCACAGCAAACTACTCACTCAAGTAGAACAGTACTGACCAAAAAGCATCAGAGATACAAACATACCCATTGTACAGAAAATGATGAAACAGACTGCTTGACATAAATTTATTAAGGCTTTCGTTACTACTTGCTGTTATTTTCTCTCTCAGATTCTTCGTCTGACATCTGTTTGACGATTTTACTGACGTTTTGGCGGGTCGAGTAGCTAGGATTCTCAAAGTTACGCCTTTGAGCCCTCCACCAACAATGAAGGGTGAAACGTTGATTATCCCAGCCACTTGTGCTGGCAAACAAACGTTGGATGAAGAACCAAAGGCAGAAGCCAAAGGCAGTTTGTTGGACTGTTCGATCCCGTTCAAAGCCAGATCACGACAGAATTTTCAGTCACCTAGCGCCGAGTTTTTTATGAAACAAAAAAAAAAAATCCGATATTTTGCATTTCTCAATACCAGACGTATTTAGGAATGTTCATAGATTACAAAATCCTAATCGAGCACCGCACTCGTGGTTTGAGCCTCTCATATCTCGCAGTAAACACTCCAGATAAATGATAAACCTACACGCGCCACCTCCATACTGTCACACGTGAGACAAGTGCATGACGCGGTGACGTCACGTGCCCGCAGCGGCCGCCGTCAGGCATATAAGCCGCAGACCACGAGGGGCGGGCACGCTGTCCCTGCCTACACGGAAAGAGTCCAGCGGCTGTCGGGCAGCTTACCGTGCTGAGCTCACTTCGTGACGTCACTCCTCCCTGGCTCTGCGGTGAGTAGAGGCTCTGCACGAGCTGCTCCTCTTGTTTGCGTTCACAGTTTCTCCATGTAGCGAGGCTGTACTCTTCTGTCAGTCGATAATTCCTCTCTCTGATTTGCTCTGTATGGGGCAGCCCTGAAAGGCAGTAATGTAGACAATAGCTTCCGTCAGATTGCTGCCTGCGACAGATTCACAGTCTCAGTGTCCAAGTTTTGCCGATGCCTTATGCTTTCTTACTTAGCACGCATAGTTCAAAAAATGACTCTGAGCACTATGGGACCCAACATCTGAGGTCATCAGTCCCCTAGAACTACTTAAAGCTAGCTAACCTAAGGACATCACACACATCCATGCCCGAGGCAGGACTCGAACCTGTGACAGTAGCGGTCGCGCGGTTCCAGACTGAAGCGCTAACGCACATAGTATTTCAGCCACTGGTTTACGCTCCCAGAATTGGAAAATATATGTTTTGGCTTGAAGTAGAACACAAGAAAGTAAAGGGTAGTAAATTATAGTAGTCCAGTTTGCAATCTTGTAGCCTGGGCACCTCCTGCGGACCTCCTGTCCCATTTACATACACTGAGTGATCAAAAGTATCCAGACACACCCAAAACATACATTTTTCATATTAAGTGCGTTGTGCTGTCACCTACTGCCACGTATCGCATATCAGTGACCTCAATAGTCATCAGACTTCATGAGAGAGCAGAATGGGACACTGCGGAACTTGCGGGCTTCGAACGTGGTCAGGTGATTGGGTGTCACTTGTGTCATACGTCTGTAGCGAGATTTCCACACTCCTACATATCCCTATCCCCACTGCCTCCATTGTGATAGTGAAGCAGAAACGTGAAGGGATACGAACAGCACAAAAGCGTACAGGCTGACATCGTCTGTTGACCAACAGAGACCGACTACAGTTGAAGAGGGTCGTAATGTGTAATAGGCAAAACATCTATCCAAACCATCACACAGGAATTCGAAACTGCATCAGGATCTGATTAAACAGTGGAAAAATGTTGTGTGGAGTGACGAATCACGGTACACAATGTGGCAGGGTATGGGTATGGCGAATACCCAGTGAACGTCATCTGCCTGCGTGTTTAGTGCCAACAGCAAAATTTGGAGGCGGTGGTGTTACGGTGTGGTCGTCTTTTTCATGGAGGGGGCTTGCAAGCCTTGTTGTTTTGCATGGCACTATCACAACACAGGCCTTCATTGATGTTTTAAGCACTTTCGGGCTTCCCACTGTTGAAGAGCAATTCGGGCATGGCGATTCCATCTTTCAGCACGATCGAGCACCTGTTCATAATGCGCGGCCTGTAGCGGAGTGTTTACACGGCAAAAACATCCCTGTAATGTACTGGACTGCGCAGAATCCTGACCTGAATCCTATAGAACACATTTGGGATGTTTTGTAACGCCGACTTTGTACCAGGCCTCACCGACCGACATCGATACCTCTCCTCAGTGCAGCACTCCGTGAAGAATGGGCTGCCATACCCCAAGAAACCTCCCAGAACCTGCGAGAGTGGAAGCTGTCAAGAAGGCTAAGGGTGGGCCAACACCATATTGAATTCTAACATTACGGATGGAGGGCGCCACAAACTTGTAAGTTATTTTCAGCCAGGTGTCCCGTTGCTTTTAATCACATAGTGTAGTAACGAACAACTAGCTACTATTTTATGTTCTGCAGCTTACACGCATATTCCAAATGGACTGAATCCAGCAGTACTCACTCCACAAGCCAGCAAAAAGAAATGAAAAGGAACTGCTGAATTATAACAGTACTCAGTATGTCAGTGTATGTACAAACAGACTTGACAGAATTGCAGGTATAGAGGTAGCATCTCATATTATAAACATAATCGTATGTGAAAAATACCTCGTAGATGCATTGAGACAAAATAGGAACATCTTAAAACAAGTCAGTAAAGTGCCTTCAACCCCATTAAGAAAGTGGTATTTCATTCACTTCAAAGCTGAAAATCGGCTTACTAGTTGCTATTCACGGCTCAGAAATTCAGTAGTTCACCTGGAACGTGTGTGTGGCGGAACCCTCTGTAAATACGTGTAGCACTGCATTAAAGGGATAACGGTCTCACGCTAACATAGATGTGTTTTTATCATTTGTGAAGTTATCCACTGACTGAGACATCAGAACAAAGAACTGCTTACTGCAGTACTGGAATTTGTATCGCAATGAGGTATCACACTGCAGTGGACTATGTGTGGGATAATGAAGGAGAAACTTCTTGACAGGTGGAAGAGCCATTACCTGTGTTTAAGTACCGATGATCTGGCACTAAGATAGGTAAAAGTTTATTGCCTTATCATTTTCACATTTAGCAATCTGGAAATTGTCTGACAAAAACTTTAAAAGAAGAAAGTAATGTTTATTTAGTACAAATAAAGAATATATCTATTTCTGTCGACTTTTTTGATACACATCAGCATTATACTCATGTGGATCGGACGATTTTGTTTTTAACAGGCATATATGAGGGAGCCCCCAATATGAATTTTTAGGATTGGTGATATTGAGATTTCTGGAGGCAACGATACTCTTTCGCAGCAGTATAAATTAATTGCGCTTTCTAATTTCTTCATATAATAGAATAAAAATATATTTTACAATAAGTGGTTAAGATAATGTGTATAAAAGGTAGTATTGGTTGTGAAAGGTAAAATTCACGCCTTTACAGAAATCATAGTAGCTGATAATACTAAGAAGGCCAGTAAGAATGAGAATATTAAGCCGAAAAATAGTGTGCCCCACGAAAAACAACACTGCAGCTGCCAGAAACAGTCAGATCACGAATGCTGATGTGAGATTTGAGAAACTTTGAAATGACAATGTATGACACATACACTTAGTAATGAGAGCTGCTACAGGTAAAATGTCACAATGTCAATTACGTAGTTTCCCATTTGCAATAAATTTTTTGTCTTCCTCTTCTTCTTCTTCTTCTCTTTCCTCTTTAGTCCCCACAACGAGCAGCACATCTTCAGTTCTTAAGTCTTTCCTCAATGAAGACATCTTCTATAATTTGACCCATGTACTGTAGACATGGTCTCTCTGGCATTCTCCTTCCACAGCACATTATTTTTAGGTGCACATGATTTTTCAACACATAAATAATAATCGTACTATCATTTTTACAGTCGTGTTCCATAAACTTGTCTTCTCTCGCGCTCTTTGAGGTGATCATTATTTGTGACTTTATCAGACTGTTTGATTTTCAGTATGCACCTGTATGACCACACCTTACACTAATTCAGTGTTGTGATATCCCCAGCCTCTCGAGTCAGGTCTCACAGCCATGCAATGCTGCACTACATACACATGCTATCAGAAACCTTTCTATGATTCTTGGGCACTTAATTCTAGAGGATAATATGTTTTTCTATCTATAGCAGGCTCTTTCGACTTGGAAAATTGTGCTCCCTATTTCTCCTTTGGTTCTTACATGTGTAGTGATCCCACTTCAAAAACAAATCGGTCATCTTGTAGCAGTAGCTTGTCATATACATGTAATCAAACATTTGATTTTCCTCCTTTGTCACAAATACTCTCCTGGAAATTGAAATAAGAACACCGTGAATTCATTGTCCCAGGAAGGGGAAACTTTGTTGACACATTCCTGGGGTCAGATGCATCACATGATCACACTGACAGAACCACAGGCACATAGACACAGGCAACAGAGCATGCACAATGTCGGCACTAGTACAGTGTATATCCACCTTTCGCAGCAATGCAGGCTGCTATTCTCCCATGGAGACGATCGTAGAGATGCTGGATGTAGTCCTGTGGAACGGCTTGCCATGCCATTTCCACCTGGCGCCTCAGTTGGACCAGCGTTCGTGCTGGACGTGTAGACCGCGTGAGACGACGCTTCATCCAGTCCCAAACATGCTCAATGGGGGACAGATCCGGAGATCTTGCTGGCCAGGGTAGTTGACTTACACCTTCTAGAGCACGTTGGGTGGCACGGGATACATGCGGACGTGCATTGTCCTGTTGGAACAGCAAGTTCCCTTGCCGGTCTAGGAATGGTAGAACGATGGGTTCGATGACGGTTTGGATGTACCGTGCACTATTCAGTGTCCCTTCGACGATCACCAGTGGTGTACGGCCAGTGTAGGAGATCGCTCCCCACACCATGATGCCGGGTGTTGGCCCTGTGTGCCTCGGTCGTATGCAGTCCTGATTGTGGCGCTCACCTGCACGGCGCCAAACACGCATACGACCATCATTGGCACCAAGGCAGAAGCGACTCTCATCGCTGAAGACGACACGTCTCCATTCGTCCCTCCATTCACGCCTGTCGCAACACCACTGGAGGCGGGCTGCACGATGTTGGGGCGTGAGCGGAAGACGGCCTAACGGTGTGCGGGACCGTAGCCCAGCTTCATGGAGACGGTTGCGAATGGTCCTCGCCGATACCCCAGGAGCAACAGTGTCCCTAATTTGCTGGGAAGTGGCGGTGCGGTCCCCTACGGCACTGCGTAGGATCCTACGGTCTTGGCGTGCATCCGTGCGTCGCTGCGGTCCGGTCCCAGGTCGACGGGCACGTGCACCTTCCGCCGACCACTGGCGACAACATCGATGTACTGTGGAGACCTCACGCCCCACGTGTTGAGCAATTCGGCGGTACGTCCACCCGGCCTCCCGCATGCCCACTATACGCCCTCGCTCAAAGTCCGTCAACTGCACATACGGTTCACGTCCACGCTGTCGCGGCATGCTACCAGTGTTAGAGACTGCGATGGAGCTCCGTATGCCACGGCAAACTGGCTGACACTGACGGCGGCGGTGCACAAATGCTGCGCAGCTAGCGCCATTCGACGGCCAACACCGCGGTTCCTGGTGTGTCCGCTGTGCCGTGCGTGTGATCATTGCTTGTACAGCCCTCTCGCAGTGTCCGGAGCAAGTATGGTGGGTCTGACACACCGGTGTCAATGTGTTCTTCTTTCCATTTCCAGGAGTGTAGTTAACTTTGATTTACAATCATATATTTAGACGTTATATGCCTTTCCCAATACTTTATCCACTGTATTTAACATGAAATTTCTATCTTGTTTACTTTCAGGTAAGCCGGCCGGGGTGGCCGAGCGGTTCTAGGCGCTTCAGTCTGGAACCGCGCGACCGCTGTGGTCGCAGGTTCGAATCCCGCCTCGGGCGTGGGTGTGTGTGATGTCCTTAGGTTAGTTAGGTTTAAGTAGTTCTTCTAGCGGACTGATGACCTCAGCTGTTAAGTCCCATAGTGCTTAGAGCCATTTGAACCATTTTGAACTTTCAGGTAAAATACCTGTGACCTCAGCATATCTAATCCTTTTCCATGTGTTTCTATACCTATGTCCAGCCGCTCACTAACTGCTGTAAATGCTTCACCTATTTGCAGACTGAGAATAATTTGCTGCGATTTTATATCTACAGTGGCCACACTCCTTTCTGTTATCAGTACCCTGCGTTACACTGTGGCAGTGTGACATCAGTTACAAACATGTAGCACATGTGGTAGCTGAAAGGAAGACAAATTCTCTATGACCCGCTCTGATAAATCACTCTGTGTATAGGTGGCTGTTGTCCTGTTGGAATACGTCAGATGAGTTGAGGAGAAGCTGCGGTCCAACTGCACATACAATCCTGAGGAAATATTTAGCGTCAACGCAGATGGTCGGTCAGCTGTGGGTACTAACTCTAGCAAGGCAATATACTGCAGTAAAGGCTAAGAGCAGGGTAATACAAGTTTCAGTTGTGAAATTGCATGGTTTTCCTAAACGAGGGGAGAAAAGAGAATGGTAACTCGTTGAATAAAATACTACCATAGCTCTTTCTGGCCTTGTTGGTATTTGTAGAAAAAAAAAATAAAAATAAAAGAGGTCTCTATTTGTGCTTAAACAAAAAAGAACTCTTTAAAGATTGTTGTTCAAAATTTGAAGCTGTTTACCTGCAGCATCAATTTGAGGCAGCAAGGATACCCTATAGTTATAATTCACTTGTGATGGTCAGCATTGACCAACTTTTGCTTGACACATGTCCGTTTATGTCCCGTACAAGTACTGACGGTTCTGTGTAAGGACAATAGGCTGAGCAGCGCATTGTGTTTCAGAATCAGCCACCATGGCAGCCGTGAAGGAAGTTCCAGAGACCACCGCCACGGACCTGGGTGCCCTGCTGGACGCAGGTGACGGCGCTGTGGTGACTTTAGTGGCGGGTCAGACGCGGCTGGCTGCACACAGGGCCGTCCTGGAGAAGAGGAGCACAGTATTCAAGTCAATGTTCGCCAACAACGAGGTAGAGGTCAAGGTGGAAAACATGGAGGGTCCAGTGCTGAGACTACTACTGTCCTACATGTACACACTCCAGGCCCCCCAACATCCCAACATGGCCCCCCAACTGCTGGAAGCTGCCAGTACATACGAGTTGTCAGGTCTGAAGGACACCTGCGAGCAGCAGGTGGTGGCAGAGCTGGCTCTGGAGAACGCGGCAGCTCTGGGTGTGCTCGCACTGAGGCTCTCCTGTCCCAGACTCCTGCAGGCTGTCACTGCGTTTGTAAAGGACCACACCCACCAGGTGGTGCTTACGCAGAGCTGGAAAGATACAAAGCAGAGATACCCACAGGAGCTGCTGGACTTGGTTCCTCTGATTGTAGAGCCACCAGCAGAAAAGAGGTATGCATTAACAAGGCGTTCATCTGTTGTCCAAAATCTGTATATGTATCTCCCTATAAGTGTACAGCGGGTGATCAAAAAGTCGGTATAAATTTGAAAACTGAATGAATCACGGACTAATGTAGATAGAGAAGTCCAAATTGACACACATGTTTGGAATGACATAGGGTTTTATTAGAACCAAAAAAATACAAAAGTTCAAAAAATGTCCGACAGACGGCGCTTCATCTGGTCAGAATAGCAATAATTAGCATAACAAAGTAAGACAAAGCAAAGACGATGTTCTTTACAGAAAGTGCTCAATATGTCCACCATCATTCCTCAACAATAGCTGTAGTCGAGGAATAATGTTGGGAACAGCACTGTAAAGCATGTCCCGAGTTATGGTGAGGCATTGGCATCGGATGTCGTCTTTCACCATCCCTAGAGATGTCGGTCGATCACGATACACTTTGGACTTCAGGTAACCCCAAAGCTAATAATCTGACGGACTGAGGTCTGGGGATCTGGGGGGCCAAGCATGACGAAAGTGGCGGCTGAGCACACGACCATCACAAAACGATGGGCACAAGAGATCTTTCACGCCTAGCAATATGGCGTGGAGCGCCATCCTGCATAAACATCATACGTTCCAGCAGGAGTTTATCAGCCAGGCTGGGGATGAAGCGATTCTGTAACATCGGCGTACCTCACACCCGTCACGGTAGCAGTTACAAAACCAGAATCACGCATTTCCTCGAAGACAAAAGGCCCGATAACGGTAGATGTGGTAAATCCAACCCATACCGTGACTTTCTCGTCGTGCAATGGAGTTTCCACGACAGTTCTAGGATTTTCGGTAGCCCAAATTCTGCTGTTGTGGGCGTTGACAGACCCTCGAAGCGTGAAATGGGCTTCGTCGGTCCACAACACGTTACTCAACCAATCGTCATCTTCCGCCATCTTTTCAGATACCCACACCGCAAATGCCCTCCGCTTCAGTGAATCGCCAGGTAACAGTTCATAATGTTGATGGATTTTGTACGGATAGCATCGGAGGGTACTCCTAAGTGCCAACCGAACAGTAGTGTATGGAATGCCAGTGCGACGTGCGACTGCACAAGCGCTGACTTCCCCGTGCATAGACGAACCCGCTACAGTCTCCATTTCATCCTGAACTGTCTCAGCAGCATTACGCCTTGTGCTCGGTCGGCCACTACGGGGTCTATCGTCTAAACAACCTGTGGCTTCGAACTTCGAAACCATTCCCTCTAGAGCTGCATTTGTCAACGGAACTTTACCCGTTCGAATCCCCTTCCTATGGCTGTAGGATCGTAACGCTGAACTAGCACATTCCCCATTCTGATAATTCAGTTTCACTAAAAGCGCCTTTTCAGGTAACGTCAACATGCTGCGACTGCTGGCGCATCTGATTCTCTCTCTCATTACAGTTCCTTTTATACACGATTGTCATGCGCAGTCACTGACGTTTTGCTGTCCAGCGCCATCTGTCGGCCATTTTGTGAACTTTTTTTTTTTTTTTTGTTCTAATAAAACCCCACGTCATTCCAAGCATGTGTGTCAATTTTTACCTCTCTATCTGCATTATTCCGTGGTTTATTAAGTTTTCAAATTTATACTGACTTTTTGATCACCCGGTATTGTGATATCCCATCCAAGAGAGTTTCCCCAATGATCTCTATACTCTGAAACTTTCCTTTACTGACAGCTACACGCGCCACGTGCAGGTATCCCTCAGCTGTTTCTTCACCATCTTGAAACAGGTTCATCGAATCTCTAAAGTGATCCACATTTATAAGCAGCTAAGTTAATAAACAAAATCATGTAGGGAAAAATCTTTTTGCAGCTACATAATCTGTTTTGGCACCTTAGCGATGCATGCTTATTTGCAGATATAATTTCTGGTAAATGCATGTGTAGCTCTCAATAAAGGTCTGATTGACTGTAAACATAGCATGAGTTATTTTCACTGTTAACGCAAAGATGTGCTGCTCGTTGCAGAAAGAGACAGAGCGATGTTTACGATGCATCAAGGGCTGCTGAGTTCTTGCTTCTCATTCTGCACACTATATTGATCACTGAAAACCTGCATAGAAAAGAATGGCATTTAAAGTTGTTTGGCTTCTCAGCTTCTGCCACGGTGCATAAATAGAAGTTAAAGATGAGGAGGGAGAGTGTCATCCCTTGCCAGTGCCAGGTACATTGGATTGCAAGGACAGCAGCAACGTATTCATAGCTTTGCCTTTCTGGTACTGCAGTGGTACAACTATCGACCACTGTACGCCTACGTTGTAGTAAAGCTTACGATTAAAGTAACAGCTATTCACAAATTGGTACTAGAACTATGTGTGTTGAACACCACTCTTTCACTTTTTTAGTACATATGAGCAATACAACTGCAATGCCAGTATCAAGCTTGGTTTCTTGTTCCAGAACAGTACCAGGGGAATTACTTAAAACTTTTGAGAAGTGTACTAGGTTGTGCAAGCAGTGAAGGAAACAAAAGAAAAATTCGGAGTAAGAATTAAAATTCGTGGAGAAAAAATAAATACTTTGAGGTTTGCTGATGACATTGTAATTCTGTCAGAGACAGCAAGGTACCTGGAAGAGCAGTTGGACAGAATGGATAGTGTCTTGAAAGGAAGATATAAGAGGAACGTCAAAAACAAAACGAGGGTAATGTAATGTAGTCGCATTAAATGAGGCGATGCTAAGGGAATTAGATTAAGAAATGAGACACTTAAAGTAAGAGATGAGTTTTGCTATTTGGGGAGCAAAATAACTGATGATGGTCGAAGTAGAGAAGATATGAAATGTAGAGTGGAAATGGCAGGGAAAGCATTTCTGAAGAAGAGAAATTTATTATCATCGAGTATATATTTAAGTGTCAGGTAGTCCTTTCTGAAAGTATTTGTATGGAGTGTAGCCATGTATGGAAGTGCAACGTGGACGAAAAATAGTTTAGACAAGATGATAATAGGAGCTTTCGAAATGTGATGCTACAGAAGAATCCTGAAAATAAGATGGATAGATCACATAACTAATGAGGAGGTACTGAATAGAATTTGAGGAGAAGAGGAATTTGTGGCACGACTAGAAGAAGGGATCAGTTGGTAGGACACGTTCTGAGGCATCAAGAGATTACCAATTTAGTATTGGAGGGCAGTGTGGAGGGTAAAAATGGTCGAGGCAGAACAAGTGATGAATACACTAAGCAGATTCAGAAGGATGTAGGTTGCAGTAGTTACTCAGGGATGAAGAACCTTGCACAGGATGAGGTGGCATGGAGAGCTGCAGTAAACCAGTCTCTGGACTGAAGACCATAACAACAACAACACTAGGTTCCTAGCAGAAGAGCATAGTTCTTATTCAGAGCATATACAGAAAGCATCCAGGAAACAATGTGACTCAAGCACAACATGTGCAGCACTGTACTGCTGCTTACGTCTCACACAATCTCTGGTCACCCGAAAAGAGAACAGACTAGTTCTTGCAACTGCTCCAGACATTTCCAAACAGTCTTGAGCCTTTCCCTCAGTTTTCTCTCTCCTTTCTCGTCAGGTGTGCTGTAGTTCGATACAATCCGTTCTACGCCACACAGAGAGTTGGTTCAGTTAGTCAAAACGCTGTATTATCTTCTTGCAGTACCATGGTCAAACCTCTGCCCATCCAGTTTGCTTGAAGTTATCTGTGGCTTACTAAAGGCTGTCCAATGTATGCTGCGCTATTTCCTTCTATTACGACACACCCTATGATCTTCCCTACGCAGACTATCATAGTTATTGGTCCACTGCTAATAAGATGACCATTGACCGCCACCTTTCTGTGCCATTTCATTCTCTGAAATGTTTAGTGTCTCTGCCTCTTATAGCTAGACCCTGACAAATGAGCTACTAGCTCTTCAGACACCATTAGATGATTACAGTGTGATATAAAGAGTTCCATTGTAAATTCTACCTGATTGTTGTTATAATATATTCAAACTGTCCTGCCCAGTAGTTCCTGTATCACTCCAGTATGACTGCCCCAGTACGTACCTGTAATTTGTTTTATTTCGAACAACCTGTTGTTTGGTAAGCTAAATCTATGGGGCACTCAGAAGATGGAGTATATAAAGTGATTGGCTCACCAGAAAATCAACTGTTGTACCTAACGCACTACTATCATAGGGAGAGTGTTACCACTGTAGACATTCCCCCAACAGTACTACCTGCAGTAATCAGTCTCCTGGCCTCTGTGTGAACACGCCCACCCACACAGTGCCTCTGTGTGCAGTGCGCCGCCGGCCGCTGGCACCGCGCGACCGTTGCGGTCGCAGATTCGAATCCTGCCTCGGGCATGGATGTGTGTGATGTCCTTAGGGTAGATAGATTTAAGCAGTTCTAAGTTCTAGGGGACTGATGACCTCAGATGTCAAGTCACATAGTGCTCAGAGCCATTTGAACCATTTTGCAGTGCGCCGGCCACCACAGTGGGTGCGCCCAGCCCCGGCACCTGCAGTCAGCCCCACAGTGACCACGGCAGGACACCTGCCGCAGCTGTGCCACCCACGGCTGCCCGACACACTCCACCACCACCTGGTCACACAGCAGTCTTTCGCCCACGGTGAGTTGCATCGCTCTGTGTGCACAATCTGCATATTCATAGCACTGGTTCACTAGTTAGGGGGTTAGACTGGCAATGGCAAGGAAAGCGTTTCTGAAGAAGAGAAATTTGTTAACATCCAGCGTAGATTTAAGTGTTAGGAAGTCGTTTCTGAAAGAATTTGTATGGAGTGTAGCCATGTATGGAAGTGAAACATGGACGATAAATAGTCTGAACAAGAAAATAATAGAAGCTTTCAAAACGTGGTGCTAGAGAAGAATGCTGAAGATTAGATGGGTAGATCACATAACTAATTAGAAGGTATTGAATACAACTGGGGAGGAGTTTGTGGCACAACTTGACAAGAAGAAGGGACCGGTTGGTAGAACATTTTCTGAGGCATCAAGGGATCACAAATTTAGCATTGGAGGGTAGTGTGGAGGGTAAAAATCGTAGAGGGAGACCAAGAGATGAATAGACTAAGTAGATTCAAAGGATGTGGGCTGCAGTAGGTACTGGGAGATGAAGAAGCTTGCACAGGATAGAGTAGCATGGAGAGCTGCATCAAACCAGTCTCAGGACTGAAGTCCACAACAACAACAACAGCTAGGCGGTAATAATCAAGTGTTATGGCCAAAAACTCGAATTTCACTACATCACGTCTTCTGATACAGAGGGCCTTGTACTTGTCAGAAAAAGTTACCCTGCTTATAAATTTTCGTGTGCTGAAATTTGATGTTCGAGTAGGTGTGGACCAGCCCGCCTGGTTGGCCCTGCGGTCTAACGCACGGCTTTCCGGGTGGGAAGGAGCGCCCGTTCCCCGGCAGGAATCCGCCCAGCGGATTTGTGTCGAGGTCCGGAGAAACAGCCAGTCTGTGGATGGTTGTTAAGCGGTTTTCCGTCTACCTCGGCGAATGTGGGCTGGTTCCCCTTATTCCGCCTCAGTTACACTATGTCGGCAATTGCTGCGCAAACAAGTTCTCCACATATGCGTACACCACCGTTACTCTACCACGCAAACATAGGGGTTACACTCGTCTGGTGTGAGACGTTCCCTGGGGGGTGCACTGGGGGCCGAACCACACAATAACCCTGGGTTCGGTGTGGGGCGGCGGAGGGGTGAAGTGGACTGCGGAAGTCGTCGTCGGGTTGTGGACCACTGTGGCTGCAGCAGGGACGGAGCCTCTCCGTCGTTTCTATGTGTCCGGTTCACATACAATACAATACAATACAGATGTGGACCAGAGTCATTTTCTAAATCTTTCTCCATGTTCAAAGTGTGCGTTAATTTCAGTGTGAAACAAATGGGCCACTTGATGCTGTTATGTGGGAAACATGGCAGAAAAAAATTTTCAAGGATAGCTTGGTGATTTTCTGTTTTCTACGATCATTTTCTGTTTTCCAAATGAATCCTGAAGTGAATAGCTCATAGAAGTCCCCTTGTGTTAACACCTTACATGGCCTGGTGTCTGGTTGTAACAGATTGATTTTTCACCAGAGGATTGTGGATGTAGAATTGCACATCCGCCACACCTCGGAATGTTTCTCTAGAGGATTGCCTCCTGGTGTCTTCTAACGATGATCGTAGCGGATGATCATCTGCTCGTGGCCTCGCTGAGATGCTGTAGCGCTGTCTGGTTAACACTGCAGGAAAGTGAGGAGCTAGTCATCAGCAAAGCGCACATCAAATGTTTTAAGGGATGCCACAATTTGTTATGGTCTGTAGGTCTTGCCACAGCACCGCGTTCAAGGATAAATTATTTCTACGCTATTTCTTTACAGTCACGCGTGTCATTCACCATTACATTATTCGAATCATACCTAGTCTACAGTAATATCATCGTCCTTGGTGCGCCTAAATCAAAATTAATTCCGTGTGGCGCCGTTTAGCTTGGGCTGTCACATTATCGTTCGATCAAGACACATTTTACAATGTAATGTTCCATAGCAACCGGCTATTGCCATCAGAGTCGCAACCATTTACCTAGTCCTCACCGCTATATTTTCATTAGTAAACATCTAATAATATTTTACAATATTCGTTAGTTTCTACACGTGGCGAACCGCACACGACCAATCAATATGGCTGCCTCAACTAGATTCTCCGCCAGCTGACAACGGAGTTCCTGCCAATACCAACGAGCTTCTGGCTCCAGCGTTTCCGCCAGTCTCAGAAAACGAAATTTCGTACTATTATGTATAGTGAAGTCCTTCTTAACAAGTGATGATGTGGCTCCTCACTGGCTAAGGCACGTCAACAAAACGCCGGGCTGGCACCTCCTCACCTCCTCCTGCACAGGCTGTAGGTCTTGTCACATACTACACCATGTTACTAATATCTGAGACTCGCTTTAACGTAAGTGTTTCTTGATGTCTGAAGGGGTCCTGATGCACCACAGCTCCAGAAAACCCTCATGTTGCGCGAATAAATAATCGTGAATGTAG
Source organism: Schistocerca serialis cubense (assembly GCF_023864345.2). Lineage (NCBI taxonomy): Eukaryota > Metazoa > Arthropoda > Insecta > Orthoptera > Acrididae > Schistocerca > Schistocerca serialis. Next base: position 104,595,066 of record NC_064648.1, read on the forward strand.
GTCAGTGACAGTACCCAGAAAGAAATGATAAAGAAATAATAAGAAGGACATGGCACATTCAATGATGTTAAGAAACACACATCAACACAAGCAGAATTGTGAAACGTCTGAAAAAGAAACTATTGAAATTCGACATCATAGTATCTGGCTCCTTAACAGAAAATCTCACGGCTCGCCAGATGAGGGGGAGGCGAGGTGGGGTGTCTGACACATTGACTGCCACAAAGCTGGCAGTGGGGACAGGGTCTGACACACTGACTGCCACAGAGGTGACAACAGGGAGGATGTCTTACACACTGACTGTGAGAAAGCTGATTGCAGGGAGCATGTCTGACACACTGACCGTTATAAAGCTAATAGCAGGGAGGGTGTCTGACACACTGACTGCCACAAAGGTAGCAGTAGGGTGGGTGTCTGACACACTGACTGCGACAAAGGTGACAGCAGGGATGGTGTGTGACACACTGACTGTCACAAAGATAGCAGTAGGGGGGGGGGGGGGTGTCTGACACACTGACTGCCACAAAACTGGCCATGGTCACAGCAGATAGATGACCCTGCTGCACTCACAGTGACCTCGTGACACTCATTGCGTTAAGTAGAACTTACTATGAATATCAACACAAAGTTAATTATGTTCATAGAACAAATGAAATTCTCAAGCAAATTTTTTTATTGCCTAGTTTCTCTGATTTTAACAAGGCCGTCACCGATAAGTGTGGAATTTACAGTGTGAAGCAGTTGGCTGCTTACATAAGAGCTCAGGGAGGGGCATCTGGGATAAGAAAATGGTATTATCTCTCAGCTGGCGTCACTCCATCGCTCTACTGCACTTTTGTAGATAATCTGCCATTTCAAGATGGAGTAGACCAACGAAAACATTCATACTGATTACAACCACAATGGATAACACAGTTGTGTTAAGACAAGCTCTGCAGAAAGTGACAAAGGATGGTCTAGTCTATGGCTCATTGCTCTCATTTCCTCTCCAAAAATATTAGTGTGTAAGTTACATACTTCTAGTGGGTTGACCATATGGAAACAGATGTAGTACAGATTAATAACAGATATCAAGAAAAGTGGTTTGTCATGATTATAAAAATTGACAGTTTATTTACTACTGAACAATTTCAGACAGCAATGGAATCTCGGGGGGGGGGGGGGGGGATATATAGCTTCTAACATATGCACAAAATTTAGTAAAGACGGTAATTTAATCTCAACTTCTCATGGTATTTGAGCAACTAAAGTGGAGTCAACCCTGATAATAGTGTAAGGAATAATGGATGCAATGGTGCTGTCGGCAGTGTGGCTAGGCTCTGGGTTGAATGGGACAGGACGACGACAACAATAATTACTCGCGCTCATTCAGGTGTCCAAGTATGCTAGGATGCTACAGATGGTACTACATACCATATACCGTTACATCTAAGCTCACTGGAGCAACGTACTGCCCTTCAAGACAGCGTGCAATATTCAGAAATACGCCGCAACTCGTGTGAAATCTGCGAAACAAAAGGATCACGAAATGCCTGAAACAGATCGCTGAAAGCGCTAGTGTTTTCAGTTCATCAGTTCACAATGGGTTCAATCCAACCACGTCACGACATGGAAGTGGCTCTGAGCACTATGGGACTTAACATCTGAGGTCATCAGTCCCCTAGAACTTAGAACTACTTAAACCTAACTAACCTAAGGGCATCACACACATCCATGCCCGAGGCAGGATTCGAACCTGCGACCGTAGCGGTCGCGCGGTTCCAGATTGCAGCTCCTAGAACCGCTCGGCCACAACGACCGGCCACGAAATGGTAGTCTCAACTACTGTTCGGTGGTTCAAAATTACGGTAATTTTGCTAAAAGCATTTAAGTAAAACCTCCGGAGCAAGTACTCGAATGAATTGGTGAGTAACCAGCTGATGAAAGACTTAGAGCAACGAGCGATGGATGCACGTGGTTGCATTTCGATGAACCTTTCATACGAAACTACGCTCTCTACATAAAATTAAATTAATGAAATCGCAGATTTAATCACGAACAGTCCCTATCGAATTAACGAAGTAAAAGAAATGGATTACTCACTGCTGCATATTGAAATAACTCAAACCAGTACCTGATTCTAGGATGTAACAGTGAGCTGTACCGAGCAGAACTTTATACTCACACGTCATGAGTAAGAGCGCCATGTCTGTTCGAAGTTTTCACTGGTCGCCTCCTAACAGGAGGCGGAGGGGACAACTGGCAAGCTACTTGCGGTGCCAACCGCTGCATAAGGGTGCATAATGGTACAGCATTGGCCTGCCTGGTTTCACTGCTGTTCTACACTGCAGGGGTGCTGTCAGGGAGGCAAAGTTGGGTCATATAATTGTTAGCTCTGGCTTCACGTGGAACTTCCAAAACAAACTCATTCACACATTTAGCCATTCAATAGGGTGCACGGGAAAGGCTATGGATCAATGTATACAGATATATACTGAAGTGACAGAAGTCGTGAGATGTAGATACGTACATACACTACTGGTCATTAAAGCTGCTACACCAAGAAGAAATGCAGATGATAAACGGGTATTCATTGGAGAAATATATTATACTAGAACTGACATGTGATTACAATTTCAGGCAGTTTGGGTACATAGATATTGAGAAATCAGTACCCAGAACAACCACCTCTGGCCGTAATAACGGCCGTAATACGCCTGGACATTGAGTCACACAGGGCTTGAATGGAGTGTATAGGCACAGTTGCCCATGTAGCTTCAACACGATACCACTGTTCATCAAGAACAGTGGTCGGCGTATTGTGACGAGCCAGTTGCTCGGGCACCATTGACCAGGCGTTTTCTATTGGTGAGAGATCTGGAGAATGTGCTGGCCAGGGCAGCAGTCGAACATTTTCTATACCCAGAAAGGCCCGTACAGGACCTGCAACATGCGGTCGTGCATTATCCTGCTGAAATGTAGAGTTTTGCAGGGATTGAATGAAGGGTAGAGCCACGGGTCGTAACACACCTGAAATGTAATGTCCACTGTTCAAAGTGCCATCAATGCGAACAAGAGGTGACCGAGACGTGTAACCAATGGCAGCCCATACCATCACGCCAGGTGATACGCCAGTATGGCGCTGACGAATACACGCCTCCAATGTGCGTTCACCGCGATGTCGCCTAACATGGACGCGACCATCATGATGCTGTAAACAGAAAAAATGATGTTTTGCCGTTCGTGCACCCAAGTTCGTCATTGAGTACACCATCGCAGGCGCTCCTGTCTGTGATGCAGCGTCAAGGGTACCTGCAGCCATGGTCTCCGAGCTGATGCTGCTGAAAAAGTAATCGAACTGTTAGTGTGGATGGTTGTTGTCTTGCAAACGTCGCCACCTGTTGAGTCAGGGATCGAGACGTGGCTGCACGATCCGTTACAGCGATGCGGATAAGATGCCTGTCATCTCGACTGCTAGTGATACGAGACTGTTGGGATCCACCACGGCGTTCCGTATTACCCTCCTGAACCCACCGATTCCATATTCTGCTAACAGTCATTTGATCTCGACCAACCCGAGCAGCAATGTCGCGATACGATAAACAGCAATCGCGGTAGGCTACAATCCGACCTTTATCAAAGCCGGAAACGTAATGGAACGCATTTCTCCTCTTTACACGAGGCATCACAACAAAGTTTCGGCCGGCCGAAGTGGCCGTGCGGTTAAAGGCGCTGCAGTCTGGAACCGCAAGACCGCTACGGTCGCAGGTTCGAATCCTGCCTCGGGCATGGAATTTTGTGATGTCCTTAGGTTAGTTAGGTTAAGTAGTTCTAAGTTCTATGGGACTAATGACCTCAGCAGTTGAGTCCCATAGTGCTCAGAGCCATTTGAACCATTTTTTGAACAACGTTTCACCAGGCAACGCCGGTCAACTGCTGTTGGTGTATGAGAAATCGGTTGCAAGCATTCCTCATGTCAGCACGTTGTAGGTGTCGCCACCGGCGCCAACCTTGTGTCAATGCTCTGAAAAGCTAATCATTTGCATATCACAGCGTATTCTTCCTGTCGATTAAATTTCGCGTCTGTAGCACATCATCTTCGTGGTGTAGCAATTTTAATGGCCAGTACTGTATACAGAGATTGCTAGAACCGCATACACGACGTATAAAATGGCATTGCATTGGCTGACCAGTCATTTGCACTCGCGAGGTCCGTGTGAAAAAAGTTTCCCACGTGATTACCGTCGCGCCATGGGAAACAACAGACCTAGAACGCGGAATGCTAGTAGGAGCTAGACGCATGGGACATTCCATTTCGGAAATCGTTAGGTTATTCATTATTCTAAGTTCCACAGTATGAAGAGTGCGCCGAGAATACCAAAATTCGGGCATCGCGCCTCACCACGGACAACACAGTGGCTGACGTCCTTCACTTATCGACCGAGAGCAGCGGCGTTTGCATAGTGTCAGTTTGAGTGCTAACAGGTAACGGATGAGCATGAAACCACCACAGGAATCAATGTGCGCCGGCCGCGGCGACCGTGCGGTTCTAGGCGCTCCAGTCCGGAGCCGCGCTGTTGCTATGGTCGCAGGTTCGAATCCTGCCTCGGGCATGGGTGTATGTGATGTCCTTAGGTTAGTTAGGTTTAAGTAGTTCTAAGTTCTAGGGGACTGATGACCACAGCAGTTGCGTCCCATAGTGCTCAGAGCCATTTTGAATCAATGTGCGGCGTACAACGAACGTATCCGGTAGGACAGTACAGCCAAATTTGGCGTTAACAGGCTACGGCAGCAGACAATCGACACAAGTGCCTTTACTAACAGCGCCTCTCCTGGGCTCGTGACCGTATCGGTTGGATCCTAGAGGACTGGGAAGCCGTGGACTGGTGAAGATGAGGCCCATTTCAATTGGCATGAGCTGATGGTAGCGTTCGAGTGTGGCGCAGGCAACACGGAGCCTTGGACCCTATTTGTCAACAAGGCACTTTGCAAGTTTGTGGGGGCTTCACAATAGTGTGGGCTGTGTTTATATGGAATTGATTGTGTCCTCTACTCCAACTGAGCCGTTCATAGTGTACGTATTCCCAAACAACGATGGTTTGAACAACGTTCTGGACAATTCGAGGTAGCCCAACGTAAATACCATAGAATATTATGGGACATAATCGAGAGGTCAGTTAGTGGACAAAATTCGCAATTATGGACTGCTGTAGAGGCAGCACGCCTCAGTATTTCTGCAGATGACTTCCATCGGCATGTTGATGCTATGACACGTCGAATTGCTGCACTATTCAGGGTAAAAGGAGGTGAAACACGGAATTTAGAAGTGACCCATGACATTTTTACATCACTGTACCATAAATAAATACATTTTAGGACTCATCCATTCTGCAGATCCTCCTTACCTGGGGGCTTCCGGAAATACAGAAGCGTCCGATCTTACCCGTCGGCTTTGACCCATGACGTCACAAATACCGCGGAAACGACTATAAACAATTCCAATATGGCGGATATAAAAACATCGCATACGTATTGTAAACACTGAAATACACAAGTTTCACAAAAAGCCTAATGACTGTAACGGGACAAGCGTGGGAAATTAGGGGTTTTTGGGTGCGGAGAAACTAAATATACAGAAATGTAGCCACCGACCGCCATTCAAAACCACGCAAAACAACGAAATAAATCAACATCACAAAACTGACCAAATACCAAAAAACACATTCCTATCCATAATCGGACACTTCCCTTAACCTATATAGCTCAACAGAACCTACCGATCACATCCCCCAATAGAAAACTAAGAAACGAAAGCTTCCCTTACACCTACATACATCGGCACTTATGCAGTTTAGCAGGTACGGAAGAAATTTTTCATTTTTTTTCAAAATTTGATCATCATGTGTCGTTATGCGGTGGGGGGAGTCTGCAGTGCCCCCCCATCCCCCCACAGGCTTCATTAGTGTCAAATCAATATTTTCGAATCATTCCAAAAAAAAAACTCCCAACCTAACCTCAAGTGGGCTACGCTACAGATCAATATGTTCATCAAATTGCTTCATATTACGTATACATGTTCATTAGTGTCAAATCAATATTTTCGAATCATAGGCGGCCGCTGCCGCGGCCGCATTCCAAAAAAAAACTCCCAACCTAACCTCGTATTCAGGGCTACGCTACAGATCAATGTGTAGGTCCCGGAAATACAGAAGCGTCCGATCTTACCCGTCGGCTTTGACCCATGACAAATAGCTGAAGAAATTTAATCAGCTCTAAAGCTGTCTCCCCCATCATCGCCCTCAACCGAACACTGTTAAGGCGGTCTTTCATATCCATTCCTGAACAAAAAACCACAACCAAATACACTCAATAACAAACTCACCCGACGTACAGCAATGAGCATTAAATTAACCATTAACTCACTAATAGAAATTCCGCTTCAAATCCAACACCTGAGCAACAGAAAACTGACCCCACCACACGAAACAAACGAAACAAACGAAAACCATGAACACACCACCAGAGAGCACGACAAACAAAAACAAGACATCTACAAACACGCCACAATCGCAAATCAAACTCCGCGCCGTAATGACGTCACACACCACAACACGCTTACGTCACGGGTCAAAGCCGACGGGTAAGATCGGACGCTTCTGTTGACCCGGGCTTCCTTGTTGTAAACACATTCGGAAGTTCGGAAATTACGACTCTTATGACACGCGACTGATAGCAGGGTTCGACAAGATTGGATGCAGTTCATAGCTGCGCGAGTGTTCAGACCTTGCTCTACATGATGAACATGTCACGGTCAGCTCATTGGCAACTGCCCAAAACAATTTGTAAAATTTTTTGTGGGGAGCATGGGGGCTATGAAAGTACGCTGTATAGGTTTTTATGTTGGTAACGCCACATAGCGCTCTGTATGAAAGTCACTGGCTGTGGTGTGTGCAGTTTGTGACTGGTTGGCATGGTTGGAATATTCGCCAGTCTAGTGTTGGGAATTTGGATGTGAACAGCGCGTAGCATTGGGCAGTTGGAGGTGAGCCGCCAGCAGTGGTGGATGTGCGGAAAGAAATGGCAGAGTTTTGAGAGCGGATGATCTGGACGTGTGTCCATCAGAGAGAGTAAATTTGTAAGACTAGATGTCATGAACTGATATATATTATGACTTTTGATCAGAAACAATGTATTTACCTTAATAGTGTTCAAAAGTCATAATATATATATCAGTTCATGACATCTAGTCTTACAAATTTACTCTCTCTGATGGACACACGTTCAGATCATCCGCTCTCAAAACTCCGCCATCTCTCTCTCCACATCCACCACTGCTGGCGGCTCACCTCCAACTGCGCAACGCTACGCGCTGTTCACATCCAACTGCCCAACACTACAATGGCAAATATTCCAACAATCGCAACCAGCCACAGACTGCACACACCACAGTCAGAGCGCTACGTGGCGTTACCAACATAAAAACCTAAACAGCCTACTTACATTGTCACGGTCAGTTAGCTTTCAGTTTTTTTATGGAAGGCAGCAACTTATTCACAAATTTCCGCTTCTCACGTTGCCATTTCGTAAATGCTGATCTGACGCAACTTTTAGATGTAGTGGAGCATATCACTAACAAAACACCAACCCTGCATCACAGTTTCACATAACGCGTTCAGCGGCCAAGGCGACAGCCTAGAGATGACAGGTGGACCTCTGCACGTGTCAGCAGTGCAGCACGTCGCGGAACCAGCTTCCACAAACATCCCGTGAGGTGACAACACAGGTGGGCAGCCTCACATTAGTATTGATGGTCGTGCTGGAGGATGTTAATATTCAACGTCTCACACCAATGAAACACTGTGTTGAAAGTGCGACGTGTCAGTCAGTGTAATCGTCATCTGGCGTTCCTTCCACACAGCCACAGCAGGCGTCTGTCACACAACAGGACAGCACCGTAGATTTCTGTGTAGCTTAACCGGCTTCCACTTGTGTAGAACACCTGTGCAGTGTGCCAGTTACTACCATAGCACAATTATTTTATTACCCCACCCCCATCTCCCCGGGAAATACAGGGGTAATTTGCTACAACTTTTGAGGTCCATCATATGAAATACATCAAGCTCCAAAGAGAAGCGTATGGTCTCCATTCAGGTCGTGTACACAAGACATCCAGTAAACGAGGTGCTGTAAGTGGGGTGTAGCTGCTTACCCCTGGCACAGAGAGACATGTGCAGCAAAAAAATTCACTTTAATCGGCTTATGAAACGCACTCCAGCCAGCATCAGTCACTCACCAAATAAGCGGTGAGGAAGCGATCACTGAAAATTCTTTTATATATATATATATATATATATATATATATATATATATTCCACTGAAATACGAATAAAATAATAACTCTCTCTTAAATAATGCTTGGACTTACTTTTCACCTTTAATGTAATGAAAACTATGTCTCACATTGAATGTAGTCTTTGATATTAATGTAACCACAACGTATACTGAATATGTCAGAGATTAAATGGGGTCATATAATAAAATTCTTTGCATAAGTATCTGTTAAATATACGATAACACTTGTGTGACACACATTGAAATCCCACAGGAACAAATTCTCCATTACACAGTGTGGTCAGAAGCAATCTAAAAAGCTTAGAACGGTGTTGCATGGTAGGTTCTCCTGAGAAATAATTGTCGAGATAAAATTCAACAAGGTTGCACCCCTTTCCGAGTTAATCACCATTGAAAATAGCCAATCAGCCCATTGTGCACGCAAATTCCAGGGCCTCACGAGATGAAATTAGTGTCAGCTGTTCTCGCAGCCTAGATCATCGCTCCCGAGACTGGACAGCCTTCGGCTCTGGGTTCGATCCTATCGTCCGGTATCCAATTTTTGTATCGCTGTCATGTCCGGTTTTAGGACACCGCCTCTGGCGGGCCGCATGGATTGGCTGAAGCAACGACCTCATTGACTAATTTCAGCGCTAATTAACGTGGAAGCAGCCCAACGTAGTGGATTTGTTTTTTGACAATTATTTCTCAGCGCAACCTAACCTGCAACGCCGTTACAAACTTTTCACACCGTCGCTGACTATACTATATATGATACATCGTTATCACCAGTATCAGATCACCCAGGATAACGAAGGTACAACGATTAAGATAAATATATATTATACTCTTACATTAACATGCCACAGTAGGGTATAACTACAATTATGGGATGTTTTAATGCAGATCTGAGCCGCAACTACAGCGTGATTATATCAGGTATATCCCAGACACAGATACATAAGCAGTTGCCATCTGGAGCACAGCACGACTTATACATTTATGATCCATATTTGATGCATTCATTCATAACAAATTTTGTTCTCTGGAAAATGGGCAAAGCTCGAAATTAGTCCGTCAGTAAATAATTAGTAAATGTTGCACAAACAATTAAAAAATTTTTCTTCAATATTTCAGAGCTGCAAGACGCAACATACTGAAGAACTTGATATTTTATAGGATACCTGTTGCAATTTATGACCATCATAGTCTTCATCATCTCAGTGTTGCATATTAGTTGTCCAGTTACCTATCATAGCATCAATCGATCAACCTCTATAGGCAGTAAGTTGACAGCTCAATTTACCAGATTATATTATAATTTTTCCATTGCCCTTTCGGGCCTCTGTCATTTTTTCATTAACACTGAGTATTCTACTGCTCGTGAGCTACTTCATACCAACTATAATTACTCTGAATACATCAATGAAATCGATTTTTTATTTTTCTGGAACAGCACTCTCGGATCAGGTATCAGGTTTTAAAATACTCACATTGCCTTTAGCGGTCTTCGTCATACACTTAATCAACATCGCAACTGGATGATGGTTAGAGTTGACCCACTGAGGGAGAGTTCTCTCTTGCCCACGTCAATTAGCTCTATTGAAACATTTAAATTTCTGTAACAGTGCTTTTAATGATAGTTAAATATCCCACTGGTTTAGCTGCATTACGTCATGAACCCTTACCTTGCTACTCCTCTAACCTCTATGATTTACCTTCCCTGCTGACTTTAAAATCTGCTGTCCTCCAGTTTACTGTCTGTTCTTCTTATAGACGAGTCCCTGACAAATGAGCTATCATTTCTCTGAACACCGCTTGATAAGCATTGCGTTGCATCAAGCACATCTGAATGTCTGAGATAGCTTCGTCAGTGCCCATTAAATTTCTGTAAGACTAGTCAATCTGCGCAAAACTTTCATACTTTTATAATTTTGTATAATGACAGTATTTGAAATAAGAGTAGTCATTGGGATAAGCGAAGTTGTGCAGTTGAGGAGAAAACGTCCTTCATGTGAACCGAATTCATATCTCTGTCTATCCGTTGATAATCGGGACAGTGGTCGGTCAAATATTCACCAAGGAAAACCTCGAAACAGTCACACATTTTGAGAAGTTATTTTATTCAGACAACCAGTTTCGGCACCACAATAATGCAATCTTCAGGACCCTAGGCAATCCACGTACAGACCATCAGACATATCGATACTTGCATACTGGAGCAATCAGTATCTGGATATTGTGAATTGGTCACTGGAGGTGTACTTCAAAGCCTTGACAAAAACTGCGTTACTGAGATGCCGAAACTTGGTGTAAAAATAACTCGTCCAAACACAGGACTGTTTGGCGATTTTGATGGTAAAAAAGAATTTATGATACATCGTTGTATATACATTTCCTTGCACATAATTTTGAACAAAATCCTTTACATAGGATATTACGATATTTGTCGTAAATGTAATCTTTAATTTTAGTTGTACTCTATACTTTATACAGTAGTAGTAATACATAAGTGCACTATAGAATAAGATTCAGGCATATATTTGCGACTATGAAAAATACGCTTGTCATTTCGAAAAGTATATCCGCTTATAAAAGAGAACTTTTACGACAGGCATAGATAATGGGCAACCCTTGTTACCACAATTATTGTCTGTGTCAACGCTATGTACAAATTTTCAAGTTAATAAGTACTTTATATCAAATAAAATAGTATTTGTAATATTGACACGATAGTTAAAAGTCATTTTTACCTTGAAACTTTCCAAAAATGGTAAGTTTACCGCAAATCGGAATGCAGTGTCACAAAGTGGTGTAAAAACTTTTTTCTAATGATACCTCATTCATCCCCGTGTGGTTATTAAACATTGACAGACAAGGGTGTCGACTTCAGAAATAACGGCTATGAGTATTGATGCAGCGGTGTATTTAAACTCTGTAGTATCATACCTCTGTCAGTCCAGTAATACTGTTGACCCTTATATTTACCTTTAGTTTGTGCGTCATTTTCAACAATTTGATGTTAGCTGTGCTAAGATCCACGTAGGGGGAATGTTGGAGGAGGAATGTCCAAACTCATTAATTCACTGGTGAGTCATTCATACAGCATACACACTAGTGTCATAGACAGTGTGTGGGTCCTGTCACCACTATAGGCAGACCACGCCCCCCCCCCCCCCCCAGCAGTAGCACCTGCACTAAACGGCCCCCTGGCCCCCCTGGGAACACACATACCCACGCAGTGCCTCTGTGTGCAGCGTGCCAGCCAGCATATGGGGCGGGACCACCCACCACCCTCGCCGTCAGACCCGCAGCGACCGCGGCCAGACTCTTGCCACAGCTGTACCGCCAAAAGTTGCTCGACACACTCTGCAACCTGACGATGCAGCCGTCTCTCGCTTCTGGTGAGTTGTGTCACTACACGTGCACAAGTTCTGCACGCATACTGCTATTTATTGGAATGTCAATCAAATGTTGTGAAGGCATTACTAATTACGCATATAAAATTTTTTTCGTGATTTTCTTTAGATTTCTATTCTTTTTCCTTTTGTTCATATGGGCATTTCTAATTGTGATTATGTAACATTCTATTGTGGGTTTTAAATGTAAAGATGTAATTGTGAATTATTTCGTTTGCCAATGGATAAGTATGTTTCTTGCTTTGTACCTGTGGTACAGTTTGTAAAGTTCTCTTTTGGAATATTATAATTGGTGAAAAATGCAGTCAATAACATTTATAAAGATTTATGTAATTTATGATAACGATATAAGATGTATAGACAGGGGACAGCGATAGTGATATCAATAGTCGAAAGGTTGTTGTGTAGTAGAGGGGATGGTGGATGGTGTGTCTGTGAAGCGTGCGCGGGAGAATAGTACTGTGTTTTATGAAAAGCATACGTAATTGTGTGGACTCTGATACCGAACTATCAGATTGTTAATTCTCTTTACCACTGCGGTATGTAATGCCATCGCCAGCGAACTTTAAGAGCAAATAAACCGGACTGTGAAAGTGCCGCTAACATTACTTTGTTGTCGCCGACACGAACAGTGCTTTTATGCGAATGAACTTTGCTGGTGTTGGTTTTGGGTGGTGGAACTGTTGTACATCACATTCTATCATGCCATGAAAGTGAAGACTTCAATTAACTGTGGAATATAAATGACTTTTAATGACGTTGTCGAAGTTTGAAACGCGAGAACAGAGTGGACATTGTTTACGGCGTGCTTCACACACAATAACAATTCTATGAACTGTGTATTTGTTGCTAAGACTATATGAATGTGATGAACTGTGTAATTATGGACGATAGCGTCACGTACAGGGCATAAAGTGTAAAAATGAGCGACGTCTACGTCATGCACTTTGAAAGAGAGGACATGTCAACAACGGTCGTATACCGGCGTCTTGTGGTTTGTTAATCACCACGGGGCTAATGATACAACTGTGCCGGAACTTTATTTGCGTTTCGCCGGAGAAGATTAACCAGCGGAACTGCCTGTATCCTGCACTCATCATCGTATCCAGCCGATATCGTGCTGCACAACGCAACGCTTCGAATGCAACAAAAAGTTAAGAGATTTCGCCGAACGCTTTCCCCTGACCTAGAAACTTTCTTTCTCTATTAAAAGTATAAGAATTACAGACTCTATTTAAATAAATTCTTTGTTTAGTTTATGTTTGCTTTCTGCTAACGAAAATAAAATTACAATCAGTGAATTAAAAGTTGCCTGGTAATCATTGTTGAAACACAAGTAAATATAAAATTCTTCCTCTCATTAGAAATAATTCTCGTTGCATGTCAAAATTATTGTAGTTGGATTAAAAACAGCCGACCAGTTGCAAAGGATAAAGTAATCTTTACCTACGTTTCGATAGATTTAAATCTATCTTCTTCAGAAGGCGGCCTGAGGACAATGAACATCGTAATTTATATTAAAAGGTATGAAACATAAGTAAAAAATAGAGTTTAATATATATTAGGAGAATCTTGTATTACAAAATATGAGAAGGATTCCTGGTACTTACAGTATTACATTAACATGGAGTGATATGTCATTATCGTTTTTACAAACATCTGCATAGGTCCATTAGTCCAAATAAAATATAGCCCTGAGAATAGGGTTTGTCAGACATATAAAAATAAGTACATGGAAGTTGGAGAGCGCATAAGCGACTGAGTAAAATCGGCCAGCGTAGTAGCACTGCAGTCAGGGCCGGTGGCGCTCAGGTCGCGAACTATGTGCCGATTGGCGTACTGAAGCAACATGTAAAATATCCATATTAATTGCGTCCTTAGATAGAGTGACAATAAATAAAAGGAAAGCATTTAATACTCCCGTTATGACATTGTGGGAGCCTTAGAAACATTAACGTAGATACATATATCAAAAAGGCAGGTGGCGCTTACGCCATAAGTTACATGCAGTGGCATATACAGCCAGAATATAAAAGTTATACTATCATATTAGTGAAGCCCATAGATCGTATATAAATCAAAACTTTAAGAATAATCAGTGATGGCTCTTAAGACATAAATAACGAAACCTGGTCAACAATCCAGTTAATATACATTCTCAGGGAGCCAAGGTTTTAGAATAAGAGAAAATGACATGAGGGCCGATGTAGTGGCAGCCATACATCGTGAGAATACCACATTACATAAAAGGTAGTGAGCTTAAAGATTTGAAAGTGCATTATAGCTTCCTGAGGGAATAGACCACTGAGGTTATCAACATTAATGTTATATATTAAACAGTACGGGTTTAAAACCTTCGAAGAATTGTCTACAGGCAAGGTTCAACTGATCGTTCAGTATATTACCGTCTTTGAGCTCTAGATGTTTAAAAATAAATAACTCTTCCCACAGATCTAGTCTCCGTCCTTTGACTTGTCTGTGTAGGATCACCGTGTCTTCTAACTGTGTGGGCGTATGGCCTGCTATCAAGAGGTGTTCAGCGAAAGTAGAGTTGTGAATATTCGCTCCTTTTTTACCTAATGGATGTTCCTTATATCGTGTTTTCACGGCTCTGCCTGTTTGACCAATATAGTATGAGGGGCAGTTATTACAGGTTAGTTTGTAAATACCTGAATTAGAAAACCAATCGCTGGCAATCTCTACCGACTGTATAAGATTTCTTTTTAAACTATTATCTGTAGAGAAGGAGACATTACAGTTATATTTTTTATTTAGAAGACGTTTAATCCTATATGATATGTTACCCAAGAAAGGGATGGAAATAAATTTTTTAGTTTCTGTGGTATCTGTGGGGAGGTTATTGCTCAAAGTCGAACAATTTTGAGAAATTTTCTTATTGAGCAGGTAATCGATCATGTTCTGGTTGTACCCATTATTAACAGCGATTGCTTTGATGACATTCAACTCCTTCAGTGGATCCGCAGGTGATAAAGGGGTGGTTACCATTCGGTGAATGGCGGAATGAAAAAACTCCAGTTTATGAGATTTTGGATGAGTTGAGTCAGCAGGAATGACATTATCTGAATATGTTTCTTTGCGGAAGATATTGAAATGGAAGGTGTTATCTTGTATGGAAATTGTTAAATCGAGAAAATTAAGTTCACGTTTATCATTTTGAAGTTCTTTTGTGAAGGAAATTTTTTCATGTAAACCGTTGAAAGCATTGAAGAGCTGCTCTAACTCATGATCAGTGCCATCAAAAGCGATGAAAATGTCGTCAACATAACGTGCATAATAGCGGATATTGTGGCGTAATTCTGAACTTGAATTGAAGAATGTTGTTTCCAAGGCATTGATGAAAACCTCTGCTAGAATACCGGCGAGGGGGCTACCCATTGCTAAACCATCTGGCTGTACATACATTTTCCCGTTAAATGTGAAATAATTGTATTTTAAAATGACCTTAAGCAAACCAATGAGTTCCGCAATCTGGGTTCCACTTAGTTTTTTATGCTTAAGAAGATTCTCTTTTACAAGGTCTATGGTTTCATCAACCGGGACATTACTATAAAGGCTGACGATGTCGAAGGACACCAGTCTAGTGTCAGGCGTACATCTTACAGATTGAATATTGTTAATTAACAATAATAAGAGTATTTTGTCGCGAAATATGGCTTCTCGCGAAAATTATGGTGACCGCCATAATTCCTTGCGTTCTGACCAATAACGTAAAAGCCGCTATTCCCGTATTGGTGCATTTCCTGACGTGAGCGGGAATTATAAATGTCAGCTGTCAAATCACATAGGGACTGTTTACCCAGTAATAAAAGTTTTTGATATTGTATTGCTACGAGTTGTAGTATTAAGAGACGCTGGTTATACTCAAAAGTGGGTAGATGTATGGTGAACCCCCTCCCCCCCTGTTCATGGGGTTATTAACAGTATTGTCTGTGATTCACGAAATTTTGTCTCTTTTTCTAATTCCTTTCAGATATTGTCTTTGATGTCTTTGAAGTTTCAAAGAATATATACATAATTTTGTGAGATCAGGTTAATTTCAGCGCAGTTTCTCGTGATTATTAGAGTTTTCAGTTCATAAACAAAGTGGGATCGTGGCCAATTGAGAAGTATAACAAAGAGTGTGGTTTTCCAACTAGATTTTGGGATGTGTTCACAGTTCAGATTTTGATAATTATTTTTCCTGTGGGTTGAGGTCATCACATAGTTAAACAATTGAATTTAAGTGTTTTTGAAACTATTTCCTTGTTTATTGGTTTATTTAACGTAGATGGTGCTTTCGATGCTGTTCATGTATCTTACAAATTAGTCTTGTTTCAGTGAATTGCCACTCAACAACACCGAGCGAGGTGGCGCAGTGGTTAGCACACTGGACTCGCATTCGGGAGGACGACGGTTCAATCCCGTCTCCGGCCATCCTGATTTAGGTTTTCCGTGATTTCCCTAAATCGTTTCAGGCAAATGCCGAGATGGTTCCTTTGAAAGGGCACGGCCGATTTCCTTCCCAATCCTTCCCTAACCCGAGCTTACGCTCCGTCTCTAATGACCTAGTTGTCGACGGGACGTTAAACACTAACCACCACCACCACCACTCAACAACATTCTGAGTTTAAGGGGACATTGTACGTGAAATTCGTTGAAATTTGATGTTTTCTGTTTTCTACTCCATAATGTACTTTGGACTTTCCAGAACATTTTGATATACAATACGTTAAAAATCAGACAATTGTGAGACCTTCAAATAATATTTTGAATGTTGACGTGTGACTGTCAAATTTTGGGGCTACACATGTACTGCCATATTTGAGGAGTCGTATCTTGAGAACTACACAGTCTAGAAGGCTGTGAATTGCTTTAATTTGTGCCTACTGCTACGTCTCAGAAGTTGGAATTACGAATAAACAAATCAGTCCTTTGTTTCTGATACTAGTTTTCGTTGAAAGTGGTGTGATTACCGGCTATTTTTGTAGTAGGTTAACTTACGTTGCTTTTTATAAGTAAATAAAATGACTAAGCGTAAAAGTAACTTCAAGAAACGTAAGTTTGCGGGTAACAGATATGCGAGACCTGCATTTTCTGCTGAAGTACTTGAAAACACCGATGACAGGCCGCGTCATGCTTTCTATCCACAGCCACCAAATACTTGGTGTAAATACAGGCAAGCTGAGTTTTTTGGTACCCTGCATGAATTTACACATAAACATTCTTTTCCATTGGCAGTAATGGAGGCAATCAGACCTATTTACAGAGATTTGGAAAATCCTGAGCTACTAAAGAAGTGTTGACATGGGAAGACCCAGAATGTGAATGAGTCCTTCAATAATGTTGTGTGGTGCCAGGTGCCTAAAAATGTATTTGTTGTTCTTATGACTCTAAAGTTAGCAGTGTCTCAGGCTGTAATAACTTTTAATGGTGTGAACTATGAAAGACTTAAAGTTCTGGAGAAGTTAGGGGTTAGATTTGGACAGAATACAGCTAAAGGACTGCAGGAACTGGATGAGCTTCGTGTATGTAAAGCAGAGTTAGCTGCTCAGCAAATGACAAAAGAAGCAAGAAAGAGAAGGAGGAGGCAAGCACTGGGCTGTTGTGACACTGAAGAAGACGCAGACTGTGGGACAGGTCAATTCTAGAGCATAAAAGACGCAGAAATGTAAGTGCATATAAGAATTTTTAATAAAAAAAGTTTTAAACCTCAATATCTCTAAACTACATTTTTTGCAATAAATGACCATTTTCTAAAAAAGTACCGATGGTAGAGACATGAAATTTTGACAGCATGGCAAATGTGAGATTCAATATATATGGAAATAGAATAATGAAAATATCCCATGTTGTTTTGTTTTGTGTTCGAAAAAAATAGATAACACGCCCCACAATATAATTTTACTAGTAATTATAGTTCAGTATATCTAGAAAAATGCATTCAATAATTATGGAACATTGTAAATTGATGTTTTAAATAGTTTCCAAAACAATGGCTCACAAAATTCGATAATTTAACATTGGCGGCATAGGACATACAATGTCCCCTTAAGTGAATGGATCTTTGTGAATATAAGTGTATGGATCATGTCAGTTAAAAAAAATATTGAAGAAACATTACGTGGAATTGCCCAACAACGGAATATTAACCCTAAGAGGTGTGGACATGGCTTGTTTTGTGTATGTGTTTAAATATTTTGAATTTTCTTTAATTGACTTTTCGTATGTAGTGACCATTAAAAATCTTAATACAAAGGATGTATATGAGAACCTCAGGTGGTTGTGTTTCCACTGTAGACAGTCCCCCCAGCAGTAGCACCTGCAGTAGGCAGTCCCCTGCCCCCCCTCCCCTGTGAATGTGCCCACCCATGCAGTGCCTTTGTGCGCAGGATATCAAAAGCCACATGGGAAGGGACGACCCCCAGCAATTGCCGTCAGCCCAGCAGCGACCACAGGTGGACTCCTGCTGCAGCTTCACAGCCAAATGTTGCCCGACACAGTCCACCGCCTGATGATGCAGCCGTCTCCCGCTTCTGGTGAGTTATGTCGCTAAACATGTAAAATTTCTGCACTCCTGCTGTTATTTATTGGAATGTCAATCAAATGCTATATTAAAAAAATGAATTTAAATATTTTGAAACTATTTCCTTGTTTGTTGGTGTATTTAACATAGATGCTGCTTAGGATGGTGTTCATGAACCTTACAAATTAGTCTTGATGAGCTTGGGTTTGAAAGCAGGGATTCAGTGCATTGCCATTCAACAACATTCTGAGTTTATGTGAATGAATCATTGTGTATATAACTGTGTGAGAACCTCAGTTGGTTGTGTTACCACTGTAGAGAGTCCCCTAAGCAGTAGCACCTGCAGTAAGCAGTCCCTTGCTAACCCCTTTGAACATGCCCCCCCATGCAGTGCCTTTGTGTGCAGCATGCCAGCAACCGCATGGGGCGAGACGGCCCCCAGCACTTGCTGTCAGTCCAGCAGCGACCACCTCTGGAAGAAACAGCTTCTGAGGAAACAGTAAGCGGAATTAGAAGTAGGAGGCCCAACAACAGAATATTAATGCGAGGGGTGTGGACATGTCTTGTTTCTGTATGTATTTAAATATTTTTAATTTTCTTTAAATGACTTTGTGGATAGTTTTGTATGTAGCGACCATTGTTGTTCTTGTTGTTGTGGTCTTCAGTCCTGAGACTGGTTTGATGCAGCTCTCCATGCTACTCTATCCTGTGCAAGCTTCTTCATCTCCCAGTACCTACTGCAACCTACATCCGTCTGAATTTGCTTAGTGTATTCATCTCTTGGTCTCCCTCTACGATTTTTACCCTCCACACTGCCTTCCAATACTAAATTGGATTTCAAAAGCTTCTATCCTCCTCTTGTCTAAACTATTTATCGTCCATGTTTCACTTCCATACATGGTTACACTCAATACAAATACTTTCAGAAATGACTTCCTGACACTTAAATCTATACTTCATGTTAACAAATTTCTCTTCTTCAGAAACGCTTTCCTTGCCATTGCAGCCAGCCGAAGTGGCCGTGCGGTTAAAGGCGCTGCAGTCTGGAACCGCGAGACCGCTACGGTCGCAGGTTCGAATCCTGCCTCGGGCATGGATGTTTGTGATGTCCTTAGGTTAGTTAGGTTTAACTAGTTCTAAGTTCTAGGGGACTAATGACCTCAGCAGTTGAGTCCCATAGTGCTCAGAGCCATTTTGAACTTTGCCATTGCCAGTCTACATTTTATATCCCCTCTACTTAGACCATCATCAGTTATTTTTCTCCCCAAATAGCAAAATTCCTTTAATACTGTAAGTGTCTCATTTCCTAAACTAATTCCCTCAGTATCACCTGACTTAATTGGACTACATTCCATTATCCTCGTTTTGCTTTTGTTGATGTTCATCTTATACCCTCCTTTCAAGACACTATCCATTCCATTCAACTGCTCTTCCAAATCCTTTGCTGTCTCTGACAGAATTACAATGTCATCGGCGAACCTCAAAATTTTTATTTCTTCTCCATGGATTTTAATACCTACTCCGAATTTTTCTTTTGTTTCCTTCACTGCTTGCTCTATATACAGATTGAATAACATCAGGGAGAGACCACAACCCTGTCTCACTCCCTTCCCAACCACTGCCTCCCTTTCATGTCCCTCGACTCTTATAACTGCCACCATTAGCGACCATTAAAAATCTTAATACGAAGGATGTATGTGAGGACCTCAGGTGGCTGTGTTTCCACTGTAGACAGTCCCCCCAGCAATAGCACCTGCAGTAGGCAGTCCGCCGCCCCCCCCCCCCCCCCCACCGTTAACGTGCCCACCCATGCAGTGCCTTTGTGCGCAGCATGCCTGCAGCCACATGGAGCGAGACGACTCCCAGCACTTGCCGTCAATCCAGCAGCGGCCACAGCTGGACTCCTGCTGCAGCTTCACAGCCAAATGTTGCCCGTCACAGTCCACCACTTGATGCTGCGTCCGTCTCTCACTTCTGGTGAGTTGTGTCGCTACACATGCACAGTTTCTGCACTCCTGCTGTTATTTATTGGACTGTCAATCAAATGTTGTATTAAACAAATTGAATTTAAATATTTTGAAACTATTTCCTTGTTTGTTGGTGTATTTAACACAGATGCTGCTTTCGATGGTGTTCATGTACCTTACAAATTAGTCATGAAGACCGTCTGTTTGAAAGCAGGGTTTCAGTGCATTGCCATTCTACAACATTCTGAGTTTATATGAATGAATCATTATGTATATAACTGTGTGAGAACCTCAGGCGGTTGTGTTATCACTGTAGACAGTCCCCTAAGCAGTAGCATCTGTAGTAAGCAGCCCCCTGGCAAACCCTGTGAACATGCCCACCCATCACACAGGAATTCCAAACTGCATCAGGATCATTAATTGAAACTTCCGGGCTGAATTGCCGTGGTCCATATATAAAACTTCTTACCCTTCCTGACGTTTCGTTGCCGGCTGCGGGCAGCATGTTCTGAGGTGAGCCAGCGACTGGCTGCCAGGCTCTGGTGGTCCCACTTATATAGAGCGCTTAGGAAGGAGAAGAAGTTTTATATATGGACCACGGCAATTCAGCCCGGAAATTTCAATTAATGAAGACGCCGGCCGTGAAAGCTTACATGCTATGATTAGACGCCTCTACGGGGAGGATATGTCGATTATGGTACGACGACTGGAGAGCCTACGTAAGAAGAAAGCTCAACAACTTTGTTCACACACTTTTTTGCTACGTTGTCGTGACACTGAGACAGTTCCGAAGTTTTTGAAGACGAGAAGAATGTTCCATACAGCGCAACCGAACCCTATTTATTTACGCATGGAATTGGCGATGCTGCGGGAGCGGATCGATGAAACACGTCGAGGACTTACGGTAACTAGTAGTCAACTCTTAAATCTTCATTTACGTATTAGCAATACTATGCGGTTGGGTGATTGGAATAAGGTGGATAGATTAACATTTAGATCTATGGAACTTAGCGCAGAAGTGTCTTCTAATAGGCAGAAGAAGTTTGAGCATTTACAAAAACCGGAAACATTGATTACAGACAATTCCCATACAGTTCTCAACTTGTCTGGGAAAGAACTATCTAAGGAGGAAGTCTCTGTTCTTTAGAAAGGAGGAAATTTTGCTATCACTCCATCACAGATTCCCACTGAGGATATTGTTGCCAATATAGAAGCAGGGATTCGCCTGTTATCACCGCATTCTGCCGATGAAATCAAGATGGACACAGCCAGGATATTACGTAAAGCCTAGCCATCCAGCAGTAATTTATCCCTAGGAGAAAGGAAGGCGTTACGGGAGATTAATGCGGACAGGAATATTATTGTACTTACTGCTGATTAGGGTAATGCTACTGTCGTGCTGAAGAGTGAGGATTATCACACAGAAAGATCAGTGACCTCTTGGATCCTACCACCTAAAAAAACTGATAAAGGACCCTACAACGAAAGTGTTAGGTGCTACCCAGCGATTAATAAAAAGCTCTTCCATTCCTACAGAAGATAAAAGATACCTTTGCAAAACTGAAGCTTACCCTCCTAGACTGTATGGGTTACCTAAGATACACAAGCCCAATGTCCCATTGAGACCGATAGTAAGTGCCATTGTGGCTCCTACTCAAGAGCTGGCTAGGTATCTTGCTTCTTCGTTGCAGCCGTATATAGGTAAAACTGACACTCATATTAAAAATTCCATGCATTTTATCGAAAAACTGAGGGAGATCACAGTTAGTCCAAGTGACATCCTTGTCAGTTTCGATGCAGTATCCCTGGTCCCTGTTGACGAAACTGTTTCTTACATAGCGGATATGTTTCCTACTGATATAATAGCTTTGTTTCGACATTGTCTGTCCTCGACTTATTTTTAATATAACAACGAGTTCTATGAACAAATTGATGGGGTGGCCATGGGTAGCCCTCTAAGCCCTGCCATTGCTAATCTATTTATGGAATTTTTCGAACAACAGGTGCTGCAGTCGACCAAAAAAAAAGCTCTTTGAAATGGTATCGATACGTGGATGACACCTTTGTGATATGGAATCATGCTGAAGAGGACCTGAGTGACTTTTTGGTGCACATAAACAGTTTCATCCAAGGATACAATCCACTGTGGAGAAAGAGAGTAATGGACAATTAAATTTTTTGGATGTATTGGTTATTAATCGGGCAGATGGGACTTTAGGGCACAAGGTATATAGGAAAGACACACACACCGATCGTTACCTACATAAGAATTCGAATCTTCATCCTAGGCAGAAGAGAGGAGTCATAAAAACTTTAGTGGGCAGAGCTAATAACATCTGTGAACCAATTTACTTGCAAGATGAATTAAGCCATTTGCAAACAGCTTTCAAGAGAAATGGGTATACTGTCAAGGAGAAAGATCGAGCACTCCACCCTAGAAGAAAAGTGCCCGAAAACACACGACAACAACAACCGTCGGCTGGAAAAGTTTTTCTTCCATTTATTCATAACATCACGGACCGTATTGGTAAAGTTTTGGCCAAGTTTCAAGTGGCGACAATCTTTCGACCTACCAAGAAAATTAGGTGAAAGATGCATGACACCCCTTAGCTACCCTAGGTGTGTATAAAATTCCGTGTAGCTGTGGCATGGTTTATATTGGAACAACTAAAAGGAGTGTTAATACTCGCCTAACGGAACACAAAAGGAACTGTAGATTGGGACACATTGAGAAATCAGCTGTAGCGGAACACGTTTTCAAAGACGGTGATCACGAAATAAAATTTAGTGAGACAAACGTGATAGCTAGGACCTCACATTATTATACTCCCATGTATAGAGAAGCTATAGACATCTACAAGCACGGAAATAATTACAATAGAAAAAAGAAGGATTAAAATTAGACAAGATATGGCGATCGACTTTGTACCAACGAAGTGACAATCGATTACCTGTAATCGAGAGAAATGGCACTAGCCAGAGATAGTTTTAAAGTCGAAAGCCCGTGACGAGTGGTGGCGCCATCTAAGCGCTCTATATAAGTGGGACCACCAGCGCCTAGGAGCCAGTCGCCGACTCACCTCAGAAGATGTTGCCCGCAGCCGGCAACGAAACGTCAGGAAGGAGAAGTTTTATATATGGACCACGGCAATTCAGCCCGGAAGTCTTAATTAATGAAGACGCCGGCCGTGAAAGCTTACATGCTATGCATCAAGATCCACTACAAGTACTATGACAGTTAGGCAGGAGGTGAGAAAACTTGGATTTCATGGTTGAGCAGCTGCTCATAATCCACACATCACACCGGTAAATGTCAAACGACACCTCGCTCGGTGTAAGGAGTGTAAACATTAGACGATTGAACAGTGGGAAAACTTTGTGTGGCGTGACGAGTAACGGTAAACAATGTGGCTATCCGATGGCAGAGTGTGGCTATGGTGAATGCCAGGTGTACGTCATCTACCAATGTGTCTAGTGCCAAAAGTAAAATTCGGAGGCGTTATGGTGAGGTCCTGTTTTTCATGGAGAGGGATTGCACCCCTTGTTGTTTTGGGTAGCACTATCACAGCACAGGTCTACATTGTTGTTTTAAGCACCTTCTTGCTTCGCACTGTTGAGCAATTCGGGGATGGCGATTGTACCTTTTTATCACGATTGAGCCACTGTTCATAATGCACGGCCTGTGGCGGAGTGGTTACACGACAATAGGATTGCTGTAATAGAATGGACTGGACTGAACAGAGTCCTGCCCAGAATCCTGTAGAACACCTTTGGAACGCCAACTTCGTGCCAGGCCTCACCGACCAACATTGATACCTCTCCTCAGTGCAGCGCTCCTTGAAGAGTGGGCTGCCATTCCCCAACAAATCTTCAAGCACCTGACTGAACGTATGCCTGCGAGAGTGGATGCTGTCATCAAGGCTAATGGTGGGCCAACACCGTATTGAATTTCAGCATTACCGATTGAGGGCGCCATGAACTTGTAAGTCATTTCCAGCCAGGTGTCCGGATACTTTTGATCACATAGTGTTTGTGTGTAGAGGGTGCCCAATGTGAAGACCGTGTAAGGTCCATCGCATTAAGGGTACTAATACTGAAAATGTAAATATTGATAACTTATATAATCGGTATTAAAGTCTTAAAAACTGTGAAAATAATGTAGTTTTATGATTGAAACAGAATCGAATCGTTTTGTTTTTACCCCTCAAAAAATATCATTTTCACCCTCAGAGGATAATTACCCCAGGTTGGGAACCACTGTGGTAGAGTGATGGTAGCAACAAACTGGTCTCTCATGGGGAAAAATGCGTTCATCGCGAGGATTCAGAAGTAAATATGTGGCCTTGAAGAATAAAGATGTAGAGTGTTAGTAAAATTTTTTTTATTAAAGGTATTCAGAATTTTCATGTAAGAGATTCACAGGTATTGCTTTTCAATATGCCCTGGAAGATGTGGGAAGTAACTATAGTCAAGACCAAATGTCAGCTTTTCGCAGAAAAGTGAAAGGGCAAAGCAGGTGTCAATTGAACACTTAACGGGTGTGCACGGAATGGAATGGAAGATCAGATGCAAGAAACAGTTACAAATAACAAGGAGTTAGATGGTCTTGTTAATAAGCTAAATTTGAATTGGTTTAACGTAACTGGGAGACATGGGATGCGCTAATTCGAACGTTCTTAAGACAGTGCTTGCAACGATAAAGGATCATGAAACCAGAATTTTTGATACCTCGAAGCTGAACGCCTGTGGCATTAATAATACAAAGTATTTAGCAGAAGTTCTTCCACTGCCTAACACATTTGCTAAGAGAACCCAGACAGCAGTACGTTGGTCAGTATGCTGTGGCAACCTCTTCAAGGCTGACTTTAGTGCCACCATGTTGCAACACACAGAAGTACCTCTGGAGCTCAACCAACGGCGCTGAACATCGCAGAAGACAAAAACGCACCACATTTCTGTATGTAAATGTCTCTTCGTGGCACTGGAGTCCCTAGGAAAGGCTAGATATTCCACCAGCTAAATTCTACTCGACAGTGTTACGTGGATACCCATTACACCAAGGAATAGCATAAATAATCCAATGGTGACCACATAAATTAGAGATAGTTCGTGTGATCTAATTACCTACATGATCGCTGCCAGAGAGAAACTGTACAGGATTCTATAAAGTCTACGTCTGGAACGCCCATAATAACGTTTATCACTCAGAACGCTGTATGGAACTGGATGAGGAAAAATAGCTTTGTTCACCAGAGCATTTGACGTGCACATCGAACAGAGGCAAATTCTTCAACAGAATTAGACAAGTCCCCAGTACAGTAAATGACGATTTTAAGGAAAAGAAATGCTGAAGACGCTGATGGTTCAGGAACAAAAAATTCATCTTAGTTACCTGTGAATGTGAACCATTAAACAAAAACGGCAAAGGTAAATGCTCATGCTAACAGGAAATTGTAATTCTGGTGCTGGTCTGACATAGGCTCAGTTCCAACTCAAACACTGAAATCAGTTCCTGTATGCGTATATAATGTTTTAATGAAAGAAACAGAGAGTATTTTTGGGCGAAACTAGGTTTATCAGGTGCAACATATCCATTCGCATACTACAATGCTTGAGTGAGAGATTGCATGGGAGAGTGCTAGTCCAACAGAGTGTACACACAACAGAAATATTTTAGATCTCTTAGCTACGAACAAACCTGACCTAATCAACGTATAAAAATAGAAACTGTGGTTAGTAACCATTATGTCGTCATAGGGACTTTGGTTACTAAAATTAAACCAATC
Organism: Schistocerca serialis cubense; assembly: GCF_023864345.2. Classification (NCBI taxonomy): domain Eukaryota; kingdom Metazoa; phylum Arthropoda; class Insecta; order Orthoptera; family Acrididae; genus Schistocerca; species Schistocerca serialis. The sequence continues at coordinate 104,621,071 of NC_064648.1, forward strand.
ACGAAGGCTAGGAGAATATTGCTGCTAGAAATAGCAGATACACAGTTGCTAGATCCCATTAGACAATGATTTGACATCATTTAGTTACAGTACAGTGGACATAGACGATTTATGGGGAAAGTTTAAACGGATTGCAAATCACACTCTGGAGAAGTATGTGCCATGTAAGTGGATTGAGGATGGTTCAACAACGAAATTCCAAAAATGCTGCGAAGGCAAATGCTGTTGCACTCTCTTTGCAAAAGAGAAATTCGTCCGTCTGTAGAAAGTTGGATGAGCGAAATACACAACAGCTGCCACCGTCATACTTTTGCACTAGATCTTTCCAAAAACCATTGAAAATTCTCGTGCCACGTAAAACTGCCATGAGGGTCTTAGGCTTTTATCCAGTCACTCGTTGACCAATGTAGTGTGGTAATAGGAGATAGCACGCAAAGCCGATGATTTAAATTTCGCACTTAAGAAATCGTTCATGCAGGAGAATCGAAGAAACGTGCGGTCGTCGCAAAGACTCCCATATGGAGGACATAGCAATAAGCATGACTGGTGGAGGGAAACAACTGAAAGACTTTAAAGCAGATGAGTCGGCTGGTCCTGATGGAAATCCACTTAGGTTTAATAAAGAGTACCCCACACCAGGGCTTCCCAACGTGTGGTACGCAGACCTCTTAGGGATTCGCCGGCTCTTTCTAGGGGGTCCACGGCCACCTTTCACCAAATCGTGTAAAATAATGAGTAAAATTATTGAATTAAAATGTGAAAATCAAATTCATCACAATTTTTATTTCTTTGAGAAACATGTGTATAGCACTCGAAAGTTGGCAATAACATTCGATCCATATTAATCAGGCTATAGTGTGTTGAACAAAGGGAGTAAATCCACTAGTAAGTGTCTGGATACAGTGGGAATTCAAATTGGATCGTTAATTTCAAGTTGTTTTCATTCATCTCTAAACCAAAGACTATTGATACTTCTGCGGAGGGGAGGGAAGGGGGGGTCATTGGGAACATGGTACTTGCATTAAGAAGCTTTCAGTTACCATGGGTTTTGCTCTGAAATTTAAAGTTACTGTGCTCTTGACTGACTAAGGGTCCGCCATGGATTTTCGACTGAAGAAGGGGTCCGCCAGCTGAAAAGGTTGGGAGGCCCTGCTCTGCAGCATTGGCACCTTACTTAGCTTTTAGTTATCGCGAATGTCTCACCCAGCAGAAAGTCCCAAGGGACTGGAAAAAGTGCAGTTGACTCCTGTGTATAATTAAGGTAAACGAATGGACTCACATAATTACAGACCATTATCTTTAACATTTGAGTGCTGCAGAACCCCTGAACATATTTTCAGCTCGAACATAACAAATTCCGTTGAGGAGGAAAAGCTTTTGTCCACAAATCAGCACTGTTATATAAAGCATGCGAACCTTGGATGAAGGGCAACAAGTAGATTGTATATTCCTCGATTTCCTTAAAATATTTGACACAGCGGCACGTTGCCGACTATTAAGGCAGGTACAAACATACAGAACAGGTTCCCCTGTATGGGCGTGGTTCAGAGGCTTCTTAAATAACAGAACCCAGTATGTTGTCCTCAACAGCGAATCGGAAAGATGGATGTCGTCAGGAGTGCCCCAGTGAAGTGTGATGGGACTGCTGGTATTTTTTATATACATAAATGCTACGGTGGGCAGGGTAAACAGTAAACTGCAGCTGTTTGCTGCTTATGCTGTCGTGTAGGACACGCTGTCACCGTTCAGTCACTTACAGAAAATTTCTGGTTGGTATAACAAACGACAGCTAGGTCTAAATGTAGAAAAATGTAAGTTTTATGTAGATGATTAGGAGAAACAAGCCTGTAATGTTAGAATAGATTATTAGCAGTGTCTGGTTGCACAATCATGTCGATTACATATCCAGGTGTGACACTGCAAAGCAGTATGAAATTGAATGAGCATGTGTGCATTGTAGTAGGGAAGGTGAATTGTCAGCTATGGCAGAATTTTAGGAAACAGCGGTTCATCTGTAGAGGAGACCACATACAGGACACTCGTGCGACTCATTATTGAGTACTGGTCATGTGTTCGAGATCCGCACCAGGTCAGATTACAGAGAGACATCGAAGGAATTCAGAGGCTGGCAGCTAGATTTGTTACCAGTAGGTGTGAACAAGTGTTACAGATATGCTTCAGGAACTAAAACTGGTATCACTGGAGGGAAGGCGACGTACTGATAAAATAGAGAGAACCGACATTCGAGGCTAACTGCAAATGGAATCTAATGGCGCCAGTATAAATCACCATGAGGATAAGGTTAGACAAATTAGGGCCCGTACAGAGGCATACAGACAATCGTTTTTCCCTCACTCTGTTTGCTAATGGAACAGAGAAAGAAAAGACAACAGTTAATCAGGACAACTTTTGACCAGTCAGGGTATCTCTGCAGCAGTTTCTACGTTTGTTCCAAATGGCTGCTGTTGTATCTACTTGGATTGTTCTGGACTGAAAATAACAGTTTTATTACCTCTGTGGTTTCTAATTTGTATTTCAGTTGTCTTTGCATCTTCCTACAAGCTCTCAGGCTTGGGATTATCCTTTAAACTGCATCAACTGTGAAGACAGATTCTTGCAACATTGACTTAAGTGGAATAATTCCAGGTCTATCCACATATCTAGATATTTGAAAGTAAACATGCAGTATTGAACTTACACCGTTTGTTATTATTTCTTACTAACACCTGATGTCCATCTGGCACATCTTAATTTATCCATATCATTAGATACAGCAAAATTAGTACATTCTTTGAGGCTGGTCTAAAGCTACCCTAAACGATAGTGTAACTTTGTACGAGTGTTAAAACAGAAATTTTACTCGAATATAGCACAGTTTGTACACATTTCCACTTTGCAAAGCACACAGTTAATATAGATGTATAATGTTACAATGCATGTTGCCGTGTGTAGCTTATTTTGTGTCCAGAAGTTTCAAAAAATGGAAAAGTGTTATGAAGTTCACAGAATGAGATTTTCACTCTGCAGCGGAGTGCGCACTGAAATGAAACTTCCTGGCAGATTTAAACTGTGTGCTGGACCGAGACTTGAACTCGGAACCTTTGCCTTTCGCAGGCAAGTGCTCTACCAACTGAGCTACCCAAGCATTACTCACGCCCCGTCCTCACAGCTTTACTTCTGCCAGTACCTCGTCTCCTACCTTCCAAACTTTATAGAAGCTATCTTGTGAACATTGCAGAACTAGCACTCCTGAAAGAAAGGATACTGCGGAGACATGGCTTAGCCACAGCCTCGGGGATGTTTCCAGAATGGCATTTTCACTCTGCAGCAGAGTGTGCGCTGAAATGAAATTTCCTGGTAGATTAAAACTGTGTGCCGGACCGAGACTCGAACTCGTGACCTTTGCCTTTTGCGGGCAAGTGCTCTACCAACTTAGTTACTCAAGCTAGAGCACTCACCCGCGAAAGGCAAATGTCCCAATTTCGAGTCTGGGTCCTGCACACCATTTTAATGTGCCAGGAAGTTTCTGTTATGAAGTTACTTCCAATGAGTATAATAGTGGTATAGGTTACCCTCTGCCATGCACCATATGGTGGCTTGTAGACACAGACAGTGCGTGTGTGTGTGTGTGTGTGTGTGTGTGTGCGGGTGGATGGGTGGCTGGGTGGGTGGGTGCATGGGTGACTGGGTGGGTGGTTAGGAGGGAGGGTTGATGTGGAGTCATTGTTATTTCTGAAGTAATTCGACGGACTTGTTATGCCCAAGTCAGTAATTTTCTGTATCTGCAGGCGGTGTGTCAGAAAATTTACGAAAAACAGGACTGAATCGTTTTTCTGTCATTACTTAGATATGTTATTAGTTACCTGTGTTTCCTTCCTGAGTAGAAATTGCTACCCACATAAGGTAGCGTTAGAAGTATGTTTCAGTGTAGGTCAATGATAGGTTACCAACAGCATTCTGAGGACTAAGGAGGTGATTCCGTGGAGTGAATAACGAGAGGGAATGCAGGAGTTTTTATTGGTAAGTTGCTGAAAATTTTGACTATGGGCTACTGACATGTATCTGATGGTGTTGCATTGATTAATCTGTAGCATGCATGGGTGATTTCTAGATTTGTAAGTTACTGCTAGGCAGAAATGTGTTCAGAACTGCTCACAGTTTCACATCTGAGTTCCTTTATCTGGTGTGTGTATGTTCATAGTAGAGAGTATGAATGTCAATGTTTTGTGCAGGACCCTTTCTGGAGAGGAGAAAGGAAGGAGGCTGATAGAGGCAGCTAAGGAGGGGGCGCTAGAGAAGCTGCATGCGTTACTGGCGGCAGGAGCGAACACAGGAGTGAGGGGCAGGGACAGCTGGACGGCCCTGCACTGGGCAGCATACAGGGGGCACCTAAAGGCGGTGAGCTGTCTGGTGGGAGCCGGTGCAGAGGTGGACGTCAGGACCAGCTGGAACTACACACCTCTGCACTGGGCCGCTTACCACGGCCATGCAGCTGTGGTGTGGCGGCTGCTGGCAGCCTCCGCCGACCCCAACGCTAGGGGTGAATCAGGGTGGACGCCACTCCACGGGGCTGCAATCAATGGTCACACACAAGCGGCGGCTGCGCTGCTGAAGGTGGGGGCCGACAGGGGAGTCAGGGACGACGGGGGAAGGACCCCCCTGGACCTCGCCAGGCAGAACAATAAGCAGCAGCTGGTGGAGATGCTAATGCAACACTGATATATGGTACTAAGGGACATAAATCTAGGTACATACATTTTTTCAATATTTAAAATAAAGAATACAAGAAAATTTAATCCTTTCTCCATTCCTTTGTACTCCTCATCTTTTGGTGCATCTAATTACTCTGCTAACACCACAAAAACTGCAAAAACAGAATATATCTGAAAAGTAATGTGAGAGGTTTCAATCTGTAAAATATTTCATATGCAATTTCTGTAGAAGTTCAATGACAACTGAAAAATACTCTATTATCAATGAACACCACTTCTGTCTCTCAACCTTTTGTTCCTCATCTCATGGCTTATAAAATATTCAGACAGCTTACAAGAATGTGGTCGACATTTTTCACAGCATCATGTATTTATAAACATGAACATCCAGCCTCCTTTAAGACAAAAACACGGAAATTTCGGGAGTTGTCTAATGCATCACCCAGCATTACTAACATTAACTGTTCGAACAAGTCCCCTAAATTATCTAATTACTGGAAACTATTGGCTAGTAGTGTATGTGGTGCCATGTTACACTAGCATAAGCTGCACCATACTCAAATTACTGTCATATAAGTTATACAGTTAGAATGTGATCTCACACCTCTGTGTGTACAAATACTTTCCATGTTTAATTACAATGTCACACTGGTAGCAGCACTTACATCACGTCGTGCTCCTGTTATCTACATTCGACTTACATTGAAGAGCCTAAGAAGCTGGTACACCTGCCTAATTTGTGTAGGATCCCTGCGAGCATGCAGCAATGCCACAACATGACATGGCACCGGCTCGACTAATGTCTGAAGTAGTGCTGGAGGGAACTGACACAATGAATTCTGCAGGGCTTCTCACAAATCCGTAAGAGTACGGGGGGGGGGGGGGGTGGAGATCTCTTCTGAACAGCACGTTGCAAGGCATCCCTGATATGCTCAGTAATGTTAATGCCTGGGCAGCCGAAGTGTTTAAACTCAGAAGAGTGGTTCTGGAGCCACTCTGTAGCAATCCTGGATGTGTGGGGTGTCACATTGTCCTGCTGGAATTGCCTGTCCTAATGAATAATGGATTTGTATGGACGCTGATGATCAGAGAGAATTCTTACATACATGTCATCTGTCAGAGTCATATCAGGGTCCCATAACACTCAAAACTGCACACACTCCACACCATTACACAGCCTCCACCAGCTTTTACAGTTCCCTGCTGACATGTAGGGCCCATGGATTCATGAGGTTGTCTCCCTACCAGCACACATCTATCTGTTCGATAAATTTGAAATGAGACTTGTCCAACCAGGCAACATGTTTCCAGTCATGAACAGTCCAATATCGCTATTGACGCGTCCAGACGAGGTGTTAAGCTTTGTATCACAGCTGCCACAGCCTTTCGTGCCGACTGCATTTGTCTGAATATTTTTGGTGGCTGTGAACTGGAGTGACAGCAGTGACGAGATTGTTGTTTTGCTCTGTGGGTGTAATGAAACACCCACGTTTCATCTCCCTTGTTGCCTCCCCCCTCATGTTGTTGAAGAAACTTGCGAGCACAGTCAAGGCATTGCTCCTTGTGTCTGTCAGTCAGCATCTGGGAGACCCAGCGATAACCCAATGTTTTTGTTAAAGTTCTTTCAATTGTGCCATGGGAAGTTTCAGAAATTTGTTCAGAAAGTTCACGGACAGTGACCTTCCGATCTTTGAGCAGCTCACTGTCGGTCTTCTGCACAATCGCATGCATAACCGGTGGTCTTCCACTCCGTTCTTCATCGTGAACTTCCGTGCGACCCCCAGCAAAAGCCCTGCACCATTTGCGGATGTGCTGAACAGGCATGCACTCTTAACCATAAACCTCAGTCAACTGCCGATGAATCTCCACGGCAGTAACTTCCTTGGGTGGAGAAACCAGATTACTGCGTGAACCTCGCAGTTGGCGGGAGCGGTGATTTTAAAGCTTCCACCTCTGACGGCTGCCTATCCAACAATGAATGACGTAGCGAATCGTGAACGGGAGGGCTGGAGAGTGGGGGAAACCATTGCGAACGGCACTGTTGTCGGACTTAGCCTAGCACCTTCCCTCGAGGCTGTAACTCATTGGTAACCGTACTTTTGGTACAACCCTCTTAGCTCCAATAACCGATCTGACAACTGCGCTACACACTTATTGTCTTATGTAGGCGTTACCGACAGCAGCGCCGTCTCCTGTCTGTTTACATATCTCTGTATTTGAATACACATAACTATACCAGTTTCTTTGGGGCAAAGGCCTTTCCGCAGTGGATACACCGGTTCTCGTAAGATCACCGAAGTTAAGCGCTGTTGGGTGTGGTCGGCAGTTGGATGGGTGACCATCCAGGTCGCCATGCACTGTTGCCATTTCTAGGGGTGCACTCAGGCTCGTGATGCCAATTGAGGAGCTACTCGACCGAACAGTAGCGGCTTCGGTCAAGAATACCATCATAGCGACCGGGAAGGCGGTGTCCTGACCCCACGTTCCTCCTGTCCCCATCCACCACCGAGGATGACACGGCGGTCGGATGGTCCCGGTAGGCCACTCGTGGCCTGACGAGGGAGTGCTATACCAGTTTCTTTGGCGCTTCAGCGTATTGATTTATGTTTAGTTAAACAGAATCGAAGAAACATGTGAAATCATTCCTTTCCCATGCTTGGAATGCTGCTGTTACAAAACAAACTAGTATCTCTCAGGGGAGCGTGCACCTTCAGTCTCACATCACAAGGCGCTAAAGAAAGTTTTCCCGCTTTCTACATTTCCCACGGCCGTCGGTGCATTTCCCTCACCCAGCGCCTGCAGGAGCCGTCACGCAACCGGCCGCGCAGCAATTCTGGCCGGTCAGGCAGTCTGCCGAACTACGGCTCGCACGAACTGTGTAGATGATGGAGCAGTGTTATAGTCTGTCTGTAAACTGAAGAGCGAGCAGCGATTTTGGTGGGGGGAAGTTGCCTTTCCCGGAAGAACGCTGCCACCGGCCTACAGGGGCACCCAAAATCTGTTGGCCGCTACCTGTCTAACAGTGTAGATCGGCGTGCAATGATATACGTCGTTTCTGTTCGTGGGATCTTAGTTGAAAGTGTCAGTGAATTAACGTTGTGTACTTCGATATCCGGAAGTGATGGATAATCGTCTAGCATGGCAAGAAAATGTGCAAATACGAGGAAGAGGAGGTATTTGGGGAGTAACGAGCGTTCGATCGTCTCTAACGTTATTACAGCGTGTATTAAGGAAGCGACCCAAAAAGAACTATTACCTAATATTACCAGTACCAATCAAAGGGCTGCAATTTATGCAAACGTTAACCTCACCTAATAGGACGCATAAGTAAGAAATGGAAAAATAAGCCCCATGGTTTACTGGAATCGCCACGAAGGAAAACTAATGATTTTGGGAGGAAACCCATCGTTATAGACAGTTTCAAGTAAAACCTTTGTTGCCTATGGAACACTACATCTATCTCGGTCACTGTTCACCTGATTCTAAGACATATTGCTTAAAGCAAGTGCGCAATAGCTATTCTAAACACTGCTGAAATTTCCTGTGAAACATGTACACCGATTCTGAACTTCTAAGCAAAAGGCTTGACATACGAGGTGTGTTCAGATATTAATTTTTATTTTTTGGTAAGAACTTCATTTGTTAATCTACAGCAATGTTATCCTCTTCAAAATATTCCACATTACATACTACACCCTTATGCCAGTGCTTTTTCCAATTCCCGAAACACTTTAGGATCTGTTTCTTCGGGATAGTTTATAGGTCTTCTAACTGTTCATTTTTAATCCCATCTATGCTTGTAAAAACGCTGTCTTTTAAGGCCTGCTTTGAACTGTTTATACCACTTGTCTGCCCTTGGTTTACTCATAACAGGCTCACCAAAAGCAATATTTACCATTCGAAAAATTTCATGCACTTTATTCCATTCTTACAACAAAATTTAATACAGGTTCTCTAATTTATTTTTATACAAAACGAATAATCGTTGATGCTACCAAAACACATGTAACCTTTCTGACAGCTGACAACATAATAAATACCCAATATGCATAACATTGAACACACACTTTTGAGGCATGTTTACGAAGACAGTGACAAAACAGTAGTGCAAATCGGACTAATACAACACACAAAATTATAAATTTTGCTTACTTTTTAAGTACTCTGTTTGTAGCAAGAATTGTTAAGTTTCAATGCAGTTCTTCAAAGAAAACTTCTGTCTTTTAGTAGAAACACAAAATAACAACACGCCTTAAATTCTACAAACTGATTGCCTTATATGGGGTTCGTTTTACGAATAGAAATAGAGGAACGAACATTCACATGAACAGGCATTTGGTTCTATGTGTGGGTAGAATCCTGACTTCCGTTCTTATGTTATTATTTACTCTATAATGTTGTGTTTCGCAAGAAGCTATATTTTTTGTATTCCTTATGGTCTTAATGCATTTGTCTAAAAATAAACGTAGCCGAGACGTATCTGTACACGGCTTCGCCACAGATTTGAAGCGCGCGCCGCAGCAGGGCCGGTACTACGTTGTGAAACAGCGTGTAGAAGCACCTCGTGACGTAGCTTGGTAGGCAGAGTGGGGACTCGCTCGCTCGCTCTTCAGTTTACCGACAGACTGTAGGAATCTGTGAAGACGATCACATCATAAAACGCACACGGGGGACACCATTGCTACTTCGCTCTAAAAGAATATTTTACGGAATTATTCCCAACTGCCAAACACGGAATTCCCTTTGATACCAAGTAGTAATGAAAGCCTACCTTACAAACCACGATATAACAGCAATCTAAGGTAAAACTTTCTTCAGAACTTACAAATGTTAGTTGCAGAATTTCTATACTACCAGTATACGATGGAGTATGGACTAGAGACCAATTTTGTTTATTATAAAACAGCTTAAGAGACTGCAAGCAATAATACAGTCAGAAATGAGAGACACCACATGCAAATTATAAGATTCCTGACTTCGTAATATTGCCACACATACATTTTGCCGGCAAACTTGCATCATCCTCCGGCCGATGTGGCCGAGCGATTCTAGGCGCTTCAGTCCGGAACCGCGCTGCTGCTACGGTCGCAGTTTCGAATCCTGCCTCGGACATGAATGTACGTGATGTCCTTAGGTTAAGTTAGGTTTAAGTAGTTCTAAGTACAGGGGACTGATGACCTAAGACATTAAGTCCCATAATGCTCAGAGCCATTTGAACCATTTTGAAATTCATTATAAATGACAAATACCTTTACAGAAAGGCAAAGATGACAGTATAGCACAACAACAATGGTAACATTACTTATTCGGTTACCGAGCGAGGTGGCGCAGTGGTTAGACACTGGACTCGCATTCGGAAGGACGACGGTTCAATCCCGCGTCCGGCCATCCTGATTTAGGTTTTCCGTGATTTCCCTAAATCACTCCAGACAAATGCCGGGATGGTTCCTCTGAAAGGGCACGGCCGACTTCCTTCCCCATCCATCCCTAATCCGATGAGACCGATGACCACGCTGTCTGGTCTCCTTCCCCAAACCAACCAACCAACTTATTCGGTTGTATCATTGTCACTTTTGGACTGTGGTAACATATGTGGAATTTTTCCACAGTTACAACAAAAAGGTTCAAAGTGCATCAAACAGATTGGCTTCTGACAAATTTTACAACAATATTTTGTCAGTCTTTTCTTCACTGTGCAGATATTACACCTTTGCCTCTTGCTTGCAATTGTTTTTTTCTCCTGTTCTGCTTTTGTCTTCTGCTTCATCTTCACACGTTGGCCTAGAATCCTGCCTCGAGCATGGGTGTGTGTGATGTCGTTATGTTTTAGTTCTAAGCCTAGGGGACTGATGACCTCAGACGTTTAGTCCCATAGTGCTTGGAGCCATTTTTTAGCATCTTCCAAACAATTACAGCTGTTCGTTAGGCAGAAGACAGGCCAACTGAATGTAACAACCGAACAGCACATTGTCCACGACACTGGACAGAAAATGAGACACACAACAGGTAGATTCGTACAGATGGCGTGATAATGAAAATTACAAGAAATAAAAATTCCTACTTTGGCCTATAAATCAAATAAGTAATTCTAACTGCTGGCCTAAGTCCAACGAGCAACTTACTGTAACGTTAATTAATTGAAATTTGGACGTCTCTGTCGACGTCAATTACACTGTTTCGTTCATTTTCGTTAAGTGCTGAAGTGAAATAATTTTAAAATTACGAAATATGCAGCATCCAGTCGCAAAATATGTTTTATTTATTCACTTTTTAAAATAAATTTCAACTGATTAACAGCCATCATCGGTGCTACACATACAGGAATAAAAATAATTAATAACAGTGACCAAATGAATAAATGTACATAAAGCAACGTAAACCAATTAAATAAATATAGACGCATTAAACCATTTAAAATGAACATACAAACTCACCTTTCAACCAATATGTGGCCTGAGTAGTAATACTGTCTTAAGCAGAGGTCAAACGTGAAGTGATACATCGAGAATTGACTATGATAACGAGAAACCATAAGGAGGCGCTGCAAAACAAACCCGCCCTCTATGCGAAAAGATACAGCTAAAATATAAATGAGAAGAAGAAGAAACAGGTGTAACATAGAAAGTGAGGTAAAATATAGTGATATAATACAAAAATATTTACATGAAATGGATACAGTGACAAAGATTTTGTCAATCACATAGTACAGCTATATCCGCCAAAAAGCGATTTTACAAATTAGTGAAAAGGAACAAACATAGATGTGAAGCACACCATCGAAAAAATTTTAAAAAATTACTAACAAATTTTTTTAAATTAATTATCATACTTTTACCCAAGAACAAAGATTAATCATAATGTCAAAACGTAAAACGGTGTTAGTATCCATCTAGCGTACAGTTAATGACATTCAGGAAGATCGGATTTTTTTCCGGCAGATGGCGCTACATTGCTCAATGCACATGGAATGTAAACTAAGTTGAGATAACAAAAGTGAATAAATAGAACTTGATATTGCGACTGGTTGCTTCATATTTGGTAATTTTATGGTTTACGGTCGCTGCACGATTTGGGAACCACATGGAGCCCACCATTCATAAAATAATTTTTCTGAATTTTTGTAAAAGGTTAGCTATTCTGTACTGATGCAAGCAACCACACTTCAGATCTCCGACAAGTCAGTACAGCTGCTATCCTTCACGTAGTGTCATCAGTGGCAATCCCAAGCTCTGATGAGAAAATTTCATTTGACAAGTACTTTAATCTCACCAACGGCGACATAATCGCATATACAAACAGTGATCTAATACGGTAAAATGCTTTTTTATTTCGGTCTCTGATGACAATACGAATTCTTTAGACGATGACCGGTTTCAGTCTGTAATGACCATCCTCAGATCTTCTTGGCGTAAAAAAGATCTGAGGATGGTCATTACAGACTGAAGCCGGTCATCGTCTAAAGAATTCATATTGTGGTCAGTGACTGAAATAAAAAAGCAAGTATTTTAATGATGTACTGATGCAGATGACTCAAATTATGTATGTGCCATGTACTGTCGGTGTGTTACAACGACGGCATTTGGTATTTATGACATGAACTGTTTCCCGCCTGAACAAATAGATAAACAAAGCAGAACAGCAAATTTAAACGATTTGGTCACTGAACGATTACTTCTGACATGGCGACCTCACCCATGCAAGGTTTTAGGGGTTTCGAAGACATTGATCACGTGAAATTGAACTCATGCTTTTCTCTCGTGAAAGCCACGAACAAGGCAGTCAGGCAGATGCAGTACATCCTGACCCCAAAAATATTTGATTCGAAGTCATACTAGCGGTTATTAACAAAACGGGTATCGTTTGGGGTATTAAATGAAATTGTTGACTGCATTAAAGTTTGCTTGGTAGGGAGGAAGCACCATGTATTCTTGGACAGCGCGTCATCGACAGAGATGGAAGGATTCCCAGGTGTACCCCATATATGTGATTTGGTACCCTTTCTCTTCATGTTGTGTTAATGACTCGACATACATCATCAATAATAACGTCAGTGTTTTTGCAGACGACACAGTTGTCTGTAATTAAGCGCTATCTAATGAAGTATTGCACAAATAGTCATGCCTTAATAAGATTTAAAGTGGTACACAGATTGGCATTGCTCTACATATTCAGAATTATAATACTGTGTAGTTCACATAACGTGAAAACATGGGATTCCCGTATCAGTGAGTCACGATTGTAATCAATCAACTCTTACAAATATCTGGGTGTGACAGTATCTGGGGATATGAAAGAGAACCATCACATACACTCAGTCGATCGCAAAGAAAGTTGCAGGGTTCTGTTCACTGGTAGCAAATTGTGAAATTTACGAAACACCTGTTTTGTATACTTTTTACTGCAACCTGAAATACTGGAATAGAAAGACGTGTTGTCGGAGCCGATATAATTGTCTTGTTGCACGGCAGCCGTTATGGAGTCAGTTAGATGACGATGATGATGATTGGTTTGTCGGGTGGTCAATATCGTAGTTATCAGCGGCTCTGCAAATTTCTAGTCGTTCCATTTCCAACCTCGCCATTTCCAGGATGATGATGAAGATGATGGGGACAACACAAACATCCAGTCCCCAGATAGAGATAATCCCCGACCTGGCCAGGAATCGAATCTGGGGCCCTGTGATCCAGATGCAGCAACGGCAACCACTAGACCAAGAGCTGTGGAAAAATTAGAGAATTAAGTTTATTTAAACCCTGAGGCGGAATATTTTCTGAGTAGAAATATGAAAGTGGTGGTTTTGTTAAAGAGAACTATCATATAAATAAAAATTTATTCAATGGTGGGCAATTTCATCATTTCAACAACTTTGGAAATTTATGCTTCATGTTGACATATACGCACGATTAGACATTCGTGTCTGTGGTTTTGTGAGCGTTAGTTCGTGTTTGGACGTGGTTCAATTGAAAACTATTTCAAACTGATGAGATAAAAGATAGAAAGGAAAACAAAATAATGCTTGTTGACTTTCACTCCAAACTAACCAGTCTTGTGGCACACATTCATTGTTCAGAACTTTACACTAAAGTAGAGATGTAGGAAATGCACTGGAAGTAATTGGATTGTTTGAAGGGCCGCATTTTACTGCCTCTTCTATTTCATTTAGTTTTTGAATTTAAAATGTTTAAACTTCTAACATCTAAACCGTTATGGGCAATGTTCGATTGTTCGTCTGCAAAAACAAAAGAGCAACGCTTCTCTTTTAATTATTGTCAAATGCGTAACTAGAGCATGATATTGATGTTGCAAAAGAGTTTACAAATGGATAAATAACACTAGAGAAAACTTTCATTAATGAACTTATCTTAAGAAAGCACGATATAAAATGAAGATACATATTTTGTAATAAATGTTTAAAAATTACATCATATACTAATACCTTAAGTATAAACTTGAAATGCAAACGACAAGGGCCTTCAGTACTATAAGCAATGTTTTTAATTCACCTCAGTCTGAGACAAATTAGGCTCGTTCGAGTAGTAGTAACAAGTGGTCATGATGACAGAAACGCGTTCGATCAGACATTCTCCCTGTTGTTGAACTTACAGCAATCATCTTTCGGTCACAGATTGTGCATTGATGTTTGGTCAGTGGATAGGTTGTGGAAACAAAATTGCCCACGCAGCACGTCTCATTGCCTCTAAATTACACTCCTGGAAATGGAAAAAAGAACACATTGACACCGGTGTGTCAGACCCACCATACTTGCTCCGGACACTGCGAGAGGGCTGTACAAGCAATGATCACACGCACGGCACAGCGGACACACCAGGAACCGCGGTGTTGGCCGTCGAATGGCGCTAGCTGCGCAGCATTTGTGCACCGCCGCCGTCAGTGTCAGTCAGTTTGCCGTGGCATACGGAGCTCCATCGCAGTCTTTAACACTGGTAGCATGCCGCGACAGCGTGGACGTGAACCGTATGTGCAGTTGACGGACTTTGAGCGAGGGCGTATAGTGGGCATGCGGGAGGCCGGGTGGACGTACCGCCGAATTGCTCAACACGTGGGGCGTGAGGTCTCCACAGTACATCGATGTTGTCGCCAGTGGTCGGCGGAAGGTGCACGTGCCCGTCGACCTGGGACCGGACCGCAGCGACGCACGGATGCACGCCAAGACCGTAGGATCCTACGCAGCGCCGTAGGGGCCGCACTGCCACTTCCCAGCAAATTAGGGACACTGTTGCTCCTGGGGTATCGGCGAGGACCATTCGCAACCGTCTCCATGAAGCTGGGCTACGGTCCCGCACACCGTTAGGCCGTCTTCCGCTCACGCCCCAACATCGTGCAGCCCGCCTCCAGTGGTGTCGCGACAGGCGTGAATGGAGGGACGAATGGAGACGTGTCGTCTTCAGCGATGAGAGTCGCTTCTGCCTTGGTGCCAATGATGGTCGTATGCGTGTTTGGCGCCGTGCAGGTGAGCGCCACAATCAGGACTGCATACGACCGAGGCACACAGGGCCAACACCCGGCATCATGGTGTGGGGAGCGATCTCCTACACTGGCCGTACACCACTGGTGATCGTCGAGGGGACACTGAATAGTGCACGGTACATCCAAACCGTCATCGAACCCATCGTTCTACCATTCCTAGACCGGCAAGGGAACTTGCTGTTCCAACAGGACAATGCACGTCCGCATGTATCCCGTGCCACCCAACGTGCTCTAGAAGGTGTAAGTCAACTACCCTGGCCAGCAAGATCTCCGGATCTGTCCCCCATTGAGCATGTTTGGGACTGGATGAAGCGTCGTCTCACGCGGTCTGCACGTCCAGCACGAACGCTGGTCCAACTGAGGCGCCAGGTGGAAATGGCATGGCAAGCCGTTCCACAGGACTACATCCAGCATCTCTACGATCGTCTCCATGGGAGAATAGCAGCCTGCATTGCTGCGAAAGGTGGATATACACTGTACTAGTGCCGACATTGTGCATGCTCTGTTGCCTGTGTCTATGTGCCTGTGGTTCTGTCAGTGTGATCATGTGATGTATCTGACCCCAGGAATGTGTCAATAGAGTTTCCCCTTCCTGGGACAATGAATTCATGGTGTTCTTATTTCAATTTCCAGGAGTGTATGTGTGTTTTTCCTGATAGCGCTCTCATAAAATAACTGAAGACAGGTAGTTTCTTTCAGTGGAAGCCTGTCTTTTCCTCACAGTGGATCGTGACTGGCCGAAAGCAAATCCAGCAATTGTGGGTCACTTACTATAGTCGTTGCTATAAGTTACCTACACACAGTAACTTGCCTCATTTTAAGGGGAAAGTGGCATAGGTATCAACATGCGTGCAATACTGTTAACATACGTTGTTAGCATATGTTGTTGAAATTACACTACCGGCCACTAAAATTGCTACACCAAAAAGAAATGCAGATGATAAACGGGTATTCATTGGACAAATATACTAGAACTGACATGTGATTACATGTTCACGCAATTTGGGTGCATAGATCCTGAGAAACCAGTACCCAGAACAACCACCTCTGGCCGTAATAACGGCCTTGATACGCCTGGGCATTGAGTCAAACAGAGCTTGGATGGCGTGTACAGGTACAGATGCCCATGCAGCTTCAACACGATACCATAGTTCATCAAGGTTGCTCGGCCACCATTGACCAGACGTTGTCAGTTGGTGAGAGATCCGGAGAATGTGTTGGCCAGGGCAACAGTCGGACATATTCTGTATCCAGAAAGGCCCCTACAGGACCTGCAATATGCGGTCGTGAATTGACCTGCTGAAATGTAGGGTTTCGCAGGGATCGAATGAAGCGTAGAGCCACGGGTCGTAACAAATCTGAAATGTATAACATCCACTGTTCAAAGTGTCATCCAAGCTAACAAGAGGTGACAGAGTCGTGTAACCAATGGCACCCCATACCATCACGCCGGGTGATACGCCAGTATGGCGATGACGAATACACGCTTCCAACGTGCGTTCACCGCGATGTCGCCAAACACGGATGCGACCATCATGATGCTGTAAACAGAACCTGGATTCATCCGAAAAAATGACGTTTTGCCTTTCCTGCACCCAGGTTCGTCGTTGAGTACACCATCGCAAGCGCTCCTGTCTGTGATGCAGCGTCAAGGGTAACCGCAGCCACGGTCTCAGAGCTGATAGTCCATGCTGCTGCAAACGTCGTCAAACTGTTCGTGCAGATGGTTGTTGTCTTGCAATCATACCCATCTGTTGAGTCAGGGATCGCGACCTGGCTGCACGATCCGTTACAGCCATGCAGATAAGATGCATATCATCTCCACTGCTAGTGATACGAGGCCGTTGGGATCTAGCACGGCGTTCCGTGTTACCCTCCTGAAGCCACCGATTCCATATTCTGCTAACAGTCATTGGACGTCGATCAACGTGAGCAACAATGTCGCGATACGATAAACCGCAATCGCGATGGGCTACAATCCGACCTTTATCAAAGTCGGTAACGTGATGGTACGCATTTCTCCTCCTTACACGAGGCACCACAACAACGTTTCACCAGGCAACGCCGGTCAACTGCTGTTTGTGTATGAGAAATCGGTTGGAAACTTTCCTCATGTCAGCACGTTGTAGGTGTCGCCACCGGCGACTACCTTGTGTGAATACTCTGAAAAGGTAATAATTTGCTTATCACAGCATCTTCTTCCTGTCGGTTAAATTTCGAGTCTGTAGCACGTCATCTTCGTGGTGTAGCAGTTTTAGTGGCCAGTAGTGTATGATTCCTAACATGCACAAGACATCTGGTTGTGCAAATGTGCAATTTTAATATCAGCTGTATAGCAACAGAAGTGCACACTGATGTGAAATATTTGCTAATTGTTTTCTCTGAATTATAATTACTGCGTAACCGATTTATCTGCCATCAGAAGCCTACCTGTAGAATCACAAAATTTTGAAAGGCATGCAGATGAGAACGTACTTCTCAATAGACACTGAGGTATTGTGCTGACCTCTTTAGCTGATGTTACATCATGCATTTATGGAGTCTATACAATAACTGCTTTTCCACATGGAATTCTTTGACGCTAGCCTGGAAGACTTGCCAACGATATTAGCTATACGTTTTTACACTTAACCAACCGTATTTTTTCTTGAAAGTAGATAATTTCCAGCATTTGTAATGTCTGGGAATTTACTGTATTGAAATGTATAAACACTGACAATGTACAGCAGATGGAATTATGTTTTGTGGGGGTCCACAGGCTCGATACTTCTGAAGAACGAAAACATAGTCCAAGCAGGTTGTAATCTTTTCGTTGTCTGTTTTCCTAACTAATTCTGACCGTTGGTCATTTTCAGGTACTTATCAAAAGCCTTTAGCTTCACAACACGAATATGGTGTGAAGCAAGAGGCTTGCAATAAGCGCCTGATAGTGAGCGATGGTCAAAATCACTGCAAGCACAGACAGTAAATACATTACACCCTCCTTGGACCATGTTTTCGTTCTTGAAACATTACGGATAATTAGTAGCAATCAGCAACAAAATTGTAGAATACGTTAGTGAAACCAAGCAGACAATGTTAGCAAATTTGTCAGGATATGCATATAATTAAAAAAAACAGGTTGTTGCTGAGGATGTGTTAATTGTTGGGAATAATTCGGGAGTTGACACTTGTAACGCTGTTGCTCGTGGTATTATGTGATCACTCCGAGAACTGCTGACCACAAATGGGATGTCGTAGCGTTTGATCGACACAGGGAAAGCGAAGGCGTCAACTAGCGCTTCAGGTGGCCAAACAACGAAACATGCTCAACGTGCATTCGAGTAACTCAAAGGTGTCATGACAGCAAGAAGCTGTGCATGCGCAGTACAGGTAGTTCGCAAATGGCCATGACTCCTTTACTCGAAGGAACCTAGTGCAATGTCGGTGTCAGGCTGTCAAATGTGAAAGGTCATCTATTATTCGCCAGCAAGATTTTATGCGTCGGAAAGCTGCGTTCAGCGTCACCTGACGTCATCGGAGCGCGCCTGAAGTGGGGAAGTGGGTTTGAAAGGCGGCGCTAACACTGGCCGAAAAAAGAAAAGCTAGGGAGGAACACGCTTTGAGAATTAACCAAGAAATCGATGGAAATTCCACTAGTGTGCATTTTAAAATTTTCTGTCCGATGATTTGTTGAAAGTAGGTGTTCTTGAATCGGTAATCTTTGTTATTCCGTAGAAAGTTCTCAGAAATTGATCGGAAGGCACCTTTTTCTCTTTTCTTCATTGCACCTTCATCCTTCGTCAAATTCTTTATTTGAGGCGTGAAAGAAATTCTAGCTTTCAATTTGTCTTGTGTGATGAAGGAAGCCGGCCGCTGCGACCGAGCGGTTCTTGGCACTTCAGTCCGGAACTACGCGGCTGCTACGGTTGCAGGTTAGAACCCTGTCTCGGGCACGGAAGTGTGTGATGTCCTTAGGTTAGTTAGATTTGAGTAGTTCTAAGTTCTAGGACACTGATGCTCTCAGATGTTAAGTCCCATAGTGCTCAGAGCCATTTGAGCCATTTGATGAAGGCAAATTTCTTGGAAAGGTGCTTGATGCAGGGTCCAGCCCTTCTTTTCTCCACAGTCTTAACCTTTGCACACAATAGCGGCGTCCACCCCCTGTGCTGGTCGCAAAGTTTCATTTTAAAATAAGCTTGGTAAGCTTTTTACAAAAAAAAAAAAAAAAGTTCAACTGCGTGTGAAATCTTATGGGACTTAACTGCTAAGGTCATCAGTCCCTAAGCTTACACACAACTTTTTAACCTAAATTATCCTAAGGGCAAACACACCCACTCATGCCCGAGGGAGGACTCGAATCTCCGCCGGGACCAGCCGCACATGCCATGACTGCAGCCTCTAAGACCGCTCGGCGAATCCCGCGCGGCAAGCTTTTTACACAAAGCCTGTTTAGCCACTGTATAATTCCCAAAATGTAACAGAAAATATTGAGGTCCTTCACACACTTGCGTGTTGACATATTAGTAACTATCAATAGTAGGAGAAGTTTTCGATTAATACTGTCTTAAATATACAGAATAACCACAATATAGCGCTCAGAATTCAAGCCTATGAGACTATCAACGCTTTCAGGGACACACAACAACAACTAGCATCGACAGGTGTAACAACCTGAAGGTATACAGGGCCGTGCTGAGAAATGTTACTCCTACGATATGCACAGCAAAAAAAAATGGTTCAAATGGCTCTGAGCACTATGGGACTTAACTGCTGGGGTCATCAGTCCCCTAGAACTGAGAACTACTGAAACCTATCTAACCTAAGGACATCACACACATCCATGCCCGAAGCAAGATTCGAACCTGCGACCGCAGCGGTCGCGCGGTTCTAGACTGTAGCGCCGAGGACCGCTCGGCAACACTTGCCGGCGATATGCACAGCAATATATCTTTGAAGTCAAATTGCGGCGAAACTGTAAGTGATAGGAAAAAAAACCAGAAAGGATATTTGGAATCAGCGTAATAAGTTGAGGTAGTACCACACATCAGTTTTCAGCTATCTGACACCATGCGGACTAGTGTCTTCCTAACTGTCAATTAGAAGCAGCCTTTCCTTCGTCCCATGACTGTAGGCGCACGCTGTTGTCACAGTCATTTCTTCCAAGTAGCATCGTAAAGAAATAACTACTGCCCAACAGGTTCGCACAATTTCACCTACACGGGTAGACCATGTTTAACAATGGACTTGTTGCTCCTATTTCGCTATCGCATTGTAGGATCTCAAAGGTTGATTAGCTGCTGATGAAGCTAAAATGCTGTTTGACCGAAGGCTCCCTACTTTTTGTGATTTCTGCCGACTGAGTTGGAGGGGATACAATTTGTAATTTACTTCTCACTAGATTTACTGCTCTCGCGTTTCGGTTGGTACGATCTGAGATGTAAACAAAATGAGATTCACGAATAAGCCTCCTGTGGCTGATTACTAATATCGCGGCAGTTTTTAGTCGTTGTACTCTGTTCATCTGCGTTGAAACTCGTGTAGACAAGCGCATTTGTTGTCATTGTTCAACAGCTGAATTACTGAATAATCTGGTGTCGTAAGGACACTGAAAGTAGGATTAGGTACTTCCCTGTTTTCTAGTACGAATTAAACTCTGACACATGCTGAAGCATCTAAAAACTTAAATGGCCTTTCCTAATCACTTTGCTCAACGTTTAACTTGTGGAATTCTTGTATAATATCTCAATGAACAATTTTTATTAAATCAGGTCACAAAATTAAAACTCATCAAATGATGCGATTAGTGAAAAAAAAAAAAAAAAACGCAGAAAGGTACGTTCCAGAAGGGTGGGGAGGAGAGGGTGGGAAAAGGAGGGATGGGGTCGCAGTTTTGGAAATTCAGCCTAGGGCGCACGATCTCCTCGGTACAGTTTTGCCGTAGAACATGAGATGTGACTCAAAAAGTTGTGCCCGGCTTTTTTGTCTAGAACTTTTTCCAGTTTACATGCAATAGCTGTAACAATTTCACCACTGCTGCCAAACAGTACTATCTAATATTGTGTGGAGCTTCAGTAACCATTACGCACTGTTTATTGTTTGACCCTGAGCTGTGGCCATAATTTCATTTCGTTTCGTATTCATTGCTACAAATAAGTGTAACACGTGTATACGAACGTTACTTTTACGTTCATTCAGGAAACGCTGTTATTTCCGTGTATCATTTGCATCGCAGCACGTGGTCAAACAGTAGCACGAGCTGAAAATGTTGGCAGCACTGTGAGGGATCTCCCCACACAACACACTACTCCCTACGGCTGCAATGCTGCTTATCCCTTTGGGCCATAGGCAAGGAATTGCTACACATCAAGAAAGTTGTGACTCACACTGTTTGGCCATACCGGTAATATGCTACAGCAGAGATGACGAATGGATGTAACAATTTTTCGTGAAGGCGCCATTGTAGCTCTTCAGTCATGTTCCCTCACCATCAGTCACGGTACGATGGACCATAACACCGATAGCAATACAGCAACAACCCCTGTTAGTTTGCGTACATTGGAAATTGTACCAACGAAGATGGCCTACGAAATATTCCGACAAATACTGATCAGAGGTAGGAACCCAACTGTAGCTTCTGGACAGAATTAAGCGATTTAACCTTACCGCTTTTTAACAATTCATCATCAGCACAATTTTCTTTAAATTCAATGGACTCAGTTGAGTGACTTCTGTTTTCTGGATTATCATTGAACACAATGTCATACTATTTACCTTGGGATGGAAGTAGTTATTCCACGTCGTTACCTCATCATGAGGGCATAATAGTCTCAATGATGTAAATTATTATTCTGTTTTATTTCATATTATTCTGTGAAGCTCTGGTGAAGGAAGGGATATCACGGTATACCTTTGCTATAAATCATATTATTCACACCCCAACCTTCTCCTTCAATGTTGCTATACATGATTAAATGTTGAGTTTCATGTGGGTTGGATCACCCGTTGGCTGATAGAGTATCAAAGGTAGATTAGCTGTTGAGTTTCTGGTGCCAACCTAAATGCTTGTTTGACTTCAGCCAAAGATGCACCTGTTTCTGTCAAGACTTCAGGGAAAGCAGGATGACTGTTGGGGGGGAGGGGGGTCGCCAATTTTGGTTACTTGGATTGCAGAGGGTGAGCATAGAGCCAGTGATGGTCTCTGCCATATGAAGACTTGAAGACAATTGGGATGAGGTATTATAATATTTATGCGCCTAATCCATTCTTTTATAGGCGACTGACTGTTAAACTTTCGTTATAATCACCATTTATAGTAATTTTCGGTTTCAGGTGCAAGTGCGGAGACTCCCACCATCTTTTAGTGCCTTAAGCACAACTGATCTTAGATGAGCTATAAATTCAATTTCCTTTCTTATTAGGATAAACATTTCCAGTTCTGATAAATATTTGAGATTCTTACTAGCAAATTGGGCCTCACTCATTGTCTGAAGTAGCTATGTGATCGTAACTTGAATAACTCGGATGATTGACAGAACTCGCATGCAGCTATTTATTAAAACCGTGTTATCGGTGTGAAATATTTAAGGAAGATCAGCATGTGAAATATTTCCTATTTTATGAACTTTTCTACAGTCTGTCATTGTGTGCAGTCTATCCTAATGGCTGCACAACAGGAGAATTGACCGCCAGTCTCATGATTTTAGTAAGCAGAGGTTAATCGTGTGAGATCGTGTGTTATTGTGTAATTCATGCGCAAATACCTAGTCCCTCGTTACCCTACGAGACTGTCCATGCAGTGCTGATGAGAACGAAATTTACTGGAGCGTGAAATCAAAATTCTGTTCGTGTAAACACAAACTAATTTGGACGGGAAAAGGGGCAAGCAGATATGAACATTAATAGTAACACAGACACATTGTACAGCAATAAATCCTACTGATTGCTTTACACGCGCAATCGTGTGGATTTTTGCCCACTGAAGGTAAACAAAGCATGGAACGTATGGACCTTTCTTAAGGAATTTCAGTTGAGGCATCTGCGAGTGACGGCTTGCTATAGTCCAAGAGAGTGTCAATAAAACGTTGATAAGAATGACTGATATCCACCAAACTGTCGGTGGCCGCATAAAACTGCAAGATGTTACAAGCTCTTGTTGACATTCAAACTAGGATTTAACATTTGCTCTTGTGAAGCAATCAATAGGATGTATTACTGTATAATATGTCTGTGTTACTATTAACGGGAGGTTTACTATCTTTGGCCCGAAAAAAGCATGTTCTTTGAGAATTTTTTTCTCTGGGTGTGTTATAGATATCAATGTCAAATTTGGTCAAATTTTTATTGACATTTCCTCTACAAACTGGAACTTTTTTGACCGGAAATGTCGAAGAGCAAACGCAGAAGTGCCATCGGAACGGAAAAAATTTCTGTGTAGACTTTCACGCGCGGTATGTCACAGGTCAGCCGGCTCGTCTGAAATCAAAATTGAGTCGACGTTAGCGAAGCGTATAAGATTCTTTAGGAGTTGTACCTCTCTTAAGTTATTTGGACCATAGGAAACAAAATGGCGGCCATTTGAAAAAAAATAGGTTTTTTCATCGATTTTTCGACTTCGTCGGCCAAGTAAAAATATTTATAGTTGATGATTCGGAATAAAAGTCGTACAACTCCTAGACAATTTAGTTAGCTTCGTCGGAAACAAAGAATAATGCCAATCGGTATACCGCGTGATAAAAAAAAATGTCATTTCGAGGAAAACGCTTTTGAAGTTTTGACTACATATAAATGCAATATTATGCAATGGACGTGTAACCCGCTAATCGGGTCCATACACTAGTCCTTCCTCTTCCTCATAGAGGGCGTTCTGCTCGATCTGGGCCATCCTGCGCTGCTCCAGAGCCGCTCGTATGGCCGGTGACAAGCGGGTTTCGGCCACTCGAATCCGGTGGTCGTCCAAATGCTTGGTGAACTGCGTCGAATAGAGTCCCAGGGTGACGTCCATCGTTGTCATGGTCTTCAGAATTGCTGAATACCCTTCGTTGAAGCTGCACACTGCCAGGAAAGTCGAATCTCCACAGACTTCGCACCAGAATGCAAATTCTTGGGGGCTAACTTCTAATATTGAATTTTGTTTGTTTCCTTCCAAGCACCGGTACAATAACTCGTCCTTCAAGAGGAAAAACTGATGCGTGAAAAAAGCCGATTTCAGTCAGGTGCATCTTTTTGTTCAACCGTGAATAACAAACATTTCCGTTCCGTATTCGGAAAAACCGTTTCAGGGATCGATTCTAAACGCTTTTATGTATCAAAAAATGCATTTTTTGAACCAAAAGATAGTAAACCTCCTCTTAATGTTCATGTCTGCTTGCCCCTTTCCGCCGGCCGAAGTGGCCGTGCGGTTAAAGGCGCTGCAGTCTGGAACCGCAAGACCGCTACGGTCGCCGGTTCGAATCCTGCCTCGGGCATGGATGTTTGTGATGTCCTTAGGTTAGTTAGGTTTAACTAGTTCTAAGTTCTAGGGGACTAATGACCTCAGCAGTTGAGTCCCATAGTGCTCAGAGCCATTTGAACCATTTTTTGCCCCATTCCCCGTCCAAATTACTTCGTATTTACGCGATCAAAATTTTGATTTCATGCCCCAGTAAATTTCGTTCTGAATAGCGTTGCATGGACAGTCTCGTAGGTTAACGGGGGACTAGGTATTCGTGCCTGAATTGCACATCGAAATCCATTTTTGACAGAGATTTGGTTGTCTCGTAGTACAGTGACATATATCCCATCGTATATAAGAGACCAATGGGTTAGGACGTACGCGTCAGTGCAAGCACATACATTTGCTTATGCTCATGTGCTGGAGAGCGGTTACGAAGAATGTCGCCCCATAGAGAAAAGCCTGCTGCGATGATGATTTGTACCACAATCACCACCGTTGTGGCTACCCGTGCATGAGCGTAATGTAGATAGAACAAAAACTTAATGAGTTAAAAAATATAGATGTCTCTGAGCGTGTGATTTAGATGGCGAACTTCCTCGGTTGTGGGAGCCCTCCCTTGCTTTATCCGTTGTGCTAGTCTGAATCTCATTTTGGTGAACAATTAATTACTCCAGGCTGTCCCCTTACATTATTTATCCCGGTACTGAATCGAGAAAGACAGCAAGGGCAGAGAGAGGATCATACCACAAACGAGCAACGATCTGCAAAGACGTTAATTTACGCAAACGAGGTGTTATTGAATTAGTAAACAGCCAACTAAAAGCGAGTAGGGGGTTTCCAAACCGTCTGGTTGCAAATGGAAATTTTATACAAGCGTGCACTCGAGGAAGTAGAATTGTGCGAAATGACTAATCAATAAATGGAAATTATTCCACAGTCACATCAGAGATTTATTGTTACCGCTTTCCGTTATTGTAGCTTCAACATCAGCTGACTGGTTTTTTACCTTTTTGTTTATCATTGTAGACTGAGGCAGAAACAAATCCGATGCTGAATAAAGCTCTCGAGACTAGGCTGAGACGCACTCTCGGTATCGCAGGCCTTAAGCTAGGTAGGTGTACGCCAGACAGGTTGTCACTCTCAGGGTGTCGTGGAAAAAGCGCCGAGAGTCAGCTCACCGGCAGTGTCTGAGAGCGCCACGTAGACGACAACCCCGACTCTCGAGAGCTGCTCATCGCAGCTCGAAGACAAGGAAAACTGTACCGGCTGCGTCGGCAGAGTAGTGAGAGCGGGAGAGTGCTGAGTGTCCCAGGTTTGTTCCACATTTCACAAAAATGGCTCTGAGCACTACGGGACTTAACATCTGAGGTCATCAGTCCCCTAGAACTTAGAACTACTTAAACCTAACTAATCTAAAGACATCACACACACCCATGCCCGAGTCCACGTTTCACAGTTTGTACACTGACACATCTTGTTACCATGTACCTACTCCCCGGTAGTTCCCCCGTTCCGGATCCAATTCACAGGCAATAGCTGTGCGCGGGGGCGGTGATGTTTAGGAACAGGAAGGGGAATCCCAGACGCGAAACTATTACAGTAATTTTCTGCTTCGGCGTGGACGGGTGCTGTCCGCCGTTGACGAGAAGAGAACTGGGGAATTACACAGCGCTCGGTGCACCCATTCTTTTCTT
Organism: Schistocerca serialis cubense; assembly: GCF_023864345.2. Classification (NCBI taxonomy): domain Eukaryota; kingdom Metazoa; phylum Arthropoda; class Insecta; order Orthoptera; family Acrididae; genus Schistocerca; species Schistocerca serialis. The sequence goes on from NC_064648.1 coordinate 104,647,380, forward strand.
TATTCGTTTGTAGAACAGTAAAAGTAAATTGTCAGCTGCAACCTTATGCTGCTGGAGGTGTAACTATAACATTACTGACTTGGAAACACTAACCTCTAATATGAACTGATGACTGATGGATGTTGCCGTCTTTGGACGTGTTCTGAAATACAAATCGATATGAAATTTATTTTACAGTAGCTGCGTGCTATTTTGCAACAGAGCACCCTGGCGAATCCGAATCTATGAGAAAATAGGGATAGGGAGCCCAGAGAGGCTTGGGTCCCAGGGAGTTTGCCACCACTCTTGTCGGGCCTCGATGAAATGCGGTTTAGGTAAGAAGTGTTTCTGAGTACAGTTCAAGACTGCCGACAATTCTGGAGGTGCCTCCGTTAAAGGTGGATCCAAAAGGATTATTTCACATTGATGGGGCAATGAAAAGTCACAGTTATAGGCCAAACAGCCTCATCACTTGATCCATTGCTGTCAAACGGTTTGAAACACGCAAAATACACCGAAGAGCCAAAGAAACTGGTACACCTGCCTAATATCGTGAGGGACCACCGCGAGCACGCAGAAGTGCCGCAGCAAACTCGACTAATATCTGAAGTAGTGCTGGAGGAAATTGACACCATGAATCCTGCAGGATTCAAATGGCTCTGGGCACTATGGGACTTAACATCTGAGGTCATCAGTCCGCTAGAACTTACAACTACTTAAACCTAACTAACCTAAGGACAACACACACATCCATGTCCGCGGCAGGATTAGAACCTGCGACCGCAGCGGTCACGCGCTTCCACACTGAAGCGCCTAGAACCGCTCGGCCACACCAGCCGGCAATCCTGCGGGGCTGTTCACAAATCCGTAAGAGTAGAAGGGGGTATAGATAGCTTATGAATAGCACGTTGCAACGGAACTGTTTAAACTCAGAAGATTGTTTCTGGAGCGACTCTGTAGCAGTACTGGGCGTGTGGGGTGTCGCACTATGCTACTGGAATTTTCCAAGTCCGTTGATGAATGGATGCAGGTGATCAGAGAGCATGCTTACGTACATGTCACGTATCAAGGTCGTATCTAGACGTATCAGGGGTCCTATATCAGTCCCACTCCATACGCCCCACATCATTACAGATCCTCTACCAGCTTCAAAAGTCCGCTGCTAACATGCAGGGTCCATGGATTCATGAGGTAGTCTCCACACCCATACACGTCCATCCGCTCGATACAATTTGAAACGAGACTCATCAAATAAGGCAATAGGTTTCCAGTCATCGACGGTCCAAGGTGAGTCATGATGGGATCGGGCGAGGGGTAAGGCTTTGTTTCGTGCACTCATCAAAGGTAAGTGAGTGGACCTTCGGTTCCGACAGCCAATATCGACGATGCTTCGTTGATTGGTTCGAACGCTGACACTTTTTTATGGCCCAGCATTGAAATCTGCAGCAATTTCCGTAAGGGCTACACTTCAAATGAAATGATAATTAAAGCAAGATCTTAAGCTGCCGACAGGCGTTCATATACATCAATGGGGACAGTTGAAAATGTGAGCCCCGACCGGGACTCGAAGCCAGGATCTGTTGCTTACATGGCAGACGCTCTATCCATCTGAGCCAACCGAGGGCACAGAGGATAGCGCGACTGCAGGGATTTATCTCTTGCACGCTCCCCTTGAGACCCACCCACATTCCCAACTTAATATAGTAGTTACCCTACCCATTACACTCATTACTCGCGGCAGACAATTTCACCATCCTGTAAGATTTCGGGCAATGCGTGTGCATCCGCACAGAAGAAGAAGGTCAATGGCCGGTTAGCCTTAACTATATGAAAATGGTATCTGTTCTTTCGGTCATCTCCGAAAGAACAGATACCACCTTCATATAGGGTTACACTTGTCTCACATTGATTGATTCTTTTCAGTCATCTTTGGTCCCGTTTTCGCAGGATCATTTTCCAGCTGCAGCGAAGTCGGAGATTTGATGTTTTACCGGATTGCTGATATTCACAGCAGACTCGTGACTTGCACGGGAAAATCCCAACTCCATGGCTACGTCAAAGACACTTTGTCCCATCGCACGTGCACCGCATGTAACACCACGTTCAAACTCACTTCTTGATGACATACCATTGTAGTAGCGGTAACCGATCTAACAACTGCGCCAGACACTTGTCTTCTATAGGCGTTGCCGACCGCAGCGCCGTATTCCGTCTGTTTACGTATACGTATCTCTGTATTTGAATACACATGCCTATACCAGATTCTTTGGCTCTTCAGTGTATAAGATCATGGTTTACACAGCGTGCAAATGAACGCAAAGAACTAAACGAGCCAATTTCGAGGCGTTTGGCAAGAGGACTGAGTACGGAATTGGGTGGCTACACTGTATATTGATTGAAGTGGTTCCCAAAGAGTGGACAGGGTGACGTGGAACAACATCAGCCTACCGTTACCATCTGGCCTGCTGTTCCGGGAGACGTCTGCGTCGCTGTGACGGACTACGGTAGCGCCGCAGTCAGAGTGAAGAAAGGGGCTTCCCCACATCTGCAGTCAGTCTACAGTTGCATCTGGAGTCCCGTGCGCGCCTTACTGTCCGGTCGGCCTCGCGGTTAGCAGCGACATCAAAAGACAGCTGTCGTTCGCTGTGCGAAATGTAAATCGGGAGCGAGAACTTGCGCAGTGATCCGTATGGCTTTCAAACGACGAAACTTCCCTGTACACAGCGGCGTCATCAGCTAACGATCTTACCGGGCTGCTGATTATGTCTGATAAATCGTTATGTAAACAGACAACAGCAAAGGTACTACTACGCTCCCTCAAGTTGCGCCCGATATCACTTCATTTCTCCACAACAATATTCCGTCTTCAGTTAAAAATATATTTCTTTTACTCTTTCCCGTTTCTGACAAATTAATTTGTCATATTTGGAAGCTACGCTGTTTTTTTATTTAAACAGCGCTGTTACCTGTTTCGAATTGGCAGGTTTATCTTCAGACGGCTAGTCCACGTTTTACCTTAGGCGAAAGCTAATATGAAACATGAAATAGCCGTCTGATGACGAACCTGTCGGTTCGAAACAGGTAGAGGAGCTGTTTAAATAAATGTTCAAAAAAGTGTGAAATCTTATGGGACTTAACTGCTAAGGTCATCAGTCCCTAACCTTACACACTACTTAATCTAAATTATCCTAAGGACAATAACACACACCCATGCCAGAGAGAGGACTCGAACCTCCGCCGGGACCAGTTTAAATAAATAAATAGCACATACCCCTAGTGGTCTAGGGGTAGCGTCTTTGATACATAATCAAAACATCTTTGGTCCCGGGTTCGATCCGCGCCACTGCCTAAACTTTGATAAATAATCAGCATTGGCGGCCGAAGACTTCCGGCATAAGAAGTCAGCCTCATTCTGCCAACGGCCTTGTCAAAGAGGGCGGAGGAGCGGATAGAGGTTCAGGGCACTCTCTTGTCCTAGGGGTGGGAAATCGCCCCTAAAGGCGGAAGAATCAGCAATTATCAACGACATCAGGATGCAGAAGGCAATGGAAACCACTTCATTAAAGACACGTAACGTGTATCCACAGGACATGTGGCCTATAATTGAAGAAGTGTCATGATGATCTCTCCATTGGCAAGAGATTCCGGAACAGTCCCCCATTCGGATCTCCGGGAAGGGACTGCCAAGGGGGAGGTTACCATGAGAAAAAGGTTGAATAATCAACAAAGGATAACGTTCTACGAGTCGGGGCGCGTAATGTCAGAAGCTTGAACGTGGTAGGGAAACTAGAAAATCTGAAAAGGAAAATGCAAAGGCTCAATCTAGATTTAGTAGGGCTCAGTGAAGTGCAGTGGAAGGAAGACAAGGATTTTTGGTCAGATGAGTATCGGGTAATATCAACAGCAGCAGAAAATGGTATAACAGGTGTAGGATTCGTTATGAATAGGAAGGTAGGGCAGAGGGTGTGTTACTTTGAACAGTTCAGTGACCGGGTTGTTCTAATCAGAATCGACAGCAGACCAGCAGTTCAGATATACATGCCGACGTCGCAAGCGGAAGATGAACAGACAGAGAAAGTGTATGAGGATATTGAAAGGGTAATGCATTTTGTAAAGGGGGACGAAAATCTAATAGTCATGGGCAACTGGAATGCAGTTGTAGGGGAAGGAGTAGAAGAAAAGGTTACAGGAGAATATGGGCTTGGGACAAGGAATGAAAGAGGAGAAAGACTAATTGAGCTCTGTAACAAGTTTCAGCTAGTAATAGCGAATACCCTGTTCAAGAATCACAAGAGGAGGAGGTATACTTGGAAAAGGCCGGGAGATACGGGAAGATTTCAATTAGATTACATCATGGTCAGACAGAGATTCCGAAATCAAATACTGGATTGTAAGGCGTACCCAGGAGCAGATATAGACTCAGATCACAATAAATTAGTGATGAAGAGTAGGCTGAAGTTCAAGACATTAGTCAGGAAGAATCAATACGCAAAGAAGTGGGATACGGAAGTACTAAGGAATGACGAGATACGTTTGAAGTTCTCTAACGTTATAGATACAGCAATAAGGAATAGCGAAGTAGGCAGTACAGTTGAAGAGGAATGGACATCTCTAAAAAGGTCCATCACAGAAGTTTGGAAGGAAAACATAGGTACAAAGAAGGTAGCTGCGAAGAAACCATGGGTAACAGAAGAAATACTTCAGTTGATTAATGAAAGGAGGAAGTACAAACATTTTCCGGGAAAATCAGGAATACAGAAATACAAGTCGCTGAGGAATGAAATAAATAGGAAGGGCAGGGAAGCTAAGACGAAATGGCTGCAGGAAAAATGTGAAGACATCGAAAAAGATATGATTGTCGGAAGGACAGACTCAGCATACAGAAAAGTCAAAACAACCTTTGGTGACATGAAAATCAACGTTGGTAACATTAACGGGAATTCCACTGTTAAATGTAGAGGAGAGACCAGATAGGTGGAAAGAACACATTGAAAGCCTCTATGAGGGTGAAGATTTGTCTGATATGATAGAAGAAGATACAGGAGTCGATTTAGAAGAGATAGGGGATCCAGTATTAGAATCGGAATTTAAAAGAGCTTCGGAGGACTTACGGTCAAATAAGGCAGAAGGGATAGATAACATTCCATCAGAATTTCTAAAATCATTGGGGGAAGTGGCAACAAAACGACTATTCACGTTGGTGTGTAGAATATATGAGTCTGGCGATGTACCATCCGACTTCCGGAAAAGCATCATCCACACAATTCCGAAGAGCTGACAAGTGCGAGAATTATCGCACAATCAGCTTAACAGCTCATGCATCGAAGCTGCTTACAAGAATAATATACAGAAGAATGGAAAAGAAAATTGAGAATGCGCTAGGTGACGATCAGTTTGGCTTTAGGAAAAGTAAAGGGACGAGAGAGGCAATTCTGACGTTACGGCTAATAATGGAAGCAAGGCTAAAGAAAAATCAAGACACTTTCATAGGATTTGTCGACATGGAAAAAGCGTTCGACAATATAAAATGGTGCAAGCTGTTCGAGATTCTGAAAAAAGTAGGGGTAAGCTATAGGGAGAGACGGGTCATATACAATATGTACAGCAACCAAGAGGGAATAATAAGAGTGGACGATCAAGAACGAAGTGCTCGTATTAAGAAGGGTGTAAGACAAGGCTGTAGCCTTCCGCCCCTACTCTTCAATCTGTACATCGAGGAAGCAATGATGGAAATAAAAGAAAGGTTCAGGAGTGGAATTAAAATACAAGGTGAAAGTATATCAATGACACGATCCGCTGATGACATTGCTATCCTGAGTGAAAGTGAAGAAGAATTAAATGATCTGCTGAACGGAATGAACAGTCTAATGAGTACACAGTATGGTTTGAGAGTAAATCGGAGAAAGATGAAGGTAATGAGAAGTAGTAGAAATGAGAACAGCGAGAAACTTAACATCAGGATTGATGGTCACGAAGTCAATGAAGTTAAGGAATTCTGATACCTAAGCAGTAAAGTAACCAATGACGGACAGAGCAAGGAGGACATCAAAAGCTGACTCGCTATGACAAAAAAGGCATTTCTGGCCAAGAGAAGTCTACTAATATCAAATACCGGCCTTAATTTGAGGAAGAAATTTCTGAGGATGTACGTCTGGAGTACAGCATTGTATGGTAGTGAAACATGGACTGTGGGAAAACCGGAACAGAAGAGAATCGAAGCATTTGAGATGTGGTGCTATAGACGAATGTTCAAAATTAGATGGACTGATAAGGTAAGGAATGAGGAGGTTCTACGCAGAATCAGAGAGGAAAGGAATATGTGGAAAACACTGATAAGGAGAAGGGACATCTGCTAAGGGACATCTGTTAAGACATGAGGGAATGACTTCTATGGTGCTAGAGGGAGCTGTAGAGGGCAACAACTGTAAAGGAAGACAGAGATTGGAACACGTCAAGCAAATAATTGAGGACGTAGGTTGCAAGTGCTACTCTGAGATGAAGAGGTTAGCACAGGAAAGGAATTCGTGGCTGGCCGCATCAAACCAGTCAGTAGACTGATAACAAAAAAAAAAAAAAAAAAAAAAAAAAAAAAAAATTAAAAAAAAAACATTTACATCTACATCACACTCCGCAATCCACCTAATGGTGTGTGGCGGAGGGTACTTTCGGTACTCCATCTACATCTAAATACATACTCCGCAATCCACCATACGGTGCGTGGCGGAGGGTACCTCGTGCCACAACTAGCATCTTCTCTCGCTGTTCCACTCCCGAACAGAACGAGGGAAAAATGACTGCCTACATGTCTCTGTACGAGCCCTAATCTCTCCTATCTTATCTTTGTGATCTTTCCCCGAAATGTAAGTTGGTGGCAGTAAAATTGTACTGCAGTCAGCCTCAAACACTAGTTCACTAAATTTCCCTAGTAGAGATTCACGAAAAGAACGCCTCCTTACGTCTAGAGACTCCCACGCGAGTTCCTGAAGCATTTCCGTAACCCTAGCGTGATGATCAAACCTACCAGTAACAAATCTAGCAGCCCGCCTCTGAATTGCTTCTATGTCCTCCCTCAATCCGACCTGATAGGGATCCCAAACGCTCGAGCAGTACTCAAGAATAGCTCGCACCAGCGTTCTATAAGCGGTCTCCTTTACAGATGAACCACATCGTCCCAAAATTCTACCAATGAACCGAAGACGACCATCCGCCTTCCCCACAACTGCCATTACATGCTTGTCCCACTTCATATCGCTCTGCAATGTTACGCCCAAATATTTAATCGACGTGACTGTGTCAAGCGCTACACTACTAATGGAGTATTCAAACATTACAAGATTCTTTTTCCTATTAATCTGCATTAATTGACATTTATCTATAGAGTTAGCTGCCATTCTTTACACCAATCACAAATCCTGTCCAAGTCATCTTGTATCCTCCCATAGTCACGTCAACACGACCAGAGCATCATCAGCAATCAGCCGCACAGTGCTATCCACCCTATCCAAAAGTTCAGTTATGTAGATAGAAAACAACAGCGGACCTACCACTCCAGATGATACCCTCACCTCGGATGAACACTCACCATCGAGGACAACCCTGTTCCACTCGCGAATAGTGCGTGGGAAGAATTATTGTCGGTAAGCCTCTGTAACTGCCTCTAATTTCTCGAATTTTCTCTTCCTGATAAATACGCGAGATGTGAGTGGGGTAAGTAATATGTTGTCCGACTCCTCCTGAAAAGTGCTGTCCAGAAATTTCAACAACAATTCTCTCCGTGAGCCACAACGCCTCTCTTGTAAAGTCTGCCAATGGAGTTTGTTTAGCATCTCCATAACGCTCTCTCGCCAGCTAAACGATGCCGTTACGAAACACGCCGCTCTTCATTGCATCTTGTCTGTCTTCTCCATCAGTCCTACCTGATAGAGATCCCAGAAAGATGAACAATACTCAGAACAGAGAGAGCAAGTGCCTTATAAGCCACTTCTTTCGTGGATGAGTTATATTTCCTTAAGATTCTTCCGATGAATCTGAGTCTGGTGTCTGCGATTCCCATTATGTGTTTTATATGGTCATTCCATTTAAGGTCGCTCTGGATAGTTACTCATAGATATTTTACGGCATATGCTGTCTCCATCTGTTTGCCATCAATAGTGTAGCTGTACAGTATTGGATTCCTTTACCTATGTATGCGAAATATGTTACATTTATTTACGTTGAGGGTCAACTGTCAGAGCCTGCACCATTCATCAATTCTACAAACTCTTACTTTCTGTCGTTGGTACTTTGGTATAGACTACTGCTTCAGCTGCAAATAGCTTTAAAGAGCATCCGGCGCTGTCTACGAGATCATCTATATATATTGTAAACAGCAACGGTCCTATGACACTTCCCTGGGGCACTCCGGATATTACCATTACATCTGTCAATTTAGTTCCGTTAAGAGCGACGTGTTGAGTTCTGTCTGCAAGAAAGTCTTGAATCTAATCTAAAGTCTGATCCGATACTCCGTAAGCTCGTATTTTTTCACTAAATGGCAGTGCGGGACGGTGTAAAATGTTTGACTGAAATCAAGGAACACGGGCATCAGCCTGAGCGCCGTTGTCCACTGTGTTGTGGATCTCATGGAGGAACAGAGCGAGCTGAGTTTCGCAGGATCTCTGTTTACGGAATCCATGTTGCTTTTTACAGGGGAGATGTTCATTTTCCCAAAAGCGTCATAATTCTTGCGCACAAAACATGTTCTCTAATTGTACATCAGATCGACGTCAACGATATAGGGCCATAATTGTGTGGATCTGTCTTATGGACGTTCTTAAAAACGGGAATGACCTGCGCTGTTTAACAGTCATTAGGCACCTTTAGTTGCTCAAGGGATGTACGATAAATTACTCCTGGAAGGGGATCAAGTTCTTTCGCATAATCTTGTAGCTATCTCATCTGGTGCCGAAGACTTTCCACTACTAAGCGATTGCAGCTGCTTTTCCATTCCGCGATCGGTTATCTCAATATCTGCCGCTGTAAAAAGTGTCCACCCCTGGTATTTGAGTTGTCAGCGGGACAGAATGTCGTACCTAACGGCCCGGATTCGATTCCCGGATGGGTCGGAGATTTTCTCCGCTCAGGGACAGGGTGTTGTGTTCCTTATCATCATCATTTCCTCTCTATCGACACGCAAATCGCCGAATTTGCGTCAACTCGAAAGACTTGCACCAGGCGAACGGTCTACCCGACGGGAGTCCCTAGCGACACAGTATTTATTTATTACTGTAAAAAGTGGCTGGTTGCTGTAATCTTCTAGCCGGCCGCGGTGGTCTCGCGGTTCTAGGCGCTCAGTCAGGAACCGCGCGATTGCTACGGTCGCAGGTTCGAATCCTGCCTCGGGCATGGATGTGTGTGATGTCCTTAGGTTAGTTAGGTTTAAGTAGTTCTAAGTTCTAGGGGACTGATAACCATAGAAGTTAAGTCCCATAGTGCTCAGAGCCATTTGAACCATTTGTAATCTTCTATGTAAGAGTCAACCTACTATATATTATATACTACAGGTGCTGAAAATGAAAGACACGATTAAAATAATAAGCCGGCTGGGGTGGTCGAGCGGTTCTAGGCGCTTCAGTCTGGAACCGTGGGACCACTACGGTCGCAGGTTCGAATCCTGCTTCAGGCATGGATGTGTGTGTTGCCCTTAGGTTTGTTAGGTTTAAGTAGTTCTAAGATGTAGGGGACTAATGACTTCAGATGTTAGGTACCATAATGCTCAGAGCCATTTGAGCTCTTTTGAAAATAATAAAATCTTCCGTTTCTGTAGAAGATTCTCTGTCCAGTATAACAAAATGATTTGCATTGGTGAGGTAGTCCTCGAAGCATCCACTCCGTATAATCGCATTTACATTACCAGTCGACAAAGTGCAACAGTGTCAGAAATCTATCAGAAATGTAGGAAGACAAAATCTACCTGTTCCGCTCCACCTGTCGTTTACAACATGTCGCGTGCGACTAGAGGCAGCAGCGGTGCTCCGCACCAGTGGAGTTCGCCCGTGACGACCCTCTGAGAGAGATCTCTTTTACCTGCAGGAACGTGACGATGTGGGAGATTATAGCGTGCTCCAGGCTCCAGCAACAGACTGGCTGGCGTCAGCGTAGTTGGTGTGCAGTGCTGTCCGTCCGATATTTCTCTGTATCCGTAAACAGGAGCGGCCTGCGCTCTTTTCCAATGACAGGCCGTTAACCAGATGCGCAAGATATTCTCCTTAAATCCCAGCCAATGAAGTGGCTCACTCCGCGGCATCCTCAATGGGAGATCTACACTACTGGCCATTAAAATTGCTACACCAAGAATAAATGCAGATGATAAACGGGTATTCATTGGACAAATATACTAGAACTGACATGTGATTACATTTTCACGCAATTTGGGTCCATAGATCCTGAGAAATCAGTACCGAGAAGAACCACCTCCGGCCGTACTAACGGCCTTGATACCTCTGGGCATTGAGTCAAACAGAGCTTGCATGGCGTGGCAGCAGTCGAACATTTTCTGTATCCAGAAAGGTCCGTACCGGACCTGCGACATCCGGTCGTGCATTATCCTGCCGAAATGAAGCGTAGAGCCACGGGTCGTAACAAATCTGAAATGCAACGTCCACTGTTCAAAGTGCCGTCAGCGCGAACAAGAGGTGACCAATGGCACCCCGTAGCATCACGTCGGGTGATACGCCAGTATGGTGATCACGAATACATGCTTCCAAAGTGCGTTCACCGCGATGTCGCCAAATACGGATGCGATCATCATGATGCTGTAAACAGAATCTGGATTCATTCGAAAAAAATGACGTTTTTCCATTCGTGCTCCCAGGTTCATCGTTTAGTACACAATCGCAGGAGCTCCTGTCTGTGATGCAGCGTCATGGATAACCGCAGCCACAGTCTCTGAGCTGAAAGTCCATGCTGCTGCAAACGTCGTCGAACTGTTCGTACGGATGGTTGTTGTCTTGCAAACGTCCCCACCTGTTGACTCAGGGATCGAGACCTGGCTGCACGATCCGTTACAGCCATGCAGATAAGATGCCTATCATCTCGACTGCTTGTGATACGAGGCCGTTGGGATCCAGCACGGCGTTCCGTATTACCCACCCAAAGGCACCGATTCCATATTCTGCTGACTATCATTGGATTTCCACCAACGCAAGCAGCAATGTCACGATACGATAAACCGCAATCGCGATAGGCTACAATCCGACCTTTATCAAAGTCGGAAACGTTATGGTACTCATTTCTCCTCCTTACACGGGGCATCACAACAACGTTTCACCAGGCAACGCCGGTCAACTGCTCATTTTAGCACGTTGTAGGTGTCGCCACCGGCACGAATCTTGTGTGAATGCTCTGAAAAGCTAATAATTTGCATATCAGAGCATCTTCTTCCTGTCGGTTAAATTTCGCGTCTGTAGCACGTCATCTTCGTGGTGTAGCAATTTTAATGGCCAGTAGTGTAACTTGGACTCCGTGAGGGCCTGGTGCCTTGTTCGCTTTCATCTGTCTCAACTGTTCCTCAATACCGGTCGCCTAACTATCACTATCTGTGTTTTGTAAGTCTGTCCGTTGGTCAAGTATCCCATGAATACTCTTTTACGAGGGGGTGCTGTAAAGTAATATCTTCGACATTCTTACGCGAAAACTCTTAAAACTTTATTTCGGCGAAATGAAAGTCATGAGCAGTCTACAACTTTGCTCTTCATGTCTGTGTGTTTGTTTCTGAAGATGATTACCCTGGCGATGAGCACACTTGTCGCAACAAGAAACCAGTTTGTTGAGGCCGTCACTGTAGAATGTTTGACTTTGTTGACGGAGCTAGAACCTCAGTTTTGCTAGAGCCGCTTCATCACTGTCCAATTGAAGTCCGTTCTTTGAGTTTTCCAAACACATGACAATCGGATGGAGCCAAATCTGGACTGTATGGACGATGACCATGACAGTGAACACAAGCGTCGGATTCTTGCAGGTATCACAGCGCTCTTATGTTGTCTGGCAGTCTGATGCTGAAGAAGTGGGTGCTCCATGTGTGGACGAATTCTTGGAATTGTTTCTCACTCACCGGCAAAATTAACGTTACACACCGTCATGTTATACGCCACAATGTGGAGCCCTGTAGCAGCAGAGAGCTCTAAATATGTATTCATGAAGAATAACGACATAGAACGTTAATAGCCTATTTTATTGAAAAAGCGTTAAGAGTTTTCACGTAAAACATTCTGAGGCATTACTTTTCAGCTCACCCTCGTAAATGGATAGTTGTCATTTATGTCCTGTTTTTTTTTTCTCTCGTTTTAACCATATGTTTTTCATCAGTTCACCTTGTCAATTATGGCACTAATTCTGCTGTTTGTCACTCCAAAAACCCCTGACGTCTCTACAGCTTTTCTGAGGTGTTTCGCTACTCTGCGTCTTCTTTGTCGTAGCCCTGACGTGTAGCTCTAGATCTATTTTGACGTTCACCTACCGCCGTATACTTCTTCCCGGTTTGGAATGAAAGTGCTTGATAACGAAGTCCGCGTTTTTTCACTAATTCATTCTGAAGACATATGTAAACAGCAGGTTCAATGAGTCCCGAGACTACGTCGAAATGAAACAAACATGCTAAAACTTGTATTACACTATTAGTTCTCACCACACATTGCTTACCTTGAAAGACATTCAAAGCGCTCACAGAGATGCCCTAGAACACCTTTGCAAAATCTTCCCTAGGGGCGATGGTCAGAATCGTCGAGACAATCCGCTAAATCGACTCATCATCCTCAAAATTCCCCCCTCCCCCACGTAGAGGATACTTTTCAGTTTGTGGAAGAGTCGAAGCTGGGGCCAAGTAAAGCGGTTGTGGGGAGTCTGGGAGAACTGTTTGTTCCTCCTTTTTGGTCGCAAACTGAAAGAGAGTAACAGTAGATGAGCGTAGAATGTCGTCGACGTTGTGAGATGTGAGGGTGGAGAGGGTGACAACACAGCCAAACGGGTCCTGCCATGAGATGAATCGGCACCCCAGACCATCACTCCCAGTTGTCGGGCCGTGTGTCGGCCTACACGAATGTTGGTATCCCACAGAAGGTGGCACAATACTCATAGGACGCAGTCACAACCGGAAAATATCGAGAAATATGTGTACGGAGCGATTTAAAGTTGAGCGACCTATAAAATCAGTCGCAAATATGGCAGATGCCACACCCAGATTCGTTGGCAGAACCATCAGCAAAATGCAGTCCACCCGTGGAGGAGGTATCCTGGAGAAGACTCGCTCGACCAACAAGCACCAATCTGGTGTCCGTACCAGAAAGGACTGGTAGAGGAAATACAGAAGATCCAAAGAAGAGCAGCGCGTTTCGTTGCAGGTTCATTTACTGCACGTCACAGTGATGCGCAGCAAAATCCAGTGGCAGACGCTGCGAGAGACGCGTTCTGTAGCAGTATGTGGCTTACTGTTCCAGTACTGAGAGCGTACATTCCGAGAAGAGTGACGAAAATATGTTGCTCCCTCCTACAGGTACCTTGTAGGAAGCCCGTGAAGGTAAAATCACAGATTCCACTTCACACGGAGGCCTCCCAGTAATCGTTTTTCCAGCGAGGCATTTGTGACTGCGAAACACAAAGTACCCTCCACTGCACACCGTAAAGTGACTTGCGAAGTGTAGATGGTGGTATCTTGAGACAGTGATGTGGATCTGAGATTGCTGGATGTGAATGGCAATATCAATCTGATGGCTGATGCCAGAGAGAAGGTTTCTGACAAATTTGCTAGCAGTCACACCTGTCATGGAGGACAGGAACAGATTTGTTAGCTACAGGTGCCGAAATGGGTACACTTTAGTGATTTCGATTTTGGAAACTAAAGGTCGATATGCGCTGCATACGATTTATTATTTATTATGTTTTTTATTATTAATATGCAGCTATGATTCCGGACGACATAGTCATACCCAAATTTTCATCTTGATATTTCAAAATTGGCTCCGAGCACTATGGGACTTAACAGCTGAGATCATAAGTCCCCTACAACTTAGAACTACTTAAATCTAACTATCCTAAGGACATCACACACATCCATGCCCGAGGCAGGATTCGAACCTGCGACCGTAGCGGTCGAGCGGTTCCAGACTGAAGCGCCTAGAACCGCTCGGCCACACTGGCTGGCGCTTTTCTTATTTTGTACAGAATTGTATTTTACTGTAAATACTCGTATTTTCGTAGTATTAGTAATTAAAGGTAAGAAATGTATTGTTTAAAAATATGATTAAATATTTAGAAAATACTGTTACGAATTGATAATAACACATGTTAAACAACAGTAAAGAAAAAATTGTTACTAGTGAGAAGTGGTCCAGCGACTTAACGATTACGTCATTCTGGACTACACACTAAGGTTCAGGCGGTGTTATTAAACACTCATACTTACCGCTGTGGGAAACGTTAAAAGTTGATTCTTACGGTTGGTTTCGGCATGTGTGCCGTACTTCTTTGGGAAATCGATTTTGGCCACTGACCTTCAAATCCTAAGATTGGCTTCTCAGATGGCCAGACAATCACCACGCAGAGGGTTCCATTACGCCGTGTCACCCACTACGGAGTTCACTTCTGAAATGATATTAAGAAACAAACCGTTTCCTTACCACATCTTTGCGCTGCGTCCTTTAATACCAAGATTTGCTTCTTATTTTTTCTTGTTTCCGAGAATACACGGGGTGTGATACTCGCTTTCTGTGGACACAGAGGCGCTCGCTCCCCGACCTCAGCCAGTGGAAGAATGAGTGTGAGTTGGTTTCTGTGTTATCTGGACTGTTTCACTCATTCTCCCAGCGGGCCCTTCCAGATCACAGTCGACTTTTTTGAGCGACCGCTACAGGAGGGAAAATGGCGTGGCTGGCCCCCACGGAGTTTCCAGTCTTCTGGTTTGAAGCCGAATGGAAGGCCTAAACCAGAGGCTCAGACAATTCTGCGACGGTCTTGTATGTGGACTTGTCTGCCTCCACTATCGCCTTCTGAGTAGGTTATCACACTCTACACGCACCAAGAGGCAGCTACGCCTGCGGAGTATGTGGGGCGTGAACATGTGGTTTCCGTAAGACGCACCCGACACCAAACGAGTGGATTTCACGGGTAATAGTACTGTCCCCATTAATAGAAAGAGAATATCCACTGTCATGAAAAACTGAGAAAGAAAAGTTAATATGTTGTTAGATAACTGCAGCAAAGTGTATGCAAAGATCCAGGAACCATCCTCACCCGTAGAAGGCAACAATGGCAGTATAGTACCAGTGACAAACTTAGGTAAAACTTGAGTTAATGGCTAAAAACTATAAATTCTGATTGAAGTGTATAAACTAAGGATACATAGAAGGACAGTGGTGGAGGCTTTTTTATGTCTGTAGAAAACACGATAGCATCAAGTGAGATTAGTACAGGTTCCGAATAGGACACAATTTAGGTGAAACACTTATAGCAGTAAGTGCAGATTTCAGCTTACTAGCTATAGAATGGAAGAAATCTGATGAAGGCGACTGGTAGGGACAGAAATCATGCGAAATTTTTCCAAGGGCATATTCGACAGTTTTTGTTCAGCAGCTAACCACACAACCGACTCGTGAGGCCAACTTATTAGATTTGCTGGTCGCCAACAGGCCCGAACTTTTTGACTCAGCGTAGAACAAGGAATCGGTGATCCTAAGGCTAGTAAATCATTACTGAATATGCATATAAATAGCAATGTCACGAGAGGCAGGAAGATATTTCTGTTAAGCGAGAGTGACAAAAGAGCAATTTCAAATTACTTGAGAGGTCAATATGAAAAAAATTCATCTCCAGGTCCAAAATATTAAGCATTAATGGATAAACTTCAGGAGTATGAGAAAAGTACACTGAAAAACCAAAGAAACTGGTGCACCTTCCTAATATCGTGTAGAGCCCGCGCGAGCACGGAGAACGGCGGCAGCTCGAGGTGGTACGGACTCGACTAATGTCTGAAGTAGTGCTGGAGGGAACTGACACCATGAATCCTGCAGGGCTGTCCATAAATCCGTAAGAGTAGGGCTGGAAAAGATCTCTTCTAACTAGCACGTTGACCGAGCGAGGTGGCGCAGTGGTTAGCACACTGGACTCGCATTCGGAAGGACGACGGTTCAATCCCGCGTCCGGCCATCCTGATTTAGGTTTTCCGTGATTTCCCTAAATCGCTCCAGGCAAATGCCGGGATGGTTCCTTTGAAAGGGCACGGCCGACTTCCTTCCCCATCCTTCCCTAACCCTATGAGACCGATAACCTCGCTGTTTGGTCTCTTCCCCAAACAACCAACCAACCAACTAGCACGTTGCAAGGCATTCCAGTTATGCTCAATAATGTTCAAGTCCGCAGAGATTTCAGACCAGCGGAAGTGTTGAAACTCAGAATAGTATTCCTAGAGCCATTCTGTAGAAATTCTGGACGTGTGAGGTGTCGCGTTGTCCTGCTGGATTTTCGCAAGTCAATTGGAATGTACCATTACTTCAGACATTAGTCGAGTCCATGCCACGTCGTGTTGCCACCGTTCTGCGTGCTCGCGCGGGCTCTACACGATATTAGGCAGGTGCACCAGTTTCTTTGGTTTTTCAGTGTACTTTTCTCAGGATGCAGGTGATCAGGCAGGAGGCTTACGTACGTGTCACCTGTAAGGGACGTATGTAGACGTATCAGGAGTCCCATATCACTCCAACTGCACGCGACCCACACCTTTAAATAGCCTCCCGCAGCTTGAACAGTCCCCTGCTCACATGCAGGGTCCATGAATTCATGAGCTTGTTTCCATACCCTCAAGAGTCGTCCGACCAGACAACATGTTTCTAGTCATGAACAGTCCAACGTCGGTGTTGAAGAGCACAGGCGCGGCGTAAAGCTTTGTATCGTGCAGTGACCAAGGGTACAAGAGTGGATCTTCGCTCCGAAACCCCTTATGGATGATGTTTCTTTGAATGGCTCGCACGCTGACACATGTTGATGGCCCAGCAGTGAAATCTGCAGCAATTTACGGAATGGTTGCCATTCTGTCACGGTTGTCTTCAGTTGTCGTGGTCCTGTTCTTGCCGGATCTTTTTCCGGCCGTAGCGACAACGGTGATTTGATGTTTTATCGGATTCCTGATATTCACGGTATACTCGTGAAATGGTCCCACTTCATCGCTACCTTGGAGAATCTGTGTCCCATCGCTCATGCGCCGACAATAACACTGCTTTGAAACATATTTAAATCCTGATAACCTGCCATTGTAGCACGACTAACCCATCTATCAACAGCACCAGACACTTGTTGTCTTATAGTGCCGTTGCCGTCCACAGCGCCGTATTCTGTTTGTTTACACATCTGTCAGATTGAGAATCCATGCCTGTACCTGTTTGTTTGGCGCTTCAGTGTATGTGCTAGACAACGTTATGAGGAATTGGAGAACACCCGCCGTGGCTGGATAACCGTGTTAGAAGGCTGCTATAAATGAAAAGGGAGCTTCACTGCGAATGGAGAGAGGGCCAAAGATTCCCAGTCAAAAGAAAATAAATTAAGGAGAGCTATGCGTAAAATGTTCAAGTAATACGAAAGTAAAATTTTATCTCCTTACTTGGCACAGAATCCTAATAATTATTAGTATTATCTTAAATCAGAAAACGGATCTAACCCATCGGCCAACATACCCTGTGACCGTGATGGATTCGAAACCGAGCATGACACAAGTCTGAAAGACTAAGTCCTTTTGAAAACTGTTTCACTGAGGAAGATAGGTCTGTGGTTCCCCCTTTAAAAAGATGGCTTATCAATGCACATGTATCCCATGTGAAAGGTCAGCCATGTTCAGCCACTGTGAGACAGGAAGGGCAGTTGACGATGTTGGCATTTGTTCCTAAATCGTAAAAGGAATTTTACAGTAAAATTTGCACCGTCTCATCGCTACAATGGAATTGTGAAAGAAAGAGAAGTCAGTGGTGAGAGATTTTTTTCTCGAATTTAATTTTCTTATTCTCTTGTGAAGTTTTGAAATTAATAAGAAATGGTTTTTTTTGAGTACAGATCTACTACTTATAATATGACTCATGTATTTCTCTATTTGTATTATGAGAAATAAAACGTAGCGACTCTGTATTAATGGCACCTGAAACGAAAACTTCTATACTGGAGCCAGTTAGTTCCCTGGTATGGTATTTAGAAAGCTCGTAATAAATTATGTACTTTCGAAATTGTCTCATTTTTTCAGCGCTTAGGTAGATATCTTATTTCTATGGTACTAGAATACGTTCTTAGTTCTTTGGATACAAATAAGTTACGCACAACGAGAGAGACATTGTATTTTGGGTCTGTTTACAAATGCAACATTGGGCGTTTGGAACCTTTAATATTTCCATTCTTCAGGTGTGCACCTATGAGACCCAAGATGAGAAACAGAATTGGATCAATAAAATGCATTGTACAATATACCTTAGTCGAGGTTGTGGGGGATGGGGAAGACCCACCGTGGAGCCATAGACATGTTATGAAAATTTCTGCGAAACCAATGATAGAATCTCAGATTTAAATCAATTCAAAGTCTTATTGACAAACAAACGATGATCCAAGCCGAAATAAGATTCAGGAGAGCAATATGGGAAGCATTCGGTGAATTCGTAATTAAAATATTGCCAGCCGATGTATCTGAGTGAAAATTCTAAGAATGTTGGTGTTATTTGAAGTCCGTAAGCAGATCAAAACAGTTTATTCAGTCACGCTGTATTCTGCTTGCTAAAAACACCTCAGTCCAAGCACACGTATGATTCGGAATAAGTGCCTAACGGGTAAAAAAGCTTCTGAAATCACTCAACGCAGGAAAGGCCACTCGTCCTGACGGGACATCTAGACAGAGTGTGCGAAAGAACTTGTCCCTTATCTTGCATCAGTCTAGCGTAGGTCGCAGGAGGAGCGAAGCGCTCCTAGTGACTGGTGGAAAGTGCAGGTCATCGCCGTTTTCTAGATAAGCTGTAGAACAGACGCACCAAACTATAGGCCTGTAGCTCTCACATCGGCCTGTTTCAGAACTGCACAACAGGTTCCATGCTCGAATATCGTGATACTTATGGAGACTAAACATCCAGTCTGCAGTAATCAATCTGGAGTCCGCAGTCAACGGTCGTGTGAAACCCAGTTGGCTGTGTTCGTTCAGGCCGGCCGCGGTGGTCTCGCGGTTCTAGGCGCTCAGTCCGGAACCGCACGACTGCTACGGTCGCAGGTTCGAATCCTGCCTCGGGCATGGATGTTTAAGTAGTTCTGAGTTATAGGGGACTGATGACCTAAGACGTTTAGTCCCATAGGGCTCAGAGCCATTTGACCCATTTGTTCGTCCAGGAGGGACAGCAGGCAGACTATGGCGCCCGCCCCAGGTGGAAACCGCCTTCGGTACAGCTCCACACTGCCGCCTAACGAACAGAGTACGGGCTCACTGAATACAAGGCCGACTGTGCGACTGGACTGAAGAGTTTGTAGCACACAGAGTTCAACGTG
Source organism: Schistocerca serialis cubense (assembly GCF_023864345.2). NCBI lineage: Eukaryota > Metazoa > Arthropoda > Insecta > Orthoptera > Acrididae > Schistocerca > Schistocerca serialis. The sequence goes on from NC_064648.1 coordinate 104,666,886, forward strand.
GCGGAATAAACTGTTTCGATCTACTTACTGACTTCAAGTAACACAACAGTTCTTAGACTTTTCACTCAGGTACACTATGTGACCAAAACTATCCTGACACCCCCAGGAACATACGTTTTTCATATTAGGTGCATTGTGCTGCTACCTACTGCCAGGTACTCCGTATCAGCGACCTCAGTAGTCATTAGACATCGTGAGAGAGCAGAATGGGGAGTTCCGCGGAACTCACGGACTTCGAACGCATTCAGGTGATCGGGTGTCACTTGTGTCGTACGTCTGTATGCGAAATTTCCACACTCCTAAACACCCATAGGTCCACTGTTTCCGATGTGATAGTGAGGTGGAAACGTGAAGCGACACATACAGCACGAAAGCGTACAGGCCGACCTCGTCTATTGACTGACAGAGACAGCCGACAGTTGAAGAGGATTGTAATGTGTAGTAGGCAGACATCTATCCAGACCATCACGCCAGTAAATGCCAAACGACGCCTCGCTTGGTGTTAAGGAGAGTAAACATTGGACGACTGAATAGCGGAAAAACGTTGTGTGGAGTGACGAATCACGGTACACAAGTGGCGATCCGATGGCAGGGTGTGGGTATGGCGAATGCCCAGTGAACGTCATCTGCCAGCGTGTGTAGTGCCAACAGTAAAATTCGGAGGCGGTGGTGTTATGATGTGGTCGTGGGCTTGCACCCCTTGTTGTTTTGCGTGGCACTATCAGAGCACAGGCCTATACTGATGGTTTAAGCACACTGTTGAAGATGGCGATTGTATCTTTCAACACAATCGAGCGTCTGTTCATAATGCAGATCCTATGGCGGAGTGGTTACGATAATAATATCACTGTAATGGACTGACCTGCACAGGTCCTGACCTGAGTGCTACAGAACACTTTTGGGACGTTTTGAAGCGCCTCAGTGCAACACTCCGTGAAGAATGGGCTGCCATTCCCCAAGAAACCTTCCAGCACCTGATTGACAGTATGCCTGCGAGAGTGGAAGCTGTCATCAAGACTGAGAGTGGGCCAACACCATATTTAATTCCCGCGTTACCAAAGGAGGGTGCCACGAATTTGTAGGTCATTTTCAGCCAGATGTCCGGATACTTTTGATCACATAGTGTAGATCGGCTGGAAATATTTTGTTTACGAATTCACCGAATGTCTTCCATATTAGCCTCCTGACATATTTTGTCTTCGATCATCGTTTGTTTTCTAAGAACACTTTGGATTGATTTAAATCTGTGATTTCCTCTTTCGTGTCGCAGAAATTTTCATAACATGCCAGTGGGACCACGGTGCGTCTTTCCCATCACTCACAACCTTGCTGAGCACTAAGGCATATTGTAGAATCTTTATTTTTGTCGATATCTCGTAGATGAATACTTCAAGAGTGGAAATGTAAAAGGTTCCAAACGCCAAACGTCGCATTTATTAGAAGACTCAAAAAAACTACATCTCTCTCTTTGTGCCTAACTTACTTGTATTGAAAGAACTGGTACCACAGAAATAAGCCACCCACCTTGGTGCTGAAAAAAAAATTGACAAATTCCAAAGTAAATAATTATTACGAACTTTCTAAAAACCATACCAGGGAACTGACTGGTTCAAATACAGAAGTTTTCGTTTCAGGTGCCATTAATACAGAGTCACTACGTTTTATTTGTCATAATACAAACACAGACACACATCAGTCATATTTTAAGTAGTAGCACTGTACTGAACAAGAACCATTTATTATTTCTTTGAAAGCTTCACAAGAGAACACGAAAATGAAATTGGAGAAAGGGATCTCTCACTGCTGACTTTTCTTTCTTTCACAACTCCATTCTTGCGATGAGACGGTACGAAGTTAACTGTAAAATTCCTTTTACGGTTTAGGAACAAATACCAACACCGTCAACTGTTCTTTCTGTTTCGCAGTTGATAATCATGGCTGGCCTATCAGATGGGATACATCTGCAATGATAATACGTCTTTTGGACACATCGGCATTGCTCCATTCTTCTCTTTCACAGTATGAATGTTTGTACAGCTATGTGTTTCAAATAGGTGAGCATCAGACACTTGGCATTTTCAGACCTCGCACGCCTGCATTGACAACAATGTTTCACCAGCATCTTTAAACTCAAAACAATCAGTTGGATGCAGAAGCATTACATGCAATCTGTTCATATCTTTAGCTGTCTCATTAGACTTTAGTAAATCTTGTGGAACCAAGGAAGCTGTGGTCACCCACCAAATACCAATGTGTTTTCTCTTCAAATCGTCAGAGCCTAAATGGGGGTATCTTTGAACAAAGCGGGACGCGCTGCTTGCCACAGAGACCGTGCTTCATCTTGAAACATTCTCACAACGATTTCACACTTGCAACAGGTCCAGGCATATGCATCAGAGTACCGAGAACAACGGCACAACAAGCGCATTTTGTTAAAACGATGGCACTTGAAAGTTTTCCATTTCCGGTCTTCATCCGAAGTTGAAAATGAGATCCTTTCCAGTATTTTCTTTTTTTACAACAATTGACGACTGCGAATGATAGAACCTAGCTTTCTGTAAAACATAGATGTGTAGATTTTTATCTAGATTGCAATTTTAACTGCAGTAATTGATACGAGCAGCAGTAAGGTTTTTCATACAACCTCACCGCATTTCGCTCCCTTATATTTAGGGAAATCGTACAGAGAACTGTGACTTTTGATGGACTTTTCGTTACACGCGAGTTTTAATACAGATCCCGCTAAATACGACACATGATGTTCAAGATGGTACAGCTAAACATTTTGACTGATCGATATGTTCTCCATTAGGCAGTCACAGCAGAAATAACTGCCACTTACTGGACAAGGATAAACTTAGCGGCATTTAAAAGAAGCACCAGTAATAAACGTCACTGCAGAATATCTGTCCTGCGCAACCCAGCACGGTTGGAAACCAGCATGCTGGCTGGCTGTATTACAACGTAGCTAACGCAGAATTTAAAGACGATGTATGACGACGTATGGATTTTTGAGTCTGGCTATGAAGCATGCTCGGATAGCCTAATGCTAAGGCGAGCGCTCGCAATAAGCGGGAAATCCTGTTTCGAGTTCTGGTCCGGCACAAATCGTCATTGTCGTCATTTCATTATACAACTGATGGTTGTCCATATTCAAAACTCCTAATACATTTCACGTACAAAATTTAAAGTGCTGAGAAGAGTTGGGAGTAACTGGACGGATACACACAGTCTGATGAAGCATTCCAGTATTCTAAGTCACCAGCTCATAGCAGCGTATCTGCGTCTCTGTAAGATCTAAATCAAAATAGCTCCAAAAAATACAAGAGCCTGTGCACTTGCAATTAAAAGTACTGGTAATGCAGGAACTGAATGAAAAATTCTTAACAACGCATCGTACAATCAAGATATCATGTAAGACAACACTTCTGTTCTGTCTTTATGGGTGACGTTCTACAGGTAAATTCTGTATACACTGAAGAGAAACTGATACATGTGCCTAATATGGTGCACGGCTCTCGCAAGCACGCAGAAGTGCCGCATGGACTCGACTAATGTCTGAAGTAGTGCTGTAGGGAATTCACACCATGAATCCTGCAGGGCTGTCCATATACACTACTGGCCATTAAAATTGCTACACCACGAAGATGACGTGCAACAGGCGCGAAATTTAACTGACAGGAAGAAGATGCTGTGGTATGCAAATGATTAGCTTTTCAGAGCATTCACACAAGGTTGTCGCCGCTGGCGACGCCTACAACGTGCTGACATGAGGAAGGTTTCCATCCGATTTCTCATACACAAGCAGCAGTTAACCGGCGTTGCCTGGTGAAACGTTGTTGTGATGCCTCGTGTAAGGAGGAGAAATGCTTATTATCACGTTTCCGACTTTAATAAAGGTCGGACTGAAGCCTATCGCGATTGCGGTTAATCGTATCGCGACATTGCTGCTCGCGTTGGTCGAGATCTGATGATTGTTAGCAGAATATAGAATCGGTGGGTACAGGAGGGTAATACGGAACACCGTGCTGGATCCCAACGGTCTCATATCACACTAGCAGTCGAGATGACAGGCTGTAACGGATCGTGCAGCGACGTCTCGATCGCTGTGTCAACAGATGAGGACGTTTGCAGGACAACAACCATCTGCACGAACAGTTCGACGACGTTTGCAGTAGCATGGACTATCAGCTCGGAGACCGTGGCTGCGGTTACCCTTGACGCTGCATCAGAGACAGAACCTGGGACCACGAATGGAAAAACGTCATTTTTTCGGGTGAATCCAGGTTCTGTTTACAGCATCATGATGGTCGCATTCCGTGTTTGGCGACATCGCGGTGAACGCACATTGGAAGCGTGCATTCGTCATCGCCATAGTGGCGTATCACCCGGCGTGATGTTCTCATTGGCGGCACTTTGAACAGTGGTCTTTACATTTCAGATGTGTTACGACCCGTGGCTCTACCCTTCATTCGATCTCTGCGAAACTCCACATTTCAGTAGGATAATGCACGACCGCATGTTGCAGGTTCTTTACGGGCCTTTCTGGATACAGAAAATGTTCGACTGCTACCCTGGCCAGCACATTCTCCAGATCTCTCACCAATTGAAAACGTCTGGTCAATGGTGGCCGAGCAACTGGATCGTCACTATACGCCAGTCACTATTCTTGATGAACTGTGGTATCGTGTTGAAACTGCATGGGCTGCTGTACCTGTACGGGCCATCCAAGCTCTGTTTGACTCAATGCTCAGGCGTATAAAGGCCGTTGTTACGCCCAGAAGTGGTTGTTATGGGTACTCATTTGTCAGGATCTATGCACCCAAATTGCGTGAAAATATAATCACATGTCAGTTCTAGTATAATATATTTGTCCAATGAATACCAATTTATCGTCTGCATTTCTTCTTGGTGTAGCAATTTTAATGGCCAGTAGTGTATCCGTAAGACAGCGAGGGTTGGAGATTTCTTTCGTCTGAAGAGCACTTTCCAAGGCATCCCAGATATGCTCAATAATATTCATGTCTGGTAAGTATGGTGGCCAGAGGAAGCGTTTCTGGAGACACTTTGTAACAATTCTGAACGTGTGGGATGCTGAGTTGTCCTGCTGGAATTTCCCTAATGCTTCAGAATGCACAATAGGCACGAATGGATGCCACTGATCAGACAGGATGCTAACATATGTGTCACCTGTCGGAGTCGTATCTAGACGTATCAGGGGTCCCACATCAACTGCACGCGCCACACACCATTACAGAGCCTCCAACAGCTCGAACAGTCCCCTGCTAACATTCAGGGTCCATAGATTCATGAGGTTGTCTCCATACCTGTACCGATCCATCTGCTCGATACAATTTGAAACGAGACTCGTCCGACCAGGTAACATGTTTCTAGTCATCAACAGTCCAATGTCGGTGTTGACGGGCCCAGGCGAGGGGTAAACGTTTGTGTAATGTTGTGATCAAGGATATACGAGTGGGCTTTAGCCTCCGACAGCCCATATCGATGATGTTTCGTTGAATGGTTGGCACACTGACACTTGTTGATGGTCCAGCATTGAAATTTCCAGCAGTTTGCTGAAGGGTTGCACATGTGTCTCGTTGAACGATTCTCTTCAGTCGTCGTTGCTCCCGTTCTTGCAGGACCTTTTTCCGCCGGCAACGGTGTGGGAGATTTGATGTTTTACCAAATTACTGATGTTCACGGTACACTCGTGAAATGGTTGTACGGGAAAATCCCCACTTCATCGCTACCTCGGAGATACTTTGTCCCATCGCTAGTGCGCCGACTATAACACCATAAGCAAACTCACTTAAAACTTTATAGTGTGCCATTGTAGCAGCAGCAACCGGCCTAACAACTGCGCGAGACGCTTGTTGTCTTATATATTGCGCTGCCGATCACAACGCCGAATTCTGCCTGTTTACATATGTCTGTACTTGAATGCACATGCCTATAATATTTTCTCCGCGCGCTTCAGTGTATAATAAAAGTAGGAGGCCTATTTCACATGACATAATTCGCCTTTTAGAGCAAAATAGGCGCAATTTGAGATACTTATAGCGCGTGTGGGGCGACGCAACGTAGGGCGCATTTTTGTAACCTAACAGGTGCAAATGGGACCGCGCAAACAGCGACGCGACGCGACTGGGACGCGACCCGCGCCTTTAGCCGGGTCGCGCGGCGTTGTGGTTTCGACACAGTTTCTCGCGCCGCGGGCTACGAAAGCACTGTGGGAGGGGTGAGTGGATAACAACTTTGAACTGATTCCTCATGCTCCCTACTCACCTGACCTGGCTCCTAGTGACTTTTGGCTTTTTCCAACAATGAAAGACACTCTCCGTGGCTTCACATTCACCAGCCGTGCTACTATTGCCTCAGCGATTTTCCAGTGGTCAAAACAGACTCTTAAAGAAGCCTTCGCCGCTGCCATGGAATCATGGCGTCAGCGTTGTGAAAAATGTGTACGTCTGCAGGGCGATTACGTCGAGAAGTAACGCCAGTTTGATCAATTTCGGGTGAGTAGTTAATTAGAAAAAAAAATCGGAGGCCTTAAAACTTGAATGCACCTCGTAGATAACAGTTTTCAGTTACATACATGTGCGCAATTCTTATATTTTGTTTATTCTTTTGTCAAGAAAAATGCACAGTTCAATAACTGGTGAGCCACTAGCCACTGGGTTTATATCTTCTGCCTCCACAATTTTTTCAGATCGTAAGATGTGGAGGTAGTGAACGAAGGATGTAAGGAATACTATAAAATCACATGATTTAGAAGCAAGGCAGTAAAGTAAAACACGGTTATCTACTTGCTGCCTGTTATGCTGACGTATCTCTGTTCGATTCCCGGCTGGGTCGGAGATTTTTTTCCGCTCAGGGACTGGGTGTTGTGTTGTCCTAATCATCATCATTTCATCGCCATCGACGCGCAGGTCGCCGAAGTGGCGTCAAATCGAAAGACCTGCACCAGGCGAACGGTCTACCCGACGGGAGGCCCTAGCCACACGACATTTCATTTCATTTATGATCTGTTGCAAAAAATGGAAAAGGTCTAAGTTCCACAGATATCGCCCATTTGTGCATCTGGTAAAAATGCGTCCAAGGAATGAAGTACGTAAGTTCGACCATCGTTACTTGGATATGTAACTGACGTCAGAGCTGCGTTCTGGACCAGTGGCTCGCGAGGCGTGGCAGAGGAGGTGGCGCCGAGTTCCGTCTCCACAGCAGGGCAGGCGCGTCTGTGTCGACACAGGAGGTAGGAGCCTTCCCTATTCTCAACGCAGCCTCATTATGAGGAGCGAGAGAACGAAATGGGATACCGGCACGCTCACCGCTGGCGAACAGGCTGCGTAGGTCAGCGGCGAGTCGCGGAGTTTCAGACAGCCCGGCTAGCCAGAATTCGGCTCGAGCTAGATACGTAAATGGAAATGCCGTCTGGCTAGGGCCTCCCGTCGGGTAGACCGTTCGCCTGGTGCAAGTCCTTCGACACCGGCGACTTGCGTGTCGATGGGGATTAAAAACAGCACTCCGTCTTCAGGCCACAAGTGGCCCACCGGGACCGTCCGACCGCCGTGTCATCCTCAGCTGAGGATGCGGATAGGAGGGGCATGTGGTCAGTACACCGCTCTCCCAGTCGTTATTATGGTTTTCTGTGACCGGAGCCGATACTATTCGGTCGAGTAGCTCCTCAATTGGAATCACGAGGCCGAGTGCACCCTAAAAATGGCAACAGCGCATGGCAGCCCGGATGGTGACTCATCCAAGTGCCGGCCACGCCCGACAGTGCTTAACTTCGGTGATCTGACGGGAGCGAGTGTATCCACTGTGGCACAGTCTTTGCCGATGGGGATTAGAAGATGATGATAAGGCCAACACAACACCCAGTCCCTGAGCAGAGAAAATCTCCGACCCAAATGGGAATCGAACCCGGGCCGTTAGGGATGACATACCTCAGCTGTGGCCGAGCGGTTCCAGGCACTTCAGTCTGGAGCCGCGCGACCGCCGCGGTCGCAGGTTCGAATCCTGCCTCGGGCAAGGATGTGTGTAATGTCCTTAGCTTAGTTAGGCTTAAGCAGTTCCAAGTTCTAGGGGACTGATGACCTCAGATATTAAGTCCCATAGTGTTCAGTGCCATTTGAACCATTTGACCACTCAGCTACCAGGGGCAGACGCTAGACAGGTGACGTCTGCCCCCTTCCAGCGCCTCCTGGTGTAAGTGGCTGTGCGGACCCTTTCTGTCTCTCACCTCCGTCCTCGCCTCTCGACGTCGCGGCTCGTTATTATGCCGTAAGTCCCTCTCATAGAAATGAGATGTCACAATGTGTCTCATTGGCATTGTTTCAAAGTGTGAGCCGCTGCAGATGTGGGCACATGTGTGAATCAGACCATCCTGCTGGGACTGAAATGGCCATTTCGCACAGCTAAAGGGTGGCAGACAATTTTCCACTTCTTATGTGAATGCAGGTATTTTCGGTGAGCTGCATTGATGAATCCTTTACTGTAAATGAGATGGGGAAAGTGTTCGTGTCGCCATGGCAAGCCATTGAATAACAATTGCACACAGGCTACTGGCAGTGGCATCGTGTGCACAAGGTATAAAAGGGGCAGAGTACTGGCTCGGGTGGTTCCCGTGGAAAGTCTTGCCTCGTGATTGCATGACGGGAATAAACAGATTTTGAAAGTGGAACGGCAGTGGAGTTACACACACGGGACATTCCATTTCGTAAATCCTTAGGGAATTCAATGGTTGAAATGGCTCTGAGCACTATGGGACTTAACATCTGAGGTGATCAGTCCCTTAGACTTAGAACTACTTAAACCTAAGGATATCACACACATCCATACCGGACGCAGGATTCGAACCTGCGACCGTAGCAGCAGTGCGGTTCCAGACTGAAGCGCCTAGAACCGCTCGGCTACAACGGAGGGCCAGGGAATTCTATCTTCCAAGGTCCACAGTATCAAGAGTATGCCGAGAATACCAACTTCCAGCCATTATCTCTTACCACACACAGCGCAGTGGCCGACGCCCTTCACTTAATGACCGAGAGCAGCGTTATTTGCGTAGAGTTGTCGGTGCTAGCAGACAAGCAACACTGCACGGAAAAGCCGCAGAAATCAATGTGGGCTGTACGACGAATGTATCCGTTAGGACACTGAAGTGAAACTTGGTGTTAATGGGCTATAGTAGAAGACAGACAACGTGAGTGACTTTGCTAAAGGCATGTCATCACCTCCAGCACCTCTCCTTGGCTTGTGACGGTGTGCGTTGGATCCTAGACGACTGGAAAACCGTGGGTTTATTAGATGAGTCCAGATTTCAGCTGGTAAAAGCCGATGGCACGGTTCGAGTGTGACGCAGACACCATGAACTCACTGACCCAAGTTATCAGCAAGGCACTGTGAAAGCTGGTGGTGGCTCCATACTGGTGTGAACTGTGCTTACAAGGAATGTACTGGGTCCTTTTTTTCTCCAAGTGAACCGATTATTGACCATATGGAGCTATTTATGGACTTCATGTTACCAAACAATGAGAGAATTTTTATTTATGACAATGCAGCATGTCACCGGGCCACAATTCTTCGTGACTGGTTTGAAGAAGATTGTAGAGCGAATAATTTGACGACCCATATTGTCCAACATGAACCCCAACGAACATTTATGAGACATAATCTGGAGGTCATTTCATGCACAAAATCCTGCACTGACCACATTTTCGCAATTAGGGGCGATTATAGAGGCAGTATGGCTCAATATTTCAGTAGGTGACATGTTCATTCCACACTGAGGAACTGCAATACGCCTACTAAAAGCAGGTTAGACACAAGATTAGGAGGTATTTCATGCCTTTTGCTACCTCAGCTTCAGATGACGAGCAGTAGTAGTAGTAGGATGTGTCCGCCCCATTAGCTGAATGGTCAGCGCGATGGAATGCCACGCACGGGGGTCCAGGTTCGATTCCCAGATGGGGTGGGAGATTTTCTCCCCTCGTGGACTGGGTGTTGTGCTGTCCTCATCATCATTTCATCCCCATTGTCGACGCGCAAGTCGCACAATGTGGAGTCGCACTCAATAAGTCTTGCACTTGGCGGCAGAACTTCCAGTCTGGGAACTCACAGCCACTGACGCCATGCGCTCATTTCCATTTCTCGGGTTGTCTTTGCACTCAGCCTATAAACCACTTCTTCAAACTGTAGACGAGGGGAGCGTACATACATTGCGCGCTAGACTAACCTGGACTGCATGACTGGAGTTTCCTCAGGCGGTTCGCTACTTTCCGTCTTTCTACTCACGGTCCTTGTGTCTGTGGTCTGCATAAATTTCCTAATGATTCCTCTAGAGATTTGTAGTAGCAGATTCTGCTAAAAATGTAAATCCCATCAACTACACTTCCGCATCAGTATTTGATGAACTACTTACACTCTTTTTATTTCTCATATTTATTATAGTTCTTCAAAACTTATGTAATCCATAAAAATGCGCAGAGTTTCTGTTTAGCAATGCAGTTGCTGGCTCCTTTACATCTCGTACACCTTAGATCGTACAATGCTGTATTCGCTGACATACCGAAATTATTTTTATCGTTGAAAGGCTCATGTCGTATTTCGGGATTAGACTACCCCACATACAGACTACCCCACATCCAGTGGCGTATTTATAAGTGGGACACATATACCATCTTGTTGCATGCAGTGTGTAAGCCTTATTCTGTGAACTCTGGTAACTATTAATACCAGTAATACACTGACATCAGTTTAATGAGAGACCAAGTAGAGACTAATTTTATAATTTTCATATATTCTACGTTTTACCTGTCGGGGAGAGTTTTCCTTCTGATATCAAAGTACAGAACAATGTAGGACGTTGTTTTATTGTGGTCATTTAGGTCGAATCGGCAGTGTGCAATTAGTGCTATAGCAGTATTATATTTGAAGTGCAGAATAACGCTTAAAAGCGTTGTTCTACATTAATACTGAAAACATTATGACATTAAAAATAAGTGTGGACACCACGTTGTTCAGGTAGAACAATGATGTCTCTACCTTTAACAGCTGGTACGGATTCTCGTTCCAGATATTCGTAAAAGTGGTTTATCGACTGGCGAGCTGCACTCAACGCTGACTTGGCACGTATATCTCGTTACTAAGTTCGCGACACAACCATAAGAGATCCTCTGCTGTTTTTTTTTCAGTTTCTGCTCACGTGCAATCTGCACTGTGGGCAGAAACTGATAACTTCGTGTGGTTCAGCGCTGCAGGTACGGGTCTTCCAGATGGACGCCATTTTGGCGACTTGCGTGTCCCTGACCTGCCCCAGTTATGCAACCGGAGAAAGGGGAATGAGAACTGCGTCTTTCATGGTGACTCCTCAGATGGTCGGGAAGTGGTGATCAGATTGAAGGCAGACTGAAAACTTTCATGCCTCGAGCGGGATTCGACACGGCGATCTCTCGATTTGGGGGCACGCTATCCAGAGACCCAACAGTCTCGGGAAATGCACTGTTATTAGTATGGTAATGATTGATAACTTGGTGGAAAGACGATACTAATCAGTCGGAAAATTTTCTTTTGTCATCGCCTCTTACACAGTTCCAGACCATCCTCTTTCAAATTAATCCTTTCGCAGCGGACCTTAATAAAACTGTCATTTCATCACAGACGCGGGAAATTTTGCTAGAGCTTTTTGTTGCGCTTTCTCGGGCTGTCTGTGTATTCTCAGCAGTTCCTAAGTGGAGGCTCCATTGCGTCTGACGCAGTTCCCCCAACTTTGTTCCTGATTTCTTCTGTGAAATGCGTAAGATTCCTGGAATTTCTTAACGAATCCAGCGTAACTAGACTTCATGTACGTATTTTTGTCTGTCTGTGGACACATCTGGTACACGCAATGTATCCTCAACCACATTTTCCAGCACCAAAGCTTCTTCTCTTCTCTCTTTCGAAATGCCTCGCTAAGATCTACACTTGAATCATACATGATGTCAGGAAACATTCACCTTTATGCTCACACTTTCCTCCAGAAGGTGACATATTTGCATACCGAGGGAGTGTGGTGATACTTGCATCTCAGAGATGTTACGAAATGAAATTTAAATTGATGGCAACTAAATATTGCTGCCTGGACACAGCTCGATCCTGTTCTTCCACTAGAATTCAGGTGATCTTAAGCTACTTTGAACAGTTAGTCCTGGGGATGTCTTTCAGAAGATATGAGAGTTTTATCGACGATAGTCTTTCTAGATTTCATTAATGTTGTAAGAGTCCCTGAGCCGCTGTACAAAGCGCCAATACAAGAAGAAAATACCAGTTAGCTGCGACGGCCATGTTGTTCCCTTGTGAAAGATTCTGTTGACTCACAACTTTCGAATCCTACAGCTGTTGTTTCCATGAAGAATTCTGTGCCGCTGGAAGCTGAGCTATTGAACAACTGCAAGAGCTAATCTGACGTTGTTTCGTCTAACAGATGTTTGATCCAAGTCAGTGAGAATTAGTTCATGGTTAAACATTCAAGCCAACCGGATTCTGGGGAATTATCCTCACGATAAACTACTCATCGTTAAAAGTATGTCAATTTATATCGAAAATTATTCCTTACACACTTTGCCCGAAAACGTCCGAATTACCCTTGTTTCAGTTGGATCCGGTAGAGAACAAGTAACTTTACTTCTTATTTCCGCTAACCCCTAGACACTTCCAGACCTTATTATTCTAATGGCTGCGACCTGATATAAATACAGTAACTTATTTTGCGGCCTGCTGTCTCTCATGAAGCGCTCCAAACTTGTGCGACACGGCGTAAGCAGGAGTTGCGTTGCGACTCGCATACGCAACGACTGGTGAACTCCATTGTGCTCCAGGGGAGCAGGGACAGACACGTCTAGAGCACGATTTCCAAATTTATTGTTACTATCGCCTTGTGCGAATTCCCCAAATTATCGGAACCATTAACTTTCAGAGAAGCATTATTGAGCTGTACTTCCTGTGTCTTCAGTTTCGTCACAATCGGCCCACCGCACCATTTGTTTTGTTCTTATTCTCGGAAATATCCCATATTTACCTCAACAGCAGGTATATTAATTCGTATGAGCATTGCAGACTCTTTACTGAATTTCGAAAAGTATTTTATAATGCAAGTGGCAACACTTTGTAGTTCAGACAATGTCTGCAGCAGTGTTTGTGGCCTTTGGTCGACTTGAATTTTAAGAGTATGGTGTCTACGTCTGCGACTACTCGTACAAACTGCGGGCCAGCTAACGATGTGTGGCGGAGGGTACTTTGTACCAGTGCCAGTTGCCCACTTGTCCTGTACCAGTCGCGTGTGGTCCGCAGTAAGGCGACTGCCGGTAAGCCTCCGTGTGGGCTCAACCACTCTCTCTGATATCATCCTCATCGACTTTTCACGAAACATAAATAGAAGGAAGCAGTATTCAGACTGACTCTTGACCGCTCAGTATACCCAGTGTCTGAATTAACAGATTTTCAGTTTTCTACAGTTGATTTTCAGTAATAAACGTAGAATTCGAACAAATTCTGAAAAAATTAATGAAGTTGAAGGAACACGATATTTCAATCGTTATGCGGTTGATGCTGTGGGAGAAATCGGTCTCAGTGTCTGCAGCAAAGATGGCGCAAGTGAAGGAGACAGGGCGCAGCGATTATGACAGGCCAGCTGTTGTGGCCGAGCGGTTCTAGGTGCTTCAGTCTGGAACCACGCGACCGCTACGGTCGCAGGTTCGAATCCTGCCTCGGGCATGGACGTGTTTGATGTCCTTACGTTAGTTAGGTTTAATAGTTCTAAGTTCTAGGGGACTGATTACCTCAGATGTTAAGTCCCATAGTGCTCAGAGCCATTTTAACCATTTGAATGCCGGCCCGTGTGGCCAAGCGCTTCTAGGCGCTACAGTCTGGAACCGCGCTGCTGCTACGGTCGCAGGTTCGAATCCTGCCTCGGGCATGGATGTGTTTGATGTCCTTAGGTTAGTTAGATTTAAGTAGTTCTAAGTTCTAGGGGACTGATTACCTCAGATGTTAAGTCCCATAGTGCTCAGAGCCATTTGAACCATCTGAATACGACAGCGAAAGGCCACAAGTTGATCACTTTTCTGCATCCTCCCTTCTGGATGACATCCTTTGTTCACCCTGAAGCAACCAGAAAATTAAGGGTTCAGTTATTATCCCAAGTTAAATGTACGTCAGTTAAATTATAGGTATATCAGTTAATTTTACCTTCTGTTCTAGGGAACATTGTGGACGTTTTCTTCTTATATGAGAGAAGAGAGAGAAAGAGAGAGAGAGAAGAGAACTTCGTACAATTTCAAGCCATTGACGTAAAAATACAGGAGACTGGTCAAAACACAAAAACTTACTTACAATTTTCCTTATAATGCCAGTAATATAATATACAGTACTGAATAATTACTTAATTAAGCAATTAATAATTTTTCAAAGTAACAAACTTTTAAGATTAACAGTCCTAAGTAGTTGCTATCTCCTGCTCAAATTTTCAGCTCGTAATTTATGAATTCTTGTACTGAATAGTAACATCTCTGCACTAGTTTCTCATATAAGGATTTTTTCAATGTTTCTCATTTTATGCTGAGCAATTCTCTTCCTTTCACTTTGTTATCAATTTTTATACCCATATATAGTGTGGACTGAGCATAAAGTTTTAATCGGTGGGTGGGCAGCATAAAATTCTTTTGATTTCTGATGTTGTAATCATGTTGAAAATGATTTGCTACAAATAAATAAGGGTTACTGTGTACAAAGATAATCAGTTCATATATGTATAGTGAGGGAACACTTAGTATACCAAGCTTTTTTAGGAATGGGCGACATGCTTTCCTTCACCCTACATTGTGCATATTTCTAATGATGGTTTTCTGAAGTTTTAGTTGTTGTTATGGTCTTCAGTCCAGAGACTGGTTTGATGCAGTTCTCCATGCTACTCTATCCTGTGCAAGCTTCTTCATCTCCTAGTACCCACTGCAACCTACATCCTTCTGAATCTGTTTAGTGTATTCATCTCTTGGTCTCCCTCTACGATTTTTACGCTCCAGACTGCTCTCCAATACTGAGTTGGTGATCCCTTGATGTCTCAGAATATGCCCTACAAGCCGATCCCTTCTTCTAGTCAAGTTGTGCCACAAACCTGAAGTTTTAGTATTCGACATATATCGTATGTGATTCTCCCACCTGTTTTTAATCTTTGAATGCAAAGGGAGCGCTGTGCTTCACTGCTGCCACACGCCGTAAAATGCTTCCAAACTAGGCCCGGTGCCACTCAACAACACCACCTGTAACGTACCCTCTCTATTATGTTACTGTTGTTTTGTGTTATTGTAGTTGTAGAGATATGAAATTATTGTAGCGGTTTGCTTAGTCAGCCGTACTTCGGAATTGTTTGACATTAAATGGAGCCTCAAATTTGCGTAATAAATACTTCGCGTGAAGTGCGATTTGCGGCATAAACAAAAATTAATTGCGGAGATACAATCCACTGAATATTAACAGAAAAAGCTTTAGAACAATGCGCACGACTGAATAGACACATTCAGAGGGTACCTACATTCGCGTGCGAGTGATTGCGATCTGATGAGAGAGATCTATCTTAATTTTTTTCGTAAAATAATTACGTCGTAACACACTCGGAGATTGCGAACGTAGAATCAGGGTAGAGGCACGTGCGTTCTTCCATTCCCCATGGCCTGGCTACAAGAATTGCCATTATTTAAAATTAAGAATATTTCTTTTTCTATTTTTATACGAAAAGGAAGACTGCAGGTTCTGAATGTCTCGGCAAAAACACATCTTAGCGGCCACCAAAGGAAGGTGGTGAGCACAATCACGCACCTCTATTGTGGAGCACCGCCGTCGTGAAGATCGTCGCCCCCATCTAAAATTCGCCTTCTCGAATTAACAGAATAATTTGTAATCCATTGGTATGGGATTTAGGCTTGATCTTGACCGAAATTATAAAACATATTTTTCATCAATTTACACCTTCATTTAACACACACACAGAAATCATGCAGTACGTCTTTACGCCAGCACATCAGAACAAAAAGTAGTTAATACTAGAAGTAAAAAAAAATCTCGAAATTAGTCCTTTGTCTATCAAGGATAAAACAGTTTTTCAGAGTATTCCTCTGGTATGACAGTCGAACAGGTTTTCTTCTTGTATGTTTGAGATTAAATTACAAAATTTTTTTAGTTCCTTTTCACATCGTACAGAGCGGGTGCGGGTGACTCCCCCCTCACACCGCACCCACACGCGTGCGTGGCTGCAGCTACGCTACTGTCTTGCCTGCCAGCACTGCACCTATACTTACTTCATATGTTCCTTCCTCGTTTCTAACTGTCAGCGTCGTTGTTAAAACAACACTGATCGATTTTCCCACTCTCTACAGTAACTCACTCTTACAAAGCAATGGAAAAATTGGTTCAAATGGCTCTGAGCACTATGGGACTTAACATCTGTGGTCATCAGTCCCCTAGAACTTAGAACTACTTAAACCTAACTAACCTAAGGACATCACACACATCCATGCCCGAGGCAGGATTCGAACCTGCGACCGTAGCAGTCCCGCGGTTCCGGACTGAGCGCCTAGAACCGCTAGACCACCGCGGCCGGCAATGGAAAAAAAAAAAATATGTGTGTGAAATTTTACGGGACTTAACTGCTAAGGTCATCAGTCCCTAAGCTTACCACTACTTTTTAACCTAAATTATCCTAAGGACAAACACACACACCCATGGCTGAGGGAGGACTCGAACCTCCGCCGGGACCAGCCGCACAGTTCATGACTGAAGCGCCAGAGACCGCTCGGCTAATCCCGAGCGGCAAAGCACTGGAAATTTTACAGATAAACATTACTAGTATTTTTAAAAAGTGTCCTTTAAAAACAAAAAAAATTTTAGCACTGCTGTCGTAGCAAACTGATATGCCTCTTTTTTTTTCAACCCTGTTCTTAGTATAAATTGAAAACAGCTGTTAGAACCGAGGCAAAATAAATACACAAAAATACCAGCCACTCGTAACTAAAATACCGATACTGGTTTTAACGGTTTTAACCGGATGGTTTCTCCCATCCCCACCCTGGCTCCTCAATTACGCAGTTTGTCAAGCTGTGCGAAGCGACCTTCAGCGTCTCAAAATGTGCACTGCTGTTGATAAGTGTGGGGAATTCCGATAAGGCGGACTCGCCTATCAGCTTGTCGCTTGTCAGCTCACTGGCGTTTCCAGATAAATCCTTCTTAGCGTGAGAGAATGCTCTGATACCAATCGGAAAAAATGGTTCACCTTCTTACATAAATAATTTATCATTTTTTTCTCTTGAACCAGTAGGGTATAAAAATTTATAAATGTTTTCATCGGAGCAGTGACAGCTGGGATTTCCAAGAGCTTAAGAGACCGTACCTCACAAACGGCTTCTAATCAAATTGCGTGCCTATGGAGCACTGTTTCAGTTGTGGGACTAGATTCATAATCTCCTGTCGTAAATGTCACAGTTCGTAGTAACTGACGGGACGTCATCGAGTGATACCTGGTGTTCCCCAAGAAAGTGTTAGAGGTCCTTCGCCACTTATAATATACCGGGTGATCGAAAAGTCAGTATAAATTTGAAAACTTAATAAACCACGGAATTATGTAGATAGAGAGGTAAAAATTGACACACATGCTTGGAATGACATGGGGTTTTATTAAAACAAAAAAAGCACCCCATATTGCTAGACACGTGAAAGATCTCTTGCGCGAGTCGTTTGGTGATGATCGTGTGCTCAGCCGCCACTTTCGTCACGCATGGCCTCCCAGGTCCCCAGACCTCAGTCCGTGCGATTATTCGCTTTGGGGTTACCTGAAGTCGCAAGTCTATCGTGATCGACCGACATCTCTAGGGATGCTGAAAGACAGCATCCGACGCCAATGCCTCACCATAACTCCGGACATACTTTACAGTGCTGTTCACAACATTATTCCTCGACTACAGCTATTGCTGAGGATTGATGGTTGACATATTGAGCATTTCCTGTAAAGAACATCATCTTTGCTTTCTCTTCCTTTATTATGCTAATTATTGCCATTCTAATCAGATGAAGCGCCATCTGTTTGACATTTCTTGAACTTTTGTATTTTTTGCTTCTAATAAAACCCCATGTCTTTCCAAGCATGTGTATCAATTTGTACCTCTCTATCTACATTATTCCGTGATTTATTAAGTTTTCAAATTTATGCTGACTTTTTGATCACCCGGTATATATATATATATATATATATATATATATATATATATATATATATATATATATATATATATATATATATATATTATTTAGGAGACAATATGACCACTGATCTTAGACTGTTTGCAGATGATGCTCTGATTTATTGTCTAGCAAAGTCATTGGAAAATCAAAACCAATTGCAAAATCATTTATGCAACATATCAGTATCATAGAATAAGTGGTAACTACCCCAAAATAACGAAAAGTGTGAGGTCATCAACATGATTACTAAAAGAAATCCGTTAAATTCCGGTTAGACGACGAACTGTACAAATCCAAAGGCTGTCAAATCAATTAAATACATACGTTGAACCATTACGAACAACAATTAGAAAGACCACATAATAATACTTTGGGGGATTGCGTTTTATTGGCACATCACTTAGAAGTTGCGACAGGTGATGTGGGATTCTTACCAGACAGACCAGACTGACGGAAGACATCGATAAAGTTCAAAGAAAGATACTGTATATCACTGCCATACTAGCTGAAGACTGTGGGGTTATTCGTGTCACTAATGAGTAAAGGTGCATTGTCCTGCTGGAAAATGTTGTCTCACTGAATTTGCGAAAAGAGCCAGCTGTATCCTCAACGCTTCTATGTTCCCTCAAGAAACACTAAGGGTTAGTTTAGTTTAAAGTTTAGCACAAGATGAGACCACAATACGTTAGTACTGTGGAGCTGGGGTTGCGTCGCTGTGCGACTGAGCTGTTCTCATGCGTGATATAGATTACGTACCCCAAGCATTCGTGTTTCCTCAGATAAGAATAGAGTTTACTTTACATTACAGTTTCACATAACACGAAACCCACATACTGTGCTGTATATCACTGCCAGATTAGCTTCATAGCATTTGCGTTGTCTGAGCTGCACTATGCAGTACTAGATCAAGGGGCGTTGTACTATTTGGAAAACTATGCCTCATTCATACCGTAATCGGTGCTGCAAAAAGGGAGGGCTGGTATCTCGATACTTCACGGTTCTCCAAAAAACCGGTTGGAATTACTTTAGGTTACAGTCCCCTGCAACACAGTAGTAAAAGGTCGTACGGTACGTAACTACCAGTTAGCCAAGAAACGTCTGGGATTGTGCACCTGTCTGGTTCACTTATGAATTTCCTTGCTACATGATCCTGCTCCATTGTTTTTGCACGAAACATTGCAGAGGCAACTCTCTTGTGCACACTTCCATGTTTCATCAACAAACGCTAGTAGTCCAGTGAAATGATAGTTTACCTATAACAGAACTGCGGAAATTCTTTTCACAGCGATTCTATGTGTTTTCCGGGCACTGAGTCGTAATTATATGTATGCTTGGTTGGCTTCAGAACTAAAAACTCAGTATTTTCCCACTTTTTTCAGTTTGTAGTTTACATCCAGAAAACTACCCCTTTACAGAAAATGACCACTCTCTACAAAATTAAAATCCCACAGATTACACTCGTCTCCATTTGGCTGCTGGTGGCCCAGGCAACGTTTCTTGGGCACCAGGAGGTCCAGGTGTTTCCTGCAATGTTTCCTGCAAAAACAATGGAGCAGGATCGTGTAGCGTCTTTGGCAATTGAAGGTCCAGGTGTAGCGTTAGTAGCGGTGGAAAGTCGCGGCTGAAAAGTGAGTTGTTGCTGTTCTTCAACTAAAAAAGTTGCAAATGAATCATTAATTTAATGATGGAGAGAAACTAATAAGTAAAGATAGCATAGTGCTGCAAAATATTTCACGAATGCCTCAGACAATGGTACTACAAGGATCTCATACAGATATGAATGATCTTCTATATCTTCTATATCAAATTCGTCATCGACTTTGGAGAACAACCCTTCACATTGCTGGCACAGTTTCGTGCAGAACACTCCTGCCCGCCTACCTTCACACCACCCTTCGCAACCTGTCTTGCGTTTCCAAGATATCAGCTGAGGAGATCTCTCAGGAGTCGTGAGTTTCAGGGTGCTAATGGGAATCAACCAGTTTTTGTTTTTTATGACAGCGAACCGATTGTTCTGTACGGACAAGTTACTCTGTAACTGCAATATACGATCTGAAGATGGGCAGCTAGTCCGAAACCGGTAATTGAAAATAAAGAATAGCGATCGAAGACTGAAACGCCATATTTTATTCAACCAGTTTTTGTCAACCCCCACCCCCACTGCTTGGCATCCACGAGGTACAGTGTAAGTGACTGATGTGGGCTTTTTCTTCAACAGATCCGTACGGTGGAGTAGGCATACCTTCGTAGAAATTTGTGATTCATATACCCGCTATTTACAAAGGAAGTACTATATGCACAAACGAAGTTGACTCTCGGGCAGTGGTTCATGGGAACGACCATAAAGACATTTCCCATTTACAGTCGCTCCCATCAGCCACTACGCCGAGTGTCAACTTAGTTTGCGCGAACATTATAAGCAAAGTGCCGCAGTTGTGTCTAATAGTACTCAGATGGACAGAAGTCTACCAAATCCATATAGCACTTGAGGAGATCGACGAGAACGCAGTGCTAGGAGATACAATTTAGCAGCACCAAGACACAAACAGTTTCAAAAGTACGTTTTTCTTTCAAATGCGAGAAAGAAGGGTGGACTAATCACTATGGTGGTGACAAATACAGCAAAACTGGATACGTCTCCAAAAGCAGCTGCTGATGCTGACACACTGATAGAGTAGATGTCAATATCCCTAGCTTTGGTTCAGAAGAGTGTCGCAATTCCGATGTTGACCTTCTGTTCGTAATGATAGGTCTCGAAACTCCCCACCCCCCTGCCCTCCCCCCCCCCCCCTCATTGCACTTTTCTTTAAGCCAGGGAGAGGCACAGCCCGTCAGCTGCTCCTCAGACGGGAAAGTGCAGTGAGGAGGAGTACTGCAAACCTCGTGCTCTCCCTGTATCGAGGCAGTGGTTGCTATACTAGACTATGTGATCAAAAGTATCCGGACACCACCAAAATCATACATTTTTATATTAGGTGCATTGTGCTGCCACCTACTGCCAGGTATTCCATATCAGTAGTCATTAGAGATCGTGAGAGAGAGCAGAATGGGGCCCTCCACGGAACTCACGGACTTCGAACGTGGACAGGTGAATTGGTGTCACTTGTGTCATACGTCTGTACGCGAGATTTCCACACTCCTAAACATCCCTAGTTCCATTGTTTCCGATGTGATAATGGGAACGTGGAGGGACATATACAGCACAAAAGCGTACAGACCGACCTCGTCTGTTGACTGACAGAGACCGCCGACAGTTCAAGAGGGTCGTAATGTGTAATAGGCAGACATCTATTCAGACCACCACACAGGAATTCCAAACTGCATGAGCATCCACTGCAGGTACTATGACAGTTCGGTGGGAGGTGAGAAAACTTGGATGTCATGGTCGAGTGGCTGCTCATATGCCACAAATCACGCTGGTAAATGCCAAAATACACGTCGCTTAGTTTGTTGTTTTAGGGCGCAAAAAACAACTGGGCTCATACGAGCCCAAGTCAAAACTGTAGAAGACGAACACAGAGAGAAGGGAAACGACTGTACGTCAGTCCCAGTGGACAGAATAGCTAAAAACAGGCACGTGGAAAAAGGGCTAAAAACCACCATATAAAAATGTAGTTCCGAAACTAAAAGTTAAATGGCCTTCGTCATGTTGCTTCGACGGATAAAAAGTAAAACGTGGTCGAAAGGCCGCGCGTCATTCGCTAAAACGACTGATAAATCCGACGGCAGACCCAAGCTGGAACGTAAATTGTTAAAAAAAGTGCATTCCAGCAGGAAGTGGCGGAGAGTTAGAATTTAGGTACAATGCGTACAAAACGACACCTCGCTTAGTGTAAGGAGCGTAAACATTGGACTACTGAACAGTGGAAAAATGTTGTGTGGGGTGACGAATCACTGTACACAATGTGGCGATCCGATGCACGGTGTGGGTATGGCGAATGCCCGGTGAACGTCATCTGCCAACGTGTGTAGAGCCAACAGTAAAATTCGGAGGCAGTGGTGTTATGGTGTCGTGTTTTTCATGGAGGGGGCTAGCACATCTTGTTGTTTTGAGTGGCACTATAACAGCACAGGCCTACATCGATGTTTTAAGCACCTTCTAGCTTCCCACTGTTGAAGAGCAATTCGGGGATGGCGATTGCACCTTTCAGTATGATACCGCACCTATTCATGATGTACTGCCTATGGCGGAGTTGTTACCGGACAATAACATCCCTGTAAGGGACTGGTCTGCACCGAGTCCTGACCTCAATCCTGTAGAACACCTTTGGGATGTTTTGGAACGCCGACTTCGTGTCACAGACCGACATCGATACCTCTTCTCAGTGCAGCGCTCCGTGAAGAATGGGCTGCCATTACCCAAGAAACCTACCAGCACCTGACTGGACGAATTCTTTCGAGAGTGGAAGCCCTCATCAAGGCTAAGGGTGGACCAACACCATATTGAATTCCAGCGTTACTGATGGAGGGCGTCACGAAGTTGTAAGTCGTTTTTAGCCAGGTGTCCGGATACTTTTACTCACATAGTGTATTTCTCAAGACAGTCGCCAAGCATCTATATCTCCAAACATGTTGTTGTTGTTGTGGTCTTCAGTCCTGAGACTGGTTTGATGCAGCTCTCCACGCTACTCTATCCTGTGCAAGATTCTTCATCTCCCAGTACCTAGTGCACCTACATCCCTCTGAATCTTACTAAATTCGCTGATCCTTCAACCCAGCCAAAGGAAACAACAGTTGCTGGTGAAAAAATTCTCAGTGTGCTTTATGGTGGAAATCTCCCAAACACTATTCAACAAGTAATCAGTACATGAGATCAACCTACAAGTCACCAGAAAACATGGCTTCCATACCTCATACTTGAGCTGCAGCTCAACAAAACATCTTCAGAGCTTTCCGTCAGGATCAACAGTGGATCGGAAGCTACATGGATCCAGTACAGTGGGGGTTGAAATATGGAACTCACTGTCCTGCTTATAGCCCAGCTGGCGAGAGACTTCTTCAGCTGGTATGTTGCAAATCCAAGACAGGTAGTCACGCGGGTGTGAGTGTAAGGCTGCAGAAGTGCTCTGCACGAAACTGTGTCAGCAGTGTGAAGGCTTGTGCTCTAACATCGACGACAGTCTTGGTATAGAAGACGAAGACGACCTGGACGATCTGGATGAGCCGCTTGCACTACCACTGTCTGGCAAGGAAACCCCGAAGTGCATTCGACGCCCCACATGTTGTCTAGGATGCAACCACAATATTGGCTGTTAATGGCAACAAGAGGGTGGGACTAGAGGTATCCAGAGGTGAGCACAGGATGAGGCTATGGAATGTAGTTAAACTGGTTAGTCGACGATTAGCTGGTATTAGTGGTGTTGAACAAAGCAGAGCAATGGCAGCGATAAACAAAGAAGACATTGCACTATATCTACAACAACAGTTGACATTCCGCCAGAAAGGAACCCAACAAATGTCGGAGAGTGAGAAAGAAGTGGCAGATGAAATATTAGCGTCTCTGCAAGATGAGTCAGTAGAATTTGTGGCGACTTTACGCTGGTGGTTGCTCGTTTCAGGGACGCTCGGTACAGTTAACAGGATGTGTATGATACTGACCTACTGCGATATGAATTTTCAACATTGTGCATCTCTATCAGCAACTGTGATAATTGAACATGTAACAAGTCAGCCTCAGTTGCAAATAGAAACCAAACTTCACCCAAGTTTTGGCCAAAATAATTTGGCCTTCTTCAGAAGCGAGTGACACTAAACTACTTCATCCCAAAATGTGGCCATGTCAAATATAAAAACTACAGCACCGTAGTAGCCAGTCATAATTTACACTACTTGGGCTGAAGAGAAACGGGGGGCCCCACTGCGCGGACGAAGTCAGTGGGCCCCGAGAGCTGCGCCGGAACTACGGTGCCACAGTTTTTACATTTGACATGGCCAAACTTTGGCATGCAATAGTTTAGTGTCATTCGCTTCTGAAGAAGGCCAAATTATTTTGGCTGAAACTTGGGTGAAGTTTGGTTTCTATTTGCAACTGAGGCTGACGTGTTACATGTTCTACTACATTCTTATTTCATTTTTTAGTGTTCGACCCTGAGGTTGGTTTGCAGCAGAGCACCATTCCTCTCTTCTGTCTGGCTTCCTCTTCATTTCCACGTATGTGTTACACCCAATGTTATTAATGATCTGTTGCATGTATGATATCCTTGGTCGCCCCTCGCCGATTCCTTCCCTCAATAGCTTCTTCTGCTATTGTTCCGATGATGTTGTTGTGTTCGTAGGATATGCCCTAAAGGTTTGTCTCTCCTTGTTTGGATGTGCCTCCACAGACATCTGGTTTCCTGTACTCCTCTACTCTCTACTCTTCTCCACTACGTTATGCACATCAAATTGCGAGCGACATAGACTACAGTCATTTCAAGGGAAGGAGTGGTTGCTTGCGTGACTGTAAATAGTTCGACAGAGTTGGAAGGCGTAAGATAGCGAAATTCCAAATAAATCGTCATCTTGACGATGCAGAGCAAACTGCGGAACCGACCAGAAAATTTGTATTAGATAAACAAACTTTCCCTGTCGTTCAGTAGAAGAATTTGTCTGCTGCTTCGACTAATCGGCATTTGAAGAGGAAACGCATACGAAAGGAACCCTGGAAATTATTGATACCAGTAATGTCTATATCAACATCAAAGCTTTAGCGCATTCGTGTACAATAATCTGAATGGCAAATAAAAGTGTGCTTGGAGAAGCTGGAAGTGCTCTACCCCTTAAGATTCTTCCTCGTGTGCGTGGTCTTCGCAAGGACAGTAGGGAATATTTACGTCACTGCAAACAAGAGTGGGAAAGTGAGTATAACAGAGCTACAGCTATGATGTGGGCAGTGCCATCGGCCAGAAGGTGCTCAAAACAACTTGGTTTCGCTTGATTGCCAGTCTGCAAATAAAATTCATACTCCTTCAGAGCAAAGTATCCCTCCAGAAATGTGTGTAACATTGCAGTTCATCTACCACAAATTCAGCCTTTGGATGTTTGTTTTTCCCGTGCCTATAAAACACATTATCACACTATCTGCTGCTACGCCTTAAACGATAGTCGGTTCCACAACAACCTCCACGACAGGCTGTTTCGCATTCAGATGCATAACGGCACACTCCAACAGTTCTCGTCACCCTGTTACACCAACGTGATTTCTATATGCATGCTTTAAGAGTGGATACCTAGCTGAACGTCCTGCACTGTTTGTAACTCACAAGGAGTTCGCCTTCGATCTCAATGGTGCGAACCTCTGTGGTCACTTTCTACATCTACATCCATACTCCGCAAGCCACCTGACGGTGTGTGGTGGAGGGCACCTTGAGTACCTCTATCGGTTCTCCCTTCTATTCCAGTCTCGTATTGTTCGTGGAAACAAAGATTGTCGGTATGCCTCTGTGTGGGCTCTAATCTCTTTGATTTTCTCCTCATGGTCTCTTCGCGAGATATACGTAAATATACGTAAGAGGGAGCAATATACTGCTTGACTCCTCGGTGAAGGTATGTTCTTGAAACTTCAACAAAAGCCCGTACCGAGCTACTGAGCGTCTCTCCTGCAAAGTCTTCCACTGGAGTTTATCTATCATCTCTGTCACGATTTCGCGATTACTAAATGTTCCTGTAACAAAGCGCGCTGCTCTCCGTTGGATCTTCTCTATCTATTCTATCAACCCTATCTGGTACGGATCCCACACCGGTTAGGAATATTCAAGCAGTGGGCGGGAAAGTGTACTGTAACCTACTTCCTTTGATTTCGGGCTGCATTTCCTTGGGATTCTTCCAATGAATTTCAGTGTGGCATCTGCTTAAAAGACGATTAATTTTATATGGTCATTCCATTTTAAATTACTCCTAATGCCTTCTCCCAGATAATTTATGGAATTAACTGCTTCCAGTTGCTGACCTGCTATATTGTAGCTAAATGATAAGGGATCTTTCTTTCTATGTATTCGCAGCACATTACACTTGTCTACATTGAGATTCAGTTGCCATTCCCTGCACATGCGTCAATCCTCCTGCATTTCAGTACAATTTTCCATTGATACAACCTCCACAGCATCATACTTTAGCGCGTCATTCTTCATTCGGTGTTCTCGGTGCAAGTTGATAGGTTGTTTTGAGTATTTCTGGAATATCGATTACGTCAGTTTTGTGAAGCGTTATACATAGTTTCTCTGGAAGGTAGATCTCTGTACCTCCCGGACACTCATTCTCTGTGACCCTCCTGATGCACAGGCTGTCATTAGCGACAAATATTTTTCCTGTCATACTTGTTAACACAACACTTACGAATGAGCCGTACTAAAGACTGAACTAACGACCTCGCACTCTAGGGGTTCCTTGTGAGGCAGCTGAGGCTACAGAAGCTATTAATTCACTTAATATTTTGCAGTATTATGCTGTCTTCACTAATCAATTTTTCTCTATCATAACACTAATCATTGAATTAGTATTTTGTCAGTTGAGGAACAGCAACAACTCACTTTTCAGCCCCGAACTTCCACAGCCCCTGCACATGTCATCAGTACAGGTCATACCTCGATAGTTCACTATACAACGTATCGATCTTTGGCCTCGTCATTCTATTCTACATGGAGAACCTGCTCGCAATCACGACCCAATGCTGGGCTCGACATTCATTCTGTTCATGACACATATAAGTTATTATATATAGATTTGAGAGCCATCTTTCTATTCTGTTTCATGTACCTTATCCACTGTAAAAATAAATTTCTTGATATCTTCGTCGAAGATGTTTTCTCAAAGTTCATTCAAAATAACCCGTTTTAAGCATAATACACCGAAAGTATGGCGCCGAGGTGAAAGAAACTGATGGTGGAGCTGTCTGGCTGTAGGGCGCCGAAAGAATGTTCGTAACTTTCGCTTCCCTCCTTCGCCACTTTGAATGTTGCAGACGTCTCTTGTAGGAAATTTAAAACACTCTCACGTGGTGTGAGGTTTCCTTGAAGACATGTATATTTTTCGAGTCGTATTTTGTGAGAGAGAGTGTTTTCGACGTTTTCGCGGAAGGACCAAAAAGTCGCTGCCTTTTAGCGCGCTCTAGTGCCAATACCGCGCGTCAGAAAAACAAACTTGAGTAGCACATTTTGTAGGAGATTTTGTCTACTTTAATTCTTTACCGTGTGGTCTTCTTCGGGGAAAGCATAGTTTCCGAGACATAATCGAAAAACTGAAAACAATGCGAACATTGACTTTTTTGTGCTCTTCGTTGTGAAGCTGACCTCCTGCAAGGGAGCAAACATAAAATAAGAATCAGTAACTCAAGAAAGAAGCGCTGAGAACAAAACTTTTGTAATTTTGTTACGAAAACAGCTGTGTCGAACACCAATTGACTGGTCAATACTTCATGGTACAGTTCTCCACAGCATGATACCCTAAATTGGTACTGCACATCGCGGACGGATGAGCTGAACAATGTGTCGGATAGTGGGTCTGTCTGCCTGCTCCAGTAACGAGTAAAATGGTGTTGCCCTACTGGGAGACCATGTCCCGCTCGTTTTATAAGAATTGGTTCACATAGGGACGGCTCTCTTCTCCACATTTCCGTGTTTCTTTTAAAAGCACTGCAGGTCACTTTACGTTACAGCTACACAAGAAAAACGCCAACTTTGGTTCTGCACATCACTGTCATGGGATAATCGTCTGATTATGGCCACAGTGGCATTGGAGTTGATGATACCTACATGAAACGTTGATCGTATTTCACAGACGGTACCTTGTTTTACCGCTTTCATTGCTGACAGTCAGTAAATCACTATAGAAATGCTACGGAGGCGGTTTTCGTCAGTCGGAGGATGCGTAAATATTTTTCAGAGTCGTATTTACACAATTGTTATTCCTGAATACAATAGCGCTATGTAAAATAGTCAAGTTATTTAATTATAAGAAAAAAACGAATTTTACCTTAAATTGCTTAATTAATTAACGATTACGTGATATAATGGACAAAAAACGGAATGGCTTCCTGTGAACTGATAGAATGTCATCACAATTTGCTGTAAGTGTCGAAGAACGAGATATTTCTCGGATATTAAATAAACTAAATAATCCTCAAATCAACTTGTCAGTTTCTTTCAATTTAATGTTCGACGTACATCTTTTTGATTTCTCAACAAAAAATCTTTCGGTGTTGCCTGTTTTTAAGTATCTCGTACAGCCGTTGATGTGGAGAGTAGTGAAGTGACACTTATGTTCGAGCTTTCTGCATTCTACGCATCCAGCAATGTGTAAAGATTCGACGTGTCCTACCGAAGAAGTGATTGTAGCTCTTTTTTACCGAATACTTTCTCTCCAAATTTTATTCTTTACACTATTTGTGTCGATTTCACTGATCTAGGTCCAAAGAACACTTCTGCTAGGCAAGCAGTTCAACAGAGCAGAAACTTTCGGTAACAGAATACATACTTTAATTGAGCGCCGAAAGGATAAAGCACTAAAACTTTGAAGAAAAGACAGGAAAACGTCAGTACAGGTCAGTTAGGAATGAAATAAATAGGAAGTGGAAGGAAGCCAATGCCAAACTGCTACAAGAAAAACGCGAAGAAATCGAAAACGTATTGGTCGTACGAATGAGTGATAACAGTATAGAAGATTCAAAGAAACCTTCGGTGAAATGGAATGTGAAGGTGTCACCATTAGAGGAGCGAGAGCAATCCCACTGCCAAATGCACAGAATAGGATGATGGGGAGAGCACGCCGAAGGCCTCTACGAGGGTGACGTGGTGACGTGGTGAAAGAACATATGGGAGTCGATGTGCAGAACATGTCGGATCCAGTATCAGCGTGGAAACTTAATAGACTTGTGATCAAACAAGGAGGAAGACATAGGTAACATTCCTTCGGGATTTTTAAAATTATTGGGTAATGTGGTAACCGGACGACTACTAAAACTGGTGTGTAGAACAAATAAGCATTGAGAAAAATTTTCAAACTTAAAATAAATAAATAAATAAATAATCCGCACAAGCCCGAAGACAGTAAGGTCAGATAAGGACGAGAACTACAGCTCTACCAACTTAACAGCACACGCATCCAAGTTGCTGACAATAATAATACACAGGAGAATGGAAAAGAAAGTTGTGCGTGGCAGTCAGTTTAGCTTTAGGACAGCCAAAGGCACAAGACAGGGATTGCTGACGTTGCGCTTGATAAAGGAAGCAAGAGTTTTGAAAAATCAAGACACGTCCATAGGATTTAGATCCGTTGAAAAAAGCGTCTGTAAATGTAAAATGATGTAAGACATTGGAAATTTGCAGGAAAATAGGCGTACAGACACAGACAAAACTTGGCCAGGTGCGAGTACCACTCGCACCCACAGGGTTCCGTTCAACCGTAATTACGTATGTGAACAGCCCATCCATTCTGGCGATCGAGAAGACGATTTATGCCTGTTATCGACATTAATAATTTTCAACATTTCTCCTTTGCTTATACCGTGAAACCTTTCTTATTGCACAAATGTCATGATTACACGTCAAGGGAACGTACAGTAAAGGTTTTAAACTAGTGGTTTTATGTGTGTAGACTGAAATGGAGAGTGAAAATTTAGTACCAAGGGCGGGAATCAAACCCGGATCTCCTGCTTACTAGGCAGGTGTTATAGCCACTCAGCCACTTTGGCACAGCGGTTCACACAACTGCGTGGATTACCCTGGCACGCCTCCGTCCTGCATCCGAATTCTCGCTGCCACCACAGTCTACTTAAAATTCCCCCTTACACAAGAACAGAAAGACTGAGGCTCTCCATGTTCTGGAACAGCACCTCAGTATCGAACGTAAATGGGGGACCCAGCCTGAAAGCCAGGTTCAGATATCTATGCAAATGCAATGACACCAACTTTACTGCTCTCATACAGGTAAGATTTTATGTATATAGACTGAAGCAGCGAGTGAAAATATTTACCAAGGCAGGGAAGAAATTGAGAAGAGTAATAACTGAAGTGAAGAATGAGTTACTGTCCACGTGCAAGATTATGTTTACCTGAGGTGCTAACTAAATCTAATTGTGCTTTATTAATACTGCAATATTCGGTGGTCTGTTAACAAACAAACATCATATGGTAGCCAAAGGAGGTACTATTGTCATAGCCAGGGAATTGAGGACCATAAATGAGGGTTGAAAAGTATAATATTGTAATTAATGAGTGGTGTATTGTCGGACAGAAAGAACATGTGTTGCTTACAATGTAGGAACTACAGCAAAGTAGGCTGTATGTTACGTCCGCACTATAACACCACAAGTATTCCGTGATAACCAAATTTATTTGACCTTCTGTCACTCAAAACAAAACTTAAGTTCGATTTCACAACACTTCGTTGGCAGTAGCGCCAAGGAGAACTCAGTGTCACTAGTAGAGAATACAAGTCCAGACCACTGCCAACCAGTCGATACCGACGCGTCGCAAGTTTCCAGCCAGGGAGGCCACAGTGCGGTTCGGTCGTCGTGAATCCAACAGCCGGGTAGTGACACAGTCATCGGCGAAGATGGAACTGGTTAAAGGCCTGCTTACATCTAATACTTTCCCCTCTTTGGGGAAGTGTGAGGGGGAGTTTGTAGCCTTTCGGCTTTTACTCCCCTGTGTACTTGTGTGTGTGATTATTTCTGTACTTTTTTGATGTCTGTGAGATGTGATGTTTGTTCTGTGTGAGTCTGGTACTTGCCTGAGGTTTGACGAGATAGTTGTAGCATTTTGGGTAGGAGTAGGATTTGGGAATGGGTATTGGGATTTTTCTCTTCGACTTAGTCGTCGAAGATCGTCATGGGGCGATTGTGTTTATCGCGGGACATGTCATACCGACCTAGGGAGTGGATGAGGGCGTTTCCCGACCTGGAAGTACCTTCATAGAAGGCCCTTGCCAGGTCTTGAAAACGCTCTCTCAGGAGTGGGATTTCCGCAGCGGCATGCAAATCGTCGATAGGGAATCCAAGGGGTAAACGCAGTGCCCTCCTGAGGGCGCGGTTCTGCAGCCTCTGGAGTTTGTCCAGGTGCTGCTTCGCCGCGTATCCCCAGACAGGACACGCGTATTCCATGACTGGCCGGATCAGGGCCTGGTACACGTTCACTTCTACTGAGCAAGAAAGGGAGCTGGATGAGTTGAGGATTGGGTACAGGATGGACATTCTGGCGCAGACCTTCCTATGGACCTCGTCTATGTGGGGTTTCCACGTAAGACGAGAGTCCAAGGTTACGCCAAGATACTTGGCGGTTCTGCGCCAGGGGAGTTGGGTTCCGTTTAGGTGAAGGTGGAGGGGGGGCCGTTGAGGAGGTTCGCGCCTTCCGAGCCTACGGGTGATCAGCATCGCCTGCGTCTTTTCAGAATTGATGGTGATTCGCCAGCGACGGGCCCAAGTTTCTGTGTCATCTAAAACCCTTTGTAGCCTACGGATGACCAGGTCCTTGTTCGCGTTTCTTGTGTAGAAGGCTGTATCGTCAGCGTACTGTGCAGTGTGCACCAGGGGGGCCGTTGGAGTGTCCGCAGTGTACAGACTGTACAAAACGGGCCCCAGGACCGATCCCTGTGGCACCCCAGCACGAATACGCCTTCTGGTGGAGGTGGCCGTTTCTACTTTGACAGAGAAAGTTCTGTTCGAGAGATAGCTTTTAATCTGTTTAACTATACTCCCGGGGAACCCTTGTAGAGTAGCCCTCTATGCCATACTGAGTCAAAGGCCTTGGCTACGTCAAGTAGCACTATCCCGCAGTAGCCTCTGTGGTTGAAGCCCGCTGTGGCTGCTTCAACCACTCTCATGATCTGTTGTGGGGCAGAGTGGTTCTGCCGGAATCCGAATTGGAAATCCGGCAGAATTTGCTCTCTGGTGATGTGTTCTTGTATGGGTCTTAGCAGGAGGCGCTCGTAGATCTTGCTGAGAGTTGGCAAGAGGCTAATCGGCCTGTAGTGCTGCGGGAACAGAGGGTCTTTCCCTGGTTTGTGTATTGCGACCACTTCCGCGTGTTTGCAGCAAGCTGGGAACTCGCGGGTACGAGTAATCTCGTTGAAGACGTTCGCGAGGTGTTCGATCGCCGTGGGTGGGAGGTTTTTGACCAACTGGTTGGTGACATTGTCATGTCCTGGCGCCTTTTTGGAGGGGAGGTACCTAATTACTTTTGCCACGTCTTTGGGGGCAAAAACTGTGGGTTCGTCTTCTGGGTCCTCCTCAGCATTGAGGAAGACAGCCAGTTGACGACGGACCACTCTTTCATGCTCATCATCCTGGGGTTCAGCAACTTGGAACTGCTTCTCGAAAGTGTCGGCGAGGGCGTTGGCCTTTTCAGCATGGCTGTAGGCCATACCCCGCTCGCCATGCAGTGGCGGCATCCTAGCGCGTCTTTTTGTGAATTGTTTGGTTGCTTGCCAAAGTGTGTGATCGTCTACTTTGAGGGCTGAGAGGCGGTTTTGCCATTGCTGGTTTCTGTGCTCGTTGAGCGCTACCTTCAATTCTCTCTGTAGACGATTGAGCAGCCTCCTTGTGGCCTGGTTTCTGGTTATCTTCCACTCTTTTGCCACTCTGTTCTTATGTCGAATTTGAGCTAGCAAGTGTTCCGGGAGCTGTATTTGCGGCGGCGGGCCATCCCTTTGTGGAGGGGTGGCTTCTTCCGCTGCCTGCAAGATGGTGCCTGTTAGGTCTTGTAGCGCTTGTTCTACTGTTTCGGCAGTAGGTGGCGGGGCGCGAGCGATATCAGAGGCGACAGTTTCTCGGTATCGCTCCCAGTTTGTACGTTTGTAAGACGTCTGGTACCGTGGGAGTGCTACCCATTCTCCCACGTCGACCTCTAGGATCACTGGGTTGTGGTCGGAGGACATTCTGTTGATCGTCCTCGCGGTCACAAACCCCGTAATCCTTCTAGTGAGAGCTATGTCCAACACGTCGGGCCTGCTTCCATTTTTTGGAAAATGTGTGGGCTCGACTGGACCCCAGGTTTCGAAGTGGTGGTTGCGCGCTAGTTGTTGCAATCTGGCGCCTGCTCTGGAGGTTACTCTAGAATTCCAATCAGGATGTTTGGCATTGAAGTCGCCCCCTATTATGAGTTTGCCTTCAATTTGCCCTAGAGTAGCTATGTCTCCCTCATCTATCTGGTCTTGTGGGGGTCGGTAGATTGCAACGATTGTTAGGGGTCCAGTGGCAGTGGCTACTTCCACCGCCACTGCTTCGATTTTATTGGTAGCTGGTAAGAATACCTGATGGTGGGGGATCCCTCTTTTTATGTATATGGCCACTCCTCCGCCTTGGGTTGGCCTGTCTTTGCGATAGCTAACATAGTTGGGGACTGTCTCTTTTATACCCGGTTTTAACTGGGTTTCCCCCATCATGCATATGTCGATGGAGAACTCCTTCATGAGTTCTCTGAACTCGACCTCTTGGTTAACAATGCCGTCTGCGTTAAAGACGCACATTGTCAGGCCATGGATGTTTGGTCGTCTATCCATGATGGGGTTTTGAAACTACTGAGGAAGTCGCAGAGGGGAGCGACTGCTGGACTGTTGCCTGGAGGGCAACGAGGATCTGTGTGTTCTGCTTCTGGGCTTCCCTGAATTCCTTCATCATTTCCATGACGAGGTTCATGGTCTGCACCATTACGCCTAACAACTGATCCATGGGGGGGGGGGGGGAGTGTGTGTGGGGTTCCCTAGAGCTTCCTCCGTCGTGGTGGACCTGGTCGTTGGTGCTGTGTATATCCCGGTGTTGTTCACTTTGTAGTGTCTGGTGTTGTGATGGTTGGGCCACGCTTTCATGGTTCCTCGGGGGAGAAACCACTTCCGCATATGTCGCCCTCGGTGTGTCCGGCCTTGGTTTTACCCAGGCCTTGTCTGTGTGTGTTGTTGTATTTTGTTTTCTTGTGTGAGTGGTTGAGTTTGTCGTGTTTTGTTTGCGTGTGTGAGGGGCGGCCTTTGCGCCCTTTGCCTGCTGTGAGTGTCTTTTGTGGACCTCACAACCTTGGTAACCCGCTGTGTGGTTTTTGCCACACAGCGCGCACCTTATTTGTGGGTCCGTGTGCTGGAGTGTGCATGACCTGGTGTCGTGGGCCTCGGCGCACTTCCTGCATCTCACTGGCATGTTGCAGTGCGCAGCGATGTGGTTCAGGCCCTGACACCTGAAGCACTGCACCGTCTTGTTTTTACGGTGCAGCGGCTCCGTGGTGACAGGCACTGCCAGGACCATCGTAATCTCCCTCTTGTTTTGAGGTACGTCAGGGAGTGTTACCTGGTACAGCGGCCACTTACTGTTTATGCTGCCCATTTGCTGTACTACCTTGACGACATACCCCCGGGCAGTCAAGTCTGTTTTGATTGCCTGGGGGGACACTCGTCTTGGTAGGTCTCTTATAACTATGTTTCTGTTCCGTGTCTTTGTTGTTGGGAAGGTGTAGTGAGGTATGCTTTTTGTGTTGAACAGTGCTTTGACTGTGTTGTAGTGTTCGAGAGTGTGCACTGTGACTTTTATTTTGTCCCCACCGGCGGGTTTTGCCTGGAAACTGCCTCCCCCGATTTCTGTCTTGAGCAACTCGAAGAGCTCCTCGTAGTTTTGAGGAAACTCTGCGACAATCGGGGGGGAGGTGGTGGGCGACTTGGTTCTGTGTTTGTGAAGTGTTATCTGTTAACGCTGGCTCTTCAGCAATCACCTGGAATCTGTTTGGGGTGGGTTCCAGTCCCCGGGCTGGCGGAAGCCTCGGCTGGCGAAACGTTTTCTTCGCCAGCACGAAACCATCCGAATCCTGCCCGGTTACGCGGTTCCCTTCCAGTTCCGGTGTTTCCTGGTCCCCTCCCAGAACGACGACAGGTGCTGTCGGGGGCGCAGGCTCCTCGGAGGGTGGTGACGTGGTTAGGGTGGGTGTGGTGGATTGCTTCTTCCCCTTGGAGTGCTTCTCCTTCCTATCCTTCTTTACACGCCGCTGCTTTGTTGTGGTGGACTTGTGTGGGGGGGATTTAAGGTATTTGGAACGGGTGGAGGACTGAGACGAGGGGGTGGGTTTGGGGAGGATTTTGGTCGCCAGACGGGGCATCTGATTGCCATTCTTCATGGACGTGAGAAATTCGGGAAGTGTGCCGGTGGCGTGGGCAAGTAGGAGCGGAGATAGGACGAGGTTACGAGGGGCGGGATTGCAAGTACTGACAATGTATGAGGATGTTGGTGTTTTGTGTAGGGTGGCGTTACTTGCTGTGTTATTTGCCACATCCGGAGCGGTGAGGGGGGGCGCTGCCAGGGGGGTGCCAGTTACAGCCATCGTTGACACCGTTGGGTTGCCCGGCTGCATTGCTGGCCCTACTTTCCTAGTGGACGCGGAGGTCTGATCGGCGGCGGCGGAAACCTTCTCTGCGGTTCCGCGGCCGGCTCCCAGGTCCTGGCCCACATTTACCCTAACCTTGGGGGGGGGGGGGGGGGGCAGAGCCTGGCTCTGCGGCAGCCGAGGTGCTCGAGACGGCCGACGACGCGGCCCGCGGCAACAACAAGACGCGCTTTTTGTCGACAGCGGTTGACCGCTTCGACCCCAAAGCACCACTGGAGCTAGACATCCCGCAGTTGGAAAAGGAAACACGACAATTCTGCTGTCGGGCGTCTCCAAAAATATCCTGCCCGCCGTAAGTCCTTACTGCAGACCTTGACTGGGTCCCGCCGATGCTTTAATAAAAGCAAAGCCGTAGATTCCCCTGGTGTGTCACCCGTACAAGCGGGGGCCTATGACTGACAGTGCGCGAGTCAGAGGAGCAAGCTCAACCCTTGACTGCCACTCAGCGAGTGCTGGTTAAAGGGGCTCAGGGAGCTCGCTTAAATCCGCAGGCCCGGCCAATCAGAGTGTTGGTAGATGGCGCCCCTATACGGTTGCTAACTCTGGTGGCGAGGGCAGCGCCGCCAGGGTAATCCGTGTCGATAGTGGTGTGTACGCTGCCGCTAACCCCGCGACGACGCGTTCATTGGCGCCAGTTGTTGACATCGTGTGCGGCGCCAGCGGTACTCGCTGTGTGCCGTGCGTTTCAGCTCAGCACGCCGCGCCGAGTTGACGGCTACTGTGCGGCGGCCGATACGACACTTTATTGTACAGTTCAGTCATTACTGAACAAGACGAACTGTTGTTTTAGGTTAACGTTCCACACATAATGGTACCTAATGACGTTAATGGAAAAGAAAGCAAAGAAAGCTTATGTGACGGTGGTTCCCAAGAGTAATAAATACTATGCTCCGTCAGAACAGGCCATGAAGGCCCAGCGGTACCGATCGGCCGCCGTGTCATCCTCAGCCCACAGGCGTCGCTGGATGCGGATATGGGGGGGGGGGGGGCATGTGGTCAGCACACCGCTCTCCCGGCCGTATGTCAGCTTATGAGACTGGAGCCGCCATTTCTCAGTCAAGTAGCTCCTCAGTTTGCCTCACAAGGGCTGAGTGCACCCCGCTTGCCAACAGCGCTCGGCAGATGATCACTCCTCCAGGTGCTAGCCCAGTCCGAGATCGCTTGACTTCGGTGATCTGGCGGGAACCGGTGTCACCACTGCGGCAAGGCCGTTGGCTCCGAAGAGTAATAATTAAATAATGAGGGTGAACCTTGAATAAGATCTATCACTGTCAAGTAAGCGAAATCAAAAACCACTTTATTTATATTGCTCACCGATTCTCACTCAACAACATGGGCTTTATTTACGTTGATCACTTCAGTGTTCACTCAACAAACTGAAGAGGTTACATTATATTACTTTTTCATACACAACTGACATGAAACTAGTTATGAACACTACACTAAGACATCTGTGAAACATAGTGAGGCTCGAAAGGTGTAACGTTGTGAGTGAAGATGGAGACATTGTAAAGACAGGAGATCATGTGTCGTTCATGCTGTATGGGGAAAAACTGAATGAGCTTTATTTGTGCTTAACATTTGATATTTGCCAAGGAAAAGCATGCTGTCATTTTAGGTTAATGTTCCGTACACTGTGAGGTACAAAGTTTTTCCTGTTTGCCCCAGCAAGGGACCTGAGGTAGACAGCTGTGGGTTGTGAAGAATGATATTCTCCATAGAGCACAGAGCACTGTGCAGCTGGCAGATCATGCGGCGCTAATGTTGTAGGAACTGATGCAAAACGGCTTTATTCAAGACTTGCTCTTCACATTTCTCTCAACAAATCCAAGAGATTATTCGAGGTTACTGGTCCCTGCAAAGTGCTGTTCATAGTTTTCTTGCAGATCACAGCAATGGAGACCGTGGTGAACGACAACGCCAAGTTCAGATGTAACGGGCGTTGAAGCACGCTAACGAGTGATCGAATTTCAATAGAGGTCAGGTGACGACCAGTAGACACCGTTAGTCGCTGCAGTTTCTCGCAATTTGTTTCGGTTTCAGACATTTAACAAGTAGTTCTTCATCGTATTCAACAATGCAAAGTTATCTGGATGGAATTGAAGTGGATTGTGATGATAGTACCAGATGAAGGAAAATGGGTTGAATATCTCAAGGAGTTCAACACTATGCAGTGTTTCCTCATGATTTTATCGGACCTCTCGATGGTTAACACGTCAGGATACAACATCCTTCTTATACTTAAATTACAAACATTTTTGCCTAGTGCTGTTGCAGTGATATGGCCCTGAATATCGCTTTAGTTGGTTAGACGTTCATGCTTATGAAAGACAGTGTCTCAGAATATTTCAGAGAGTCTGTTCTATACTAAAATCTCAACGAAAAACCTTAGGACATAACGAGACAAAATCATATAACATAAAACCACGATATGGCTTTCCTTACTTGATCGTAGGTGGTGACATGTTTGGACTAATGCAAAATTTAATGAGAGTCTATGGCGTAAAGCAGATGACTTATTGTGATATAGCGTGTTCAAAAAATGGTTCAAATGGCTCTGAGCACTATGGGACTCAACTGCTGAGGTCATTAGTCAGAACTTAGAACTAGTTAAACCTAACTAACCTAAGGACATCACAAACATCCATGCCCGAGGCAGGATTCGAACCTGCGACCGTAGCGGTCTTGCGGTTCCAGGCTGCAGCGCCTTTAACCGCACGGCCACTTCGGCCGGCGATATAGCGTGTTACAAGGGAAGAATAGTACATCACCCACTACACAGGGTGAGTCACTTAACGTTACCGCTGGATATATTTCGTAAACTACATCAAATACTGACGAATCGATTCCACAGACCGAGCGTGAGGAGAGGGGCTAGTGTAATTGTTTAATACAAACCATACAAAAATGCACGGAAGTATGTTTTTTAAGACAAACCTACGTTTTTTTAATTGGAACCACGTTAGTTTTGTTAGCTCATCTGAACATCTAAACAAATACGTAATCAGTGCCGTTTGTTGCATTGTAAAATGTTAAGTACATCAGGAGATATTGTAGCCTAAAGATGACGCTTGAAACCTCCGACGTTCAGTTGTGTGTTGTAACAAACACAGGCCACGGTCGGCGAGCAGCATCTGCAGGGACATGTTTACGATGACGACCGTGTTTACGAGTGTGGCTGTAGTGCACTGTTGTGGTTTGGTCTAGCTGTCGCAGTGTCCGCATGTAGCGCTTGCTGCTATTGTTATTCTGCATTCGTCTTCGCACGCAGACCAACTGTAGTACGCCGTGTTACCAGACGTCTGTGATAGTGTAGTGTTGTAGGAACTGTGACCAGGGTGTATTCGAACTCTGAAAAGGCGGAGATGATACTCATCTATGGCGAGTGTCGACGAAATGCGGCGGAAGCCTGCAGGGTGTACGCAGAACGGTACCCGGACAGAGAGCATCCAACGTGCCGCACATTGCAAAACATCTACCGCCTGCAACAGATATGGTCGTAGCACGCAAACGGGTACGTAATAGGCCCGTCACAGGGGAAGCGGGTATAGTTGGTGTGTTACCTGCTGTTGCCATGAACCCACACATGAGTACACGGGAGATTGCGAGAACCGGTGGACTGAGTCAAAGTAGTGTCATGCGCATACTGCATTGTCACCGCTTTCACCCGTTTCATGTGTCGCTACATCAGCAATTACATGGTGATGACTTTAACCATCGAGCGCAATTCTGTCAATGGGCATTAACAGAGAATGCGTTGCAGTTCTACCTGTTTACCGATGAAGCGGGTTTCACAAACCACGGGGCAGTGAATCTACGGAACATGCATTACTGGTCCGTGGACAATCCTCGCTGGCTCAGACAGGTAGAGCGACAGCGACCGTGGACTGTAAATGTATGGTGCGGAATCATTGGCGACCACCTCATTGGTCCTCACTTCATTGCAGGGGTCCAAACAGCTGCAACATACATCGCGTTTCTACAGAATGATCTGCCAACGTTGCTCTAAATTGTCCCACTGGAAACGTGTCGACGTATGTGGTATCAGCATGATGGTGCACCTACACATTCCGCAATTAACACTACGCTGATCCTTGACAGGATGTTCGAAGGGCGTTTCATAGGACGTGGAGGACGTATAAAATGGCCAGCCCGTTCTCCTGATCTTACACCTCTGGACTTCTTCCTGTGGGGTACGTTAAAGGAGAATGTGTACCGTAATGTGCCTACAACCCCAGAGGATATGAAACAACGTATTGTGGCAGCCTGCGGCGACATTACACCAGATGTACTGCGGCGTGTACGACATTCATTACACCAGAGATTGCAATTGTGTGCAGCAAATGATGGCCACCACATTGAACATCTATTGGCCTGACATGTCGGGACACACTCTATTCCACTCCGTAATTGAAAACGGAAACCACATGTGTACGTGTACCTCACCCCTCATGGTAATGTACATGTACGTCAGTGAAAAAGACCAATAAAAAGGTGTTAGCATGTGGACGTAATGTGCTGTTCCAGGCTCTTCTGTACCTAAGGTCCATCACTGTTCCCTTCGGGTCCCTACGTAATTCGGTGCTCTCCGATACACACGATCGAACAGCGGATGAGTGGTACTCAAGTGTCAACTTTAGGTTACAATATCTCCGGATGTAATTAACATTTTACAATGCAACAAACGGCACTGATTACTTATTTGTGTATATATTCAGATGTGCTAACAAAACTAACGGGGTTCTATTTAAAAAAAACGTAGGTATGTGTTTAAAAACATATTTCCGTGCATTTTTTTATGGTTTGTATTAACCAATTACACTAGCCCCTCTCCTCACGTTCGGTCTGTGGTATCGATTCGTCAGTATTTGATGTGGTTTACAAAATACATCCAGCGGTAATGTTAGGTGACTCACCCTATATATATATATATATATATATATATATATATATATATATATATATATATATATAGCATGACCCTAGTTACAAGACTGCAAGACTGTAGTAGAAATATTAGTTGAAGGGAAATGTATTCTATCACTCTCATTTATATCACTAGGTGTTGTCCTGCTGGAATATGATATGTCAAAAGTGTTGAGAAGGAGTTGCCACCTGTCTCCAGCTGCCACCTTGAGGAAATGTTTTCTAGTAAGGCTGTCCACACTTCACTAGCAGATTATCGGTCCACTACATGAACCAACAGCCGACCCACACTTCACTAGCAGATTGTCAGTCCACTGTATGAACCAGCACCTGAAGGGAACATACTGCACTAACTGCAACGAGTAAAGTAATACAGATATCAGTCATAAGATTTCGTGTATTTCCTCAATAACTAAACAAAGTAGAAAGATAACTCGTTGAATAAAGCATAACTATAACTCCTTCTGACCTTGCAAGTATTGTACTAAATCTCGGTTTCAAATAACTTTATGATCAGTTCATACTCCAATGTAGAAAAGAAAATATTAGAAGAATGAGGTCTCCACCCCATTTGGGTCGTTTTATGGTAACTAAATGTGCTGAAGCAGAAAGAAAAGTCATTAAAAGATTGTTGTGCAACATTTTAGAGCTGTTCCACTGTGTCACCAGTTTTATGTAGCAAAGATATTATCTGTTGCAATTCATTTGTGATGGTCTGTTGTTTGACACTGGACTGCTGATGCCTTGTAAAACGTATCTAGAGTAATGTGTTAAGCGGAAGGTGAGCTCAGTGACGCCACGTTTCAGAATCACCTACCATGGCGACGGCGAATGAAGCTGAGGATACCGCGGCCGGGGAGATCCGTGGCCCACTGCAGCCGGGGGATGGCGCCGTGGCGGCGCTGTCGGCTGCCGAGGCACGGCCAGCGGCGCGTCCACCTCCAGGAATAGGGTACGCACTCGCGGGATGGCCCATACCGTCCCAGATACACGTAGGTGTCCGCCCACAAGCCAACACTTCGCGGTACGCTGTGGCGTCCTTGACAGTGAGTTTGCTTACCGGTGCCTGTGCTGTATCTTCCCTGACAGCTACAGAAGCTGTGTGCAGGTACTTCATCAGTTCTCTAGATTGATCCATGTTTCAAAACAGATACATCAATGAACATATACAGGGTGGTCCATTGATAGTGACTGGGCCAAATATCTCACGAAATACGCGTCAAACGAAAAAAACTGCAAAGAAGATACCAACTGCGTT
The DNA here is from genome assembly GCF_023864345.2 of Schistocerca serialis cubense. Classification (NCBI taxonomy): domain Eukaryota; kingdom Metazoa; phylum Arthropoda; class Insecta; order Orthoptera; family Acrididae; genus Schistocerca; species Schistocerca serialis. The sequence continues at coordinate 104,708,664 of NC_064648.1, forward strand.
TTTTAAAACAAGAACCCAAATTTTTATTACATATTCGTGTAGTACGTAAATAATTATGAATGGTTTAGTTGGACCCCTTTTTTCGCTTTGTGATAGATTCCGCTGTAATAGTCACAAACGTATGGCTACGTGGTATCACGTAACATTCCGCCAGTGCGGACGGTATTTGCTTCGTGATACATTACCCGTGTTAAAATGGACCGTTTACCAATTGTGGAAAAGGTCGATATTGTGTTGATGTATGGCTATTGTGATCAAAATGCCCAACGGGCCTGTGCTATGTATGCTGCTCCATATTCTGGACGACATCATCCAAGTGTCCGGACCGTTCTCCGGATAGTTACGTTATTTAAGGAAACAGGAAGTGTTCAGTCACATGTGAAACGTCAACCACAACCTGCAACAAATGATGATGGCCAAGTAGGTGTTTTAGCTACTGTTGCGGCTAATCCGCACATCAGTAGAAGACAAATTGCGCGAGAATCTGGAATCTCAAAAACGTCGCTGTTGAGAATGCTACATCGACATCGATTGCTCCCGTACCATATTTATATGCACCAGGAATTGCATGGCGACGAATTTGAACGTCGTGTACAGTTCTGCCACTGGGCACGAGAGAAATTACGGGACGATGACAGATTTTTTGCACGCGTTCTCTTTAGCGCTGAAGCGTCATTCATCAACAACGGTAACGTAAGCCGACAATATATGTACTACTGGGGAACGGAAAATCCACGATGGGTGCTACAAGTGGAACATCAGCGACCTTGGCGGATTAATGTATGGTGCTGCATTATGGGAGGAAGGATAATTGGCCCCCCATTTTATCGATGGCAGTCTAAATGGTGCAATGTATACTGATTTCCTACGTAATGTTCTAACGATGTTATTACAAGATGTTTCACTGCATGACAGAATGGCGATGTACTTCCAACATGATGGATGTCCGGCACGTAGCTCGCGTGCGGTTGAAGCGGTATTGAATAGCATATTTCATGACAGGTGGATTGGTCGTCGAAGCACCATACCGTGGCCCGCACGTTCACCGGATCTGACGTCCCCGGATTTCTTTCTGTGGGGACAGTTGAGGGATATTTGCTATCGTAATCCACCGACAACGCCTGACAACATGCGTCAGTGCATTGTCTATGCATGTGCGAACATTACGGTAGGTGAAGTGCTCGCTGTTGAGAGGAATGTCGTTACAGGTATAGCCAAATGCATTGAGGTTGACGGACATCATTTTGAACATTTATTACATTAATGTGGTATTTACAGCTAATCACGCTGCAACGGCATGCGTTCTCAGATATGGTATGTTCAGAAAGGTGCATGTATGACATAGGAGCAACCGAAATAAAATGTTCAAACGTACCTACGTTCTGTATTTTAATTTAAAAAGCCTACCTGTTACCAATTGTTCGCCTAAAATTGTGGGCCATATGTTTGTGACTATTACAGCACCATCTATCACAAAGCGAAATAAGTGGTCCAAATAAAACATTAATATTTCTTTACGTACTACACGAATATGTAATAAAAATGGGGGTCCCTATTTAAAAAGAAACGCAGTTGATATCCGTTTGACCTATGGCAGCGCCGTCTAGCGGGCCAACCATAGCGCCATCTGGTTTCCCCCTACAAGCTAGACAAGTTTCGTTCTTTGTAGTTGTTTCGTTTGACGCTTATTTCGTGAGATATTTGGCCTGGTGACGGTCAGTGGACCACCCTGTATATCACGATTGAAGAACGTTTATAAGACTTGCATGAATTGTTGTTTGCAGTGATTACTTGTGCTTAACTCCATGTGTTCAACAAATTGTTACTTGGATTTTGGGACCAATTGTCACGAGAACGGACGTACTGACTGTGTTCACGGCATGAGACATTTTTGCTTTGTATACGAATATGTGCTGCTCAGTGCAGAATCTGACACTGATGTGTGTAGGTTGCAACCAGGGCTGCTGATTCGGTGCGTTGTGTTGCTGTAAACCTGTTTACACAAAGCAGTATTTGAAGTTGTTGGGCGTCTCTGTTAGTGATGTCAATGAGGTAACTGTAAATGCATACAAGAAAAATGGAGATGAGAAGCCAGAGTGTCACACATTACCAGCACTTGGAACACTGTACTTGTATGCTGCAGCAAGGCAGCAAGGGTCGTGCGGGGCAGCGACATTTTTAAGACTTACTACTGTTGATGTAATGATGTTGTAGAAACCTTAGGTTTAGTAAATCAGACCAGACCAATTTCTGTTTTCACACCAGTGCTAAACCTGTATGTTTACATACACTGATCAGCCAGAACATTATGACCTCCTACCTAGTAGCCAGTATGTCCACCTTTGGCACAGATAAGAGCGGTGACGCATCACGGCATGCAAGCAATGAGGCCTTAGTAGGTCGCTGTAGGGACTTGGCACCACATCTGCACACACAAGTCAACTGATTCCCGTACATTCTGGGGAGGGAGGGCGATTAGCTCTCTGACGTCACGTTGAATCACATCCCAGATGTGAATGAGACGGTTCATATGTGGCAAATTGGGGGGGGGGGGGGGGGGCAGCACATCAATTGGAACTCCTGGTCTTTTGATGTGGTGCATTAACTTGTCGAAAAATTCCACTGACATCAGGAAATTTGATCGTTACAGCGGGGTGTCTGTGGTCTGCAACGAGTGTACGATACTCCTGGGCCGTCACGTTGCCTTGCACGAGCTCCAGTGGACCCATGGATGCCAACGCGTATGTTCCCCAGAGCATAATGGAGCCGCTGTCAGCTTGTCCCTATGCTGAAGTGCTCGTGTCAAGGAGCTGTTTCCCTGGGAGACGACGGATTTGTAGAACGGATTTGTAGAACAGGCATGGTGAAGAAGGTATGCAATGCTCAGCTAACGTCCAGTGGCAATGGTCACATGCCCATTTCTGTTGTAATTGCCTGTGTCATAGTGTTGACATTGGCACATGCACAGGTCATCAGCTGTGGAGGCCCATCATTAGGTGTGTTTGGTACAGTGTGTGTTCAGACACACATCTACTTTGCCCAGCATTATAGTCTGATGTTAATTCCGCCACAGTTCACCGCTTGTCCTGTTTTAGCAGACTGCCCAGTCTACGACGTCTGACAAGTGTAATGAGTGGTGGCTGCCTAATCCCACTACATCTGGACGTGGCTTCACCTTGGTTTCATCACGTGTTGAAGACACTCACCCCAGCGCTTCTCAAACGCGTAACAAGTAGTCCAGTTCCCAAAATACTTGTGCAGAGTCTTCAGGCCATCACAATTTGCCCTCGGCCAAAATCAGATAGTCTGCACACCTTACCCATTCTACACGCAGACAACATGGTCTGACACTGCATGCACCATGTGTGTGTCTGGCTAGCAATTATTCCTCGCCAAGTGACGCTTATATTGCCGGAAAGAGTTTCCATCCATAGTAGGTCAGGGGTATAATGTTCTGGCTGTTAAGTGTATATCTCTTTCATTTTCTTGGTTCATATATGCTACACCCCTGTAATGTATGTACAGCTCTAGAGCATATGCCACACTTATGGAAGTACTGATTATGTACGTAATGGTACTTGAATTACATAACCATTAAGGCACCTTACCTCAACCTCTCGATACCAGCAATATTCTACTGTGTCTCTGTAAAATAGTTAACATATATCATCTAATGATTGAATTGGCTGATGATGATGATGATGATGATATCTGTGGCAACATTCAGATTTAATTTCATTAATGTAGAGGTACTTTGATACATCGATATGTTTATATTGCAATGATATTATTCTTATGTGTATTCTTTCTTTTGTCACTATGATTTTTGACGTACTTGTAACTCTGAATTCTGGGCGCGTAAGCGGTTATTAGAGAGTCAAGTCTTGGTTGTCATGTTGAAAAGACACAAATTGTAGTCAGTTTATGAAATGTGAACTTTAACAGTGAGAAAGATATTTTCAAGTATGTTTTATATTATGAAGTGATGTTGCAACAAAAGTAATAAAAAAGAAATGTAATTTAAATTCGGAGGGCTGATTACTTTTTTACATCACCATTGTCCTAACTTGCAATACTTTAATCTTCAAGAATGGCTTGTGAAGCGCATATATAAAACTTTTGAATATCGCAGAATAGCACCTAGGTCTCTTTGCATCCGTGCTTGAAATCCACTACCTAGATTTTGTACGATTGAGCCATGAGTTCACAACGAGACCAGCGTGGGAAACACGAAAAGATGAGTGCCTAGTTTATCCATTATTTCATGAAATGACTTTATTAACTGTGCTCTAATGACACCTGCCACATAATATAACTTTGTTGTTGCCCGAAAATGCAATATTTAGCAGCGTGAGCAAATTATTTTTGACCTTTGTTGTGGTAGGGTTGTTAGATGCACCCACAGAATCTGAGTCCCAGGCACATAATACTTTGCTGTACCTACTGAATTATCGTCACATTTGTTATATGGAGATAATTATTAAGCAGTCAGCATAATCCTTAAACATGATAAGTGAGCCGTGCTGCGGCTCGCGTTGGTGCTGTTTGTAGGTTTCCGCCCTCTATTGGAGGCGAGACGGTATCGTTTAGTTAGCATGGTTGCGGTTGTTTGTCTTCTTCTCGTGTTGACTGCCGCCACTCGGTTTCGCAAGCGTTGCCTGTCCGCTAGTGGCAGCAGCGGCGGTTGTCGATTGTAGTAACTGTTGCCCTATCTTTGGGGCGACGTCGTTGTTCTTCCGGGTCGTATGAGTGGGCCAGATCGGTTGTGGACTCAGGAGGAGCCAGGTCCGCGCAGTGCGAAACATGCTGGGACCGCTGGCGGCACGCATGGACTGCCGGATGAAAGGGCTGCGGCCACGAGGGTGCACGACCTCGTCGTAAACATGATCCAGCGAGCTTCAAGATGAGTGCATTTCAATCCAAGTCGAGGAACTTCCACCATTCTGACATCCCGCGATTCTCCAGTGACTTGGGTTCGTGTTGCTGCTCGTAGTGTCGCCGAGGCGAAGAGCAGCGAGTGGAGTGCTTGGGAAAGGCGGGTCTGATTAGCTTTCCTCGACTTCTTATTACTATTTAGTGCGTTCAACTTATTACAATTTGTTACGTTCAACCAGCGGCCGGTTCGTGATCCTTCTACTCTGGTGGTACTGATTCCTTTCTAGTTCCAGGTGCTCTAAGCACAGTATTCTTGGGACGTACTGCAGACCGCCGGTTCCGGCTTTGAGGTATTGTTGAATCGTTGCATTTGGTTTATCGGACGTCAGGTAACTTCAGCAAGATTATCATTAGGCATTCGTTAGACTGCCACTAGTCTGAGTTACCATCTTGGGAAGTGAATGCAAGTCTTGGCTGCCTATCTCATCGCTCGCGAAAGTGTTTGGTGCTGGTCCTTCTCAGAGGTCGGTTCCTGGAGCACCATCTGCGGTCCCTTGGCTCTTGTAAGACATGTGTGTTCTAAGATTAGGTCTGATGGCCAGTAGTTCAGTGTAACACTCCTTCAGTCCATGCCTTCTGCGGGTATAATCTGCCTCAGTACCCTTAAGGAACTTATACACTGGTTCTTGTGTTTTATTATTACATTATGTATTACGATACGTTGTAATGCCTACATTAAAGGTTATATATGTCTAGTTAATAGTTGTGGTCGCCTTCGGGAATAAATCTAGCAATGTAGTGTTCAGCGAATGTTAAAGATTGTGTTACAAAGTTTACCATCATCTTATTTCACGCACTTGGTGATCAGTTGCTTGTTTTTTAATTAACCTTTGTTAGTTTACTGACAGCAGGTTTCTAAATGTTTTGTATTATTGCCGTTCCTGGCGTGTAAGGCCTTCAGCCGTGATTGTGATTGCTTGCCTTCTAATTTGGTATTTGTATTTACGCAGTAAGCCTTCAACACCTTATTTACTGCCATTCCTGGCGTCTGATGCCTTCTGCTGTGTTTGTGGCGACCTGCCTTTAATATTTCAATACCTGTAAATCGTAAGTTGCAGCGAGTTTTAAACCTTAATTTATTGCCAGTCCTTGCGTGTAAGGCCTTCTGTCCAGATCACAGAGGCTTGCTTTTAAAACATTATGTACCGCATCTGTATTTAATCATGATTTGCTAAACTGTAACTCGCTGAAACCACAGCTGTTTATTCCTTCATTAATAATGTGTGGTATTTTTTTCATTTCTTATTGAGACTGGAATTACTGATTACGGCCCCATCCCCAGTCGTTACCGAATCCTGCCTTCCTTTGACTACCAGCTTTCAAAGAAGGTTGATTCCAAAAAAGCGATACACCGCCGCCTGCATCCCAGCCACCAGCCGCACAGCTGAGCACTGCATGTTGTCGCCCTTCTCAGACGCCAGCAGCACAACAGCCAGAGACCATAATTCCAGCAATAAACTCATTGCTGGGAAAGAAAAATTTCAAAACAAAAAAGAGTAGTCCAAAAGCACGAGACCGAGGAAGCTATGCCTGTGACCAAAGCTATGGTAAGTACAAAAAATGGAAATTAAGAAAACTGATTCTGATTCCGACATCTCTGAAGAATGGTGACAGCATGGATGGTGCAGATCCCTTGGAAGAATCCACACTATTCATTTTGTAGTGACATAGCCAGAACGTGTAGCTGGAGGAAATTTTATCTTGGGCGAATTTCGAGGAGGAAAGAGTTCATTCAGCTACAAATATATATCTGCACCAAACAAAAAGAAACGCTGGAAAAGATCTAGAAGCTACGTTTCTGAAGCCTGTGCTTTTCCAAAAAACAAAAATTTCATTTCTGTAATCACTAAGGGTTATGTGATAAGGAATTTCTCATAATGCTACTGGAGTGGAAAATATCAAATGAGGAACCTTCTTTGTGTTTAATGGTTCTGTTTCAAGTTTCGGATCTGTTTCTGTCCATTAAAAAAAGTATAGATTTCTGTCTTGTGTGTCCCTTCATTTTTAATTAGGGTCTATATACTAAGAAAAATTGAAAAGAGTTCCTACCCATTGGTGGTTGACTTTATAATATAAAAAAAAAGAGAACACCAACGGAGAAATTTCTGTAGTTGTCTATGACGTACTTATCATATATACAGGATGAAAAGGATTTAAACCGACAAACTCTCGGAGGTTGTAGGGGACATCAAAACAAATATTTTTCCCTAATGTCATTTTTTCCTATGAGGAATATTTAAACCGGTAGAGGAAGATTTCTCTGGCGGCAAATTAATTAAACCAACAAACACTTTTCCATTTTTTATGACCAGGAGACAGCACATTAACGCAACACAATTTCAATTATAGTAGATTTTCAAAAGTGCCTCTATTGACACGTTAACAAAGGTTACTCCAAATGGTTCAAATGGCTCTGAGCACTATGGGACTTAACATCTGAAGTCATCAGTCCCCTAGAACTTAGAACTACTTAAACCTAACTAACCTAAGGACATCACACACAACGATGCCCGAGGCAGGATTCGATCCTGCGACCGTAGCGGTCACGCAGTTCCAGACTGAAGCGCCGAGAACCGCTCGGCCACATCGGCCGGTCAAAGGTTACACCATCAGATCATGTTCTGTCTGACACGGGCAAAAACCCCAGGAGTATCCTGAATTGTTCCTGCTGCAGCTACTATCCAGACAACCTCCTCTGATGCAACAGGAGTTGCGTAAACAAGATTGTACGCCTCTCCCCACACAAAAAAGTCCAGAGGGGACATATCTGGGGATCGAGCAGGCCATGGTACATGACCACCTCTGCCAATCCACGTTTCCGGAAACCGTCGGTCCAGGAATCGACGCATACGACGACCGAAATGTGCCGGCGCCCCGTCGTGTTGGAACAACATACGTTGTGTTGTAGGGAGCGGGACGTCTTCCAGCAATTATGGAAATGCTCTGGCGAGAAAATTGTAATAGTGCCTGCCATTTAATGACCTAGGTAGCAGATACGGCCCAATTAAACAGTCCCCAATAACACCGACCCACACATTAACGAAGAACAGCACTTGTTGAGCGCTAGTAACTGCGGCATGTGGGTTATCCTCACTCCAAACATGCGAATTGTGCATGTCGGAGACTCCATCTCGCCCGAAAGTTGCTTCATCGATAAACAACACAGAGGATGGAAATGTAGGATGTGTTTCACACTGTTCCAGGTACCACTGCGAAAACTGTGATCTGGGTGGATAATCAACTGGTTCCAGGTTGTGTACACGCTGTAAGTGACATGGACGTAACAATTGCTCTCGAAGGGCTGTTCTTACATTCGTCTGATTCGTCCCCATGTTACGTGCAATTGCACGAATGCTGATTGAAGGATCCCGCTACACATGCTGCAAGACAGTTTTCTTAAATGGTAGCGTTCTTACCGTGCGACGGCGTCCCTGTCCAGGCAATCTGCTAAATGACCCGGTCTCACGCAGACGTTGGTACACAGCAGCAAAGGTCGTATGATGCGGGATGCGGCGATTAGGATGTTGTTGTTGATAAACCCGCTGTGCAGCTCGTCCGTTGTGGTGCGCTACGTAGTACGCACTAACCATATTAGTGTACTCACTCCAGGTGTATCGCTCCATTAGTAAACAGAGACAATGCACTGCTACACTGGTGGACAGCAGTTGCCTACAACTGAAGAGCGTAATACGCCCTCTAACAACTGAAGATCGTAATACGGCCTCTAACAACTGAAGAGCGTAATACGGCCTCCACCGGTTTAAATAATTATCATAGGAAAAAGTGACATTAGGGAAAAATATTTGTTTTGATGTCCCCTACAACCTCCCAGAGTTTGTGGGTTTAAAAACTTTTCACCCTGTATATGCTCCACAGAAAAAATCCCACTTACCCATATGTATCGTTTTGTGTGTTGTCTACCTTATTTTTAAAACCACAATCTTCCGTCTCCAGTGTATGTAACATTATCACATATGTATCATATTGTGAGCAACACATACCTTGTTAAAGAATTTCAGTTAAAAGAGAATGCTCCAACGTTTAAAATTTTCTACCACTCTACATTTTCAACTTTAAAAAAATGAAATAGCGACATTTTCAAACTGCTTATACCCTCTAAGATTTACAAATTTTTCGTAACATTTAGTCGTTTTCTTTCAATAATACAGAGAAATTCTGCGATTTTGTTTCATTGGTAGGTCGCCTTACCCTACCATCTGTTGTGATTAAATTTGAATAAATTGTTATTGACATGCTAGTCTACAGCTGTGTGGCATTTAGAGGAAACAGTGTAGAACCTGATTAATTCACTGGTGAATCATTCATGTTAACTGACAGGCTAGCTAGCTGTCGTGGGCAGGATGTGTTCTATTACCACTGTAGACAAACCCTCTGGTGCTGTCTTTAGTAAGCAGCCCCCTGGGGCCCCATTCTGTATAGTTCATACCGATCGGGGTAGTAGGTTTGTCTCGGTAGTGACGTCATTTCCGGATCTTTATCAAAATGTCCTATTCAGTAAGCTTCCGAGAGCTGTTACCGAACGGTTCTCTCATCGATTTTATGACAATTGTACAGAGAGGTTTTGGATTTAGGTCTGGCCCTGTCGATCGGTGAGCTGTGGTTTATGTACACCTATAATTTGTTATTTTAAACACATTTATCGCTTTTAGCTTTGGATTTAGTAATTGTGTTCTTAAAGAATCACCAGAGGACGCATCTGGTTGGAAAGTGAGTTCATAATAGACTATTTTCCTTTGTTAGAATTATCGTTAGGTTAGGTTGTTACTGTGAATGATTACATAAAAAAACAGTTTACGGTCAATATTCTCTCAAAATACGTGTTATTTTTATGCAAATAATAGTTTAAAGATCATTAAATATGAAGACATCGGCTCTGCTTACGTATATTACATGAATTTCAACTGACGTTACTAGTGACTTTGCGTACTTTTTCCCACAAATGGTTTAGTTAGTGATTATCGAAACATCTTTGCAACTTTCAAGTAACAACGGAAAGTAATCATGTGAAGCCTGATATTGGAAACCTTCCAAACTATAACGCGTTTATGACTTACGCAGCACCGTTTGGCAACGAAGTCAGCCTACGTTCCTCTCTCCTATAGTACAGGAATTGAGCATTAACTTCCGTTGTTTGACGTGGCCAAGTGATTAGCGTGGCAGAAGGCGAAGTGAAAAGACACGGGTTCGCTCACGGAGGGGTGCAAATCATTTTTTCCCCTCTGCAACACGTTCTGAGACATTGTTATTCGTGTAAGTTAACACTTTTCTGCAATGCTCGTTATTACTTATAATAGCGCACTTCCTCAGAAATGATTTCGTGATTTCTATGTGTTTAAAAAACAAATATGAAATTGCTGGACATGAAATTGCTGTGAGTGAAACAAGCGATAGTGACCTGTATATTTTTTTTTGTCAGAAATATTTCACCATTTCTTCTGAATACTTAGCGATTTCCGAGTATGCGGTTAGACAGGAATCTAAGAGCACAATTTAAATTACTGGGAATGTAACTAGCAGCAGTCATCTTCATAATATTGCGATCGGATCCTCAACAACAGCAGGCAGAGATAAAAGATCTCCGCCATATTGGTTTTAGGCTGTAGCACCATATACGAAACATTTTCATTCATGAGATGCATGTTATAAACTTCGACGAACTGCAGGAGCTCTCGAAAATGCGGTTTTTCAGTTTTGTTTTTAAGACCCAAATCGTTGACGTATCATATAGGGAAGTGAGCTACTTAATCATTTGTATCTCTAGGAGCGAGTTATAACCACGTTCGCCGGCCGATGTGGCCGTGCGGTTAAAGGCGCTGCAGTCTGGAACCGCAAGACCGCTACGGTCGCAGGTTCGAATCCTGCCTCGGGCATGGATGTTTGTGATGTCCTTAGGTTAGTTAGGTTTAACTAGTTCTAAGTTCTAGGGGACTAATGACCTCAGCAGTGGAGTCCCATAGTGCTCAGAGCCATTTGAACCATTTTTTATAACCACGTTCTGTTTATCTTCTTATTCTTTGAAACTCTCAGAATCAATTTTTCGGGTGTTTTTATAGATGTATTGGTACAATGTGGTACTACACACTACTCCTAACTCATTTTCCGAAACGTAAACCCAAAACACGATGTCAGTGTGAATGGGAATAAGATGACATAATGCGGCATTTACGACAATCTGCAGAATACAGTCAAATACGCTATCGTTATTAAGCAGGCATGGAAACATCCGGTCAGGGAAACTGTAAACACTTCTATGCGTTACAGCTGAGAATCATGGATATACTGCGCCTGATACTGTTAAGGAGGAGGCAAGGGCGATGAAGGCAGGCACGTCACGTCGATGGAATGCGGTCATGCGTTATGGCAACGTAGATGCAACTTTCGGTACTTTGATGAATAGCGCGCCTGTGTCGTCTGCTAGCCACTTTGTGTTCGTGGCGCTGTGCACGGTGCAGTGCGCATGCGCGAATCTGCAGCTGCTTGCTTTTGACTGGCTCGCGCGATGCGAACCGACAATAGCGCTTCGTTTCTCTAGACCCGAACGGTATAGTTTTCGAAATGCATACTGAATAATGCAGGGTCTCTAATTCGAGTACTAGATCGTTCGGTGCTCTTGAGTACCGAAACTATCGGTCCATGGCGGAAAGATACAGAATAGGCACCCTGGGCTCCAAGTGATAATGCCCACCACATGATGCCCCTCTTTGCAGTACACCATCCACCACAGAGGTCTGGTCCACCAACCCTAGCAGTCACCGTCAGCCCCAAAGTGATCACGGCCGGACTCCTGCCGCAGCTGCGCCTCCCACAGCTGCCCGACACACTCCACCACCCCATGATGCCGACGTATCTCATTTGCGGTGAGTTTCGACACTAGACGTGCGGAATTTCCTCGTGTGTAATACCACCTGTTGGGACATTAACATAAAAAATCAAATTTCATTTCTGAATACCACCTGTTAGGACACGATCATAAAAAATCGATTTTCATTTCTGAATTTTTTTGGTAATTCAATGGCAAATTGTCTGGACACATTATTTCTTTTTTATAATACTTATTGTATGAAGAAATTCGAAGCTTGAGTGGGTGTGAAATATATTTAGTACAGGATCATCGAAACGAACTTACTCTATATGGGAAATATATCCTTTCCCAAATATTCTTTATATAGTGATCTTTATGCAGGCTCTGCTTTCAGTGATGATTATGTATGTTACAAATTACTTCTGAAGGAAATAGATGTGAAAGCATTGTTCTTGTGTATTGTCATTCAGAAAAACCTAGGTGTTATTGGAATGAATAATTGTGAATATCACTGTATGGAGGCTCTCTGAAAGAAATAAAGTAAGCAGAAATAGAAGTAGAAGAGCAAAAAAAAAAAAAAAGGATATTCTCCACAAGAGTATGATATCACTTGTTTCGAGTGTCTAATTAAAAATAATTGTAATTTGCTTTCAATGATTTCTTTGGTCACATGAATATGTGGTGACTATTGAAAATTTGGCCACACCGGGATTTGAACCTGGATATTTGGTTATCGCATCAGTCGTCTGAACCATTAGGCTGCCCAAGCATGCCTCCAGTTATGTCTCAGTCTTCCACTTCACTGATGTTTCCACCTTTGATTGCCAAACGCTAGTAGCGGAGTTTATCCCACAGGTTATCAGGGAATAGCAACGCTCAGAGAATGGAGTCTATGGAGGATCGTGGCTTATGTTACTATGAAGGATGTGTATGATAACCTCTAGTGATAATGTTTGGAAATCATGGGTGTCATCAGCCACAGTGAAAGTTTGTGTGAGACCTGCTGGTATGCTAGGGTGGCCTAATGGTTAAGCCACCTGCATGTGATGGGCAAGAACTCCAGTCTGTTCTGTTATAAGAACAGTTGAGTGGAAACATGCGGACCACTGCGCCTTGTTACATGTAAACGACCTCATGCAGCTGATAGACTTTCACGTCCCATGCATACTGTTCCTCATTAATCATGGCGCACTTTTTGCGTAATTCCATCCTAAAACTCACTTTTGATTTTGGAAACAGTGATCGATGTTAGTGAATATTGGAAACTGGGTTCACAAAAAAACACTACCGGACAGTGAATTGATGGTTTTACAACATGACTTAATTATCAGTGCAGTTTAATTTAAAGTCACTGATGGGGCAATTTGCACATGAAAAATACTTGTACAGCACTAAGAGTAACAAAAGTGAGAGTATTCAACATACCTTTCGGAATTAATCAGAGCAGGGTGCTGCAAGCTATTCTATAATATGGAAGTCTCTTCACTATTCAATTGACAACATGGGAGGAAAACGAGTATTTTGTTGACAACAAAGTGAGAAAAGTATGAATTGACTTATAAAAACATATTCGTCCTATATAGTGATTGAAGAACTTGGTGATTTGATTAATTAGGATGGTCAGCCATTTATTTTCATGACATACAGTTCCACTGTAAATTTAAAAGCCTGGTGCAAAACAAGCAATCATAGAAGACGAAGGACACTTTTACCGAAGCTGTAACAGGAACAAGAGCCCAGAAGAACTATGCCAGATTTGGCGAATATAAATTTGATGAGTCATTTAACACAGGAGATATATGCTAACAAAGAGTCAGAAGAAAGTATTGGGGAACGGATTAGAAGCAGAACACAGTGAGGATCACCTCATGGAAGAAAAAAAAAAACGAAAGCTCTTAATGTAACATGACCTAGCAACATGCATGCGCAAACACATGATGACATTTGGGACATGTGGAGCAGTAAATAAAATGTATAAACGGACTAAAGACGAATGTGGAATTAGTCTAGCAGTGATGCAGACCACAAATGGGGAAACCCACTGACATCACCGACTTCGATGAATGACAGATTTTTGTGGGGAGTCATATGGGAACCAGCATCTCAAAAACAATGAAGCTGGTTTCCTGTTTGCGTGTTACTATCGTGAACATCTGTGGAAAGTGACTGAACGACAGTGAATCGAATAGTATGCGACAAGATGTTGAACGCCCATGCCTCAGTGCAGAATGTGGAGGTTGGAGGTTTGTCCGCTGTGTAAAATAGGGTAGGGGATGATCTGGGACAGGCACAAGTCCTCTATACCAACCTGGCTAGTGCGAATTGCTGACCACGGGGCTCTTTGCAGCAGACACCAACGCCTTCACATGTCAGCCCAGTGGAACCATCAGTTACTATTGTAACATGCGCGAGATCATAGAGGCTGGACTGTGGGTCAATGTAGATGTGTTGCCTGGTTGGATGAACTAGATTTCTTGTCGATGGTCGTGTTCAGACATTCCGTCATCTAAGCAAACGTCTAGTCTAACCAGTTACTTAGTTAGTTCTTACTAGTTAGTGAGTTACTTAAATGTTTCATGGATCATTTTGCACGATAAATCGTAATAATGTGTACCAAGTCTCTTTACATTCACATCACAAATGAATTTGCACACATGGTTACATTCTGAGCATTTGTAAGTTTTCTCTTCCTCTTTTTTCAAAGAGAAAACGATAAACAGATGCTGTGACTCAGTAAGTGCTACGTGACACCTTTTCCACTTTTACAGTATGTTTTCAAATTTTTGTTTATTGTCTATCAGGCATTTTATATCACCGGGTAAAGATCAAAAACATTTGTTGCAGCATTGTACACCTTTGTTTGTGCTAAAGACAACCTTGGTCTGAAGTAATGAATGTGATTTTTCCTTCTGATATCGTAATTATGTACATCATAGTTCCTTTCGAATTGTAGTAGTTTATTTACAACAAACTTCATTACGGAATAAAAAAACTGTGAAACAGTAGTCAGAATGCCCAGTTCCTTAAACAGATGTCTAAAAAAATGATCGTGGGTGAGCACCCCGTATTATTCTTATTACACGTTTTTGCGCAATGAAGACTTTCTTTCTTAAAGATGAGTTATCCCAGAACATCATTCAATATGATATTAATGAATGAAAATATGCAAAGTACACCAATTTACTGATTTTTGTCTCCCATAGATTTGCAGTGATTCTAAATACAAATGTGGCTGAACTAACTTGTTTTAGAAGTTCCAAAATCTGCTTTTTCCAATTTACATTCTTGTCAATATGGACACCTAAGAATTTTGAAGCTTCCACCATATTTATTACTTCCCCATTATGTTTTACACTTATCATTGGTGTAGTACCCCTAGATGCACATAACCGAATATGTTGTCTTTTTGAAATTGAGGGTGAGACCATTAGCAGAAAACTAGTAAACTTTGTTTACCATTTCGCCTCTTTCTGTATGATTACCTGATTGATCACAATAGCAATGCCATCTGCGAAAAGAACTAATTGTGTTTGTTGTATATTAGGAGGAAGATGGCTTACATACATGAGAAACAATAGACTTCGGTATCCCATAGTGATTTCTCCCTAGTGAGAATTATGTCCCCAGGTTATATTAGTTGAATTACTATCTAAAACTTTATGCATTCTTTTGATTTGATATGACATTGTCCACCCGTTGGCTACACCACCAATCCCATAAAACTTCAGTTTATCTACGAAAATACTGTGATTCACAGAGTCAAAGGCCTTAGAAAGGTCGCAGGTATACCAACCGACGCTATTTTATTATCCAATGCCCGTAAAATCCGGTGAAGGAATATGTAAATGCCATTGTCAGTAGGGCAATCCTTCTCAAATGCAAATTGTGATTTACTGAGAATATTATTGTTGCTACAGTGAGATACTGCACTAGAATACGTCACCTTCTGAAAAATTTTGGAAAATGATGTTTGCTGTGAATCAGGCCTCTAGTTATTGATATCTCTCTTGTCACCTTTCTTAAAGACGGGTTTAACAACGGTATATGTCAGTCTGTCTGGAAAAATTCGTTAAGTTTGTGACGCATTCCATATTTCAGAGAATATGGGGCTTGTTAAACAGGAACAGATCATTAGGACTCTATTGGTAACACCATCACAACCAGAAGAGCTTTTGTTTTTGAGAGGGTGGACAACTTTTTTTTTAATTTCAGAAGGAGAAGTTGATGATAAAATCGTATGACTGAATTTTATGTGAGTTATTTTTTCAAGATACAGCTATGATATATTTCCTTCAACTGTTTGTCCCTATGCTTTGCGCTATATTTAAGAAATGATTGTTATAGCATTTGCTACATATGACTCATCATTCCATTCTGTTCAATAGTTTATTACTTTTGAATACATCGTGGGAGCAGCCAGTGATCAATGCTATTACTAATAGTTACTATTAAAATCAGTCTTGAACACAAATTTATTTATTCTGGTAACCTGTTTCGACCACGCCTGTGGTCATCTTCAGGCCAAAATGCTGTATAAGCAGGAGCCACCTTCTGGTAGTGTTCTGTGGCTGGTTGTTCTATCTCTCGTTTCACTACATTCCATTCAGATTCACCAACTGCGATATGGTCGCGTATGCGAACATGATCCATATAGATTTATTCTGTTCTGTGACTGGTTGCCCTGTCCCTCGTTTCACTACATTCCATATAGACTTACGTCTGTTGTCAGAATGACAGATTTATGACATTACGAGCATGTTACTTGATATTTTAATAACCTTTCTTAGTAACTTTGAGTAGTTTTTGTTGTGTACTGTGGAAGTAATCTGATGCACCATGGCACCTGTGACATACTTGAACATTATTACAGCACTTGTACCACATCACACTCTACATCATCCGTGAAAACAATGGCACCTTTCAGCATGTTAACTGGCGGTATTTGTGTTACAGCGTTATGGGGATCATGACAGTGAACTCACACTGATGCCTTGGCCACCAAACTCGCCCAACGTGAACTCAATGCAACACATCTGGGGTACTATCAGATGGCAACTCTGTAGCCACAAGCCACGAACCCTTTATTTGTGGGAACTGTGTGATCTGCTCATAGACTCCAGGGAGGTACCAACGACTCGAATCAGTTACATTCCAAATTTGGACGAACACGCCATTAAGCAGGTGGTCGTAACTTTTTGGCTAGTGGCTAGTGGTGTTTGTGTGTGAATGTGTGTGTGTGTGTGTGTGTGTGTGTGTGTGTGTGTGTGTGTGTGTGTGCTCATCCACATGTGCATCTTTACAGAATGGTGTAACGGACTCAGAAATGTGAGCGGCAGCTTCTTAGATCACTAGTGGTGTTTGAGACACGATTTTGTACGAGGGTCGTCCAATAAGTAATGCCCCACATTTTTTCTCCTCAGATTTATTGTTAAGAGTCAGAATTTGGTGACAATATGCACAACATGTCTTGTCCATGTCCTGTTTTTCTACGTTCTATGGTCATACGTCAACGTCGTGGAACAGAATGTATTCCCTACTGGTAAAAGCTCTTGTCCTGTAGTCACTGCATGACTTACTCTCTCATCATCTTCAAAGTGTTTTCGCAATAGAGAATCTTTAAGTGGACCAAAGACATGGAAGAGTGCCAGATCTGGACTGTAGGGTGGATGAGGCAGTGATGTCCAACCCAATTTGGCGATGTGCTCTCATGTTCTCAGACTTGTGTGCAGGAGTGTATTGTCGTGTTGGAGCAAGACTTCTGCTGGATTCTTGTGCGATCGAACACGTCAGAAACGGTTCCTGAGTTTATTCAGAATCTTCACATATGCCTCTGAATTGGTGGTTGACCTTCTTGACATCACATCCACGAGAATGACGCAATCACAATCCCAGAAGACAGCCACCACGACTTTTCCGGCAGAGGGCGTAGAGTTTCTCCTTTTGTGTACATGAGGATGGTGCCACTCCATGGACTGCCTTTTGGTTTCTGGTGCAAAGTGGTGCACCCAGTTTTCGTCCAACGTAACGAACTATAACAGGAAGGCCTCTCTGTCGGTCTCAGAACGCTCCAACAATTCAGTTTCTTTGAATATTGTCGTCTCCTGTGAACATTCATGAAACCTATTGTGAACACGTCTTTGACTATCTGAGAGCCTCTATTGTTGTAGACGCACTTCCAATGCTGACCGACAACTGTAGAGCCAATTGTCGAGTTGTGATACGCCGGTCGGCACGAATAAGGGCATCCACACGATTCAGCATCTCTGCAGCAGTGGCTGTGACATGAAGTCACGTGCGTGGCTGATCCTGGAGCTCTGTTTCTGCATTTACTGAAACTGTACCTATTTTTACCCATCGACAAACTGTACTCCTACACTGCAGCATCGCCGTACACGGCACACAAACGTTTATGGATGTGCACCACGGTTTCTTTTTTCTTCACACAAGAATTGAATAACAGCACGCTGCTTGTGAGGTGAGTCGTATGTAGAAGCCATTTTGACACTGTACTACGCCTCTGCCATTTGCCAGAACGGTTCAAAACTTCGCTGGAGCACAGAACTAACATCAAATGCCGCCTATGTATATTAATGGATTTTTTTAAAAAAATGTGTGGCATTACTTATTGAACGACCCTCTTACAAATGTACACAACTTGTGTGACACCTTCCCCACATTTCTAAAATTGGATACATTGGTCCCTATATTACGCAAACCTGAAAATCAGATGATCCCTAATACAGTACACAAACGAGTGTACAGTGATGCAAATGAAAACGACAAATGATTACGATTGTTCCACGTGGCTCCATGGCCATTATCAACAGGTAACACACAATGTGATTTTTTGACGACGACGCAAACACCATAATAATCAATACAACATGACTAATTTTTACAACCCAGGCAAATACACACGGAAATAAACACAGCGAGAAACCAAACTGTAGTATTACACATCACACAGTAAAGGAGAAGGGCAAAGAAGCTACCAGCAGAAGAGTTAAGATGAAATGCAACAAAATGCTGGATGTGGGAAGCAAGTACAAAATATTTTTACACATTTCAATACTCTGCGTGCGAATCCAGAGAGGAGTAGAGAAGAAGGAGTCTACTGCTACAGGCAGTACTGCAGAAGGAAATGACAGCGTTTTAATCACTTTAACCTGACGAGAAATATGAGAGGTGATCAACTCATCTTCAGGATTAAAGCATCAAATCTTTTCCAATATCTGAACGCTCCTCAAAAATGTTGAGTCCTGATACACACATATAGCGAAGTTATCAGCCAAACCAATATTTCATAGAGGCTTTACTGGGGGGTAGGGGGTGTTCATCTCAAAGAAGTATGACTGTGGCTTGACAACATTACTCAATATGGATTTCAAATTTTAGCACGTGCACTACATAACAGAATGACACTACTTCTTTTAAACATTGTAGGTGGTTGCCAAGGCACTACAACCGTGCTGGATTTACTGAGGATACACAAATACGTTTTAAAAGTCATCCACCATTCGGGATTTGACAATGTGTATGATCGAATGAAATATAAAAAGGTGATGAACGTGAGGTACAACATTGTAATAGATGAGCCATCCTGAATCAATGTTAATGGACAGTTTATGACACTATTACCAGTGAATAGCCAGATTCAATAGGGATGGCTACTGTCTGCAACGTTAGACGCAACCTGTCTCGAAACATTACCAGGACTTCAGGTTTCCTATATGAAGATGGTAAATCAGGGATGTATAAATGAACGAAATCAGTTTGCTGATCAAAAAGAAGGACGATTTCTAGAAAATCGAGAAAATCTTGACAACATATGTCCAAGTAGTGAAGTGAAAGTGAAGTGTAAAAAGAATCCAAACTGACATAAATGGGCATAGATAGAACCATAAATAGGCTGAACATGAACTAGTTTAAGTTAACCGGGATAAATGGTGTCAGTTAATTCAGAGTAGCCGGACAGAGTAGCCGAGCAATAAAAGGCACTTCAATCTGGAACCGCGTGACCGCTACGGTCGCTGGTTCGAATCCTGTCTCCGGCATGGATGTGTGTGATGTCCTTAGGTTAGTTAGGTTTAAGTAGTTCATAGTTCTAGGGGACTGATGACCTAATCAGTTAAGTCCCATAGTGCTCAGAGTCATTTGAACCGTAAGAAAATGTTTGCACTGATAAAGGATCCTGAGATGGGAATTTTTGATAATCTCAAAATGTTAACTTCATGGATACAAATGCCACCAGTAAAATATTGTAGCAATATTCCTTCCACTGCCCACCACATATTCTAACAAAACATAAGCAGTGCTATGTTCGTCAATGGGACGTGGTACACGTCTTCAGAACTCTATGCCACATCTAACAAAAGTACTGCTGCGAGCCACAGTCGCAGGAGCTCAAGCAGTGGTGCTGAACATCGCGGATGACAAGAAAATATTGGAGAACAACCATAGTCCTATTTACAGATGTCTCTTAATTGCAATGGAGTCCCCTAGCGAAAAAATCTTGATCAACATAGGATAAATATATCATAACTAGATTACATACGACTGTAATACGTTGACATCAGGTATTAACAAATAATAATATAAAAAATACCAATGCTAAAATCAAAGCCAACTGGTAGAATGTATTTAATAACATTTTCACAGTCACAGAAAAATTGTATAGTAATTTATGAAGTCCACATTTGCATTGCCTGTTATGGTGTTTTGTAGAAGGAAGGAAGATTTAATGGAAACTTCCTGTTAACAGTGTGGTCGTTAGAGACGGAACACAAGCTCGAATTATGAAAGGAGGGAGAAGGAAATCAGCCATGACCCACTCAAAGGAACCATCCCAGTATTTTTTGGGAGTAATCTAGGAAAAATCTTAGAAAACCCCTAAATCTAGAGGGTCTGACAGGGATATGATGCGTCTCTCCTATTTGTGAATCCAATGTGCCAAGCAATGAACCACCTTGCTTGACACGTCAAGTACAAAGAATGCTGTTGGATTTACATACAAGGGGAAATTGTTTTTATCACCAGAGCAATTGACATCGACATAAAATTGAGACACACTCTTCAACTGAATTCGTCTGGTCGCCATTATGCTGCTTTTAATTATCTGTCACAGCGAAAAATAAATATAAAGTTTCAGGTAAGTGCTCACTCTAATGAGGGAATCGCAATTATAGTGCTGGTCTGTCAGCAGCTTCCATTTGTCTTCTCAGGTTCACTACGCTGCAAGTTCAGTATATCTGAACGCTTAACACTGATTACCATTTCAGTGTATCTTAAATGTTTCACTTGTCACTGACACAGTCATTCCTTCTGATTGCATTTAATTCATTACACTTCCATTATTGTTTATATCAAGTACATCTTCTCAAATGGTACTCATCATAATTGAGTAATATTCTGATATTAGCTTCTTGTTTCCGCTAGCTGTCATTAAGTGAAACATTTTCGTAATGAAACTTCCTGGCAGATTAAAATTATGTGCCTGACCGATACACGAACTCGGGACCTTTGCCATTCGCGGGCAAGTGCTCTACCAACTGAGCTACCAAAGCACGACTCACGTCCGGTACTCACAGCTTTACTTCTGCCAGTACCTCGTCTCCTACCTTCCAAACTTTACAGAAGCTCTCCTGCGAAGCTTGCAGAACTAGCACTCCTGAAAGAAAGGATATTGCGGAGACATGGCTTATCCAAAGCCTGGGGGATGTTTCCAGAATGAGATTTTCACTCTGCAGCGGAGTGTGCGCTGATATGAGTGCTAGTTCTGCAAGGTTCGCAGGAGAGCTTCTGTAAAGTATGGAATATAGGAGACGAGGTACTGGCAGAAGTACAGCTGTGAGTACCGGGCGCGAGTCGTGCTTCGGTAGCTTAGTTGGTAAAGCACTTGCCCGCGAAAGGCAAAGGTCCCGAGTTCGAGTCTCGGTCGGGCACACAGTTTTAATCTTCCAGGAAGTTTCATATCAGCGTACACTCCGCTGCAGAGTGAAAATCTCATTCTGGAAACATCCCCCAGGCTGTGGGTAAGCCATGTCTCCGCAATATCGTTTCTTTCAGGAGTGCTAGTTCTGCAAGGTTCGCAGGAGAGCTTCTGTAAAGTTCGGAAGGTAGGAGACGAGGTACTGGCAGAAGTAAAACTGTGAGTACCGGGCGTGAGTCGTGCTTCGGTAGCTCAGTTGGTAGAGCACTTGCCTGAGTCAAGCAAAGGTCCCGAATTCGAGTCTCGGTCGGGCACACAGTTTTAATCTGCCAGGAAGTTTCCTATCAGCGCACACTCCGCTGCAGAGTGAAAATCTCATTCTGGATATTCGTAATATTTGACACCAGTAGAGAGAGAAAAGAGTAAAATATTATAAATGATAAAGGAATTTACAGGGACATAGAGTTAAAAAATCTTAAGGTATAATAATTTTAGGGTTTCCTTCGTACTTTTGTGACTGAATCATGCGTTTCATCTGTTTCATATTAGTACTTTTTAAAAATTGGTATGTCCAGCAATTGAAATATGGGATAGCAACAATTAATGTGCAAAAGATGATTGTTGATAACATTGCAATATTTTGGACTGAATTATTGTTGTCAATGAAGTCCACACTGTGAAGGTTTTTAGAGATGCATAGAAGATATAAAAGAAAGAGAACTTTAAAGTTTTGGGAAAACTGCTTTATAGGACTTCAGACAGTCTGCATATTTGTACAAATGAATATTCATCAACGAGTCCATAAGCTGTTAATGTAACTTGCTAACATCATTGGAGAAATACGACTCACGAAATTGCTTGGTACAGCATGACCTTTCATAGCTCCTCGAGATGCAGAGGGAAGCTGGCCTTGGTTGACACTTTGAGCACATCCCTATAGGTCGGCATCTCTGCCAGTCTTTGTAACCACACACTTACAAAACCTAATCCCCTGCCACTGTGGGTAACATATGTGGCTGCTTTAACAGTAGATTTAGAGTATATAGTTCCCCATATCTTAACAGCAAATTACAGAGGCACCAAAGACCCCACACAAATGCCCAAGCATACAGAAAAGTAGCTCAGCTGCGCAGAACGTCTGTTGGACTGGAGCAGCAGTTTCTTGTATTGGAAGCGATGAGACAGACAGCTGATAATTAAAGAGCTGATCGAAGGACATGCAGAACAATAATGACAGAAGCAGTAGGCTAAAAATCTTACAGTGTCACTGATCCATACCAGTTGCCGAGTGATTACCGCTACAACAACATTGGTGTTAGACACAGATAGAGACATTTGCGTGTGAGCCACCTTGGTTGCTCCATACCAGAGTGTCCAACTCTACAGTTGACTGTTTGACCCACACCTGCAGGATTAACACATGCAACTTTGACCTCTGCCAGTGCTATGTGTGTTTTAAAACGAAGTCCTACCACTTGCAGTATTTGATGTCAGACTGCGGGTCCCTGTAAACCAATGCACACTCCAAGCTGGGAAAGGTGCTCCAGTTCCGCCAGAATCTTGGCTAGCAAACGCAATGGGGATCGAACCACTTCCAGGCCGTTGTCCACTGTACACTCATTGAAAATTGCAATTGTCCGCCTAACTATTCGATATGAAACATCAAAAAACTTTTCGTATATCTGTCAGAAAACAAAGACATATTTTCAATGTACGAACTGCATTAGTCAGTCTTTTTGTTTGCTTGCAAAGACTCTATTTCAGTTGGAACAGCGAAATCAGCATCTGCATGTGCACATAATATTTTTAGTGTGTGTGTGTATGTGTGTGTGTGTGTGTGTGTGTGTGTGTGTGTGTGTGTGTGTGTGTGTGTGATTAGTGGGTATTGGATTTATCATCTGTATCATCTATATTGGCATGATATTAAAAGAATTTTACTATTGATTGTCTTTGGTTTATAAACAATTTGCTGCATTTCACTCTTTACCACATGTAACACACAAGTTATGGAATTAGAATGGAGTTACTACCTATTGGGTTCATTGTATTGAGGTTACAAATGCCAATGACAAGGTACAGTTTCTTGGTACCTACATCAATAGAGTATGGAACATAATACTTTCAAGTAGCTAAAGTTGGCTTACAGAAATATGGGTTACGGTCATGTACAAAAGTGGGCGACGTATTAATTTCCTCTTAAGGGCTACAGATTTTGTTGCTACATTCGGAGACATGGGAGCCAGAAGAGTAATCTAGTCAAAAAGTGAGTGAGTGTGCAGCAATTCAGTAGTGTGGGCTTGGCGTTTGGGTGTGAGATTATGTGCAGATGTTTATGGGTATCTTTCAGTGAACACATGTTTATGTGTTTGTGTGAAGGGGGTGGGCACAGGGAGAGCTGATTTCGTACCTTTATTGTATCTAAAATATGCTGAACAATCCGGCCGTTGGTAGGGTACTGATGTAGGGGACCGATGACCACATATTTTAAGTCTCATAGTGCTCAGAGCCATTTGAACCATTTTATGCTGACCAACTTATTTGGTGTACTGCAAAAATTTTCTCTCCTTGGTGTCCATGTGACACAAAATATACGAATAAGTGGGCTGTTATTTATTTGCTTCCATGTAAGGAAATTGCCTGAGATGTGATTAAGTTCGTGTGTTTGCTTTTTAAGGGGGGTAGGATGTCAAACGGGCCGACTTGGAGCAGAAGAGGCACCACAGGACATTTTATTTTCTACTGTCTATACTTTTACAAATAAATTCATAGAACTTTGTCAGCATGACCAGGAAGGATTCGGGATTCACACTCATAGCAGTGGAAGTTCAAAAACATAACAAAATAAATTTTTTTACATGTGAAATTTCATCATATTTTCGCTTACTATTGGCTGCATTTGTTGCTATAGGTACATTTTTCTTCACAAGTAAGAGAGATTCTTTGATGAATTTTGCACAGCCTTCAAACCATACTTACAGGTGTATGCTCCAAGTCGGCCCGTTTGACGTCGTACCCCCTTAAGTGTCCGAAGGGATTGCTACAGACAGAGAGCAAGTGATGGCTGTACTAAGTCTATGTGTTAGTGGAGGTTACGACGAATGACAATAGCATGCTGAGGCTGAAGGGGCTTATTGTTCGACGAAATTTGACAACTGATGTAGCAGATGGAATCCAGGAGTTTTGATTGGAAAGCGGATGAAGACTTTATGAGGGGGCGGTGCTGAATGTCTGTATCTGATAATCTGACTTTTCCGTATCACAGACAGATGTTTATTCACAACTGCTGACAGTTTTGTTTCTGTGATTGTTTTCATCGCTTTGTGAGTGTGTTTATTGTAGAGCTTAAGAACCTCGGTGATTTGTGCAGGAGCCTTTCTGAACAAGAGGGCGACAGCAGGCTGATCCAGGCAGCTCAGCTGGGGGCGCTGGAGCAGTTACGCCTGTTGATGGCGGCAGGGGCGGACGTCAGGATGAGGGACGCGTCCAGGCAGACTGCCCTACATTGGGCAGCAGACAAGGGACACCTGCAGGTGGCGAGGTGTTTGTTGGAGGGCGGGGCCGAGGCTGACGCCAGGGACAGTGGGCAGAGCACACCCGTGCATGTGGCTGCACTGTACGGCCACACGGCTCTCGTGCAGCTACTGCTGGAGTGGAAAGCCGACCCCAACGCCAGGAACGAGTTGGAGAGGACACCTCTGCACTCTGTGGCAGTCTTTAGCCACGAAGAGTCGGCAGCTGCACTGCTCGAGGCAGGGGCCGACAGAGAGGTCAGCGACGGAGGTGGGAACACCCCTCTGCAACTCGCCAGGCTGTACAACCAGCAGAAACTCGCTCAGATGCTAACATAACAGTACCATATGTCAGTAAGGAAATAAAATTCACTGCATTATATTTCGTTATTTCCAAATTAAATGATAAAAATTTAATCCTCTCATCATTCCGTCTGCCCAACATAGTGGAGAACTAATGATTGTTCTAGCGACATTTCAACAAGCACTACAATGAAAGATATCAAAAAACTAACATAAGCAACATTTCTTTAGAGGAAACAGTTTGAAAAACATTTCTTGAGAAAGCTGCACAAAACTCAACAGCTGAAAAATTCTCCAATCATTATCAGTAAATTCCATTACCCTGCCAGAAATCTGATAAAATGTCCAAGTAGCTCATAGTAATGCAGCCAATCGTTTCTAAGCCACAAATCATAAAATATCTGCCGTTCTCAAAGATGTCACTTGGCAGCATCCAATTCTTTATATTATTTTATTACTGAGAAGTATTTGACAGGAGCATATGTGGTGAAATGTTCGTCTAGTGGTAACTGCACCACACACAGATTACTACCAAATAACGTGTTCGGTTACATCGCATTTCCAGTTCTGATTTCATATTGAATTTCCTTCTCTGTCTCCAATACAGGTGACGGAATACTTCGTGAATTTAATTACAATCTGACATTGGTAGCTATATTCACACCACATCAACAGCCCATCTTCAATTGTATAACCATATTCTATTCAATTAAAGAGAATCGAAGAACTGCCTCAAATCATTCCTTTCCCACACAATTGCAATGTGCTGTTCCAAAACGTACTAACGTCTGTCAGATAATATCGATCTTCACTCCCAAATCCCGGTATACTACAGTAAATTTTTCCGCTTTCCACATATCCCACAACCATCAGCGTATTTCCCTCAGCCTGGCTTCACGCCAGCAGAGCGCCTGGAGGGGCTGTCACGTAACCCGCCTGCCTTACTAGCTGGAATATAACGAGAACGTAACATAACACTATTACAAACTCAGAAAATTTCTCTGCAAGGTTTTGAGATAGTCAGACAGGTCCAAAATGTAAAATATGCTAAAGGTCCATATTGTTCACTCTAAAACACTTGAAGAAATGGCGTGAGTCCGTAGTGCGGTCGGAAATGAAAGATAATACATCCAAAAAATGGCGTTCCTATGATCGTAATACTGTCGTGAAAACTTTTTGTCTTCAAACTAAAATTGTCCAAAGAATTTAAGTTGCACTTGAGAATCAGCTAGATCAGCAGTAAGTGCAACAAGAGAGCAAAATATAATTCACAACGCCACATACGAAATATGGCACAGATCCCACAGTGTAAATATCAGGCAATAATGAAAATCATAAAAGAACAAGAAATAAAATTCCATGTTTTAAGCCTCAAAAACAAGAGACTTACTGCTATACTAATTAAGTGAAACATACATACCTTTATATATATATATATATATATATATATATAGTTAGCACATATATATATATATATATATATACAGGGTGAGTCACCTAACATTACCGCTAGATGTATTTCGTAAACCACATCAAATACTGACGAATCGATTCCACAGACCGAACGTGAGAAGAGGGGCTAGTGTAATTGGTTAATACAAACCATAAAAAAATGCACGGAAGTATGTTTTTTAACACAAACCTACGATTTTTTAAATGGAAATCCGTTACTTTTGTTAGCACATCTGAACATATAAACAAATACGTAATCAGTGCCGTTTGTTGCATTGTAAAATGTTAATTACATCCGGAGATATTGTAACCTAAAGTTGACGCTTGAGTACCACTCATCCGCTGTTCGATTGTGTGTATCGGAGAGCACCGAATTACGTAGGGATCCAAAGGGAACAGTGATGGACCTTAGCTACAGAAGAAACTGGAACACCACATTACGTCCACATGCTAACACCTTTTTATTGGTCTTTTTCACTGACGCACATGTACATTACCATGAGGGGTGAGGTACACGAACACACGTGGTTTCCGTTTTCAATTACGGAGTCAGGCCAATAGATGTTCAATGTGGTGGCCATCATTTGCTGCACACATTTGCAATTTTTGGCGTAATGAATGTCGTACACGTCGCAGTACATCTGGTGTAATGTCGCCGCAGGCTGCCACAATACGTTGTTTCATATCCTCTGGGGTTGTAGGCACATCACGGTACACATTCTCCTTTAACGTACCCCGCAGCAAGAAGTCCAGAGGTGTAAGATCAGGAGAACGGGCTGGCCAATTTATGCGTCCTCCACGTCCTATGCAACGCCCGTCGAACATCCTGTCAAGAAAAACAAAAATGGTTCTGAGCACTATGGGACTTAACGTCTGTGGTCATCAGTCCCCTAGAACTTAGAACTATCTAAACCTAACTAACCTAAGGACATCACACACATCCATGCCCGAGGCAGGATTCGAACCTGCGACCGTAGCAGTCGCGTGGTTCCGGACTGCGCGCCTAGAACCGCTAGACATCCTGTCAAGAGTCAGCCTAGTGTTAATTGCGGAATGTGCAGGTGCACCATCATGCTGATACCACATACGTCGACGCGTTTCCAGTGGGACATTTTCGAGCAACGTTGGCAGATCATTCTGTAGAAACGCGATGTATGTTGCAGCTGTTTGGGCCCCTGCAATGAAGTGAGGACCAATGAGGTGGTCGCCAATGATTCCGCACCATACATTTACAGTCCACGGTCGCTGTCGCTCTACCTGTCTGAGCCAGCGAGGATCGTCCACGGACCAGTTATGCATGTTTCGTAGATTCACTGCCCCGTGGTTTGTGAAACCCGCTTCATCGGTAAACAGGTAGAACTGCAACGCATTCTCTGTTAATGCCCATTGACAGACTTGCACCGTGATTTCCCTAAATCGTTTCAGGCAAATGCCGGGATTGTTCCTTTGAAAGGGCATGGCCGATTTCCTTCCCAATCCTTCCCTAACCCGAGCTTGCGCTCCGTCTCTAATGACCTCGTTGTCGACGGGACGTTAAAAACTAACCACCACCACCACAGAATTGCACTCGATGATTAAAGTCATCACCATGTAATTGCTGATGTAGCGACACATGAAACGGGTGAAAGCGGTGACGATGCAGTATGCGCATGACACTACTTTGACTCAGTCCACCGGCTCTCGCAATGTCCCGTGTACTCATGTGTGGGTTCATGGCAACAGCAGCTAACACACCAACTGCACCTGTGACGGGCGTGTTACGGACCCGTTTGCGTGCTACGACCATACCTGTTGCATACAGTTGGCGGTCGATGTTTTGCAATGTGCGGCACGTTGGATGCTCGCTGTCCGGGTACCGTTCTGCATACACCCTGCAGGCTTCAGCTGCCTTTCGTCGACACTCGCCATAGATGAGTATCATCTCCGCCTTTTCAGAGTTCGAATACACCATGGTCACAGTTCTTACAACACTGCACTATCACAGACGTCTGGTAACACGGTGTACTACAGTTGGTCTGCGTGCGGAGACGAATGCAGAATAACAATAGCAGCAAGCGCTACATGCGGACACTGCGACAGCTAGACCAAACCACAACAGTGCACTACAGCCACACTCGTAAACACGGTCGTCATCGTAAACATGTCCCTGCAGATGCTGCTCGCCGACCGTGGCCCGTGTTTGTTACAACACGCAACTGAACGTCGGAGGTTTCAAGCGTCAACTTTAGGTTACAATATCTCCGGATGTAATTAACATTTTACAATGCAACAAACGGCACTGATTACGTATTTGTTTATATGTTCAGATGTGCTAACAAAACTAACTTGGTTCCATTTAAAAAACGTAGGTTTGTGTTAAAAAACATACTTCCGTGCATTTTTATATGGTTTGTATTAAACAATTACACTATCCCCTCTCCTCACGTTCGGTCTGTGGAATAGGTTCGTCAGTATTTGATGTGGTTTGCGAAATATATCCAGCGGTAACGTTAGGTGACGCACCCTGTATATATACAGGGTGTCCCAGCTATCTTGTCCACCCAAAATAGCTCTGGAACTATAACAGCTATTGGAAAACGACTTTCACCGGTATCAATGTAGGGCTGGGGCCCATGAATGTACATATTTGGAAACATTCTAAAACGAAAGCATTTGCATGACAAAGCACATACACAATGGCGTTGATTGCATCGCAATATTCCCATTACATCCCGAGATATTCAGACCCGAAGTTGACGCTTGGAACACCCGACATGCGCTGCTAGCGCACGTCCTGAGGCTCAGGCGTGAACCCCATGCTGCCCGTAATCGCGATGTGATTTACATGTGTAATCACACCTCCATACTTATCAAGAGGTCCGAAACGAATAATACGGTCTGCTGCCATCAACTCTCATAAGCACATAATGGTTTCCCTCTTGCATGTTTTACGTATCTACGTACACAATATGAACCACTACAGATCGGTGTACACCCGTCAGGTTGTCTTACTTATCCTGCACACCCAAAATAAGGTTCATCTAATGCGTTATATGACCCATTGTGCCTGTCGCGCAGGGCCTGGCTCTACCTAGTCAAGTGTCCATCGTAGTTCCCACTACTGCCACAGTTACCACTTCGCCTTGTTTATGATTTGCGACCCATGCAAACTCCTGTACTCCACCACCCTCCGAGCATCCCATTTGTTGTAGCTTTGGCGTGCAGTACACCGCTTGCCAGTGTAGTCGTGCATCAGAGTAATCTAGTGACGGCACGGAGGTAGTAAACATTGTGATTAAACGTTGTGTTGTGGAACTTATATTGTACAGTATAATGTACACACATGAAGATATGGCAGAAATGCTGCTGATCTATGGAGAATGTACGTTGGCGGGAAATACGTTATGAGATTGCTTGTTTGTTGATAGTACTGTTAGCGAACATTATGATTATTAAGTTAATATGTCTGTTTTCTACCCTACTCTACATACCTGTACTGTATCCTGTTGTAGGTGGATGAAATGCTGTTCAGGCAGAACGACTGTACAGAAGACGATTCCCTGACAAGCCATCGCCTTCGCGCCGGATGTTTGGTCGTCTCACATCTCGTCTACATGAAACGGGAAGCTTAAATCCAAGACCTCGACATCGTCCTAGAACACGCACAGATGAACGTGCTGAAGTTGCTGTGCTCGCTACCATAGCGGTGAATCCTCAAATCAGCACACGTCAAATTGAACGTGAAGTTGGTGTGTCGAAATCAAGTGCACAGCGTATTCTTAAACGTCATAAATTTCATCCTTACCATGTACATTTACACCAGGATCTTCATGGAAATGACTTCCGCAATAGGGTAAAATTTTGTCGGTGGGCTGAGCAAAAACTTTAATCCAAATTTTTTGCAGATGTTCTCTTTACCGACGAGGCATCATTCTCCAACAAAGGAATTGTCAATATGAGGAATATGCAACATTGGTCAGCAGACAATCCAAAATGGCTCCGTCAGGTAGAGCATCAACGTCCGTGCAAAGTTAATGTTTGGTGTGGGATTATTGGAGATACCATTATCGGATCTTTCTTTACAAATGGCATCCAAAATGGCAGACAATACTCCAGATTTATACGACACAATCTTCCTGTTCTCTTGGACACCGTACCTCTGAACCGGAGAATGGTCATGTGGTATGAGCATGACGGATGCCCTGCACATAACGCCTTACGAGCACGACGACTTCTGAACCGTAAGTTCTTGGTAGGTGGATTGGACGAGGTGGCCCAGTTAGGTGGCCTGCCCGATCTCCGGACCTTACACCGCTGGATTATTTTCTTTGGGGAGCAGTGAAGGATGCTGTTTACCAACACAAACCAACAACACCAGAGGACATGAAGCAACGCATTATTGATGTTTGTACAGCCTTCAAAGAGGAAACAGTAGCACGAAGTAGGGCATACTTCATTCGCAGAGTGACCCTATGTATGCAAGCCAATGGGCCTCACTTTGAGCATGAGATGTGAACGCTATGTTTAGTATGTAGTGCTGGTATCACAGTGGAAGTTTCTACAAAGGGCCATTTTACCCAGTGATGTTAAGAAACATTTGTTTGCAACAATTTGTCATTTAACGCATTAGGTAAACATAACATTGATAATTATGTGATAATAAAACTAATTGGTTAAACATGTTTACGTTCATCTTCTATGTCCTACCTGAACTTCCCAAATCAAAACATTTTTACCTAAACAACGGTAAAACTTTTACTCCACTTGCTCGTTTCACTAAAACCATCAACATGAATTTTACTATTTCGAGTGAATGATTAACTGTCACTTGCGCTAGATCTACAGTAAAGTAAAGTTTTAACGTTGAACGGCATTACCTTTTTAGTAACGGATTAACGATAAGCGAAGTTAACTTTGTGACTAACGTTGCGGTACACAGATATGTTACAGAACCGCATCACCCCTAGCCCATGGGATAAACACCTGCTGGGATGTACGACGTTAATGCAGGATGGCAGCAGACCGTATTATTCGTTTCGGACCTCTTGATAAGTATGGAAGTGTGATTACGCATGTCAATCATATCGCGATTACGGGCAGCGTGGAGTTCACGCCTGAGCCTCAGGACGTGCGCTAGCAGCGCATGTCGTGTGTTTCAAGCGTCAACTTCGCGTCTCAATATCCCGGGATGTAATGGGAATATCGGGATGCAATCAACGCCATTGTGTATGTGCTTTGTCATGCTGTGGATTGCTGAAGAAAAAATATAGGAGGTCCATTTAAAAAAACATAATTTTGTGTTAAAAAAGACATATGCTTTCGTTTTAGAATGTTTCCAAATATGTACATTCATGGGCCCCAGCCCTACACTGATACCGGTGAATGTCGTTTTCCAAGAGCTGTTATTGTTCCAGAGATATTTTGGGTGGACAAGATAGGTGGGACACCCTGTATAATTCAACTGTACGTGCGTATGTCACGGAACTCCTCCTAAACGATTTGATTGAATTTTTCTGTATGCGTTTGGGTGGCGCCCTGGATGGTTTAGATTCACAAATCAGCCCGGCAGATGGCGCTGCAGTCGGTATCTAGGTTATTTATCTACACTGCAACTAAACGGCTGGATCGACTTGAATGAATTTTTGTCTATGCATTCAAGTGGGGGCCTGTAAAATTTACATTATTAAATCAGCACGGTAGGTGGCATTGCATTTTTGCGTGCATTATTGCGCGTATTATATTCAGATATAAGTTACATGCCTAGGATTTCGTTTATATTTCGACATTTTAATTTGTGTGTATTATATTATGTGTGTTTCGTTGTTTTGACATTTTAATTTCTTTGTACGGTGTCTTTGGCTATTCCAGATGTCGCATTTCAGTGAATATTAAGTGTAATATATTCACATATAGGTTATATACATAAAACAATGCCTTGTCTTCGTGGACGAGGAGGAAATATTGGTCGGCGGATTCGGAATTCACAATTAGTCCAGAACCGTCGGTTAAACAGATCGGCAGAAGATCAATAGACGGACAATGAAAATTAAGAAACCAGGTTGCAATCAGACGTGCTAATGAAAGTCGAGAGCAACGCAACGAACGCCTTCGAGCTAATGCATTGAGACAAAGACGGGCCGCACGCTGCCAGTGCAACCATATCGAGCAGATGGAGGAGCGAGAAACTGTGGGTATTGTAGAATCGTTTTTACAGAATCACAACCAGTTGGTCCAGTTGTTCGGTACCGTTTCAAACACACTGCAAAACGACAACTATACGATCGTCATCAATTCAGACAAAGTAGCATCTGGGCAGCAAGCGGGCCAATGTAATGCACCGACCATTAATGAAGTTGCAGTTGTTACGGTTGGCGACGCATTTGAACGTCGAGATACACGAATCCAACGCAGAGATAACACAGTGCATACGACTGAAGACTGCCATCGCTCTCACGACGCTTTGCAATATCCGTAGATATTTTGGGAAGGAGAAGATGGATATTATTTCAATGTCAAAGAAAGAAATCTAGTAACAGGTACAATCTACACACGCCATTACCTAATATTTTATATTTATGCACGATTAATTTCTTTTTGTCTTAATTATATTTTTACTTTGGAGGTGCAGAAACAAGCAAGAAAGTGAGCGCTATGAACTTCTACGCATATCGGTTCATGATTCGTGCCAATGAAGTCAATAATATTCTCCGATGCCGCCAGCTGTTTCAACAATATATCGCTGATATGTATGCGAAAATTGAAAGCGAGCGATTACGATACATCAGGTATAATCAAGCGAAACTTCGAGCTGAGGAATACATTCATTTGCGTGATGCTATTGTTGGTAAGGTAGATGGAATAACTAATATCAACGACATCGGTACTTCATATATTCTTCCATCATCATATATTGGTAGTCCACGTCATATGCAAGAATATATTCAAGACGCCATGACTTTTGTGCGCGCGTACGGACGACCAGATTTGTTCATTACATTTGCGTGTACCGGTAATCCAAAATGGGATGAAATTAAAATTGCGTTATTGACAGGTCAAACTGCAATTTATCGGCACGATATCACTGCACGTGTCTTCAGACAAAAGTTAAAATCTTGATTATACATTCCTCTGTATTTGGCAAAACACATTGCTGGCTGTATTCTGTTGAATGGCAAAAACGAGGTTTGCCACACGCGCATATTTTGATTTGGTTGGTCGAGAAAATACAGTCTGAAGAAATTGATACAATTATCTCAGCAGAAATTCAGGATCGGAATATCGATCAAGAATTGTATGAGATTGTTACCGCTGACATGATCCATGGTCCATGCGGTGCTATGAACATGGCAGCGTCGTGCATGGACAATGGAAAATGTACGAAACGTTTTCCAAAAAATTGTATAAATGATACAGTCACTAATATCGATGGTTATCCATTGTATTGTCGTAGAGACACTGGCCATGGTGGTCAATCACATCAATTCCGCGTGTCAAACGGTACAACAGTTGACATTGACAATCACTGGGTGGTTCCTTATTCACCATTGCTGTGTAAAATCTACAAAGCACACATGAACATTGATCTCTGCAGTTCGGTCCATAAAATATATATGCAAATATGTCCATAAGGGCAGTGATATGGCTGTATTTGCTGTTCACAAACGATGAAATAACGCGGTATCAAATGGGCCGATACATCAGCAGCAATGAAGCAGTTTTCCGTATTTTGGGTTTTCCGATACACGAAAGAGACCCCGCTGTTATACATTTGGCCGTGCACCTCGAAAATGGACAACGTGTTTATTTCACGGAAGAGACTGCTCTACAGCGTGCACCAACCGACCCAAAAACCACATTAACTGAGTTTTTCGAATAATGCAACCGACCAGGTATTCCCGGTCAATTCGTAGAGGCATTAATGTATACTGATGTGCCACGATATTCCACACGGAACAAACAGTCAACCAAGGAAGCGAGGTGTTCCGGTTGAAGGGTGCAACGGCATATTTATGGGAAATACATCGGCCGATTACACACAGTCCATCCAAAGCAACGCGAATGTTTGTTCTTGCGTTTGTTGTTGGTTAATGTTCCTGGTCCGACATCCATCCAATACCTGCGAACAGTCAATGGCATTTTGTATGACACATATCGTGATGCTTGTGGCGCATTCATTTGCTGGAAGATGACAACCACTGGGATATTACACTTGTAGATGCAGCACAGAGTTCCTCTCCTCATCCAATTTGCCAATTATTCGCCATATTATTGACGCCATGTTTTACATCTCAACCTCCTGTCCTCTGGGACTAATATAAAGATTCCATGAGCGACGACATTCTGCATCGCATTCGGATCGCTAATCGAGATCCCATTATCGATTTTTCTCCGGAAATATATAACGAAGCGCTAATAGAGATTGAAGATATTCGCATTCTGATTTCGAATATGCCACTCATTCATTTTGCTATGCCCTCACCTAACCGCCCAGCAACAGACATCATTAACAGCGAGATTCAGCGCGAACAACAGTTCGATACGGTCTCTTCAACTACTTTCGTTGAAAATAATGAGTAACTACTCACTGATGAACAAAAGAATGTATACAATCGAATTAATTTGTCAATTTCAGCAAAAAAAGTTGGATTCTTTTTCTTGGACGCACCATGTGGCACTGGAAAAACGTTTCTCATCTCACTAATACTTGCGCGCATTCGATCAGAAAATCATATTGCGTTAGCAGTTGCTTCATCAGCTATTGCAGCCACTTTGCTTGATGGCGGAGGACTGCACATTCAGCACTCAAGTTGCCTTTGAACATTCAAACAAATCCAGATGAAGTGTGCAACCTAAAAAAGCATTCCAGTATGGCTAAAGTTTTGCAAAAATGCAAAATTATTATCTGGGATGAATACACTATGGCCCACAAGCATTCACTTGAAGCTCTCAATAGAGTGATGAAAGATCTGAATAATAACACCAGGCTTTTCGGTGGTGCCTTACTGCTGCTGTCCGGTGATTTTAGACAAAGCCGGACATTCCAGGCGCTACATATGCGGATGAAATTAACGGATGTGTAAAACAATCTTGCCTATGGCGAAATGTCAGTACATTACGTCTTAACACAAATATACGTGTTCAACTGCAAAACGACCCATTGGCACTATCATTCTCCGAGCAATTGCTCAACATTGGAAATGGAACAATACCACTGCATGGAGACACTCAATGCATCAAATTGACAGACAATTTCTGGAACATGGTAAATACGAAAGATGCCTTGATTGAAAGCATATTTCCAGATTTACAAGCTAATTATGTTAATCATGCGTGGCTTCGTGAACGAGCTATTTTAGCCGCAAAAAATATCGATGTTGACGCTATTAACTTCAAAATACAACAGATATTGTTCAAATCGATCGACGCTGTTACAGATCCTGACGAACCGGTCAACTATTCTGTTGAATTTTTGAATTCGCTGGATTTACCAGGAATGCCACCACATAGCCTGCGATTAAAAATTGGCTCGCCTATCATTTTGCTTCGGAATTTAAATGCACCTAAGCTATGCCACAGTACAAGATTAGTCATAAAAAAAGTTATGGGCATTGTTCTTGAAGCTACAATTTTGAACGGCAAATTTGAAGGTGAAGTTGTTCTCCTACCACGAATCCGAATCATCCCGTCAGACTCACCCATTCCATTCAGACGTCTGCCATTTCCAATTCGCTTGGCATTTGTCATGACTATTAATAAGTCACAAGGTCAAAGAACATCGATTTGTGGGTTGGATCTACAAAATCGGCTGTTCCCGTCGGAGGTTCGAGTCCTCCCTCGGGCATGGGTGTGTGTGTGTTTGTCCTTAGGATAATTTAGGTTAAGTAGTGTGTAAGCTTAGGGACTGATGATGACCTTAGCACTTAAGTCCCATAAAATTTCACGCACATTTGAACATTTTTTTCTAGAAAATCCGGTCTTTTCACATGGCCAGTTATATGTGGCGTGTTCTCGCGTTGGAAAACCGTCAAGTTTATTCATTTATACTCCTCAGGAATTGACTAAAAGTATTGTTCATCAACTCGCATTAAGATAAAATTAAACAAACATTATTGACTATAACGAATTGTTTTAGAAAAATTGATGTTATTTCAAAATAAAGAATAATGAAATTAATATATTACTTGTCTTTCATTTCATACTTTCTTTACTATCCTAACAGCTTGAAATGTAATGCAGGATAACGTCTGTCGCGTCCGCTAGTTAATAAATAATATAAGTGCCTTGATAAAGCATAGAGTTCTGGTAAAGTATTACACATATGGACGCCGTGACAGGAATGTAAAGGGAAGCTCACCCGGCTACAGAGCAGCATACGTCACGGTACAGAGACGAACGTAACAAGTTATGTCTCATTTAAATCGGAGGAGTACATCGTTGTGTACTGTGTCCTGCGTGGGTTTCAAGAAGAAAAGGGCATGCATTCTGCGTCTATTCTGCAAGCATTAAAAGTCAAACAGAACGTTTGTAAGGGTACGCCAAACAGGAGTCTCACATCGTCTGTAAGAACGATATCGCCCAATGGTTATTCAGCTTGGAAGAGTATAGATAGTAAATATTACCAATTTAGTAGTATTCAGTATTTGCTACATACATGGATTTGTCTTCTTTTAGACAACTTTCTGCGCAGTTGAGGATTCTCTCAACGCATTCACAGTAGACTTATTCCCTTAGGGAGTTTGTTATCGGCGATTAATAACCGTCTGGAAGCAACGAAAACCTTCATGAATGTAATAGTAGGATGTGGAATGACTTACACTGTCCGTCAGCAATGATACTGCAAGGGGTGAGTTAAGCTGCTTCGCCATACCGAGGATATCTACTTCTGAATTAGTCAGGGTGTCAAGTGTTGTTGACTCGCATTCAGGAATATTTACTTGCTCTTGTTTGCTGAAGGGATTTCGGGAAACTGTCTTTAATGTCTCCGCTTTAGTGTCACCGCCGTCGGTAACGTCACGGTTGACACTGCACAGAGGAGGTACGGACTGTGTCTTGCAGCTGGTGTACTCCACATGCGACCAGAATCCCTTTGGACTTTCTCATATTTCTCTTCCGTCTGTCCTGACAAATGTTTTCGCAGAGTGTCGTTGTCCTGCGGTCGCTGCTTTCCTTTCTCGTCGCGGCCCTCCCAAGCAGCAGAAACCCTAATTGCTACCACCCTGTAGTTTACTTGCATCTTGTTTTGACTTTTGATCCTGTTCGACTTTTACTGTAGATGCCACTTACACTCCAAGCAGGTTTATCTTCATGTATATGGAAAA
The DNA here is from genome assembly GCF_023864345.2 of Schistocerca serialis cubense. NCBI lineage: Eukaryota > Metazoa > Arthropoda > Insecta > Orthoptera > Acrididae > Schistocerca > Schistocerca serialis. Next base: position 104,746,911 of record NC_064648.1, read on the forward strand.
GCAGCTCAACTCGTGCCTCTGGCTGCATTTTAAAACTGCCTATTCAACTGAACTATTTGTCTCTGTTTGTCTGTATTCTTAGTTTTTGTGTTTTTTATGATTACAAGGATTTTCATTAACTGTACACCTACTCATTGTTCCCTATGCCTAGAGTAACTTGTGCATTTCATGTGTAAACCTGTTGTTTACGTTCAAACACAAACTACAAGTTGTTGAGTGCCTGTCACGTGCTGACTGCTTTACAACACGAAGGAACTGGCTGTGGAAACGAAAGTGGATAATAATATGGTCGAAGTTACTTCTGACACCTTTCCGTAGACGCTCCTGCACTTAACTAACACCACATGGACACAGTGGGAACAACTGAAGGCCAAGTTCTCGAGATTATAGCGTGCCGCATGTGTGACGGCGCTGGATCGGTGGTAACAGACGCGCCTCGAATTGCGTGCATTCTGAGAGCAATGACCGTCCAGTCTGTTGCCAAAAGGTGAAAAATCAAATTTAACGCCGGTCGGCGTTGCCGAGCGGCTCTAGCCGCTTCAGTCTGGAATCGCGCGACCGCTACGGTCGCAGGTTCGAATCCTGCATCGGGCATGGATGTGTGTGATGTCCCTAGGTTGGTTAGGTTTAAGTAGTTCTAAGTTCTAGGGGAGTGATGACCTCAGAAGTTAAGTCCCATAGTGTTCAGACCCATTTGAACCATTTGAACCAAAATATCTCTTATTCGACGAGTCGTTCAGAGATATTTCTCGCAGCGTCAGTGCGGACTTCGCGAGACGGCGTTTTACTTATCATTGATATCTGGGAAGCATGTCAATACAAACGGCAAGAGTTCAGCTCAGTTCTCGATCGGTGGCTGAGTTATATATTATAGCACTTGCATTCCTTAGTGGGTTTTGCAGTAAGTTTGTAAAACGAATGCCAATTCCCTGCCTGCGCAGCTGTTACCACAGCTATTTGTGGCTGACACAATCAAAAAGACGTGGGAGTCAGGCCAAAGAACTGCTGACGGCACATGTGCTCCTGGTGTGTGTGCGTGGTGCCACGTGTCTGTACGCACACAAACCGCTTGGAAAATGTTCTTCCGTGCAGTTTCGCATTGATGGTTATGACCGACAGATCTACGCATGGCACGAGTTAAATTTGATACCATGCGTTTCACAACGGGTTTGTACTCGGCATGTACGAGTGTTATTCGGCAAAGGTCTCCCACGATATTGCTACATGTTCCCTTTGGTAAGAATCTAATCATTTCCTCGCAGAATTTTGAACTTGGTTGCCAGCAGTGATGTAATTGATATCGCCTGTGGAAGTGGTGTCGATAACGCCCCAATACGTCTGATAAAACTGGACGGGGAACCCCCCGTGACCTGCTGATTTATTCTTTGCATATTGTTTGATGAATTGTCTGAAGTGACCACTGTCAACTGGGATCTGCGGGCATTCGCTGTGTTTCGAGCTGAGTGAGGTTTGAGCCTGCAGTGACGGGGAAGACACTGCAGAAGGGTCAGTCGGGCTGCGGGCGAAAGGAAATACGGAAGACGAGTGGAGGTCTTTGGTTACAGCGCTTTCCGTTGTTAAGCGATCGCCATGCTGAATGCATGGGGATCTCTTTCCCATTCTGTGTTTTCCGTTTTCAAAGTGCTTCAGTGCGATATTTTCATCTGGAAAATTCCCTGCAGGCCTTGCCTAACAACTGACCCTCTCACCTGCTGTGTTCTGAAGCGCATTAATTCTGCTTCGATGTGTTTACGTTGACAGTGTGGGTTGCTGTTACGAGTAGCAGAAGGCCTGCTGCCATCTGAAACAGTGTTTGTGAAGTTCGACTGCAGTTTTTCTTGAAGACGCTGCCTGAGATGAGTAGCGGGTAAGGTGCTTCAGTGTAGCAGGCTTGGCGTAACTCTCCCACCAACTTGTTCCCGAGTTTAAAGTTTGCCGTTTGTGTTGACACGTTACCCAGGTATGAGTAACTTCGGAACGAACGTTGGTATTGAATTTCTAAAGAGAAGTACGGTTGTTTGTGAAGGGATCCGGTAATTTTACACTGCATTCGAAGCTGCAGTGTTCCGTAAAGTAAGCATGCAAAATTTCAGCTTGAATTAGGTGACCGGTTAGGCTTCGTGGAGGTACATTCGTTCTTATCTACTCGCCAGTTTGGGATAAAAATCTGTGAAATGTATTTGATCATCATGAACCACATGCCATCCATCAGTTGTACAAGAACAACAGATTAGTTGTTGCACTTCCGCAAATTTTATTGTGTGTTATAATTTCGTCTGCCGCATCCAGCACACACTTAAAATCCCTACTTCATATTACGCTACAATCTGTATTTGCCAAAACACTTGGGACATCCTGATTAAGAAATAGTCCCATCGTCCATGTGTAACGTCAGTTCCGGATGGCCAGTAAATACTTAAGGGGAATGTCTCACCGATGGAACATGCAGTTGCACATGTGCTGGGGTAAAGTTGGACATTTTCAGCTGTTTCCGTCGCTCCCGGGGAGACCTACTGCAAAAATTTTGCATCAAACGCGACATGTTGCACAAAATAATTTAACGCAGATTTTGTAACAGACGTTGTTGTCGAAATAATGTTTAGTGCTAGTACACCGTGGGCTGCCATTAGATAGATGTAACGCGCTGTGATATAACCGAGAAATTACAGGTAGAGCGGAATCTAGAATCTGCGAGTAGTTGCTATCTACTTCGGGTTTCACCCAGCTTTCTCTCCCTAGTACTATGTGGGCATTGTTACCGTTTATAATCGAGATTATTTGTGACACCTTTCCGTAGAGGCTCCCGCAGTTAACTAATACAATGTTGAGACAGTGACAACACTTTAAAGCCGAGTTCTCTACATTATAGCGTGGTGCATGCGTGACGGCGCTGGATCGGTGGTAATAACGCGTCACGAGTTCGTGGATTCTGGGACCAGTGGCGGTTGCCAAAGGATGAAAACCCAGACACAGCTCTTAATAGACGAGTAGTCCAAGGATATTTCTCGCACCGTCACTCAGGACTAACCTGAGACGCCCTTTACTTACTACATATTCTACAGTCGTCTGTTGCGAAATCATTGATATCTGGGAAGCGTGTCAATACAAAAGGCAAAATTTCAAAAAATGGTTCTAATGGCTCTGAGCACTATGGGACTTAACATCTGTGGTCATCAGTCCCCTAGAACTTAGAACTACTTAAACCTAACTAACCTAAGGACATCACACACATCCATGCCCGAGGCAGGATTAGAATCTGCGATCGTAGCAGTCGCGCGGCTCCGGACTGAGCGCCTAGAACCGCTAGACCACCGCGGCCGGCTAGGCAAAATTTCAGCTCGGTTCTTGTGGCTGAGTTACAACAAGCGTGGTGTGCGGAACGACCTTATCCGCTACTGTTCTGAAGTAGCTTTTTGGAAAAGGAGGACAATGCAGTTTCGCAATCAGTGTTTGAAAGACGTACTCGGCTCATGTCCTGGTCGTAACGGGAACCGCTACGTTGAGCTAAAACAGATCAAAGCTGGTTAATCTTGATGAGAGTACAACAGGAACATGAAGAAGATTTCCGCTCTGCACGTGACTCAACCAATAATATATTGCTACCTGCTACGTATGTCTCGCGAGAGTTCTGGTACAGAGATTGTTTGCAAGTTTAAGATAAACATCAACTATATTCAGACAGTTCTGTCGCAGTGTGCTGAGATTTACGTATTTCGTTATCAAAGTAAATTTCAGCAATTTCTCAGATACCAATCTGACACTGAAAACCAAATACAAACACAATTTAAAATATATGACGTCCGCTTCGCCTCCAGATGTCTGCAGTGAATGCCATTGTGTTTGATGATGCGAAGAACGCAGATGGAGCCTGTTCATATATGGGTGCGATGCCATTTCCCCAAAGCTGAGCTGACGTAAGCCATGGCATACCGATATCCACATATACGGACGGCGGTAGTATCCCGCGCACACAAGGTATGAAATGGCAGAGCACTGGCGGGGCAGTCGTTTGTACTCAGGTGATTCGTATGAAGAGGTTTCCCACGTGATTACGGCCGCAGGATGGCAATTAACAGAGTTTGAACGCGGAATGGAGGTTGGAGGTTGAAGGGTGGGACATCCTGTTTCGGAAATCGTTATGGCATTCAACAGCACGAGACCTGTACTGTCACGACTGTGTCGAGAACACCAAATTTCAGGCATTAGCTGTTACAATGGACAACGTAGTGGCCACGTGCCTTCACTTAACGATCGAGGGCAGCGGCGTTCGACTAGAGTTGTTAGTGCTAACAGACAAGCAACACCGCATGGAATAACCGTATAAATCAGTGAGGGACGTGGGACGAACGCATCGGTTAGGACAGCACGGCGGAGTCAGGCGTTAATGGGTTCTGGCAGCAGACGACAGACGCGAGTGCCATTGCTGACATCACGACATCACCTGCAGCGGCTCTCTTGGGCTCGCGACGGTTGGAGCCGAGACGGTGGGAAAACAGTGGCCTGGTCACGTGAGTCCCGATTTAAGTTATTACGAGCTGATGGCAGGGTTCGTCTGTGGTGCAGACCTCACGAAACGATGGACATAAGTTGTCAACAAAGCACTGTGGAAGCTGGTGGTGGCTCCGTAACAGTGAGGGCTGTGTTTACACGGAATGGACTGGGTCCTCTGGTCCAACTGAACCGGTCACTGACTGGAAGTGGTTATGTTCAACTACCTGGAGACCAACTGCACCTATTTATTACTTCGTGTTCACAAACAACGATGGGAGTTTTACGAGTGGCAATGTGCCATGCCACTGGACCGCAGTTGTTTGCGACTGGCTCGAACAACATTGTGGACAGCGCAAGCGAATGACTCGGCCAGCCAGATCGCCTGACGTGAATCATGTGGAACATTTGTGGGGCATAAGTGATAGGTTAGTTGGTGCACATACTCTTGCTTCGGCAACACTTTGGCAGTTATGGACGGCTATAGAGGCGGCGTGGCTCACTATTTCACCAGGGGACATCCAGCGACTGGTTGAGTGGCTGCCACATCGAGGCACCACGTCAGGCAAAGTGAGGTCCTCCGACACGGTGTTGGCGCGTATCCCACGACTTTTGTCACCTCAGTATATATAGGCAATGATGGTTTGCAGTCTGTCAGTCAAGAGTTCACCTTACATCTTTAGTACTAATATTGTTGTTATTATTATTGGAAAACTACTACAGTTTCATATGACTATAAAAACCTATACTGCAATAGGTGGAGTATAAAAAATGCTGTTAGAGAAAGAAAGAACCACTACAAAAAATTTGCACCTGCTACAGGGATTTAAGTGCGTAAAGTTTCGCGGACAGCGAAGCGAGTGGTCATAGTGAGTATCCCTCCATCTCATACACGCCTCCTGCATGCCCACCTGATTCCAAATCAGAAAACGTTGCCCACACATTGTGCCGCATCACTCTATTAGGCTTAGACCAAAATTTCTGTACATGTTCTGAACTGTTTCGAAATACAGGGCTACTTTCTGCTTATCCTGTCAGACTCTACAGCACGTTTAGGGACTAGATTCAAAGTGCAGCTGTATTTGTTTTTATACACCACCGTACGCATGATGAATGCTTCGTCACAGCTCTGGTGAAAGCACTTGCTCACGTCTTCACCCTTTTGTTCTGTATGCACTCTAGGACGAAAAACCACGCACCACAAAGCAGTTATGCAAACTGGTTACAAATTCGTGTTGATACAGGCAGCGACGGAAAGTGCAAAACTAAGAATTTAGCGGCCGTTGGATAAATGTGTGACGCTGCAGCGCAAGTCCACTGGGCAGTTGGCAATAATAATAAACAGGCGACATGTCGATAGAGAGGCACACAGAGTCTTCACGAATGTTATCCCGTGTGGTCGCGGAAAGGTACACGAACAACATAGGCAGTTGCCAGCATCTGGGAGAAGACGTACATTTCAACTCAAAGTACCTGGTTGGAGTTGTCGGCCGATCTCTCGACATCTGAACAGAAGCGATGACGCTATTCGACGATGTTGGCAGCATGGGTGAACCACGGCCAAAGGCAGCGTCTAGAAGGAAGCTATCGAGCTGATGACGCGACAGAGTGTGAGGACCGGGCAATGGTCAGAGAGTCACTCAGGGCCGCAGATTGGTCGTCGTCATCGGTGGGACGTGCAGCTGGTGCTCCAGTGGCCACGAGGGCCGCCAGCAGGCGGATCACAGAAACGGCGCTGAGCTGACGGCGGCCCTTCCGCCGACTACCGGTCACCTCTGGACACCGGGAAGCCCGTCTGCAGTGGCGACGGGCGCGTCCTGTCTGGAAGCTGACAGGAGCAGAGCTGTCTGCAGTGACGAGTCCCACATCGAACTGAGCCCCGATGACGTGAGTAGGTGTCTGCGGACTGCGGTGGTGCACCAGCCAGGGCTGGCGACCTGGGGCTGTCACTCGCGGTACTCTCGCAGCGCCGTGGTACGCCGACGTTTATTCCAAGCCTCGTTTTGTTGTCCACCGTGGAAGGCTGTCCTGGGCTAGTATTTCAGCAAGATAATTTCCGCCTGCACCTCTGGCCCATTTCATTTGGTTGTCTGTACATGTACTTCATATACATGGAATGCTGTTCCATTCAGAAAAGTCCTTCATGGTGAGATCTTTTTTTTTCTTTTAAGGTGTACTCAAGTAACTGATGTTCAGTATTTGTTTTTGACCTGAGTGAAGGAGGTCAATGATTCTTATATCTTAACGACCCAGTGATGTCCAAAGCTATGCTTAACACATCATGCTCCATTATTCATGGCCTGCTGCTAAGTAGGATTGGGGGCAGAGACTGGCAAAGCTTATAGGTGACAGTGAAATGATGAGTGATGGGATCACTGACAGGGGAATTTCTGTTGCGGTTAGTATTAGAGCTGCACCTTCTTTTGACTGAAGTCAGCTGATAGGGTATCTTCTCAAGGGATGGCTCTCCAGTCAAGGATCCACCTTCAACAATGGTCAGGTACCTAAGTAACGAAGGCATTAACACATTTCATCAGAGCATAATAGCTATTAGAGGTAACATTAGTGAACTGCTTACAGATGTTGACTCTGACATTACTAGAACATCAGAGAACCACAAAAATTATGTGACAGTTCATAGGCTTCATTTACCAGGATTTCTAGGAGCTCCTTGCGGAGTGGCGGAGCGGAAGTGTACATGACGAATCGAATTCAGTGAAACTAGAGTTTAAATTATCGTTATTTATAGCTCCCCTATCTCTGATTTCAGGACGTTTCTGTTCTACGTGGAGAGAGTTCTTGGTTCACTTTATAGAAAATACCAAAAAAATAATTGTATGTCATGGTTTCAAAATTAATTTCAGAGGTCATTGTGCAATGAAAAGGTCGAAAAATCACCTAAATTCATATCATCCTATGCAGATTATTGTCTGCAACCAGAGTGCAGAGGAATGGTAGTAGAACTATACAGAACAATATAGTTTATGCTTCGTTGCTAGAGGAGCATTCCATTAGCAAAATTTTAACACAAAGAAATTTGTACGCACGCATACACACACACACACACACACACACACACACACACACACACACACACACACATGTTAAATATAACTGCAAGCTAATCCACTGGTAACAGCGACTTTTTAAAATCTCATTAAAGAACAAGAGTAGTATGACGTCTAAAGTGCTGATAAAATAGACGATGGATCAATAGACTGCCAGATAATAGGCAATAGCTCCAAAGAGAAGGTCATTTTATTTAAAAGTGAAGTGACAGGTAGTGCATCACAACAAATTCTGACCAAAAGAAACACCCATGTAACAGTGAAGGGAGCCCAGACAGTAGCATCGATACACACTGCACCCACCTCTGGCGTCTGTTCTGCCATGCAAACTATCATAAAGGTGACGAGTGGCATTCTGCGAGAGGCTGCCTCAAGCATGTTGTGCCATTTGTTGCAATTCGGCAATGGTTCTTGCAGGCCCTGCAGAACGAATAAGTTCCTGCTGCATAGTGTCTCGTACATGTTCAGTTTGTGAGAGATCTTGTGAGCTGTTGTGCACAATGAAGAGGTCGTTGCGCTGCAGCAGCCGTATGTGGAGGTGCACTGTCCTGCTGAAAGATGACATCACCACGCTGTCGAAGAAACGGCAGTAGCTCGGACCTAACAGCCCGTGCAATGTAGCGGGCACTCTTTGCTTTACTCTGCAGAAACACCACGAATTTAGTATTTTATTCACATTCAGAAACTGCAGTAGTATTAATTATATCGAAAAAATCAGCAACCAGATGCATAAGAGAAGTTTAATTTCATAACCGCTTGTAGGCACTTAGTGCCTTTCCTCAGAAGGCTCTACAAGAAAATACACCACAAATAAGTAGGAGTTAGATAAGTATATTAAAACTGAGGACGAAAAATTTAAAACATTTTTAAAATTCAAAATAAATAATGCTACATACTTATACCTATCGTGCTATTTGCGAGTGTTGACAGTAAGATGCATGTAGCATATTGCTGTGGTTCTAAAACAATAAAAGAGCAATAAATAATAGAATAATAATTCCGTTGACACAATTACAGCTCGTAATTGCCTACATGTAGTTCATAATCCCTGTACAAAATTGGTGTAAACAAGCCAAACAAGGAAGTGCAGACATAATGCCAGGACTGGACCTAATCAGCTAATGGCATGCATATAAGGGGGTTGGTCTCGGAATGGGGGTGAAAGTAAGATAAAATAATAAAACAAAACTTTACACAACTACAGTTGTCTTAAGGCATAAACAAAAATGCTATGGGTGGTTACCTCTATGTACACAGTAATCTAAAGACAAATGGTTCAAATGGCTCTGAGCACTATGCGACTTAACTTCTGAGGTCATCAGTCGCCTAGAACTTAGAGCTAATTAAACCTAACTAACCTAAGGACATCACACACACCCATGCCAGAGGCAGGATTCGAACCTGCGACCGTAGCGGCTGCTCGATTCCAGACTGCAGCGCCTAGAACCGCACGGCCAGTTCGGCCGGCAATCTAAAGACATCCTATTCTTACAGTTAGAGGCGTTCTGTTCTATAGTTGCAAATAATGTTCCAGAGTCTGGGAGTTCTGATGCGGGCCTCTCAGCATATACTTTAACGTCGTTTGTTGTTAACAAAATGTGGTTATCCCCGAGAATTGGCAGCGTTCACTCAGTTAATACTACGCAGAAATCCACCCAGCATTTCGATCGCACCTCCTTGGCTCGGACGTGCAGTATTCTCCATTTTCAATAAACTACCACAAGAATTTAAAAAATCTTATCAGGAATCCACGAGCTTTCAAGTCTAGCCTGAAGAATTTTCATGACTCATTCTTTCTATACTGTCGTGAGTTCTTGTATAAAAATCGAGTACATTCATGTGTTGTATTGTTGGCTACGCTAGACATTACCTAGTGGCTTGATATGTGGGTACTTCCCGTGCAGATGTTTCCTGTTATCAGAGTGTCAGACGTTAGTTTGATGTACCGCCTCGTTGCATCACCGTAGAGACTTGCTGCTCAACCTGACTGCGGGCTTTCACAAAACAAATGTGGTGACCCTCAACTACGTACCCTCTGACTCAAAGTTGAAATATTAAAAGTTTTGACTGGTTTCGTCGTCTAGGGGCAGGGATACGTAATTGCCGCATTACAGGCCGAATACTGCTGACTCGACGGTATACAGTATAAATACGCACATGAATCGAATGGAGGTTATATAGAAATTTAGAAATGAAAGATTGCAATTAAATAAATTCTGCAGGTATTATTTTAACGACTTTACATGATGAGTACGATAGCAGAAGTACCCTTAAGAATGCCCTTTATTACTGTAAAACTTTTATTGGTGTCGATGGTCCAGCAATTAAATAGAATATAAGTTGAATAACAGGGAAACAATAGATTCCTACTTCACGTAATTAGCTATGAACAACAAAATAGCTCCCGAGATATTCACTTCTAAACGCGTGCTACGTCTTCACTGTAGAAGCCACGGAAATCTCACAAGTGCACAAGTCGGCACTACGAAATATTTCTCTCTCTCGCGACCAAGCGCAAACCGCTCCACTCTGCAACTCTTTCTCGCAGCTGTGCGTCCATCGCAGCGTACTGTCCAGGACTGTCCGTGTCCTGTGCGACTGTCCATCGCGTCGTGCTGTTTAGAACGCCCTGTGTCCTCCCCGGAAACCAGTCTCCTCCCCACACTTCCATACAGTCTCTCCGCGTGTCGTTTCTGGAAACGATCGCTGTGATTGGGTAGAGCGCTGCCGCCATGTCTCCAAGCCAACACACAATCACAAACATAATGAAAGACATTCGAAATATTGAATTTATATTTAAATAACTTGAAATTAAAGAAAAATTCCTATGGTTGGACCATAAACACGCTCTAACACACATTATTAAATACATAAATAAATTAAATAAACATATATCAAAGGAATAGAGACAAAATTAGGCCAGTAGCCTAATGTCTCTGTGTTTCCTTAAAACATAGTAAATTATTGACCAATTTCTTCACGAATAGGATGTATCAGATATAAACAAAGACATAGATGAAGAAATGTATTTATAAGCATGCTGCTACCCTTTTTTCGTGTAACTGTGGGGCCTGACGCTATCGATAGTAATCGGTCACTTTGACCTGGAAAAACTCATGTACTATTCAAGTTACGTGCCTGTAATTCACACGAATTTAAGTTTACACAAATAGCTTCCTAAAGACACATAGATCGACGAAATCGGATGAACCGTTTACATTTTGGAAATTCGTTACTAGGTGTTACTCGTACAATTTACCGTCAGATACTAAACTTTAAACTAATAAAGATGTGGAAAATCTGATTACACAGTCAGAATCGTCGTGCAAATAATGGTAATGGGCATGTTTCTTTTTAAGTTATTACGATTCCTCTGGCTACTATTAATTTCTATACGAACTGTGAAATGTCTGCCATTAAGGTTTCACAAAATCCGCCATCTTCGGCACTCCCAGCGTACAAGTCTCTTTCATCGACACTGCGTCACCAAGGAATTCGCAGCCACGGTTGGCTAGCAACCACATGGTCCACCTATACGTCTACATCTACATCCATACTCCGCAAGCCACCTGACGGTGTGTGGCGGAGGGTACCCTGAGTATATCGGTTCTCCCTTCTATTCCAGTCTCGTATTGTTAGTGGAAAGAAGGATTGTCGGTATGCTTTTGTGTGGGCCCTAATCTCTCTGATTTTATCCTCATGGTCTCTTCGCGAGATATACATACGAGGGAGCAATAAACTGCTTGACTCCTCGGTGAAGGTATGTTCTCGAAACTTTAACAAAAGCCCGTCTCTCCTGCAGGGTCTTCCACTGGAGTTTATCTATCATCTCCGTAACGCTTTCGCGATTACTAAATGATCCTGTAACGAAGCGCGCTGCTCTCCGTCGGATCTTCTCTATCTCTTCTATCAACCCTATCTGGTACGAATCCCACACTGCTGAGCGGTATTCGAGCAGTGGGCGAACAAACGTACTGTAACCTACTTCCTTTGTTTTCGGATTGCATTTCCTTAGGATTCTTCCAATGAATCTCAGTCTGGCATCTGCTTTACTGACGATCAACTTTATATGAGCATTCCATTTTAAATCACTCCTAATGCGTACTCCCAGATAATTTATGGAATTAACTGCTTCCAGTTGCTGACCTGCTATTTTGTAGCTAAATGATAAGGCATCTATCTTTCCATGTATTCGCAGCACATTACACTTGTCTACATTGAGATTCAATTGCCATTCCCTGCACCATGCGTCAATTCGCTGCAGATCCTCCTGCATTTCAGTGCAATTTTCCATTATTACAACCTCTCGATACACCACAGCACAGCATCATCTGCAAAAAGCCTCAGTGAACTTCCGATGTCATCCACAAGGTCATTTATGTATATTGTGAATAGCAACGGTCCTACGACACTCCCCTGCGGCACACCTGAAATCACTCTTACTTCGGAAGACTTCTCTCCATTGAGTGTGACATGCTGCGCTCTGTTATCTAGGAACTCCTCAAACCAATCACACAATTGGTCTGATAGTCCATATGCTCTTACCTCGTTCATACAGTGCGGCGGCCCGCAGTCGCTAACGAGCCGCTGCTTTGAAGAGCGTCCTGCGCGGCCGCCCCAACTGCGAACACAGAATATCTCCAGGGTGCCACAACCCGCCCGTTACCTCACATCCTGCGGTGGAACTAGACGTGCACAACAAAACAAAAACATTTAATTGAGTTCCATCACTTTAACCTAGTGAAAGATTTGCCTCCACCGATTGATGTTACTGTTCTTATCCAGTTTTCCGTTCCTATTTTAACTTTCCCTATTCCTTTGCTACCTTTGTGCTGGGCGCCTTAGTCCCGGCGGCGCTGATCTGGACGCCACAGCTCATTTACGTCGCTGCTCTCACCGCTGGATAGTCTGTTCGATCGAGGCAGTCATTTTTGAAAATCTTAAGTTTTAAGGAACCAAGGAAAACATTTTGCAGGTGAGTATATGGAATCTAAGAGCAAGGGCTTTCCACTATTTAAAGAACAGAATGAAATGAATAACTTGCTGAAGTTTGCAATCCATTTAGAGAGTAGGTCCAGAATCTTGGAATAAGGTCTTTTCTTGATGACCAACTCACAGACATGATCACGCAATACTTTAGTGGTGTTTCAAATTGGTGCTTTTTTCACCCATTCGATTTCACAGTGTTATAACTCTAACTGAAGTTCATAAAATGGTTTCACCCATCATTATCACCGATAGCAGCAGCAGCAGCAGCAGCAACAGCAGTGTTACGTAAAGACCATTTCATAAGACCATCTTAGAAATAACTATATTCATGACGAACATAATCAAGCTCATGTTGAATGTCTTAAATTTTCTTCCTGTTAATAGCCACTTGTCCAGTGTAGGTATTTTCAAAATTAAAAACAACAGACACTTTCGTACATAAAACATCAAATGTATGCTTTTACAATCCTCCTGTGTGTTTAGAAGCCACAACATCTGACCGTAACTGCTGTGTTCAAAACGCATAAAGGAACGTGGCTGAAGGGGGATAGTTTACTCATGACAATTCACTGTAGCTCTTTTTATAGCATTCTGCTCATAATTTCCAACATTACGTCTTTCTATCTTTAATTACCTCTTTTCTTGATACTTTCACCACATTCCAACCCAATACTTGGAGTAATTTTACATATCACAACACACGTTCAGAAATAGCAACAGTTCAACTACGGAAAGAGAAACGTAAGATATAGTGCATTAAGCATTCGGTAGATGGCATGCGAGTATGATCACCATTGAAATGGCACTATTCCAGGAGTAGATCCCTTTCATAAATGATGTCGCTCTAACTGAGTCGCAGTAACACTTTTGCAGCATCTGGAATAAAGACTTCAGCACGTAGAAATATGTTTCTATGTCAATAGGATCCGTTGTCTGTCGTAACTCATGTTGTCAAAATTTGGAGTAAGGCCCTTTCGAAAATGACTGTATCGATCAACTGTACCCCCTTACAGTAAACAAGACAAACCGTGACGTGACGCAGTTGTCAACAATACACGGCTCTCCTCATCGGCCCACGCCGTATCCCAGCAACGGTCTGAGTCGAAAGGCGAGCAAGGCGGCTGTTGCTGTCCCCGTTGCCAGCAGAGTCTGCAGAAACAGAGAAATGCGGCAACAGCACGGAGCAGCCGCAGCGGTCTGTACCGAGTCACCGACCAGCGTCTGATGATTGCCAAAGCACGGCCACCGAAATGACTGCACCTTCCTGCGCATGCGTAACATTAATTCTACACTCGTGCATGTTTCATAAATGTGGAGATCTTAGACACAGCACTTATATTAAGAATAATATAATTTTACAAATCAGTCGAACGGATTATTTTACAAGATTTTCCACTAGCCTAGATATGAATTTCAGGCATTAAGTACTATTTTGCTTTAATTTTAGTGTACTGTTCCACCCGTCAGCGACGTCGCGACATCGTCGGTCTACGATGCGAACGATGAAGGTGTCTCCTCATTAAATGTTATCAGTGGTTGTCTCAGTGCCTGACGTGAACTGTGCCGTTTATTGTAAAATGTCGCGATTTCCGAGGGTGTGGTTGGGCAGCAAAACCGCACAGCTTAAACTGCTGCTAGTAAATCAAGCAGCAATCGTGTTTGTAACCTTGGTTCTCGTGAAATATTTCGCTACTTCCTTCCCAATAAGACATGATTTCCGATGGTGAGGTCGGGCAGGAATCTAAGAGAACATCTTAAATTGCTGCGAATGGAACGGTTAGCAGTTATATTTATAATCTTGATTCTCACGAATATTTGGCTGTATTTTTGCACAAACGGCACGATTTGTGAGGGTGTGGTTACGCAGGAACCTAAAAGGACAGCTAGGCCTATATAGATAAATTGTAGGTCTCTATTGCACGGTTCATTATTTTTGCTGACATTTCATTAAGCGTGTATTATTACTTTTTAGGATTTTTTAATTTCTTGTCTCTGTACTTGAGATATCTACGTCAAGTTTAATTTGTCGATTCTAGAATTTGTTATTTGTCGCAGTAGTTCAGAATCGACATCAAGAACAGAAATTATGTAACAGAGAGCTGCACTCGCCTACTGGAGAAGTGCTGAACATATTGAAACTTTGACTCGATATCTTGAACCGAAATATTTGGTTCTAGTGACCGGTTCCAACATTTGTTACTTTTTCGTGAATTTTCCTTACCTCTACAGTGCTTCTTTTTAAATTCTGTGTTGTTTTCTCTTTATTTCCTGCTCACGTCCTTGTTAAGTTCCCATTTTTTTAATACTGAATTCGGTCAACTATAGACAGCTTGGAACCTAAGACAGTGGTACATTATTTTTCTTCTTCCCAGAATCTCTTTATGCAATGGCTGACGGCCTGCCTCTGTTCATTTGACATTACAATCCTAGGTTGGGAGTTTTGTTGTCAGATGAGAAATTTAGAAGTATTAATCAGTAGCATGAAATTTTCCCTTTCCTGTCTGGTGTCTTCTGTGATGCCTAGGTTTCTCAGATCCTTTTATGTCTCTTCCAGCGATCTCGTGCTGTTTTTTAATTTGCAAATGAAATTAAAAGTTTTCTCCGTTTGCCTGTTGCCATTCATTCTGTAAATATGACCATAAAACTTTCATCTCTTCTTTCTTTTTGTGTCTGTGATTGTTCCCATGTTTCTCTATCGCTCTTCATTTCTCCTCTTCGTCAAGCTATTACCTTTGTTCGTTTGTGGCCCTGAAATTTTTCTGCTTTTCCGGTTCTTCTCGTTCACCTCTTGTACTCTGTGTTAGGCATTCAGATCTGCATAGTGCACCCAGTGTAATTACTGTTGCTCAGTGTTAAATTTTGGCCTGGAATGATAGTGATTTTCTTTATATATCGGTTTTGAGTAATTTTGTCTGCTAATTTCATTTCCCTCGATCTTTCTTTACTTGTGATGTTATCTAACCCATTTCATTGAATCCATTCTCCCACATAAGCTTATCAACTCTCATCTTGTGTTTCTATATATATTTTCCTCTATAGTGTTTATGTTCAACGTATTCCGTTTTCGCTTCCGATATTTGTAGTCAGGTTGTAGCTGCAATTTTGTATAGTGTTTCTATCATTATCTTTTCATCTGTTTTTTCTTTAGAAATCATAGAAATATTGTCAGAAAAAACAAGATATTCCACGTCAGTTCTTGCTCTTTCTTGTACTAGATGGATTCGTTCGACGTTTTCCTCTTGGAGTTCTTTATCCCTCTCTCTCATCACCCTGTCTGAGATGACACTGAAGTGAATCTGTGGGAGCCCATCGCTCTGCCGGACTCCTTTGTTATTTGTGTGTGAAGGCTTCAAAAACTTCTCCAACGAATTTAACTTTTGAACTTGCGTCTGTAAGTACCTGTTTCACTGACTGTCTGTTGATTTTGTCAATACCTGCTTCTTCCACTGTTAAGGATACTCTCCGTCCTCCCACAAACGCGTAGGCTTTTTCGAAATCAGTGAATGTAACGACTGTGTTGTCTCTGCATTGTACTGATCCTGATGATTGTTTTCAAGTTAGGAATTTGCTCTGGGCAAAAACTATTTTTCCTCAACCCCGCCAGGCACTTGCCAGTTGTCTCTTCTGCTTGGTCTTCTGTGTTACTCAGTAGAGGTCTCAGCAGGGAGCTGGGTAGATGGTGGTGCCTGTCCTGTCTCCCTTCTTACGTGGCGGATGGATTGCGGCTTGCTTCCAGTAGTCCGGTACTCCTCCTTTCTCCCAGCAACATTTCATAACCTCGTAAAAGGTTTCAGCTTCCCGCTCCCTCCTAGTTTTCACATCTCAGCCATTATCCCGTCTTGTTCTGGACCCTGTTGTTTTTCGTCTGGCCAGTGTATTGTCCAGTGTAATGCGGTACAGTCGCTTTGAAGGTGGGTTTTCCTTTTGAGGCTGTCTGAAAATTAGTCGTTGTGTTGGTTCCTCGCAGTTTAAAAGGTTTTTGCAGCAGTTTGCTAGTAATATTGAGTTGTGTTTGTTGTTGGTAATCAGTTTGCCTTTTGAATCTTTGAAGTGAAGGCCCACCTCCTTGTACCCTGTTCTGAATTCTTTGAAAACTTTTTAGCATTCCCTTGATTTGCTCTCGTGAAGTCTTTACCTCTACGTTTCCCATATGTTACTATTTATGTCATTTTGCCATTCTTGGGTTACATTTTAGGTTGTTAACGCCTGAAACTCCCACTTTCCCTGGATAGATTCGATAGTTCTTAAGTATTACCGCTACTCCATAATACACTCCTGGAAATGGAAAAAAGAACACATTGACACCGGTGTGTCAGACCCACCATACTTGCTCCGGACACTGCGAGAGGGCTGTACAAGCAATGATCACACGCACGGCACAGCGGACACACCAGGAACCGCGGTGTTGGCCGTCGAATGGCGCTAGCTGCGCAGCATTTGTGCACCGCCGCCGTCAGTGTCAGCCAGTTTGCCGTGGCATACGGAGCTCCATCGCAGTCTTTAACACTGGTAGCATGCCGCGACAGCGTGGACGTGAACTGTATGTGCAGTTGACGGACTTTGAGCGAGGGCGTAGAGTGGGCATGCGGGAGGCCGGGTGGACGTACCGCCGAATTGCTCAACACGTGGGGCGTGAGGTCTCCACAGTACATCGATGTTGTCGCCAGTGGTCGGCGGAAGGTGCACGTGCCCGTCGACCTGGGACCGGACCGCAGCGACGCACGGATGCACGCCAAGACCGTAGGATCATACGCAGTGCCGTAGGGGACCGCACCGCCACTTCCCAGCAAATTAGGGACACTGTTGCTCCTGGGGTATCGGCGAGGACCATTCGCAACCGTCTCCATGAAGCTGGGCTACGGTCCCGCACACCGTTAGGCCGTCTTCCGCTCACGCCCCAACATCGTGCAGCCCGCCTCCAGTGGTGTCGCGACAGGCGTGAATGGAGGGACGAATGGAGACGTGTCGTCTTCAGCGATGAGAGTCGCTTCTGCCTTGGTGCCAATGATGGTCGTATGCGTGTTTGGCGCCGTGCAGGTGAGGGCCACAATCAGGACTGCATACGACCGAGGCACACAGGGCCAACACCCGGCATCATGGTGTGGGGAGCGATCTCCTACACTGGCCGTACACCACTGGTGATCGTCGAGGGGACACTGAATAGTGCACGGTACATCCAAACCGTCATCGAACCCATCGTTCTACCATTCCTAGACCGGCAAGGGAACTTGCTGTTCCAACAGGACAATGCACGTCCGCATGTATCCTGTGCCACCCAACGTGCTCTAGAAGGTGTAAGTCAACTACCCTGGCCAGCAAGATCTCTGGGTCTGTCCCCCATTGAGCATGTTTGGGACTGGATGAAGCGTCGTCTCACGCGGTCTGCACGTCCAGCACGAACGCTGGTCCAACTGAGGCGCCAGGTGGAAATGGCATGGCAAGCCGTTCCACAGGAGTACATCCAGCATCTCTACGATCGTCTCCATGGGAGAATAGCAGCCTGCATTGCTGCGAAAGGTGGATATACACTGTACTAGTGCCGACATTGTGCATGCTCCGTTGCCTGTGTCTATGTCCCTGTGGTTCTGTCAGTGTGATCATGTGATGTATCTGACCCCAGGAATGTGTCAATAAAGTTTCCCCTTCCTGGGACAATGAATTCACGGTGTTCTTATTTCAATTTCCAGGAGTGTATTTCGCTAAATAGGTCAGGAGCCACTACACGCAGGAGGCGGCTACACGGGTAGCAGGGGCTGTGTGGCGTGGACTGGGCGGTTTTTAGGTTAAAGGGTCTCAGAGAAACACAGAAAGGGCTTCAGTCTCAAAGGGTGCAGGTCGAACGCAGGAGAAACGTAGATACAGGAACCACCGGTATAACAGTTGTGAATTGTGCTATCTGTGTTGTGGAAATACCGAAGCCCCAAGCGTTACTACAAAGCACTGATGGTCAAATCGTTATAGGCACTGAAATCTGGCTGAAGCCGGAGATAAGTGCAGCAGAAATTATTGTAAACCACGTAACGGTGTTCAGAGAGGAGAGGCGAAACACAGTTGGTGGTGGTGTGATTGTTGCTGTTAGAAGTACAGATAGTTTATCTTTTAGTGTAACTGAGGTAGATAGTTGCTGTAAATTAGCATAGGTCATTCTTGGCAACCGGAATAAATTAATAATTGGATCCTTTAACCGACCTCCCAACTCAGATGATACAATTGCTGAACGGTTCAAAGAAGACTTGAGTCTCATTTCAGGCACATACCCGATTCACTAAAATATAGTTGGTGGTGACCTCAGTGTACCCTACATATGTTGGCGAAAATACATGTTTAAATCCGGAGATACAAACAGAATATCGTCCGAAATTGTGCTGAACACATTTTCTGAAAAGTACTTCGAGCAGTAAGTTCATAAGCCCACTCGAATAGTAAAGGGTTGTGGAAACACACTTGTCGTCTGCGGCATTTCGTGAGCGGCCTTTCGTGGGGTATCTCGCATCTTTCGTCAGGCGTCTGCCGACTCAGTTTCTTCAACATTTCCGTGACACTCTCCCGTGGTTCAGATAGACCTGTGACGATTCGTGCTGTTCTTCTCTGTACACGTTCAGTAGTCCCTGTCGGTGCCCTGTGATACGGGTCCCAGGCACTTGAGTATCATTCTATGACGGGACCCACATGTGATTTGTAACCAATATCGGTTTTAGAGTGGCCCCACTGTCCAAGTATCCTGCCAGAGGTCCGAAGCCGTGAGCAAAGAGACCTCCGTCACTGATTCAAGAGAAGTCAAAATATAGCTGACAAACAAAAGCTGCACGAAGGGGAAGTGAGCAAAAGTAGGATAATTAGACGGGCGTTTAATGACTAAGACAGTAAAATTTCGGCAACCGATTTTACTAAAACCCCTTACAAGTCTTGGTCTTCCTTACAATCAGTAAGCACTCGAAATCATTTATTCAGTCACTCAGAGACCAAACCGACACCAAAACGGAAGAAGCCCGAAATACTGAATTCGCTCTAAAAAATTTTTTTTCACTGCGGAAGGTCGGAATACGATCCCACCTTTCCGTCATCGTGCGAACATCGAAATGGTAGGTATTGAGTTCGAACAGAAAGTAAAGGATGTAAGATATATTGGATCACTACGTAACAGATTTTGAGAATATCGCCCTTAAAGCTCATGACACTAAATCGACTCAAAATTAACTTATTCGACAGGTAATTGTGAAACGTCCCTTAGAAAAATTACTGACACACAATATTTTTTGACTTTAAAAAATCCCTACGAAAGAATGGCCCTGACTAACATTAACCTATACGTTTCACAAATCACTTACCTCACAAAAATCTTGGTTACTCGAACTACTGCAATACAGCTAGCGCCACTACTGCCAGCTAAATAAAAGATTCAAACTACTGAAGGCACTAACTACTGATAGGCATAGTTAGCAAATGAAAGATTTTAATAGAGAACAAACAATGTATTTGTGGTGTCACCGCCAGACACCACACATGCTAGGTGGTAGCTTTAAATCGGCCGCGGTCCATTAGTACATGTCGGACCCGCGTGTCGCCACTGTGTGATCGCAGACCGAGCGCCACCACAAGGCAGGTCTCGAGATACGGACGAGCACTCGCCCCAGTTGTACGGACGACGTAGCTAGCGATGCACACTGACGAAGCCTCGCTCATTTGCAGAGCAGATAGTTAGAATAGCCTTCAGCTAAGTCAATGGCTACGACCTAGCAAGGCGCCATTAGTAACATTGCATGTATCTAAAGAGTCTCACTTGTATCGCCACAATCTCCAGATGTACGAAAAGGATGGATTAAAGTTAAGTATTACAGAAGCTACGTACTTTTATTTATAGCATTCATTACGTATCCTGTTTCAGACCTCACGCCATCTGGCTTTCGCTTAGCGCGTGCCTTTCGGCTTCCTCTCATTGTGTCTAGGCTGTCTTGTCTAGACACAACATTTTTGGCGCCGACGATTAAAACGATTTTCTTCTTTATCCTTACTTGATTTAATTGTGTCATGGCTTCGCCAGATGTACTGTCCGAATTTTATTGCTTGCAGAATCAGCAGATGCAGGCGTTATTGGACGCCCTTGGACAGCTCGTCCAGGGTCAACGTGCACTGCAAAACGATGCGGCCGCCGCCGCTTCATCGCTACCGCAGCCACAACATGCAGTTGCACCACCATTCCGTAATTTTCAAGCAGACGTGGAATCCTGGATGGAGTGGTCACGCCAGTTTGGATTTCATCTCGCCGCCTACAGAATTCAAGGTAACGAGCGGCAGTCTCATTTATTGGCGTGCGTAGGGGTGCAAACGTACCGTGTGATAGTGAAATTATTTCCCCGACGCGACGTAGCAACTCTGTCCTACGACGAAATTTTGTCGGCCTTGGACGCCTATTTCAAGGAAACAGTTAATGTAGTTGCAAAAAGGTATACTTTCTTTCGTACAAAATGTACGGCCGGTCAAACTAATAGGGAGTGGGTTGCAACATTGCAAGGCCTTACAAGGGATTGTGCTTTTGAGTGTGAATGTGGACTCCCTTAGTCAGATACTATGGTGCGTGATGCAATAGCACAGAACGTTTCTGATGTTCGCATACGGGAACAGATTTTGAAACTAGTCAATCCCTCCCTTCAGCAAGTGATAGACATATTGGATAGACAAGACACACTTGACTTTGCAAAGGAATCATTTGCAACTTCGCCAGCCGTGTGTAACATTAACAGGCCCGCCGGGCGCGCTGCACGGCCCGGTAAACTGCCCTCGCACACGTCCGCGCAGCTGCCGCCACGCTCTAAACCAGGTGTGCCGCACCAGCATACGAATGCAGTGAAATCATGCCCGCGGTGTGCTACTAGACATTCGGGTGAAAATTGCCCGTCACGCCAAGCTATTTGCTTTTTCTGTAATAAGAAAGGACATGTTCAAAGTGTTTGCCAGAAAAAGCTCAGATCAGACACTCTTCATCATTCCAGGCCCTTTGCTTCGCGCCAGAATCGAACCAAGGACACTCAGGCACGTGGACCTTCGCCCATGGACATTCATGTAATTAATTCCACTTCGTCCAGTGCCACTTTCTCTAACAGTGCCTGTGTTCGTCCCACAAAAAGTGTGCGTCGACGTCGCCGGAAATCACGTCAATTAGCAAGTGATGCTGTACCTGTATCAGTTCAAATTGCACGAGACAGTCGCTCTTGTCGTCAGCAGGACAATAAACTTTTTGTAGATTTGGACTTTAATGGCAAGGTCATACCATTCCAGCTCGATACCGGAGCTGCAGTTTCATTGGTCAATCACGACACGTACAAACAACTGGGCAAACCTCCGTTGCGTGCCGCAAATGTTCAGTTAAATAGTTATTCACGTCCGAATATCCCTGTGTTAGGACAGTGCATATAAGGGACAAATAAAACTTCTGTCATTTTACGTTCTCCGGTCTTCTACTGCAGTGAACTTGTTTGGTTTAGATTTATTTCAGTTGTTTAATATGTCTATAGTAAATCAGGTCCTATCAGTGAATCAGACTGTGCCTTCCGCCAGTGTTTCTCGTCTGTGTGAAGAATTTGCAGACATTTTTGCACTGGGCCTTAGTTGCGCTGAGAACTATGAAGCACATTTGGAACTCAAAGTAAACGCGCAACCGAAATTTTTCCGAGCGCGCAATGTTCCTCACGCATTGCGTGATGAGGTCGCAAGACCATTACACGATTTAGAATCACAAGGTGTGAGTGAATGTGCGCAATGCCTTTTCGATTTCAGCTCCGCTTCATCGCTTACGCAGTACAGGTGTTCCGTTCGTCTGGACGACGGACGGCGACCGCGCTTTTCTCCAGTTGAAATCGGCGTTGCTTTCTAATACTTGCCTTACGCCATACGATCCCCAGAAACCCCTTTTGTTGATGGTAGATGCAGCGGATTTCGGAATCGGTGCTGTGCTTGCGCACAAAGATGGATCGCATGATCGCCCTATTGCCTTTGCGTCCAAATTGCTCTCGTCTGCGCAAAGAAATTATTCACAGATAGAGAAAGAAGCTTTGGCTCTCGTGTTTGGTGTTACTAAGTTCCATGATTTCTTGTATGGTCGTCACTTTACCATCATCACAGACCACAAACCTTTGACGTCGCTTTTTCATCCGAACAAGCCTGTACCTCCGCGTACAGCGCAGAAATTCATTCGCTGGTCTATTTTCCTCTCGCAGTACCGCTACGATATCTTGTATCGGTCCACTGCTAAGCACGGAAACGCCGATGCGTTGTCCCGTTTGCCTGTTGCTGCGGATAGAACATTCGATTCTTCCGAACGTGCTTGCATGTTCATTGATGCGGAAACCGATGACGTGGTCGAATCGTTTCCGATTGATTTTCGTCGTGTAGCTACAGCCACAGCTGCTGACCGGTCCTTGCTACCGTTTTGCGTTTTGTTGCTACGCAATGGCCTTTGTCAAAGTCTCGGATCGAGGATCCGTTGGTTCGCCGATTTTTTGCTCACAAGGAGAGACTTTTTGTACGACGTGGTGTTTTGTTGTTGCGTTCTGATAATGATCAGTCCAGAGTCGTGGTCCCACGTTCGTTACAGTCCTCTGTCTTACGGCTTCTTCACCAAGGACATTGGGGTATAGTGCGAACGAAACAACTTGCTCGTCAGCACTGTACTTGGTTCGGAATCGATGCTGCGATTACGAATCTGTGCTCTTCTTGCCTGGCGTGTGCCGAACAACAATCCGCACCGCCGCAGAAATTCTTTGCATGGCCGAAAGCCACTTCCGCTTGGCAACGCTTGCACATCGATTTTGCTGGTCCATTCTGGAATGCTAGATGGTTCGTTGTGGTAGATACGTTCAGTAATTTTCCTTTTGTTGTCCGGATGTCTTCCACGACGTCATCTGCCACCATCCAAGCGTTGTCTGCTATCTTTTGCATTGAAGGTCTTCCGCAGACTATTGTTTCTGACAACGGCCCACAATTCATGTCCGCAGAATTTCAGTCATTCTGCCAGGCCAATGGTATTCAACATCTGACATCCGCGCCGTTTTCGCCTCAGTCAAACGGTGCCGCTGAACGATTGGTCCAGACTTTCAAGTCACAGATGTCGAAGTTGAAAGAGTCACATTCTCGGGAGGACGCGTTGTTGCTCTTTCTGTCATCGTATCGCTCTCAGCCCCGAGATGGTCGCTCGCCGGCTGAGTTGCTCCACGGTCGTCCTCATCGAACCTTGATGTCTTTGCTGCACCCGCCGCATCAGGTTCCTGTGCAGCGGCGGACTTCTGCTTTTGCTCCAGGCGTCGTTGTATTCTATCGCCACTATCGAGGTTCACGGCGTTGGCTCGCAGGGCGCATTCTTCGCTGCCTCGGCCGCGCGATGTATTTGGTTTTGGGGGCCTCTGGTGAGGTGCGTCGGCATCTCAATCAGCTGTGCCTCTGTCGTCGCACGGGTTCTGCCGCTCCACGTCTGCTTTCAGCGACGGTGCCGTCCGGTCAGCGCCCTGGGGACCCATCTACTGGCTCGCCTCATCCCCAGGTGTTACCGACGATGCCTTCCATTTTGCCCCATGGCGACGCGCCGCCGCAGCCGCCGCCGCCTGTCCTCCAGCCGGCGCCGCCCGCAGTGGACGCTTCGCTGCAGCCGCCAAGCGCCTCCCTGGGTCACGCGCCGCCGATCGCTTCCCATGACCAGCCGTCCTCCGCCATGGAAATCTTGCTAGCTCCGGACCACATGACGTCATCGCGCGTCGGATACCCCGACGCAATGGAGGTCGACCCTTCGGCCCCTCCTGTCTCTTTACGGGCGCATACTCCGCATGTTGACGTGCACCCTGGACTAGGTTTTCAGGAGTTTCCTAGCTCCCCTCGGACCGAATGGCCGGGTGCGGGTGGCACAGCCTCGCCTGTTGTTAGGCTCCCCACCTCATCGCATACGTCAACATGGGGTCCTCCCCACGGCGGGCGGAAGCCTTATAACACGACCGTTCGCCGATTTGCGGGGGAGGAATGTGGTGTCACCACCGCCAGACACCACACTTGCCAGGTGCTAGCTTTAAATTGGCCGCGGTCTGTTAGTACATGTCGGACCCGCGTGTCGGCACTGTGTGATCGCAGACCGAGCGCCACCACAAGGCAGGTCTCGAGATACGGACGAGCACGTGCCCCAGTTGTATGGACGACGTAGCTAGCGATGCACACTGACGAAGCCTCGCTCATTTGCAGAGCAGATAGTTAGAATAGCCTTCAGCTAAGTCAATGGCTACGACCTAGCAAGGCGCCATTAGTAACATTGCATGTATCTAAAGAGTCTCACTTGTATCGCCACAATCTCCAGATGTACGAAAAGGATGGATTAAAGTTAAGTATTACAGAAGCTACGTACTTTTATTTATAGCATTCATTACGTATCCTGTTTCAGACCTCACGCCGTCCGGCTTTCGCTTAGCGCGTGCCTTTAGGCTTCCTCTCATTGTGTCTAAGCTGTCTTGTCTAGACACAACAGTATTTACCTTAATAGTCATCAAAAGTCATAATATATATAGCAGTTCATGACATCCAGTCTCACAAATTTCAAAATTCCGCCATTTCTCTCCCCACATCCACCACTGCTGGCGGCACACCTCCAACTGCGCAACGCTATGCGCTGTTCGCATCCAGCTGCCCAACACTACAATGGCAGACAACAATGCAAACTAGCCACAGACTGCACACAGCACAGCCAGTGATATTCATACAGAGCGCTACGTGGCGTTACCAATATAAAAACTTAAACTGCCTACTTACATAGCCCCCATGCTCCCCACAAAAAATTTTACAAACTGTTTTGGGCAGTGGCCAATACAGATTTGAAAAAAATTTTCATAATTACAATAACAAAGAAATCAAATGCACACATGTATTGATACAATGTTGGTCAAAAGCTAAAATTTTCTCACAGTCCATAAAGACAGTCCTGATCATTCATCACAGTAAAATAGCAGTGTTTTTCTCAATGTCTGAGCAGTAAAAGAAAATGCACACGGAAGTAGTGGATTTCCATGCGTTCTTGAAGAAGTAGTGTTGTCCTTCCAACGGAAAGTCAGTGCTGACTCTTGACATGCAGACAGGTAATGGGCCACAACAGAGCAAACCCACAGCAGAGTCAGTCAAAGTTTTGAAGAATATTGGTAGGTAGGTCATCACAGAGCAGACCCACTGTAGTCCTGGTAGAGATTATGGTATTGGTGGGCCACCAGAGGTGCAGGCCCACTGCAGTCCTTGTAGAGACGGCCAGCAGCCGTCTGTTGCGACTGTGCAGGTGCACAATCACCATCGAAGGGTCTTGCGGAGAATATAGCAAGTTCATAAACCACCACTTGTGCACTCACAAAGTTTTTGGAATTGTCCTTAGAATCAGCAATGCTGTTAACCAGTCCCTTGCTGACTTATTAACACATGTGCAAACACTATCAGTCCCTACTTCTCACATATTGTCCATATACTATGACGAACAGAAACGTGTGCAGTGAAATGTAACTTATAAGTTACATAATCTGATGAACTGGTGTCCATTACAATTTTATAACATAAGAATAGAATTACAAAGATACAGAATACATCATTAAAGAACATAACAATACAGATAACATTTGTAGTAATAGGGGCTTTACAAAAGAATAGAAATAAACATATACATCAGTATTACAGGAATTATGACATAAGTAAATACATTAAAGATCAGAATATCTTTTGAAACATCAACTTCACACATGAGCATTAAAACAAAACAGAATAAATAATGTCTAAACATCTTTACAAAGTAAATAACATATTATCAGAAAAATTCTACAACGTAACTCTCATCAGATAAACACATAAAGACAGGAAGAACACAAATACCCAAGGGTACACAAACACATAGTGGGATAACACAAGGAAAGGACAGGGTTTGTTTTACTGCAGTATTTTGCAAACAAAACTTTCTTTACTTCTCGGAGATCTCCCTTCATTCTTCATTATTTCCAAAAAGTCCTATCTATACCTGCTTTCTGTACTTTTTTGTGTAACTTCTCAATGCATTTCCTCCAATGCGTCGCAACTCATTCTCTTATATAGTCTACCCCCTCTTAAGCTAACTTAAATCTACTGAGCTCAGATGCTAAACTAAAGGACGATGCAATGCAGCAGCACAAAACAATTAATACAAACAGCGCTGAAAAAAATGGAAATTGTCGAAGCAAGCTACAGTAAATCTAAATTAACAAGCAAATACAACATTACAACTAATATGAGCCAATGTGCAGCAACAAGAAAAATAAGTCAGTAGTAAAACTGGCTTAACAGAGAAATACAAAGTGAAATTTAGTAGCACTATGCCTGGCAAACAGTAGCAGTAAATGCAATAACTTATATCTAAACATGACAAAGCTCAAGCAGAAAATATTACAGTAAAGACAACAATGCAGATAAGGGAAATGTCTATTCACACCTTATTATCTATGTCATTACAGTGGTGCACCACAAAAACTTATTCTATGAAATAAATTACCAAATACTTGAAAAGAAAATTATGCATGCAGTTCCTGTGAAGGGAAATGTCTTTTTGGGCTCCCACATTTTTTTTTTTTTTTTTGGAAGTATCACAAAATTATTATTTACTGGATCTGTAGACAGAAAATATCTATATTAGTACATCTATAAAATTTTATTTTAACCAATGCTGCAGTGCAGCTGGAAATTACATATTAAACAAAATGAGCAAATATGTACAAAGGAAGACATGAAACATCATTCATTAGCCATATGGCATTTCATAAGGTAGTAAAATATCTCTCAACTAGAAAGACAGTGGTCATAATCAGGTGTATAGACATAAAATATTTCTCATCATTTCATTAGGCATTTCAGTAAATATCATAAATTAAGAGCTCCACAGTGTAATCATATGTTTTCAAGTTTGAGCGTGTCGTATTTGCGATGCTTTTTACAAAGAAATGTCAATAGCGAGGATAATGGCCTCCTTTTTCCTCCACCTGTACCTCTGAAAGGCACACACTATTGGCTTTTTCCAGGAGTTTGTCGCGCAGCTGGGTGCCCAAGACGCATTATATGAAGGTGGTCACTCAACTTTCTTACCGAAATATTTACGGCACCAGTTTGCACTACAGTGAGAGTATCATAAAAAAAATTTCACAGGTCGAGAATTTGCGTTGCAAATGTGTAGAAACGAAATCCTATGAATATAACACTGTCCAAAGAATTTTCGCCGGCATTGTGATACATTCATGCATGGACACACAAATCATAACTCTTAAAGTACGATTCTTGGTTTCCAACATCCTTTTTCACAAACCAAATCCCCTAACTTCTATACATTATTCATATTCATATAAACACATAATCACATTCCTCATATTGCATCAGCTTATTGATCATAAACATACCTCAACAGCATAATACACATTGTCATCATAATAACAACATCATAAAAACTCAGTCAAATCTTAAAAATCGTTGTAACTTTTTGCAACAATTTCAAACCATAAGAAATATTCTCTGTCATCAACATCAAACGTACTTTAAAAATCATGGTCTCATACCAAATACATCATTCAAAGCCCTCATAGTATCACAATGGTTCTGAAAAAATATACACAGTTCACAAAGTACAGACAAAAGACAATTTCATAAGTGTGACATTACCCAACTGTGTAACTACGTAAACATGTGTCACTGAGGTAGTAAAAAAAATGCAGGTTTACTGACGATGAAACACAGATATTGCACTGGGATTGAATACAAAAGGCACAATGCCGACTTATATTCAAGTGGAGTAACTCTTCCAAGAGTTTGTGCTTTGAGCCTTTCCTGGGACAGCAGTAATAGATTCCAATGCACGGCTGTAGGTTAACTGTATCCCTTGGACCTTCACATTGACGATGAAACACAGAAATTGCATCAGGATTCAATACAAAGGGCACAATGCCGACTTATAAACAAGAGGAGTAACTCTTCTAAGATTTTGTGCTTTGAGCCTTTCCTGGGAGAGCAGTATTAAATTCCAATGCACCACTGTAGGTTTACTGTATTCCTTGAACCATCACATTGATGATGAAACATAGAAATTGCATCGGGATTGAAAACAAAAGGCACAATGCAGACATCTATACAGGAGGAGTAACTCTTCTAAGATTTTGTGCTTTGAGCCTTCCCTGGGAGAGCAGTATTAGATTCCGATGCACCACTGCAGGTGTACTGTATCCCTTGGACCTTAACATTGACGATGAAACCCAGAAACTGCATCGAGACTGAATAAAAAAGGCATAATGCCATCTTATATACAAGAGGAGTAAGTCTTCTAAGAGCTTGTACTTTTAGCCTTTCATGGGAGAGCAGTATTAGATTCCGATGCACCACCGCAGGTTTACTGTATCCCTTGGACCTTTACATTGACGATGAAACACAGATATTGCATCGGGATAGAATAACAAAGGCTCAATCCCAACTTATTTACAAGAGGAGTAACTCTTCTAAGAGCTTACTTTGAGCCTTTCCTGGGAGAGCAGTATTAGATTCCGATGCACCACTGAAAGTTTACTGTATCCCTTGGACTTTCACATTGACGATGAAACACAGAAATTGCATGGGGATTGAATACAAAAGGCACAATGCTGTCTTATATACAAGAGGAGTAACTCTTCTAAGAGTTTGTGCTATCAGCCTTTCCTGGGAGAGCAGTATTTGATTCTGATGCACCATTGCAGGTTTACTGTATCCCTTGGACCTTCAAATTAAAGATGAAACACAGAAATTGCATCGCAAATGAATACAAACGGCACAATCCCGACGTATATACAAGAGGAATAACTCTTCGAATACTTTGTGCTTTGAGCCTTTCCTGGGACAGCAGTATTAGATTCCGATGCACCATTGCAGGCTTACTGTATCCCATGGACCTTCACATTGATGATGAAACACAGAAATTGTAACGATATTGAATACAAAAGGCACCATGCCGACTTATTTACAAGAGGAGTAACTCTCCTAATACTTCGTGCTTTGAGCCATTCCTTGGACAGCAGTATTTGATTCCTATGCACCATTGCAGGTATACTGTATCCCTTGGACCTTCACATTGACGATGAAACACAGAAATTGCATCGATATTGAGAACAAAAGGCACAATGCCGACTTATATACAAGAGGAGTAACTCATCTATGAGTTTGTGCCTTTAGCCTTTCCTGGGAGAGCAGTATTAGATTCCGTTGCACCATTGCAGGTTTACTGTATCCCTTGGAACTTCACATTGACGATGAACCACAGAAATTGAATCGGGATTGAATACAAAAGGCACAATGCCGACTTATATACAAGAGAAGTAAGTCTTCTCACGGTTTGTGCTTTGAGCCTTTCCTGGGAGAGCAGTATTATATTCCCATTCACCACTGTATGTCCACTGTATACCTTGGACCTTCACATTGTCGATGAAACACAGAAATTGCATCGGCGTTAAATACATACAGCACAATGTCGACTTACTTACCAGCGGAGTAACTCTTTTAAGAGTATGCGCTTTTAGCCTTTCCTGGGAGAGCAGTATTAGATTCTGATGCTCCACTGCTGGTTTACTGTATCCCTTGGACCTTCACATTGAAGATGAAGCACAGAAATTGCATCGGGATTGAATACCAAAGGCAAAATGCCGACATATATACAAGAGGAAAAACTCTTCTAAGAGTTTGTGCTTTTAGCCCTTCCTGGGACAGCAGTATTAGATTCCGATGCACCATTGCAAGTTTACTGTATCCCTTGGACCTTCACATTGATGATGACACACAGAAATTGTAACGATATTGAATACAAAAGGCACCATGCCGACTTATATACAACAGGAACAACTCTTCTAAGAGTTTGTGCTTTGAGAGTTTCCTGGGAGAGCAGTATTAGATTCCGATGCACCACTGCAGGTTTACTGTATCCCTTGGACCTTCACATTGACGATGAAACACAGAAACTGCATCGGGATTGAATACAAATGGCACAATGCTGTCCTATAGACGAGAGGAGTAGCTCTTCTACGAGTGTGTGCAACAGCCCTTCCTGGGAGAGCAGTATTTGATTCCGATACACCACTGCAGGTTTACTGCATCCCTTGGACCTTCAAATTAACGATGAAACACAGAATTTACATCGGAAATGAATACAAAAGGAACAATCCCGACTTATATACAAGAGGAAAAACTCATCTAGTACTTTCTGCTTTGAGCCCTTCCTGGGAGACCAGTATTAGATTCCGATGCATCATTGCAGGTTTACTGTATCCCTTGGACCTTGACATTGACGATGAAGCACAGAAATTGCATCGGGATTGAGTACAAAAAGCACAATGACAGTTTATATACAGGAAGAGTAACTCTTCCAAGGGTTTGTTCTATGAGCCTTTCGTGGGGAGACCAGTATTAGATTCCGATGCACCAATGCCGGGTTACTGTATCCCTTGGACCTTCACATTGACGATGAAACACAGAAATTGTACCGGGATTGTATACAAATGCCACAATACCGACTTATAAAGAATGGGACTAACTCTACTACGATATATTGCTTTGAGCCCTTCCTAAGACAGCAGTATTAGATTCCTATGCACCATTGCCGATTTACTGCATCCCTTGGAGCTTCACATTGACGATGAAACACAGAAATTGCATCGATATTGTATACAAAAGCAGAATGCCGACTTATATACAAGAGGAGTAACTCTTTTATGAGTTTGTGCTTTTAGCCTTTCCTGGCAGAGCAGTATTAAATTCCGGTGCACCACTGCAGGTTTTCTGTACCCCTCGGACCTTCACATTGACGATGAAGCACAGAAATTGCATCGGCAAGAATACAAAAGGCACAATGTCGACTTATTTACAAGCTGAGTTACTCTTCTAAGAGTTTGTGCTTTGAGCTTTTCCTGGGACAGCAGTATCAGATTCCGATGCACCATGGCAGGTTTACTGTATCCATTGGACCTCCACATTGACAACGAAACACTGAAATTGTACCGGGATTGTATACATATGCCACAATGCCGACTTGTAAACAACAGGGGTTACTCTTCTAAGAGTTTGTGCTTTGAGTCTTTCCTAAGACAGCAGTATTAGATTCCGATGCACTATTGCAGGTTTTTCTGTATCCCTTGGACCTTCACATTTACGATAAAACACAGAAATTGCATCGATATGGAATGCATAAGGCCCAATACCGACTTATATACAATAGGAGTAACTCTTTTATGAGTTTGTGCTTTTAGCCTTTCCTGTGAGAGCAGTATTAGATTCTGATGCTCCACTGCTGGTTTACTGGATCCCTTGGACCTTCACATTGAAGATGAAGCACAGAAATTGCATCGGGATTGAATACCAAAGGCAAAATGCCGACATATATACAAGAGGAAAAACTCTTCTAAGAGTTTGTGCTTTTAGCCTTTCCTGTGAGAGCAGTATTAGATTCTGATACACCAATGCAGGTTTACTGTATCCCGTGGACCTAAACATTTACGATGATACACAGATATCCAATCGGGATTGAATAAAAAAGTCCCAATGCCGACTTAATTACAAGAGGAGTAACTCTTCTAAGATTTAACTTTGAGCCATTCCTGGGAGAGCAGTATTAGATTCTCATGCACCACGGTAGGTTTACTGTATATCTTGGACATTCACATTGAAGATGAAGCACAGAAATTGCATCGGGAAAGAATACAAAAGGCACAATGCAGACATATATTCAAGAGGAATAACCCATCTAAGAGTTTGTGCTTTTAGCCTTTCCTGGGACAGCAGTATTAGATTCCAATGCACCATTGCAGGATTACTGTATCGCTTGGACCTAAACATTGACGATGAAACACAGAAATTGCATCGATATTGAATACAAACGGCACTATGCCGACTTATATGCAAGAGGAGTAACTCTTCAACGAGTTTGTGTTTTTGCCTTTCCTGGGAGAGCAGTATTAGATTCCGATTCACCATTGCAGGTTCACTGTATGCCTTGGACCTTCACATTGACGATGAAACACAGAAATTGAATCGCGATTGAATACAAAAGGCACAATGCCGACTTATATATAAGAGAAGTAAGTCTTCTCAGGGTTTGTGCTTTGAGCCTTTCCTGGGAGAGCAGTATTAGATTCCCATTCACAACTGTACGTCCACTGTATACCTTGGACCTTCACATTGTCGATGAAACACAGAAATTGCATAGGGATTAAATACAAACGGCACAATGTCGACTTACTTACAAGTGGAGTAACTCTTTTAAGAGTTTGCGATTTTACCCTTTCCTGGGATAGCAGTATTAGATTCCGATGCTCCACTGCTGGTTTACTGTATCCCTTGGACCTTTACATTGACGATGAAACACAGATATTGCATCGGGATTGAATACAAATGGCACAATGTAGGCTTAAATACAACAGGAGTATCTGCATTAAGAGTTTTTGCTTTAAGCCTTTCCTGGAAGAGTAGTATTAGATTCCGATGCACCACTGCAGGTTTGCTGTATCCCTTGGACCTTCATATTGACGATGAAACACAGAAACTGCATCGGGATTGAATACAAATGGCACAGTGCTGTCTTATAGACAAGATGAGTAATTCTTTAATTAGTGTGTTCAACAGCCTTTCCTGGGAGAGCAGTATCTGATTCCGATGCACCACTGCAGGTTTACTGTATCCCTTGGACCCTCAAATTAATGATGAAACACAGATATTATACCGGAAATGAATACTAAAGACACAATTCCGACTTATATACAATAGGAATTACTCTTCTAACTCATTCTGCTTGGAGCCTTTCCTGTTAGAGCAGTATTAGATTCCGATGCATCATTGCAGGTTTACTGTATCGCTTGGACCTTGACATTGACGATGAAACACATAAATTGCATCGGGATTGATTACAAAGGGCACAATGACAACTCATATACAGGAAGAGTCCCCCCATGAACCATGGAGCTTGCCGTTGGTGGGGAGGCTTGTGTGCCTCAGCGATACTGATAGCCGTACCGTAGGTCCAACCACAACGGAGGGGTATCTGTTGAGAGGCCAGACAAACGTGTGGTTCCTGAAGAGGGGCAGCAGCCTTTTCAGTAGTTGCAAGGGCAACATTCTGGATGATTGACTGATCTGGCCTTGTAACAATAACCAAAACGGCCTTGCTGTGCTGGTACTGCGAACGGCTGAAAGCAAGGGGAAACTACAGCCTTAATTTTTCCCGAGGGCATGCAGCTTTACTGTATGATTACATGATGATGGCGTCCTCTTGGGTAAAATATTCCGGTGGTAAAATAGTCCCCCATTCGGATCAAGAGGATGTCGTTATCAGGAGAAAGAAAACAGGCGTTCTACGGATCGGAGCGTGGAATGTCAGATCCCTTACTCGGGCAGGTAGGTTAGAAAATTTAAAAAGGGAAATGGATAGGTTGAAGTTAGATATAGTGGGAATTAGTGAAGTTCGGTGGCAGGAGGAACAAGGCTTCTGGTCAGGTGACTACAGGGTTATAAACACAAAATCAAATAGGGGGAATGCAGGAGTAGGTTTAATAATGAATAGGAAAATAGGAATGCGGGTAAGCTACTACAAACAGCATAGTGAACGCATTATTGTGGCCAAGATAGATACGAAGCCCACACCTACTACAGTAGTACAAGTTTATATGCCAACTAGCTCTGCAGATGACAAAGAAATTGAAGAAATGTATGATGAAATAAAAGAAATTATTCAGATTGTGAAGGGAGACGAAGATTTAATAGTCATGGGTGACTGGAATTCGAGTGTAGGAAAAGGGAGAGAAGGAAACATAATAGGTGAATATGGATTGGGGGACAGAAATGAAAGAGGAAGCCGCCTGGTAGAATTTTGCACAGAGCACAACATAATCATAACTAACACTTGGTTTAAGAATCATGAAAGAAGGTTGTATACATGGAAGAACCCTGGAGATACTAAAAGGTATCAGATAGATTATATAATGGTAAGACAGAGATTTAGGAACCAGGTTTTAAATTGTAAGAAATTTCCAGGGGCAGATGTGGACTCTGACCACAATCTATTGGTTATGACCTGTAGATTAAAACTGAAGAAACTGCAAAAAGGTGGGAATTTAAGGAGATGGGACCTGGATAAACTAAAAGAACCAGAGGTTGTACAGAGATTCAGGGAGAGCACAAGGGAGCAATTGACAGGAATGGGGGAAATAAGTACAGTAGAAGAAGAATGGGTAGCTTTGAGGGATGAAGTAGTGAAGGCAGCAGAGGATCAAGTAGGTAAAAAGATGAGGGCTAGTAGAAATCCTTGGGTAACAGAAGAAATATTGAATTTAATTGATGAAAGGAGAAAATATAAAAATGCAGTAAGTGAAACAGGCAAAAAGGAATACAAACGTCTCAAAAATGAGATCGACAGGAAGTGCAAAATGGCTAAGCAGGGATGGCTAGAGGACAAATGTAAGGATGTAGAGGCCTATCTCACTAGGGGTAAGATAGATACCGCCTACAGGAAAATTAAAGAGACCTTTGGAGATAAGAGAACGACTTGTATGAATATCAAGAGCTCAGATGGAAACCCAGTTCTAAGCAAAGAAGGGAAAGCAGAAAGGTGGAAGGAGTATATAGAGGGTCTATACAAGGGCGATGTACTTGAGGACAATATTATGGAAATGGAAGAGGATGTAGATGAAGATGAAATGGGAGATACGATACTGCGTGAAGAGTTTGACAGAGCACCGAAAGACCTGAGTCGAAACAAGGCCCCCGGAGTAGACAATATTCCATTGGAACTACTGACGGACGTGGGAGAGCCAGTCCTGACAAAACTCTACCATCTGGTGAGCAAGATGTATGAAACAGGCGAAATACCCTCAGACTTCAAGAAGAATATAATAATTCCAATCCCAAAGAAAGCAGGTGTTGACAGATGTGAAAATTACCGAACTATCAGCTTAATAAGTCACAGCTGCAAAATACTAACACGAATTCTTTACAGACGAATGGAAAAACTAGTAGAAGCCAACCTCGGGGAAGATCAGTTTGGATTCCGTAGAAACACTGGAACACGTGAGGCAATACTGACCTTACGACTTATCTTAGAAGAAAGATTAAGGAAAGGCAAACCTACGTTTCTAGCATTTGTACACTTAGAGAAAGCTTTTGACAATGTTGACTGGAATACTCTCTTTCAAATTCTAAAGGTGGCAGGGGTAAAATACAGGGAGCGAAAGGCTATTTACAATTTGTACAGAAACCAGATGGCAGTTATAAGAGTCGAGGGACATGAAAGGGAAGCAGTGGTTGGGAAGGGAGTAAGACAGGGTTGTAGCCTCTCCCCGATGTTGTTCAATCTGTATATTGAGCAAGCAGTAAAGGAAACAAAAGAAAAATTCGGAGAAGGTATTAAAATTCATGGAGAAGAAATAAAAACTTTGAGGTTCGCCGATGACATTGTAATTCTGTCAGAGACAGCAAAGGACTTGGAAGAGCAGTTGAATGGAATGGACAGTGTCTTGAAAGGAGGATATAAGATGAACATCAACAAAAGCAAAACAAGGATAATGGAATGTAGTCTATTTAAGTCGGGTGATGCTGAGGGAATTAGATTAGGAAATGAGGCACTTAAAGTAGTAAAGGAGTTTTGCTATTTGGGGAGCAAAATAACTGATGATGGTCGAAGTAGAGAGGATATAAAATGTAGGCTATCAATGGCAAGGAAAGCGTTTCTGAAGAAGAGAAATTTGTTAACATCCAGTATTGATTTAAGTGTCAAGAAGTCATTTCTGAAAGTATTCGTATGGAGTGTAGCCATGTATGGAAGTGAAACATGGACGATAAATAGTTTGGAAAATAAGAGAATAGAAGCTCTCGAAATGTGGTGCTACAGAAGAATGCTGAAGATTAGATGGGTAGATCACATAACTAATGAGGAAGTATTGAATAGGATTGGGGAGAAGAGAAGTTTGTGGCACAACTTGACCAGAAGAAGGGATCGGTTGGTAGGACATGTTCTGAGGCATCAAGGGATCACCAATTTAGTATTGGAGGGCAGCGTGGAGGGTAAAAATCGTAGAGGGAGACCAAGAGATGAATACACTAAGCAGATTCAGAAGGATGTAGGTTGCAGTAGGTACTGGGAGATGAAAAAGCTTGCACAGGATAGAGTAGCATGGAGAGCTGCATCAAACCAGTCTCAGGACTGAAGACCACAACAACAACAACATACAGGAAGAGTAACTCTTCCAAGGGTTTGTTCTTTGAGACTATCGTGGGAGACCAGCATTAGATTCCGCTGCACCAATGCAGGGTTACCATATCCCAAGGACATTCACATATACGATGAAACAAAGAAATTGTACCGGGATTGTATACAAATGGCATAATACTGACTTATTAACAATAAGAGTAACTCTTCTAAGACTTTGTGCTTTGAGCCTTTCCTAAGACAGCAGTATTAGATTCCGATGCAGCATTGCAGATTTACTGTATCCCTTGGACCTTAACATTGACGATGAAACACAGAAATTGCATCGATATTGAATACAAAAGGCACAATGCCGACTTATATACAAGAGAAGTAAGTCTTCTCAGGGTTTGTGCTTTAAGCTTTTCGTGGGATAGCAGTATTAAATTCCTATTCACCACTGCAGGTTTACTGTATCCCTTGGACCTTCACATTGACGATGAAACACAAAAATTGCATTGGGATTAAATACAAAGGGCACAATGTCGACTTACATACAAGAGGAGTAACTATTTTAAGAGTTTGCGGTTTTAGACTTTCCTGGGAGAGCAGTATTATATTCCGATGCTCCACTGCATGTTTATTGTATTCCTTGGACTTTCAAATTGAAGTTGAAACACAGAAATTGCATCGTGGTTGAATACAAAAGGCACAATGCCGACTTAAGTACAAGAGGAGTAACTGTTCTAAGAGCTTGTGCTTTGAGCCTTTCCTGGGAGAGCAGTACTAGATTCCGATGCACCACTGCAGGTTTACTGTATCCCTTGGACCTTCACATTGACGATGAAACACAGAAATTGCGCTGCGATTGAATACAAAAGACACAGTGTCGACTTATTTACAAGCGGAGTAACTCTTCTAAGTGTTTGTGCTTTTAGCCTTTCCTGGGAGAGCAGTATTATATACAGACGCACCACTGCAGTTTTTATGTATCCTTTGCACCTTCACATTGGCGATGAAACACAGAAATTGCATCGGGATTGAATACAAATGGCACAATGTCGGCTTAAATACAAGACGTGTATCTGCTCTAAGAGTTTGTGCTTTGAGCCTTTCCTGGGAGAGCAGTATTTAATTCCGATGCACTACTGCAGGTTTACTGTATCCCTTGGACTTTCTCATTGACGATGAAACACAGAAACTGCATCGGGATTGAATACAAATAGCACAATGCTGTCTTATATACAGGAGGAGTAACTCTTCTAAGAGAGTGTGCAACAGTCTTTCCTGGGAGAGCAGTATTTGATTCCGAGGCACCACTGCAGGTTTACTGTATCCCTTGGACCTTCAAATTAACGATGAAACACAGAAATTGCATTGGAAATGGATACAAAAGGCACAATCCCGACTTGTATACAAGAGGAATAACTCTTCTAATACATTGTGTTATGGGCCTTTCCTGGGACAGCAGTATTAGACTCCAATGCACCATTGCAGGTTTACTGTATCATCGGAACTTCACATTGATGATGAAACACAGAAATTGTAACGATATTGCGTACAAAAGGCACCATGCCGTCTTATATACAAGAGGAGTAACTCTTCTAATACTTTGTGCTCTGAGCCTTTCCTGGGACAG
Source organism: Schistocerca serialis cubense (assembly GCF_023864345.2). Classification (NCBI taxonomy): domain Eukaryota; kingdom Metazoa; phylum Arthropoda; class Insecta; order Orthoptera; family Acrididae; genus Schistocerca; species Schistocerca serialis. The sequence goes on from NC_064648.1 coordinate 104,785,294, forward strand.
CAGTATTCGATTCCAATGGACCACTGCAGGTTTACTGTATCCCTTGGACCTTCAAATGAACCATGAAATACAAAAATTGCATCGGAATTGAACACAAAAGGCACAAACCTGACTTATATACAAGAGGAATAACTCTTCTAATACTTTCTGCTTTGAGCCATTCCTGGGAGAGCAGTATTAGATTGCGATGCACCATTGCAGGTGTACTGTATCCCTTGGACCTATATATTGACGATGAAACACAGATACTGCATCGGGATAGAATAAAAAAGGCCCAATGCCAACATATTTACAAGAGGAGTAACTCTTCTAAGAGCTTAGTATGAGCCATTCCAGGGAGAGTGTATTAGTTTCCGATGCACCACTGCAGGCTTATTGTATCCCTTGGACACAGAAATTGCATCGGGATTGAATACAAAAGGCACAATGTCGACTTATTTACAAGCGGAGTAACTCTCCTAAGAGTTTGTGCTTTTAGCCTTTCCTGGGAGAGCAGTATTAAATTCCGATGTACCACTACAGGTTTTCTGTATCCCTTGGACCTTCACATTGACGATAAAGCACAGAAATTGCATTGGCATGAATACAAAAGGCACAATGACGACTTATAAACAGGAAGAGTAACTCTTCCAAGGGTTTGTGCTTTGAGCCTTTCCTGGGAGGCCAGTATTAGATTCCAATGCACCAATGCAGTTTAACTGTATCCCTTGGACCTTCATATTGACGATGAAGAATAGAAATTGTACCGGGATTGTATACAAATGCCACAATGCCGACATATAAACAAGAGGAGTAACTCTTCTAAGAGTTTGTGCTTTGAGCCTTTCCTAAGACAGCAGTATTAGATTTCGATGCACCATTGCAGGTTTACTGTATCCCTTGGACCTTGTCAATGACGATGAAACACAGAAATTGCATCGATATTGAATACAAAAGGCACAATGAAAACTTATATACAAGAGGAGTAACTCTTCTATGAGTTTCTGCTTTAGCCTTTCCTGGGAGAACAGTATTAGATTCCGATGCACCACTGCAGGTTTACTGTATCCCTTGGACCATCACATTTACGATGACACACAGAAATTGAATCGGGATTGAATACAAATGGCACAATGCCGACTTATATACAAGAGAAGCAAGTCTTCTAAGGGTTTGTGCTTTGAGCCTTTCCTGGGAGAGCGGAGTTAGATTCCCATTCACCACTGCAGGCTTACTGTATCCTTGGACTTTCACATTGACGATGAAACACAGAAATTGTACTGGGATTGAATCCAAAAGCACAATGCTGTCTTATAGACAAGAGGAGTAACTCTTCTAAGAGTTTGTGCAATCAGTCTTTCCTGGGAGAGCAGTATTAGATTCCGATGCTCCACTGCATGTTTACTGTATTCCTTGGACTTTCAAATTGAAGATGAAACACAGAAATTGCATCGTGGTTGAATACAAAAAGCACAATGCCGAGTTAAGTACAACAGGAGTAACTCTTCTAAGAGTTTGTGCTATGAGCCTTTCCTGGGAGAGCAGTACTAGATTCCGATGCACCACTGCAGATTTACTGTATCCCTCGGACCTTCCCATTGACGATGAAACACAGAAATTGCATCGCGATTGAATACAAAAGACACAGTGTCGACTTATTTACAAGCGGAGTAACTCTTCTAAGTGTTTGTGCTTTTAGCCTTTCCTGGGAGTGCAGTATTATATACCGACTCACCACTGCAGTTTTTCTGTATCCTTTGCACCTTCACATTGGCGATGAAACACAGAAATTGCATCGGGATTGAATACAAATGGCACAATGTCGGCTTAAATACAAGACGTGTATCTGCTCTAAGAGTTTGTGCTTGGAGCCTTTCCTGGGAGAGCAGTACTAGATTCCGATGCACCACTGCAGGTTTACTGTGTCCCTTGGACTTTCTCATTGACGATGAAACACAGAAACTACATCGGGATTTAATACAAATGGCACAATGCTGTCTTATATACAGGAGGAGTAACTATTCTAAGAGCGTGTGCAACAGTCTTTCCTGGGAGAGCAGTATTTGATTCCGATGCACCACTGCAGTTTTACTATATCCCTTGGACCTTCAAATTAACGATGAAACACAGAAATTGCATTGGAAATGGATGCAAAAGGCACAATCCCGACTTATATACAAGAGGAATAACTCTTCTAATACTTTGTGTTTTGGGCCTTTCCTGGGACAGCAGTATTAGATTGCGATGCACCATTGCAGGTTTACTGTATCCCTCGGAACTTCACATTGATGATGAAACACAGAAATTGTGACGATATTGAATACAAAAGGCACCATGCCGACTTATATACAAGAGGAGTAGCTCTTCTAAGACTTTGTGCTCTGAGCCTTTCCTGGGACAGCAGTATTCGATTCCAATGTACCACTGCAGGTTTACTGTCTCCCTTGGACCTTCACAAAGACGATGACATACAGAAATAGCATTGCGATTCAATACAAAAGGCACATTGTCGACTTATTCATAAGCGGATTGACTCTTCTAAGAGTTATTGTTTTTAGCCATTCCTGGAAGAGCAGTGTTAAATTCCGATGCATGTCTGCAGGTTATCTGTATCCGTTGGACATTCACATTGAAGATGAAGCACAGAAATTGCATCAGGATTGAATACAAAAGGCACAATGCCGACTCATATACAAGAGGAATAACTCTTCTAATACTTTGTGATTTCAGCCTTTCCTGGGGCAGCAGTAATAGATTCTGATGCACCACTGCAAATTTACTGTATCCCTTGGACTTTCACATTGACGATGAAACACAAAAACTGCATCAGGGTTGAATAAAAAAGGCTCAATGTCAACTTATTTACAAGAGGAGTAACTCTTCTAAGAGTTTGTGCAACAGCCTTTCCTGGGAGAGCAGTATTTGATTCCGGTGCACCTTTGCAGTTTTACTGTATCCCTTGGACCTTCAAATTACCCATGAAACACAGAAATTGCATCGGAAATGAATACAAAAGGCACAATCCCGACTTATATACAAGAGGTATAACTCTTCTAATACTTTGTGCTTTGAGCCTTTCCTGGGAGAGCAGTATTATATTCCGATGCACCATTGCAGGTTTTCTGTAACCCTTGGACCTTCACATTGATGATGAAACACAAAATTGTTAAGATATTGAATACAAATGGCACCATGCCGATTTTAATACAAGGGGAGTAACTATTCTAATATTTTGTGCTTTGAGCCTTTCCTCGGGCAGCAGTATTAGATTCCAATGCACCACTGCAGGTTTACTGTATACCTTTAACCTTCACATAGACGATAACACACTGAAATTGCAACGCGATTTAATACAAAAGGCTCAATGTCGACTTATATGCAGGAAGAGTAACTATTACAATGGTTTGTGCTTTGAGCCATTCCTGGGCCGATGCACAAAAGCAGGTTTACTGTATCCCATGGACTTTCACATTGACGATGAAACACAGAAATTGAATCGGGAATGAGTACAAATGCCGACATATAAACAAGGGGAGTAACTCTTCTAAGAGTTTGTGCTTTGAGCCTTTCCTAAGACAGCAGTATTAGATTTCGATGCACCATTGCAGGTTTACTGTATCCCTTGGACCTTGTCATTGACGATGAAACACAGAAATTGCATCGATATTGAATACAAAGGGCACAATGCTAACTTATATACAAGAGGAGTAACTCTTCTATGAGTTTGTGCTTTAGCCTTTCCTGGGAGAACAGTATTAGATTCCGATACACCATTGCAGGTTCACTGTATCCATTGGACCCTCAAATTGATTATGAAGCACAGCAATTGCATCGGGATTGAATACAAAAGGCACAATGTTGACTTATTTACAAGCAGAGTAACTCCTCTAAGAGTTTGCGATTTTAGTGTTTCCTGGGAGAGCAGTATTAGTTTCTGATGCTCGACTATACGTTTACTCTATCCCATCGACTTTCACATTGACGATGAAACACAGAAATTGCATCGGGACTGAATACAAAAGGCGCAATACCGACTTAAGTACAAGAGCAGTAACTCATGTAAGGGTTTGTGCTTTGAGCCTTTGCTGGGACAGCAGTATTAGATTCCGATGCACCACTGCAGGTTTACTGCATCTCTTGGACCTTCACCTTGACGATGAAACACAGAAATTGCATTGATATTGAATAAAAAAGGCCCAATGCCGACTTATTTACATGGGGAGTAACTCGTCTAAGAGTTTACTTTGACGCTTTCCTTGGAGAGCAGAATTAGATTCTGATGTATCTCTGTAGGTTTGCTGTATCCTTTGGACCTTCACATTGACGCTGAAACACAGAAATTGCACCGGGATTGAATACACAAGGCACAATGCGTTCTTATATACAAGAGGAGTAACTCTTCTAAGAGTTTGTGCAATCATTCTTTCCTGGGAGAGCAGTATTAAATGCCGATGTACCACTGCAGGTTTACTGTATCGCTTGAGCGTTCACATTGACGATGAAACACAGAAATTGCACCGGGATTGTATACAAAAGGCACATTCCCGATTTATATTGAAGAGCTGTTACTCTTCTAAATGATTGTGCTTTGAGCCTTCCCTGGGGCAGCAGTATTAGATTCCCAATCACCACTGCAGGTTTACTGTACCCCTTGGACCTACCCATTGACGATGAAACACAGAAATTGCATCGGGATTCAATACAAAAGGCACAATGTCGACTTATTTACAAGCGGAGTAAGTCTTCTAACAGTTTGCGCTTTTAACCTTTCCTGGGAGAGCAGTAATAGATTCCGATGCTCCACTGCAGGTTTACTGTATCCCTTGGGCCTTCACATTGACGATGAAACACAGAAATTGCATCGGGATTGAATAGATAAAGCACAATGCCGACTTAAGTACAAGAGGAGTAACTCTTCTAAGAGTTTGTGCTTTGAGCCTTTCCTGGGACAGCAGTATTGGATTCCGATGCACCACTGCAGGTTTACTGCATTACTTGGACCTAATTATTGACGATGAAACACAGATATTCGATCGGGGTAGAATGAAAAAGGCCCAATGCCGACATATTTACAAGCAGAGTAACTCTAGTAAGAGTTTGTGATTTTACCCTTTTCTGGGAAGGCAGTATTAGATTCCGATGGACCACTGCAGGTTTACTGTATACCTTGGAACTTCACATTGACGATGAAACACAGAAAATGGATCGGGATTGAATACAAATGGCACAATGCCGTCTTATATACAAGAGGAGTATCTCTTCTAAGAGTTTGTGCTTTGAAACTTTCCTGAGAGAGCAGTATTAGATTCGGATGCACCACTGCAGGTTTACTGTTTACCCTTGAACCTTTACATTGACGATGAAACTTTAAAATTGCATCAGGATTTAATACAAAAGGCACAATGCCGAGATAAGTACAAGAGAAGGACTGCAGTATTAGATTCCGATACACCACTGCAGGCTTACTGTATCCCTTGGACCTTCACCTTGACGATGAAACACAGAAATTGCATCAATATTGCATAAAAAAGGCCCAATGCTGACTTATTTAGAAGCGGAGTAACTCTTCTAAGAGTTTACTTTGAGGGTTTCCTGGGAGAGCAGTATTAGATGCCGATGTACCACTGTAGGTTTGCTGTATCCCTTGGACCTTCACACTGACGATGAAACACAGAAATAGCACCGGGATTGAATACAAAGGGGACAATGCTGTCTTTTATACAAGAGGAGTAACTCTTCTAAGAGTTTGTGTAATCAGTCTTTCCTGGGAGAGCAGTATTAGATTCCGATGTACCACTGCAGGTTTACTGTATCCCTAGAGCCTTCACATTGACGCTGAAACACAGAAATTAAACCGTGATTGTATTCAAAAAGCACATTCCCGACTCTTCTAAATGTTTGTGCTTTGAGCCTTCCCTGGGACAGCAGTATAGGATTCAAATGCACCGTTGCATGTGTACTATGTCCCTTGACCTTCGCATTGACGATGAAACACAAAAATTGCATCGATATTGAATACAAGAGAAACAATGTCGACTTATATACAAGACGAGAAACTCTTCTATGAGTATGTGCTTTTAGCCTTTCCTGGGAGAGCAGTATTTGTTTCCGATGCACCATTGTAGGTTTACTGTATCCCCTGCACCTTCACTTTGACGATGAAACACAGAAATTGATTCGGAATTGAATGCAAAAGGCACAATGCCGACTTATTTTCAAGTGGAGAAAGTCTTCTAAGAGTTTGCGCTTTTAGGCTTTCCTGGGAGAGCAGTAATAGATTCCGATGCTCCACTGCAGGTTTACTGTATACCTTGGACATTCTCATTGACGATGAAACACAGAAATTGAATCGGGATTGAATACCAAAGGCACAATGTAAACTTATTTACAAGTGGAGTAACTCTTCAAAGAGTTTGTGCATTTTTCCTTTTCTGGGAAGGCAGTGTTAGATTCCGATGCACAACTGCAGGTTTACTGTATGCCTTGGACCTTCACATTGACAATGAGACACCGAAATTGGATCGAGATTGAATACAAATGGCACAATGCCTTCTTATATACAAGAGGAGCATCCCCTTATAAGAGTCTGTGCTTTGAGACTTTCCTGGGAGAGCAGTATTAGATTCCGTTGTACCACTGCAGGTTTACTGTATCTCTTGGACCTTCTCATTTACAATGAAACACAAAAATTTGCATCGGAATTGAATACAAATGGCACAATGCCGACTGACATACAAGAGGTGGTACTCTTCTAAGATTTTGTGCTATGAGCCTTCCCTGGGACAGCAGTATTGGATTCCGATGCAACACTGCATGTGTACTGTATCCCTTGGATATTCACATTTACAATGAAACACAGAAATTGCATCGGAATTGAATACAAAAGGCACAATGCCGACTGACGTACAAGAGGAGTAACTCTTCTAAGAGTTTGTGTTTGAGCCTTTCCTGGGACAGCAGTATTAGATTCCGATGCACCACTGTAGGTTTACTGTGTCCATGGGGCTTTTATATTGACGATGTAACACAGATATTGCATCGGGATTGAGTACAAATGGCTCAATGCCCACTTATTTACAAGTTGAGTAACTATTTTCAGAGTTTACTTCGAGCCTTCCCTTGGAGAGCAGTATTTGATTCCGATGCGCCACTGCTGGTTTACTGTATCCCTTAGACCTTCAAATTAACGATGAAACACAGCAATTACATTGGGACTGAACACAAAAGGCACAATGCCGACTTATATACAAGAGGAGTAACCCTTCTAAGAGTTTATGCTATCAGCCTTTCCAGGGAGTGCAGTATTAGATTCCGAGGCACCACTGCCAGATTACTGTATCGCTTGGTCCTTCAAATTAACGATGAAACACAGAATTGTCATCGGAAATGAATACAAAACGCACAATGCAGACTTATATACGAGAGGAGTAACTCTTCTAAGAGTTTGTGCTTTGAGTCTTTCCTGCTGGAGCGGTACCAGATTCCGATGCACCTTTGCAGGTTTACTGAATGCCTTGGACCCTCACATTGACGATGAAAGACTGAAATTGCACCGGGATTGTATACAAAAGGCACAATACCGACTTATATTCAAGAGAAGTAAGTCTTCTCAGGGTTTGTGGTTTGAGCCGTTCCTGGGAGAGCAGTATTTGATTCCGATGCACCACTGCAGGTTTACTGTATCCCTTGGACCTTCAAATTAACGATGAAACACAGAAATTGCATTGGAAATGGATACAAAAGCACAATCCCGACTTATATACAAGAGGAATAACTCTTCTAATACTTTGTGTTTTGGGCCTTTCCTGGGACAGCAGTATTAGATTGCGATGCACCATTGCAGGTTTACTGTATCCCTTGGAACTTCACATTGATGATGAAACACAGAAATTGTGACGATATTGAATACAAAAGGCACCATGCCGACTTATATACAAGAGGAGTAGCTCTTCTAATACTTTGTGCTCTGAGCCTTTCCTGGGACAGCAGTATTCGATTCCAATGTACCACTGCAGGTTTACTGTATCCCTTGGACCTTCACAAAGGCGATGATATTAAGAAATAGCATTGCGATTCAATACAAAAGGCACATTGTCGACTTATTCATAAGCGGATTGACTCTTCTAAGAGTTATTGTTTTTAGCCATTCCTGGAAGAGCAGTGTTAAATTCCGATGCATGACTGCAGGTTATCTGTATCCGTTGGACATTCACATTGAAGATGAAGCACAGAAATTGCATCAGGATTGAATACAAAAGGCACAATGCCGACTCATATACAAGAGGAATAACTCTTCTAATACTTTGTGATTTCAGCCTTTCCTGGGGCAGCAGTAATAGATTCTGATGCACCACTGCAAATTTACTGTATCCCTTGGACTTTCACATTGACGATGAAACACAAAAACTGCATCAGGGTTGAATAAAAAAGGCTCAATGTCAACTTATTTACAAGAGGAGTAACTCTTCTAAGAGTTTGTGCAACAGCCTTTCCTGGGAGAGCAGTATTTGATTCCGGTGCACCTTTGCAGGTTTACTGTATCCCTTGGACCTTCAAATTACCCATGAAACACAGAAATTGCATCGGAAATGAATACAAAAGGCACAATCCCGACTTATATACACGAGGTATAACTCTTCTAATACTTTGTGCTTTGAGCCTTTCCTGGGAGAGCAGTATTATATTCCGATGCACCATTGCAGGTTTTCTGTAAACCTTGGACCTTCACATTGATGATGAAACACAAAATTGTTAAGATATTGAATACAAATGGCACCATGCCGATTTTAATACAAGGGGAGTAACTATTCTAATACTTTGTGCTTTGAGCCTTTCCTCGGGCAGCAGTATTAGATTCCAATGCACCACTGCAGGTTTACTGTATACCTTTAACCTTCACATAGACGATAACACACTGAAATTGCAACGCGATTTAATACAAAAGGCTCAATGTCGACTTATATACAGGAAGAGTAACTATTACAATGGTTTGTGCTTTGAGCCATTCCTGGGCCGATGCACAAAAGCAGGTTTACTGTATCCCATGGACTTTCACATTGACGATGAAACACAGAAATTGAATCGGCAATGAGTACAAATGCCGACATATAAACAAGAGGAGTAACTCTTCTAAGAGTTTGTGCTTTGAGCCTTTCCTAAGACAGCAGTATTAGATTTCGATGCACCATTGCAGGTTCACTGTATCCCTTGGACCTTGTCATTGACGATGAAACACAGAAATTGCATCGATATTGAATACAAAGGGCACAATGCTAACTTATATACAAGAGGAGTAACTCTTCTATGAGTTTGTGCTTTAGCCTTTCCTGGGAGAACAGTATTAGATTCCGATACACCATTGCAGGTTCACTGTATCCATTGGACCCTCAAATTGATTATGAAGCACAGCAATTGCATCGGGATTGAATACAAAAGGCACAATGTTGACTTATTTACAAGCAGAGTAACTCCTCTAAGAGTTTGCGATTTTAGTGTTTCCTGGGAGAGCAGTATTAGTTTCTGATGCTCGACTATACGTTTACTCTATCCCATCGACTTTCACATTGACGATGAAACACAGAAATTGCATCGGGACTGAATACAAAAGGCGCAATACCGACTTAAGTACAAGAGCAGTAACTCATGTAAGGGTTTGTGCTTTGACTCTTTGTTGGGACAGCAGTATTAGATTCCGATGCACCACTGCAGGTTTACTGCATCTCTTGGACCTTCACCTTGACGATGAAACACAGAAATTGCATCGATATTGAATAAAAAAGGCCCAATGCCGACTTATTTACATGGGGAGTAACTCGTCTAAGAGTTTACTTTGACGCTTTCCTTGGAGAGCAGTATTAGATTCTGATGTATCTCTGTAGGTTTGCTGTATCCTTTGGACCTTCACATTGACGCTGAAACACAGAAATTGCACCGGGATTGAATACAAAAGGCACAATGCGTTCTTATATACAAGAGGAGTAACTCTTCTAAGAGTTTGTGCAATCATTCTTTCCTAAGAGAGCAGTATTAGATGCCGATGTACCACTGCAGGTTTACTGTATCGCTTGAGCGTTCACATTGACGATGAAACACAGAAATTGCACCGGGATTGTATACAAAAGGCACATTCCCGATTTATATTGAAGAGCTGTTACTCTTCTAAATGTTTGTGCTTTGAGCCTTCCCTGGGACAGCAGTATTAGATTCCCAATCACCACTGCAGATTTACTGTATCCCTTGGGCCTTCACATTGACGATGAAACACAGAAATTGCATCGGGATTGAATAAAAAGAGCACAATGCCGACTTCAGTACAAGAGGAGTAACTCTTCTAAGAGTTTGTGCTTTGAGCCTTTCCTGGGACAGCAGTATTGCATTCCGATGCACCACTGCAGGTTTACTGCATCCCTTGGACCTAAACATTGACGAGGAAACACAGATATTCGATCATGATTGAATAAAAAAGCCCAATGCCGACTTATATACAGGACGAGTAACTCTTCTAAGAGTTTACTTGAGGCTTGCCTGGGAGAGCAGTAATAGATTCTGATGCACCACTACAGGTTTACTGTATACCTTGGACATTCTCATTGACGATGAAACACAGAAATTGAATCGGGATTGAATACCAAAGGCACAATGTCCACTTATTTACAAGTGGAGTAACTCTTCAAAGAGTTTGTGCATTTTTCCTTTTCTGGGAAGGCAGTGTTAGATTCCGATGCACAACTGCAGGTTTACTGTATGCCTTGGACCTTCACATTGACAATGAGACACAAAAATTTGCATCGGAATTGAATACAAATGGCACAATGCTGACTGACATACAAGAGGTGGTACTCTTCTAAGAGTTTGTGCTTTGAGCCTTCCCTGGGACAGCAGTATTGGATTCCGATGCAACACTGCATGTGTACTGTATCCCTTGGATATTCACATTTACAATGAAACACAGAAATTGCATCGGAATTGAATACAAAAGGCACAATGCCGACTGACGTACAAGAGGAGTAACTCTTCTAAGAGTTTGTGTTTGAGCCTTTCCTGGGACAGCAGTATTAGATTCCGATGCACCACTGTAGGTTTACTGTGTCCATGGGGCCTTTATATTGACGATGTAACACAGATATTGCATCGGGATTGAGTACAAATGGCTCAATGCCCACTTATTTACAAGTTGAGTAACTATTTTCAGAGTTTACTTCGAGCCTTCCCTGGGAGAGCAGTATTAGATTCCGATGCGCCACTGCTGGTTTACTGTATCCCTTAGACCTTCAAATTAACGATGAAACACAGCAATTACATTGGGACTGAACACAAAAGGCACAATGCCGACTTATATACAAGAGGAGTAACCCTTCTAAGAGTTTGTGCTATCAGCCTTTCCAGGGAGAGCAGTATTAGATTCCGAGGCACCACTGCCAGATTACTGTATCGCTTGGTCCATCAAATTAACGATGAAACACAGAATTGTCATCGGAAATGAATACAAAACGCACAATGCAGACTTATATACGAGAGGAGTAACTCTTCTAAGAGTTTGTGCTTTGAGCCTTTCCTGCTGGAGCGGTACCAGATTCCGATGCACCTTTGCAGGTTTACTGAATGCCTTGGACCCTCACATTGACGATGAAAGACTGAAATTGCACCGGGATTGTATACAAAAGGCACAATACCGACTTATATTCAAGAGAAGTAAGTCTTCTCAGGGTTTGTGGTGTGAGCCGTTCCTGGGAGAGCAGTATTAGATTCCCATTCACCACTCCAGGTTTACTGTATCCCTTGGAGCTTCACATTGACGATCAAACACAGAAATTGCATCGATATTGAATAAAAAGGGCCCAGTGCCAACTTATTTACATGATGAGTAACTCTTCTAAGAGTTTACTATGAGCCTTTCCTGGGAGAGCAGTATTAGATGCCGCTGTACCTCTGTAGGTATACTGTACCCCTTGGACCTTCACATTGACGGTGAAACAAAGAAATTGCAACGGGATTCAATAAAAAGGCACAATGCCGTCTTATATACAAGAGGAGTAACTCTTCTAAGAGTTTGTGCAATCAGTCTTTCCTGGGATAGCAGTATTAGATTCCGATGCACCACCGCAGGTATACGCTATTACTTGGACCTTCACCTTGACGATGAAACACAGATATTGCATCGGGAGTGAATAAAAAAGGCACAATGTCGACTTATTTACAAGCGGAGTAGGTCTTCTAAGAGTTTGCGCTTTTTACCTTTTCTGGGAGAGCAGTATTAGATTCCGATGCCCCACTGTAGGTTTACTGTATCCCTTGGACCTTCACATTGACGATGAAACACAGAAATAGCAGAGGGATTGAATACAAATGGCACAATGCCTTCCTATATACAAGAGGAGCATCTCTTCTCAGAGTTTGTGCTTTGAGACTTTTCCTTGGAGAACAGTATTAGATTCCGATGCACCACTGCAGGTTTACTGTAGCCCTTGGACCCTCACATTTACAATGAAACACAGAAATTGCATCGGAATTGATTAAAAAAGGCACAATGCCGACTTAAGTACAAGAGGAGTAACTCTTCTAAGAGTTTGTGCTTTGAGCCTTTCCTGGGACTGCAGTATTGGATTCCGATGCACCAATGCAGGTTTACTGTATCCCTTGGACCTAAACACTGAAGCTGAAACACTGATATTCGATCGGGATTGAATAAAAAATGTCCAATACCGACTTATTTACAAGAGGACTAACTCTTCTAAGAGTTTACTTTGAGCCATTCCTGGGAGAGCAGCATTAGATTCCGATGCACCACTGCAGGTTTACTGTATCCCTTATACCTTTACATTGACGATGAAACACAGATATTGCATCGTGATAGAATACAAATGGCACAATGCATTCTTATATACAAGAGGTGTAACTCTTCTAAGAGCTTGTACTTCGAGCCTTTCCTGGGAGTGCAGTATTAGATTCCGATGCACCTCCGCAGGTTTACTCTATCCCTTGGACCATCACGTTTACAATGAAACACAGAAAATGCATCGGAAGTTAATACAAAAGACACAATGCCAAATTAAGTACAAGAGGAGTAACTCTTCTAAGAGTTTGTGCAACAGCCTTTCGTGGGAGAGCAGTATTTGATTCCGATGCACTACTGCAGGTTTACTGTATACCTTGGACCTTCAAGTTAACGATGAAACACAGAAATTGCATCGTTAATGAATACAAAAGGCACAATCCCGACTAATATACAAGAGGAATTACTTTTCTAATACTTTCTGCTTTGAGCCTTTCCTGGGAGAGCAGTATTAGATTCCGATGCACCGTTGCAGATTTCCTGTATCCCTTGGACCGTTACATTGACGATGAAACACAGATATTGGATCGGGATAGAATACAAAAGGCACAATGCCGTGTTATATACAAGAGGAGTAACTCTTCTTAGAGCTTGTACTTTGAGCATTTCCTGGGAGAGCAGTATTTGATTCCGATGCACCACCGCAGGATTACTCTATCTCTTGGACCTTCACATTTACAATGAAACACAGAAATTGCATCGGAATTGAATACAAAAGGCACACTTTCGACTTATTTACAAGCGGAGTAATTCCTCTAAGAGTTTGTGCTTTTAGACTTTTCTGGGAGAGGAGTAATGGATTCCGATGGACCACTGCAGGTTTACTGTATCACTTGGACCTTCACATTGACGATGAAACACAGAAATTGCATCGGGATTGAATACAAAGCGCTCAATGCCGACTTATATACAAGTGGAGTAAGTCCTCTAACGGTTTGTGCTTTAGGCCTTTCCGGGGTGAGCAGTATAAGATTACTATGCACCACTGCAAGTTTACTGTATCTCTTGCACCATCACATTGACGATGAGACACAGAAATTGCATCGGGATTCAATTCAAAAGGCACAATGCCGACTTATTTACAAGTGGCGTAACTCTTCTAAGAATTTGTGCTCTTAGCCTTTCCTGGGAAAGCAGTATTAGATTCCGATGCATGATTGCGGGTTTACTACATCCCTTTGACCTTAACGTTGTCGACGAAACACAGATATTGCATCAGGACTGAATAAAAATGGCTCAATGCCCATTCATTTACAAGAGGAGTAACTATGCTAAGAGATTACTTTGAGCCTTCCCTGGGAGAGCAGTAATAGATTCCGATGCACACCTGCAGGTTTACTGTATCCCTTGGACCTTCACATTGACGATGAAACACAGAAATTGTACCGGGATTGAATACAAAAGGCACAATGCTGTCTTATATACAAGAGGAGTAACTCTTCTAAGAGTTTGTGCTTTGAGCCTTTCCTGGGTGAGCAGTCTTAGATTCCAATGCACCACTGCAGTTTTACTGTACCCCTTAAACTTTCACATTGACGATGAAACACAGAAATTGCACCGGAATTGCTTGCAAAATGCACAATGTTGACTTATTTACAATCGGAGTAATTCCTCTAAGAGTTTGTGCTTTTAGACTTTTCTGGGAGAGCAGTAATAGATTCCGATGCACCACTGCAGGTTTACTGTATCACTTGAACCTTCGCATTGACGATGAAACACAGAAATTGCATCGGTAATGAATACAAAATGCTCAATGCCGACTTATATACAATAGGGGTAAGTCTTCTAAGGGTTTGTGCTTTAGGCCTTTCCGGGGTGAGCAGTATTAGATTACCATGCACCACTGCAAGTTTACTGTATCTCTTGCACCATCACATTGACGATGAAACACAGAAATTGCATCGGGATTCAATTCAAAAGGCGCAATGCCGACTTATTTACAAGTGGAGTAACTCTTCTAAGTGTTTGTGCTTTTAGCCTTTCCTGGGAGAGCAGTATTTGTATCCGATGCACCATTGCAGGTCTACTGGTTTCCTTGCACCTTCACATTGACGATGAAACACAGAAATTGAATTGGGATAGAATACAAAAGGGGCAATGCCGACCTATATTCAAGGGAAGTAAGTCTTCTCAGGGTTTGTGCTTTGAGCCTTTCCTGGGAAAGCAGTATTAGATTCCGATGCACCACTGCAGGTTTACTGTGTCCCTTGGACCTTTACATTGACGATGTATCACAGATATTGCATCGGGATTAAATGAAGATGGCTCAATGCCCACTTATTTGCAAGAGGAGTAACTATGTTAAGAGTTTACTTTTAGCCTTCCCTGGGACAGTAGTATTAGATTCCCAATTACCACTGCTGGTTTACTGTATCTCTTGGACCTTCACATTGACGATGAAACACCGATATAGCATCGGGATTAAATACAAGTAGCACAATGTCGGCTTAAATAGAAGTGGAGTATCTGCTCTAAGACCTTGGCTTTGAGCCTTTCCTGGGAGAGCAGTAGTAGCTTCCGATGCACCACTGCATGTTTACTGTATCCCTTGGACCTTCACATTGACGATCAAATACAGAAATAGCATCGGGATTGGATATAAATTTCACAATGTCGGCTTAAATACAAGAGGAGTATCTGCTCTAAGAGTTTGTGCCTTGAGCCATTCCTGGGAGAGCAGTATTAGATTCCGATGCACCACTGCAGGTTTACTGTACCCTTGGACCGTCAAATTAACGATGAAACACAGAAATTGCATCGGTAATGAATACAAAAGGCACAATCCCGTCTTATATACAAGAGGAATAACTTTTCTAATACTTTCTGCTTTGAGCCTTTCCTGGGAGTGCAGTATTCGATTCCGATGCACCACTGTATTTTTACTGTATCCGTCGGACCTTCAAATTTGCGATGAAACACAGAAATTGCATCAGGGTTGAATACAAAAGTCACAATGCCGAATTATATACAAGACAAGTAACTCTTCTAAGAGTTTGTTCATTTATCCTTTTTTAGGAAGGCAGTATTAGATTCCGATGCACAACTGCAGGTTTACTGTATGCCATGGACCTTCACATTGACAATTGAACACAGAAATTGGATCGAGATTGAATTCAAATCGCACAATGTCTTCTTATATACAAGAGGAGCATCTCTTCTACGAGTTTGTGCTTTGAGAGTTTCCTGGGAGAGCAGTATTAGATTCCGATGCACCTCTGCATGTTTACTCTTTCCCTTGGACGGTCACATTTACAATGAAACACAGAAATTGCATCGGAATTGAATACAAATGGCACAATGCCGACTTAAGTACAAGTGGAGTAACTCATCTAAGGGTTTGTGCTTTGAGCCATTCCTGAAACTGAAGTATTGGATTCCGATGCACCACTGAAGGTTTACTGTATCCCTTGGACCTTCACATTGACGATCAAAAACAGAAACTGCATCGGGATTGAATACAAAAGGCACAATGCTGTATTATATACAAGACGAGTAACTCTTCTAAGAGTTTGTGCAACAGCCTTTCCTGGGAGAGCAGTATTTGATTCCGATGCACCACTGCAGGTTTACTGTATCCCTTGGACGTTCACATTGATCTTGAAACACAGCTATTGCATCGGCATTGAACACAAATGGCAGAATGTAGGCTTAAATACAAGTGGAGTATCTGCTCTAACAATTTGTTCTTTGAGCCTTTCCTGGCAGAGCAGTATTAGATTCCGATGCACCACTGCATGTTTACTGTATCCCTTGGACCTTCACATTGACGATGAAACACAGAAATTGCGTCGATATAGAATACAAAAGTCACAATTCCGACTTATATACAAGAGGAATAACTCTCCTATGAGTTTGAACTTTTAGCCTTTCCTGATAGAGTAGTATTTGTTTCTGATGCACCATTGCAGGTTTACTGTATCCCTTGGACCTTCACATTGACGATGAAACACAGATATAGCATCAGGATTGAATACAAGTGGCACAATGTAGGCTTAAATACAAGAGGAGTGTCTGCTCTAAGAGCTTGTGCTTTGAGCCTTTCCTGGGAGAGCAGTATTAGATTGCGATGCAACACTGAATGTTTACTGTATCCCTTGGACCTTCACATTGACGCTGAAATGCAGAAATAGCATCGGGATTGAATACAAAAGGCACAATGCCGTCTCATATACAAGACGAGTAACTCTTCTAAGGGTTTGCGCAAAGAGCCTTTCCTGGGAGAGCAGTATTTGTTTCCGATGCACCACTGCAGGTTTACTATATCCCTTGGACCTTCAAATCAACGATGAAACACAGAAATTGCATCGGTAATGAATAAAAAATGCACAATCCCGACTTATATACAAGAGGAATAACTTTTCTAATACTTTCTGCTTTGAGCCATTCCTGGGAGAGCAGTATTAGATTCCGATGCACCATTGCAGGTTTACTGTATTCCTTGGACCTTTACATTGACGATGAAACACAGATATTCCATCGGGATAGAATACAAAGGGCACAATGCGCGTCTTATATGCAAGAGAAGTAACTCTTCTAAGAGCTTTAAGTTTGAGCCTTCACTGGGAGAGCAGTATTAGATTTTGATGCACCACCGCAGGTTTACTGTATCCCTTGCACCTTCACAATGACGATGAAACACAGAAATTCCATCGATATTGAATACAAAAGGCACAATGCAGTCTTATATACAAGAGGAGTAACACTTCTAAGCATTTGTGCAACAGCCTTTCCTGGGAGAGCAGTATTTGATTCCGATGCAGCACTGCAGGTTTACTGTTCCCCTTGGACTTTCACATTGACGATGAAACACAGAAATAGCACCGGGATTGAATACAACTGCCACAATGTCGGCTTAAATACAAGAGGAGTATCTGCTCTTAGGGTTTGTGCTTTGAGCATGTCCTGGGAGAGCAGTATTAGATTCCAATGCACCACTGCATGTTTACTGTATCCCTTGCACCTTCACAATGACGATGAAACACAGAAATCCATCGATATTGAATACAAAAGGCACAATGCAGTCATATATACAAGAGGAGTAACTCTTCTAAGCATTTGGGTAACAGCGTTTCCTGGGAGAGCAATATTTGATTCCGATGCAGCACTGCAGGTTTACTGTACCCCTTGGACCTTCTAATTAACGATGAAACACAGAAATTGATTCGGAAATGAATACGAAAGGCACAATCCCGACTTATATACAAGAGGAGTAACTCTTCTAATACTTTCTGCTTTCAGCCTTTCCTGGGATAGCAGTATTATATTCCGATGCAGCTTTGCAGGCTTACTGTATCCCTTGGACCTTCACATTGATGATGAAACTCAGTATTGTTACGATACTGAATACAAAAGGCACCATGCCGACTTATAAACAAGAGGAGTAACTCTTCTAAGAGTTTGTGCTTTGAGCCTTTCCTAAGACAGCAGTATTAGATTCCAATGCACCATTTCAGGTTTACTGTATCCCTTGCACCTTCACATTGACGATGAAACACAGAAATTGCATCGATATTGAATACAAAAGGCACAATGCCAACTTATATACAAGAGGAGTAACTCTTCTATGAGTTTGGCTTTTAGCCTTTCCTGGGAGAGCATTATTAGATTCCGATGCACCATTGCAAGTTTACTGTATCGTGTGGACCTCCACATTGTCGATGAAACACAGAAATAGAATCGGGATTGAATACAAAAGGCACAATGCCGACTTATATTCAAGAGAAGTAAGACTTCTCAGGGTTTGCGGTTTGAGCCGTTCCTGGGAGAGCAGTATTAGATTCCCATTCACCACTCCAGGTTTACTGTATCCTTGGACCTTCACATTGACGATGAAATAGAGAAATTGCATCGGGATTCAATACAAGAGGCACAATGTCGACCTATTTACAAGCGGAGTAACTCTTCCAAGAGTTTGTGCTTTGAGCCATTCCTGGGAGAACAGTATTAGATTCCCATTCACCACTGCAGGTTTAATGTATCCCTTGGACCTTCACATTGACGATCAAACACAGAAATTGCATCGGTATTGAATAAAAAGGGCCCAGTGCCGACTTATTTACATGATCAGTAACTCTTCTAAGAGTTTACTATGAGCCTTTCCTGGGAGAGCAGTATTAGATGCCGCTGTACCTCTGTAGGTATACTGTACCCCTTGGACCTTGACATTGACGGTGAAACAAAGAAATTGCAACGGGATTCATTAAAAAGGCACAATGCCGTCTTATATACAAGAGGAGTAACTCTTCTAAGAGTTTCTGCAATCAGTCTCTCCTGGGAGAGCAGTATTAGATTCCGATGCCCCACTGTAGGTTTACAGTATCCCCTGGACCTTCACATTGACGATGAAACACAGAAATAGCAGCCAGATTGAATACAAATGGCACAATGCCTACCTATATACAAGAGGAGCATCCCTTCTCAGAGTTTGTGCTTTGAGACTTTTCCTTGGAGAACAGTATTAGATTCCGATGCACCACTGCAGGTTTACTGTGTCCCTTGGACCTTTACATTGACGATGTATCACAGATATTGCATCGGGATTGAATCAAGTTGGCTCAATGCCCACTTATATATAAGAGGAGTAACTATTCTCAGAGTTGAGTCTGAGTCTTCCCTGGGAGAGCAGTATTTGATTCCGATGCACCACTGCAAGTTCACTGTATCCCTTGGACCTTCAAATTTACGATGAATCACAGCAATTGCATCGGGATTGACGACAAAAAGCACAATGCCGACTTATATACAAGACGAGTAACTCTTCTAAGAGTTTGTGCAACAGTCTTTCGTGGGAGAGCAGTATTTGATTCCGATGCACTACTGCAGGTTTACTGTATCCCTTGGACCTTCAAGTTAACGATGAAACACAGAAATTGCATCGGAATTGAATACAAAAGGCACAATGCTGAATTAAGTACAAGAGGAGTAACCCTTCTAAGAGTTTGTGCTTTTAGCCTTTACTGGGAGAGCAGTCTTAGATTCCATTGCACCACTGCAGGTTTACTGTATCCCTTAAACCTTCACATTGACGATGAAACACAGAAATTGCATCGGGATTCAATTCAAAAGGCACAATGCCGGCTTATTTACAAGTGGAGTAACCCTTCTAAGAGTTTGTGCTTTTAGCCTTTCCTGGGAAAGCAGTATTAGATTCCGATGCACCATTGCAGGTTTACTGCATCCCTTTGACCTTAACGTTGTCGATGAAACACAGATATTGCATCGGGATTGAATAAAAATGGCTCAATGCCCACTTATTTACAAGAGGAGTAACTATGCTAAGAGTTTACTCTGAGCCTTACCTGGGAGAGCAGTAATAGATTATGATGCACCACTGCAGGTTTATTGTATCCCTTGGACCTTCACATTGACGATGAAACTACTCCTCAAAGAGTTTGTGCTTTGAGCCTTTCCTGGGACAGCAGTATCGGCTTCTGATGCACCATGGCATGTGTACTGTATCCCTTGGACCTTCACATAGACGATGAAACACAGAAACTGCATCGGAATTGAATACGAAAGGCACAATGCTGTCATATATACAAGACGTGTAACTCTTCCAAGAGTTTGTGCAAGAGCCTTTCCTGGGAGAGCAGTATTTGTTTCCGATGCACCACTGCAGGTTTACTGTATCCCTTGGACCTTCAAATTAACGATGAAACACAGAAATTGCATCGGTAATGAATACAAAAGGCACAATCCCGACTTATATACAAGGGGAACAACTTTTCTAATACTTTCTGCTTTGAGCCTTTCCTGGGAGAGCAGTATTAGTTTCCGATGCACCATTGCAGGTTTACTGTATCCCTTGGACATTTACATTGACGATGAAACACAGATATTGCATCGGGATAGATTACAAAAGGCACAATGCCGTCTTATATACAAGAGGAGTAACTCTTCTAAGAGTTTGTGCTTTATGCCTTTCCTGGTAGAGCGGTATTAGATTCCGATGCACCTTTGCATGTTTACTGTATGACTTGGTCCTTCACATTGACGATGAAACACAGAAATTGCATTGGGATTGAATACAAGAGGCACAATGTCGACTTATTTATAAGCGGAGTAATTCCTCTAAGAGTTTGTGCTTTTAGACTTTTCTGGGAGAGGAGTAATGGATTCCGATGGACCACTGCAGGTTTACTGTATCACTTGGACCTTCACATTGACGATGAAACACAGAAATTGCATCGGGATTGAATACAAAGCGCTCAATGCCGACTTATATACAAGTGGAGTAGGTCTTCTAACGGTTTGTGCTTTAGGCCTTTCCGGGGTGAGCAGTATAAGATTACTATGCACCACTGCAAGTTTACTGTATCCCTTGCACCATCACATTGACGATGAGACACAGAAATTGCATCGGGATTCAATTCAAAAGGCACAATGCCGACTTATTTACAAGTGGCGTAACTCTTCTAAGAATTTGTGCTCTTAGCCTTTCCTGGGAAAGCAGTATTAGATTCCGATGCATGATTGCGGGTTTACTACATCCCTTTGACCTTAACGTTGTCGACGAAACACAGATATTGCATCAGCACTGAATAAAAATGGCTCAATGCCCATTCATTTACAAGAGGAGTAACTATGCTAAGAGATTACTTTGAGCCTTCCCTGGGAGAGCAGTAATAGATTCCGATGCACACCTGCAGGTTTACTGTATCCCTTGGACCTTCACATTGACGATGAAACACAGAAATTGTACCGGGATTGAATACAAAAGGCACAATGCTGTCTTATATACAAGAGGAGTAACTCTTCTAAGTGTTTGTGCTTTTAGCCTTTCCTGGGAAAGCAGTATTAGATTCCGATGCACCACTGCAGGTTTACTGTGTCCCTTGGTCCTTTACATTGACGATGTATCACAGATATTGCATCGGGATTGAATGAAGATGGCTCAATGCCCACTTATTTACAAGAGGAGTAACTATGCTAAGAGTTTACTTTTAGCCTTCCCTGGGACAGCAGTATTAGATTCCCAATCACCACCGCAGGTTTACTGTATTCCTTGGACCTTCACATTGACGATGAAACACAGAAATTGCATCAGGATCGTATACAAAAGGCAAATTGTCGACTTTTTTACAAGCGGAAAAACTCTTTTAAGGGTATATGCTTTTAACCTTTTCTGGGAAAGCAGTATTAGACTCCGATGCACCACTGAAGGTTTGCTGTATCCCTTGTACCTTTACATTGACGATGAAACACAGATATTGCATGGGGATGGAATAGAAAAGGCTCAATGCCAACTTATTTACAAGAGGAGTTACTGTTCTAAAAGCTTACTTTGAGCCTTTCCTTGGAGAGCAGTATTAGATTCCGATGCACCACAGCAGGTTTACTGTATCCCTTGGACTTTCACATTGACGAAGAAACACAGAAATAGTATCGGGATTGAATACAAATGGCACAATGTCGCCTTGAATAGAAGAGGAGTATGTGCTCTAAGAGTTTGTGCTTTGAGCCTTTCCTGGGAGAGCAGTATTTGTTTCCTATGCACCATTGCAGGTCTACTGGTTTCCTTGCACCTTCACATTGACGATGAAACACAGAAATTGAATTGGGATAGAATACAAAAGGCGCAATGCCGACCTATATTCAAGGGAAGTAAGTCTTCTCAGGGTTTGTGCTTTGAGCCATTCCTGGGAGAGCAGTATTAGATTCCGATGCACCACTGCAGGTTTACTGTACCCTTGGACCGTCAAATTAACGATGAAACACAGAAATTGCATCGGTAATGAATACAAAAGGCACAATCCCGACTTATAGACAAGAGGAATAACTTTTTTAATACTTTCTGCTTTGAGCCTTTCCTGGGAGTGCAGTATTCGATTCCGATGCACCACTGTATTTTTACTGTATCCGTCGGACCTTCACATTGGCGATGAAACACAGAAATTGCATCAGGGTTGAATACAAAAGTCACAATCCCGAATTATATACAAGACAAGTAACTCTTCTAAGAGTTTGTTCTTTTATCCTTTTTTAGGAAGGCAGTATTAGATTCCGATGCACAACTGCAGGTTTACTGTATGCCTTGGACCTTCACATTGACAATTGAACACAGAAATTGGATCGAGATTGAATTCAAATCGCGCAAAGCCTTCTTATATACAAGAGGAGCATCTCATCTATGAGTTTGTGCTTTGAGAGTTTCCTGGGAGAGCAGTATTAGATTCCGATGCACCTCTGCATGTTTACTCTTTCCCTTGGACGGTCACATTTACAATGAAACACAGAAATTGCATCGGAATTGAATACAAATGGCACAATGCCGACTTAAGTACAAGTGGAGTAACTCATCTAAGGGTTTGTGCTTTGAGCCTTTCCTGAAACTGAAGTATTGGATTCCGATGCACCACTGCAGGTTTACTGTATCCCTTGGACCTTCACATTGACGATCAAAAACAGAAACTGCATCGGGATTGAATACAAAAGGCACAATGCTGTATTATATACAAGACGAGTAACTCTTTTAAGAGTTTGAGCTACAGCCTTTCCTGGGAGAGCAGTATTAGAAGCCCACTGACGACTGCAGGTTTACTGTATCCTTGGACCATCACATTGACGATGAAACAAATAAATTGCACTGGGATTGAATACAGAAGGAAAATGCCATCTTATATACAAGAGGAGTAACATTTCTAAGAGTATGTGCAATCAGTCTTTCCTGGGAGAGCAGCAGTAGATTCCGATGCACCACCGCAGATCTACTCTATCCCTTGGACCTTCATATTGACGATGAAACACAGATATTGCATCGGGAGTGAATAAAAGAGGCCCAATGCCGACTTATTTACAAGAGGAGTAACTGATCTCAGAGTTTACTTTGAGCATTTCCTGGGAGAGCAGTATTCGATTCCGATGCACCACTGTAGGTTTACTGTATCCGTCGGACCTTCACATTGACGAAGAAACAAAGAACTAGCATCGGGGTTGAATACAAAAGGCACAATGTCGACTTCAGTACAAGAGGAGTTAGTTCTTGTAAGAGTTTGTGATTTGAGCCTTTCCTGGGACAGCAATATTACATTCCGATGCACCACTGCAGGTTTACTGTGTCCCTTGGATCTTCACCTTGACGATGAAACACAGAAATTGCATCGGGATTCAATACAAAAGGCACATGTCGACTTATTTACAACGAAGTAGGTCTTCTAAGAGTTTGCGCTTTTACCTTTCCTTGAAGAGCAGTATTAGATTCCGATGTTCCACTGTAGGTTTACAGTATCCCTTGGACCTTCACATTGAAGATGAAGCACATAAATTGCATCGGGATTGAATACAAAAGTCACAATGCCGAATTATATACAAGACCAGTAGCTCTTCTAAGAGTTAACTTTGTGGCTTTCCTGGGAGTGCTGTAATAGATTCCGATGCACTACCGCAGGTTTACTGTGTCCCTTGGACCTTTACATTGACGATGTAACACAGATATTGCATCGGGATTGTATACAAGTGGCTCAATGCCCACTTATTAGAAGAGGAGTAACTACTCTCAGAGTTTAGTTTGAGCCTACCCTGTTAGAGCAGTATTAGATCCCGATGCGCCCCTGCAGGTTTACTGTATCCCTTGCACCTTCAAATTAACGATGAAACAAAGCAATTGCATTGGGACTGAACACAAAAGGCACAATGCCGACTTATATACAAGAGGAGTAACCCATCTAAGAGTTTGTGCTTTGAGCCTTTCCTGGGACAGCAGTATTAGATTCCATTGCACCACTGCAGGTTTACTGTAACCCTTAAACCTTAACATTGACGATGAATCAAAGAATTTGCACCGGGATTGCATGCAAAAGGCACAATGCTGTCCTATATACAGGAGGAGTAACTCTTCGAAGAGTTTGTGCTATCAGCCTTTCTTGAGAGAGCAGTATTAGATTCCGATGCACCACTGCAGGTTTACTGTATCGCTTGGACCTTCAGATTGACGATGAAACACCGAAATTTCATCGGATATGAATACAAAACGCACAATGGAAACTTATATACAAGAGGAGTAACTCTTCTAAGAGTTAGTGCTTTGTGCATTTCCAGGTAGAGCGGTATTAGCTTCCGATGCACCATTGCAGGTTTACTGTATGCCTTGGACCTTCACATTGACGATGAAACACAGAAATCGGGTCGGGTTTGAATACAAAATGCACAATGTCGACTTATTTACAAGCGGAGTAACTCTCCTAAGAGTTTGTGCTATCAGTCTTTCCTGGGAGAGCAGTATTAGATTCCGATGCACCACTGCAGGCATACTGTATCCCTTGGACGTTCACATTGAGATGAAACACAGACAAAGCATCGGGATTTGATACAAAAGGCACTATGCAGACTATTAAACAAAAGGAATAACTCTTCTAAGAGTTATTGCTTTGAGCCTTTCCTAAGACACCAGTATTAGATTCCGATGCACCATTGCACTATTACTGTATCCCTTGGACCTTCACAATGACGATGGAACATAGAATTCGCATCGAAATCGAATAAAAAAGGCCCAATGCCGACTTCTTTACAAGAGGAGTCACTCTTCTAAGAGTTTACTTTGAGCCTTTCCTCGGAGAGCAGTATTAGATGCCGCTGCACCACTGTAGGTTTACCGTATCCCTTGGACCTTCTCATTGAAAATGAAACACAGATATTGCACCGGGATTCAATACAGAAGGCACAATGGAGCCTTATATACAAGAGGAGTAACTCTTCTAAGAGTTTGTGCAATCAGTCTGTCCTGGGAGAGCAGTATTAGATTCCGATGTACCACTGCAGGTTTACTGTATCCCTTGGACCTTCACATTGACGATGAAACACAGAAATTGCACCGGCATTGAATACAAAAAGCACAATGCTGTCTTGTATGCGAGAGGAGTAACTGTTCTAAGAGTTTGTGCAATCAGTCTATCCTGGGACAACAGTATTACATTCCGATGCACCACTGCAGGTTTACTGTATTCCTTGGACCCTCAAATTAACAATGAAGCACATCAATTGCATCTGGATTGAATACAAAAGGCACAATGGCGACATATATACTAGACGAGTAACTCCTTTAAGACTTTGTGCTTGCAGTCTCTCCTGGGACAGCAGTATTAGATTTCGATGCACCACTGCAGGTTTACTGCATCCCTTGAACCTTCACATTGACGATGAAACACAAAAATTGAACTGGGATTGTATACAAAATGCACAATCCTGACTTATATTCAAGAGGTGTTACACTTCTAAGAGGTTGTCCTTTGAGCCTTCCTTGGGACAGCAGTATTGGATTCTGATGCACCATTACAGGTGTACTGTATCCCTTGGACCTTCACATTGACGATGAAACACAGAAATAAATCGGGATTGAATACAAAAGGCACAATGTTGTCTTCTATACAAGAGGAATAACTCTGCGAAGTGATTGTGCTATCAGCCTTTCCTGAGAGAGCAGTATTGGATTCCGATGCACCACTGCAGATTTACTGTATCGCTTGGACCTTCAAATTAACGATGAAACACAGAAATTGCATCGGAAATGAATACAAAAGGCACAATGCAGTCTTATATACAAGAGGAGTAACTCTTCTAAGAGTTTGTGCTTTGAGCCTTTCCTGGGACAGCAATGTTAGATTTCAATGCACCACTGTAGGTTTACTGTATCCCTTGCAGCTTCACATTGACGATGACACACAGAAATTGTATAGGGGTTGAATACAAAAGGCACAATATCGACTTATATACAAGCGGAGTAACTATTCTAAGAGTTTGTGCATTTAGCCTTTCCTGGGAGAGCAGTATTAGATTCCGATGCACCACTGCAAGTTTAGTATATCCCTTGGACCTTCACATTGACGATGAAACACGGAAATTGCATCGGGATTGATTCCAAAAGGCTCAAAGCCGACTTAAATACAAGAGGACTAAGTGTTCTAAGGGTTTGTGCTTTGAGCCTTTTCTGGGAGAGCAGTATTAGATTACCACGCACCACTGCTGGTTTACTGTATCCCTTGGAACTTCGCGTTGACGATGAAACACAGAAATTGCAACAGGATTGAGTACAAAAAGCGCAATGTCGACTTATTTACAAGCGGAGTCACTGTTCTACGAGTTTGTGCTTTTAGCCGTTTCAGGGGAGCAGTATTAGATTCCGATGCACTACTGCAGGTTTACTGTATCACTTGGACCTTCACATTGACGATGAAACACAGCAATTGCAACGGGATTGAGTACAAAAAGCACAATGTCGACTTATTTACAAGCGGAGTAACTGTTCTACGAGTTTGTGCATTTAGCCTTTTCAGGGGAGCAGTATTAGATTCCGATGCACCACTGCAGGTTTACTGTATCCCTTGAACTTTCACACTGACGATGAAACACATAAATTGCACCGCGATTGTATACAAAATGCACATTCAAGACTTATATTGAAGAGGTGTACATCTCTTCTAAGAGTTTGGGCTTTGAGCCTTCCCTGGGACAGTAGTATTGGATTCCGATGCCCCATTACAGGTTTACTGTATCGCTTGGAACTTCACATTGACGATGAAACAGATAAATTGCATCGGGATTGAATACAGAAGTCACAATGCTGTCTTATATACAAGAGTAGTAACTCTTCGAAGAGTTTGTGCTATCAGCCTTTCCTGGGAGAGCAGTATTAGATTCCGATGCACCACTGCGGGTTTACTGTATCGCTTGGACCTTCAAATTAACGATGAAATGCAGTAAATGAAGCAGGCAAAAAGGAATACAAACGTCTCGAAAATGAGTTCGACAGGAAGTGCAAAATGGCTAAGCAGCTATGGCTAGGGGACAAATGTAAGGATGTAGAGGCTTGTCTCACTAGGGGTAAGATAGATACTGCCTACAGGAAAATGAAAGAGACCTTTGGAGAGAAGAGAACCACTTGTATGAATATCAAGAGCTCAGATGGCAACCCAGTTCTAAGCACAGAAGGGAAGGCAGAACAGTGGAAGGAGTATATAGAGGGTTTATACAAGGGCGATATACTTGAAGACAATATTATGGAAATGGAAGAGGATGTAGATGATGATGAAATGAGAGATAAGATACTGCGTGAAGAGTTTGACAAAGCACTGAAAGGCCTGAGTCGAAACAAGGCCCCGGGAGTAGACAACATTCCATTAGAACTACTGATGGCCTTGGGAGAGCCAGTCATGACAAAACTCTACCATCTGGTGAGCAAGATGTATGAGACAGGCGAAATACCCACAGACTTCAAGAAGAATATAATAATTCCAATCCCAAAGAAAGCAGGTGTTGACAGATGTGAAAATTACCGAACTATCAGTTTAATAAATCACAGCTGCAAAATACTAACGTGAATTATTTACAGACGAATGGAAAAACTGGTAGAAGCGGACCTCGGGGAAGATCAGTTTGGATTCCGTAGAAATGTTGAAACACGTGAGGCAATAGTAACCTTACGACTTATCTTAGAAGAAAGATTAAGAAAAGGCAAACCTATGTTTCTAGCATTTGTAGACTTAGAGAAAGCTTTTGACAACGTTAACTGGAATACTCTCTTTCAAATTCTGAAGGTGGCAGGGGTCAAATACAGGGAGCGGAAGTCTATTTACAATTTGTACAGAAACCAGATGGCAGTTATAAGAGTCAAGGGGCATGAAAGGGAAGCAGTGGTTGGGAAAGGAGTGAGACAGGGTTGTAGTCTCTCCCCGATTTTATTCAATCCGTATATTGAGCAAGCAGTAAAGGAAACAAAAGAAAAATTCGGAGTAGGTATTAAAATTCATGGTGAAGAAGTAAAAATTTTGAGGTTCGCCGATGACATTGTATTCTGTCAGAGACAGCAAAGGACTTGGAAGAGCAGTTGAACGGAAGGGACAGTGTCTTGAAAGGAGGATATAAGATGAACATCAACAAAAGCAAAACGAGGATAATGGAATGTAGTCAAATTAAATCGGGTGATGCTGAGGGGATTAGATTAGGAAATGAGACACTCAAAGTAGTAAAGGAATTTTGCTATTTAGGGAGTAAAAAAACTGATGATGGTCGAAGTACAGAGGATATAAAATGTAGACTGGCAATGGCAAGGAAATCGTTTCTGAAGAAGAGAAATTTGTTAACATCGAGTATAGATTTAAGTGTCAGGAAGTCGTTTCTGAAAGTATTTGTATGGAGTGTAGCCATATATGGAGGTGAAACATGGACGATAACCAGTTTGGACAAGAAGAGAATAGAAGTTTTCGAAATGTGGTGCTACAGAAGAATGCTGAAGATAAGGTGGGTAGATCACGTAACTAACAAGGAGGTATTGAATAGGATTGTGGAGAAGAGAAGTTTGTGGCACAACGTGACTAGAAGAAGGGATCGGTTGGTAGGACATGTTTGAGGCATCAAGGGATCACAAATTTAGCATTGGAGGGCAGTGTGGAGGGTAAAAATCGTAGAGGGAGACCAAGAGATCAATACACTAAGCTGATTCAGTAGGATGTAGGTTGCAGTAGATACTGGGAGATAAAGAAGCTTGCACAGGATAGAGTAGCATGGAGAGCTGCATCAACCTAGGCTCAGGACTGAAGACCACAACAACAACAACACAGAAATTGCATCGGAAATGAATACAAAAGTTACAATGCAGACTTATACACAACAGGAGTAACACTTCTAACAGTTTGTGCATTCAGCCTTTCCTGGGACAGCAGTGTTGGATTTCGATGCACCACTGCAGGTTTACTGTATCCCTTGGACCTTCACATTGACGATGGAAAACAGAAATTGCATCGATATTGAATACAAAAGGCACCATGCAGACTTATATAAAAGAGGAGTAACGCTTCTAATAATTTGTGCTTTGAGCCTATCCTGGGAGAGCAGTTTTAGATTCCGATGCACCACTGCAGGTTTACTGTATCACTTGGACCTTCACATTGACAATGAAACCCAGAAATTGCATCGGGATTGAATACAAAGGGAACGATGACGACTTATTTACAAGCGGAGTAACTCTACTAAGAGTTTGTGCTTTTAGCCTTTCCTGGTAGGGCAGTATTAGATTCCGATGCACCACTGCAGTTTTATTGTATCACTTGGACCTTCACATTGACGATGAAACACAGAAGTTGCACCGGGATTGAAAACAAAAGGCACACTGCCGTCTTATATAAGAGAGGAGTAACTCATCTAAGAGTTTGTACCTAGAGCCTTTCCTGGGACAGCAGTATTAGTATCTGATGCACCACTGCAGGTTTTCTATATTCCTTGGGCCTTTACATTGACGATGAAACACAGATATTGCATCGGGTTTGAATACAAATGGCACAATGTCGATTCATATACGAGAGAAGTAACTCTTCTAAGAGTTTGTGCTTTGAGCCTTTCCTGGGACAGCAGTATTAGATTCCGATGCACCACTGCAAGTTTACGGAATCCCTTGAACCATCACGTAGACGATGGAACACAGAAAATGCAACGGGATTGTATACAAATGGCACAATCCTGCCTTATATTCAAGAGGTGTAATTCTTCTAAGAGTTTGTGCTTTGAACCTTTCCTGGGACAGCAGTATTGGATTCCAATGCACCATTACAGGTTTAATTTATCCCTTGGACCTTCACATTGGCGATGAAACACACGAATTGCATCAGGATAGAATACAAAAGGCACAATGTAGACTAATTCACAAGTGGAGTAACTCTTCTATGAGTTTGTGCTCTTAGCCTTTCCTGGGAGAGAAGTATTAGAGTCCAATGCACCACTGCAGAATTACCATATCCCTTGCACCGTCATATTAACGATGAAACACAGAAATTGCATCGGGATTGAATACAAAAGGCACAATTCCTTCTTATATACAAGAGGAGTAACTCTTCTGAGAGTTTGTACTTTGTGCCTTTCCTAGGAAAGCAATATTAGATTCCGATGCACCACTGCAGTTTACTCAATCCCTTATACTTTTACATTGACGATGAAACACAGATATTGCATCGGGATTGAATAAAAAACGCTCAATGCCGACTTATTTACAAGAGGAGTAACTCTTCTAGGAGTTTACTTTGAGCCTTTCCTGGTAGAGCAGTATTAGATTCAGATGCACCACTGCAGGTTTACTGTATCAATTGGGCCTTCACATTGACGATGAAACACAGAGATTAAATCGGGATTAAATACAAATGGCACAATGCCGGCTTATATAGAAGAGGAGCATCTATTCTAAGGGTTTGTGCTTTGAGCCTTTCCTGAGAAAGCAGTATTAGATTCCGATGCACCACAGCAGGTTTACTGCACCACTTGGACCTTTACATTGACGATGAAACACAGCAATTGCACCGGGATTGTATACAAAACGCACAAGCCCGACTTATATTCAAGAGGTATATATCTCAACATTGAGTTTGTGCTTTGCGCCTTCCCTGGGACAGCATTATTGGATCCCGATGCACCATTGCAGGTTTACTGTATCCATTGGGCCTTCACATTGACGATGAAACACAGAGATTAAATCGGGATTGAATACAAATGGCACAATGCCGGCTTATATAGAAGAGGAGTACCTCTTCTAAGAGTTTGAGCTTTGAGCCTTTCCTGGGAAAGCAGTATTAGATTCCGATACACCACTGCAGGTTTACTGTACCCCTTGGACCTCTACATTGACGATTAAACACAGATATTGCATCGGGATTGAATATAAAAGGCACAATGCCGACTTACATACAAGAGGAGTAACGCTTCTAATAGTTCGTGCTTTAAGCCTATCCTGGGAAAGCAGTATTACATTATGATGCACCACTGCAGATTTACTGTACCACTTGGACCTTCCCATTGACAATGAAACCCAGAAATTGCATCAGGATTGAATACAAAAGGCACGATGTCGACTTACTTACAAGTGGAGTAACTCTTCTTAGAGCTTGTGCTTTTAGACTTTCCTGGTAGAGCAGTATTAGATTCCGATGCACCACTGCAGTTTTATTGTATCCCTTCGACTTTCACACTGACGATGAAACACAGAAATTGCATCGGGATTGAAAACATAAGGCACACTGCCGTTTTAGATAACAGAGGAGTAACTCATCTAAGAGTTTGTACCTTGAGGGCTTCCTGGGACAGCAGTATTTGATTCTGATGCACCACTGCAGGTCTACTGTATTCCTTGGGCCTTTACATTGAGTATGAAACACAGATATTGCATCGGGATTGAATACAAAAGGCACAACGCCGTTTCATATACGAGAGAAGTAACTATTATAAGTGTTCGTGGTTTGAACCTTTCCTGGAACAGCAGTATTAGATTCCAATGCACCACTGCAACCTTACTGTATCCCTTGAAACATCACATAGACAATGGAACACAGAAATTGCACCGGTATTGTATTCTAATGGCACAATCCCGACTTATATCCAAGGGGAGTAAATCTTCTAAGAGTTTGTGCTTTGAGCCTTTCCTGGGAGAGCAGTATTAGATTCTGATGCACCACTGCAGGTTTACTGTATCCCTTGGACCTTCACATTGGCGATGAAACACAGCATTTGCATCGGGATTGAATACAGAAGACACAATGTCGACTAATTCACAAGCAGAGTAACTCTTCTAAGTGTTTGTGATTTAGCCTTTCCTGGGAGAGAAGTATTAGATTCCGCTGCACCACTGCAGGTTTACCGTATCCCTTGGACCGTCATATTGACGATGAAACACAGAAGTTGCACCGGGATTGAAAACAAAAGGCACACTGCCGTCTTATATAAGAGAGGAGTAACTAATCTAAGAGTTTGTACCTAGTGCCATTCCTGGGACAGCAGTATTCGATTCTGATGCACCACTGCAGGTTTTCTATATTCCTTGGGCCTTTACATTGACGATGAAACACAGATATTGCATCGGGATTCAATACAAATGGCACAATGTCGATTCATATACGAGAGAAGTAACTCTTCTAAGAGTTTGTGCTTTGAGCCTTTCCTGGGACAGCAGTATTAGATTCCGATGCACCACTGCAAGTTTACGGAATCCCTTGAACCATCACTTAGACGATGGAACACAGAAATTGCAACGGGATTGTTTACAAATGGCACAATCCCGACTTATATTCAAGAGGAGTAACTCTTCTAGGAGTTTACTTAGAGCCTTTCCTGGTAGAGCAGTATTACATTCAGATGCACCACTGCAGGTTTACTGTATCAATTGGACCTTCACATTGACGATAAAACACAGAGTTTAATCGGGATTGAATACAAATGGCACAATGCCGGCTTACATAGAAGAGGAGTACCTATTCTAAGGGTTTGTGCTTTGAGCCTTTCCTGAGAAAGCAGTATTAGATTCCGATGCACCACAGCAGGTTTACTGCACCACTTGGACCTTTACATTGACGAAGAAACACAGCAATTGCACCGGTATTGTATACAAAACGCACAAGCCCGACTTATATTCAAGAGGTATATATCTCAACAAAAAGTTTGTGCTTTGCGCCTTCCCTGGGACAGCATTATTGGATCCTGATGCACCATTGCAGGTTTACTGTATCCATTGGGCCTTCACATTGACGATGAAACACAGAGATTAAATCGGGATTGAATACAAATGGCGCAATGCCGGCTTATATAGAAGAGGAGTATCTCTTCTAAGAGTTTGTGCTTTGAACCTTTCCTGGGAAAGCAGTATTAGATTCCGATACACCACTGCAGGTTTACTGTACCCCTTGGACCTTTACATTGACGATGAAACACAGATATTGCATCGGGATTGAATAAAAAAGGCCCAATGCCGACGTATTTACAAGAGGAGTACCTCTTCTAAGAGATTGTGCGTTGAGACTTTCCTGGGAGGGCAGTATTAGATTCCGATGTACCACTGCAGGCTTACTGTATCCCTTGGACCTTCACATTGACGATGAAACACAGAAATTGCATCGGGATTGAATACAAATGGCACAATGCCCGCTTATATACACGAGGAGTATCTCTTCTAGGAGATTGTTCTTTGAGCCTTCCCTGGGACAGCACTACTGGATTCCGATGCACCATTGCAGGTTTACTGTATCCCTTGGACTTTCACATTGACGATGGAACACAGATATTGCATCGATATTGAATATAAAAGGCACAATGCCGACTTACATACAAGAGGAGTAACGCTTCTAATAGTTTGTGCTTTGAGCCTATCCTGGGAAAGCAGTATTACATTACGATGCACCACTGCAGATTTACTGTACCACTTGGACCTTCCCATTGACAATGAAACCCAGAAATTGCATCAGGATTGAATACAAAAGGCACGATGTCGACTTACTTACAAGTGAGGTAACTCTTCTTAGAGTTTGTGCTTTTAGACTTTCCTGGTAGAGCAGTATTAGATTCCGATGCACCACTGCAGTTTTATTGTATCCCTTCGACTTACACACTGACGATGAAACACAGAAATTGCATCGGGATTGAAAACATAAGGCACACTGCCGTCTTAGATAACAGAGGAGTAACTCATCTAAGAGTTTGTACCTTGAGGGCTTCCTGGGACAGCAGTATTAGATTCTGATGCACCACTGCAGGTCTACTGTATTCCTTGGGCCTTTACATTGAGTATGAAACACAGATATTGCATCGGGATTGAATACAAAAGGCACAATGCCGTTTCATATACGAGAGAAGTAACTATTATAAGTGTTCGTGGTTTGAACCTTTCCTGGAACAGCAGTATTAGATTCCGATGCACCACTGCAAGCTTTCTGTATCCCTTGAACAATCACATAGACGATGGAACACAGAAATTGCACTGGGATTGTGTACTAATGGCACAATCCCGACTTATATCCAAGAGGAGTAATTCTTCTAAGAGTTTGTGCTTTGAGCCTTTCCTGGGAGAGCAGTATTAGATTCTGAAGCACCGCTGCAGGTTTACTGTATCCTTGGACCTTCACATTGGCGATGAGACACAGCATTTGCATCGGGATTGAATCCAGAAGACACAATGTCGACTAATTCACAAGCAGAGAAACTCTTCTAAGAGTTTGTGATTTAGCCTTTCCTGGGAGAGAAGTATTAGATTCCGCTGCACCACTGCAGATTTACCGTATCCCTTGGACCGTCATATTGACGATGAAACACAGAAATTGCATCGGGATTGAATACAAACGGCACAATGCCGTCTTATATACAAGAGGAGTAACTCTTCTAACAGTTTATACTTAGAGCCTTTCCTGGGAGAGCAGTATTAAATTCTGATGCACCACTGCAGGTTTACTGTATCCCTTAGACCTTCACATTGACAATGAAACACAAAAAATACAACGGGATTGAATACAAAAGGCACACTTCTGAATTATATACAAGAGGAGCAAGTCTTCTAAGTGTTTGTGCTTTGAGCGTTTCCTGGGACACCAGTATTAAATTCTGATGCACCACTGCAGGTTTACTGAATCCCTTCGACTTTTACATTGATGAAGAAACACGTCACGTTTGAATAAAAATGCTGCAATGCCGACTTATTTACAAGAGGAGCTACTCTTCTAGGAGTTTTCTTTGAGCCTTTCCTGGGAGAGCAGTATCAGATTCCGATGCACCACTGCTGGTTTACTGTATCCCTTGAACCTTCTAATT
Source organism: Schistocerca serialis cubense (assembly GCF_023864345.2). Classification (NCBI taxonomy): domain Eukaryota; kingdom Metazoa; phylum Arthropoda; class Insecta; order Orthoptera; family Acrididae; genus Schistocerca; species Schistocerca serialis. Next base: position 104,820,644 of record NC_064648.1, read on the forward strand.
AACAATGAAACACAGCAATGGCATCGGGATTGAATACAAAATGCACAATGCCTATTTATAAACAAGTGGAGTAACCCTACCAAGATTTTGTGCTTTGAGCCTTTCCTGGGACTGCAGTATTACATTCCAATGCACCACTGCAGGTTTACTGTATCCCTTGAGCCTTCACATTGACGATGAAACAGAGAAATTGCACCGGTTTTGTATACAAAAGGCACAATCCTGACATATATTCAAGAGGTGTTTATCTCTCCTAAGAGTTTGTGGTTTGAGACTCTCCTGGGACAGCATTAAAAGATTCTGATGTTCCATTGCAGGTTTACTGTATCCCTTGGACTTTCACATTTACGATGAAACACAGAAATTTCATCGGTATTGAATAGAAAAGGTACAAAGCCGACTTATTTATAAGAGGAGTAATTCTTCTAATAGTTTACCTTGAGCCTTTGCTGGGAGTGCTGTATTAGACTCCGATGCACCAATGCAGGTTTACTGTATTTCTTGGACATTCAAATTAATGATGAAACACAGAAATATCATCGAGATTGTATATGAAAGGCACAATGCCGAATTATATTCAAAAGCTATTCTATGAGTTTGTGCTTTGAGCCTTTACTGTAACTGCAGTATAAGATTCCGATGCACCACTGCAGGTATACTGTATCTCTTGGACCTTCACATTAATGATGAAACCCAGAAATTGCATCGGGATTGAATACAATAGGCACAATGCCGACTTTTATACAAGAGGAGTAACTCTACTAAGAGTTTGCGCTTCGAGCCTTTCCTGGGACAGCAGTATCAGATTCCGATGCACCACTGCAGGTTTACTGTATCCTTTGAACATTCACACTGACGATGAAACACAGAAATTGCATCGATATTGAATACAAAATGCTCAATGCCTTCTTATATACAAGAGGAGTATCTCTTCTAACAGTTTATGCTTTGAGCGTTTCCTGGGAGAGCAGTATGAGATTCCGATTCACCACTGCAGGTTTACTGTACCCCTTGGACCTTCACATTGACGATTAAGCACAGGAATTGCATCGGGATTGAATACAAAAGGCACAATTCCGAATTATATACAAGAGGAGTAAGTCATCTAAGAGTTTGTGCTTGGACAGCAGTATTAGATTCCGATGCACCACTGCAAGTTTGCTGTATCCCTTCGACCTTTACATAGACGAAGAAACACAGATATTGCTTCGAGATTGAATAAGAAAGGCACAATGCCGACTTATTTACAAGAGGAGTAACTCATCTATGAGTTTACTTTGAGCCTTTCCTGGGAGAGCAGAATTATATTTCGATGCACCACTGTGGGTTTACTGTATCCCGTGGACCTACATATTCACGATGAAACACAGAAATTGCATCAGGATTGACTGCAAAAGGCTCAATGCTGTCTTATATACATGAGGAGTAACTCTTCTAAGTTTTTACCTTGTGCCTTTGCTGGGAGTGCTGTATTAGTTTCCGAAGGACCAATGCAGTTTTACGGTATCCCTTGCACCTTCACATTCACCATGAAACACAGAAATTGCATCGGGATTGAATATAAAACGCACAATGCCGTCTTATATACAAGAGGAGTAACTCTTGTAAGAGTTTACACTTTGAGCTTTTCCTGGGAGAGGAATATTAGATTCCGATGCACCACCTCAGGTTTACTGTATCCCTTGGACCTTTACATTGACGATGAAACACTGGTATTGCATCGGGATTGAGTAAAAAAGACTCAATGCCGACTTAGATACAAGAGGAGTAACTCTTCTAATAGTTTGTGTTTGAGCCTTTCCTGGGCGAGCAGTATTAGATTCCGTTGCACTACTGCAGGTTTACTGTATCCCTTGGACCTTCACATTGACGATGAAACACAGAAATTTCATCGGTATTGAATACAAAATGTACAATGCCGACTTATTTACAAGAGGAGTAATTCTTCTAAGAGTTTACCTTGAGCCTTTGCTGGGAGTGCTGTATTAGACTCCGATGCACCAATGCAGGTTTACTGTATTTCTTGGACATTCACATTAACGAAGAAACACAGAAATATCATCGAGATTGTATATAAAAGGCACTATGCCGACTTACATTCAAAAGCTCTTCTAAGAGTTTGTTAGTTGAGCCTTTCCTGTAACTGCAGTATTAGATTCCGATGCACCATTGCAGGTATACTGCATCTTGGACCTTCACATTTACGATGAAACACAGATATTGCATCGGGATTGAATACAAAAGGCACAATGCCCACATTTATACAAGAGGAGTAACTCTACTAAGACTTTGTGTTTTGAACGTTTCCTGTGACAGCTGTACTAATTCCGATGCACCACTGCAGGTTTACTATATCCCTTGAACCTCCACATCGACGATGAAACACAGAAATTTCTTCAGTATTGAATACATAAGGAACAATGCCGACTTATATTCAAGAAGAGTAACTCTTCTAATACTTTGTGCTTTGAGCCTTTCCTGGGAGAGCAGAATTAGTCTCCGATGCACCACCGCAGGTTTACTGTATCCTTTGAACCTTCACATTGACGATGAAACACAGTAAATGCATCGGGATTGAATACAAATGGCACAATGCCGTCTTATATACAAGAGGAGCAAGTCTTCTAAGAGTTTGAGCTTTTAACCTTTCCTGGGACACCAGTATTAGATTCCGGAGCACCACTGCAGGTTTACTGAATCCCTTGGACCATTACATTGACGATGGATCACAGAATTTGCATCGATATTGAATACAAAAGGCACAATGCCGACTTATATACAAGAGGAGTAACGCTTCTAATAGTTTGTGCTTTGAGCCTATCCTGGGACAGCAGTATTAGATTCCAATGCACCACTGCGGGTTTACTGTATCACTTGGACCTTCACATTGACAATGAAACCCAGAACCTGCATCGGGATTGAATACAAAAGGCACTCTGTCGACTTATTTACAAGAGGAGTAACACTTCTAAGAGTTTGTGCTTTTAGCCTTTCCAAGTAGAGCAGTATTAGATTCCGATGCACCACTGCAGGTTTACTGTACCCCTTGGACCTTCACATTGACGATTAAAAACAGAAATTGCATCGGGATTCAATACAAAATGCACAATTCCGAATTATATACAAGAGGAGTAAGTCATCAGAGAGTTTGTGCTTTCAGGCATTCCTGGGACAGCAGTATTAGATTCCGATACACCACTGCAAGTTTGCTGTATCCCTTCGACCTTTACATAGACGAAGAAACACAGATATTGCTTCGAGATTGAATAAGAAAGGCACAATGCCGACTTATTTACAAGAGCAGAAAATCATCTATGAGTTTCCTTTGAGCCTTTCCTGCGATAGCAGTATTAGATTTTGATGCACCACTGTAGGTTTACTGTATCCCTTGGACCTTCACATTGACGATGAACCACAGAAATTGCATAGGGATTGAATACAAAGGGCACAATGCCGGCTTTTATACAAGAGGATTAACTCTACTAAGAGTTTGTGTTTTGAACCTTTCCTGGGAGAGCAGTATTAGATTCCGACACACCACTGCAGGTTTACTGTATCCCTTAGACATTCACATCAAACATGAAAAACAGAAATTGCCTCAGGATTGAATTCAAATGGCACGATGCCGGCTAATTTAGAAGAGGAGTATCTTTTTTAAGAGTTTGTACTTTGAGACTTCCCTGGGAGGGCAGTATTATATTCCGATGCACCACTGCAGCTTTACTGTATCCCTTGGACCTTCACATTGACGATGAAACACAGAAATTGCACCGGGATTGATAACAAAAGTCACAATCCCGAGTTATAGTCAAGAGGTGTAACTCTTCTATGAGTTTACTTTGACCCTTTCCTAGGAGAGCAGTATTACATTCCGATGCACCACTGCAGGTTTACAGTATCCCTTGGATCTTCACATTCACCATGAAACACAGAAATTGCATCGGGATAGAATGCAAAAGACACAATTCCGATTTATTTACAAGAAGACTAAGTCTTCTAAGAATTTTTGCTTTGCGCCTTTCCTGTAATTGCAGTATTAGATTCCGATGCACCACTGCTGGTATACTGTATCTCTTGGCCCTTCACATAACCGATGAAACAGAGAAATTGCATCGGGATTGAATACATAAGGCACAATGCCGACATATATTCATGAGGAGTAACTATTCTAACAGTTTTTGATTGAGCCTTTCCTGAGAGAGCAGTATTAGATTTCGATGCACCACTGCAGGTTTACTGTATCCCTTGGACCTTCACATTGACGATGAATCACAGAAATTGCATCGGGATTGTATACAAAAGGCACATTGCTGACTTCCATTCATGAGGAGTAACTCTTCTAATAGGTTTTCATTGAGCCTTTAATGAGAGAGCAGTATTAGATTCCGATGCACCACTCCAAGTTTACTGTATCCCTTGGACTTTCACATTGACGATGAAACACAGAAATTGCATCGGGATTGAATGCAAAAGGCACAATGCCGACTTATATACAAGAGGAGTAACTCTTGTAATAGTTTGTGCATTGAGCCTTTCCTGGGAGAGCAAAAATAGATTCTGATGCACCACTGCAGTTATTATTGTATTCTTTGAACCTTCACATCGACGATGAAACACTGAAATTGCATCGAGATTGAACACAAATGGCACAATGCCGACTTATATACAACAGGAGCAACCTTCTAAGAGTTTCTGCTGTCAGCCTGTCCTGGGAGAGAAGTATTAGATTCAGATGCACCACTGTAGGTTTACTGTATCCCTTGGACTTTCACATTAGCTTTGAAACCCAGAAATAGCATCTTGATTGAATACAAAATGGACAATGCCGACTTATATACAAGAGGAGTAAGTGTTCTGAGGGTTTGTTCTTTGAGCCTTTCCTGGGTGAGCCGTATAGATTCCGATGCATCACTGCAGGTTTACTGTATCCCTTTGACGTTCACATTGACGATGAAACACAGAAATTGTATCGGTATTGAATACAAAAGGCACAATTCCGAATTATATACAAGAAGGGTAACCCTTCTAATAGTTTTTGTTTGAGCCTTTCCTGAGAGAGCGGTATTAGATACCGATGCACCGCTCCAAGTTTAGAGTATCCCTTGGAATTTCACATTGACGTTGAAACACAGAAATTGAATCAGAATTGAAAACAAAGGACACAATGCCGACTTATATACAAGAGGAGTAACCTTTCTAAGAGTTATGCTGTCACCCTTTCCTAAGAGAGCAGTATTAGATTCCGATGAACCACTCCAGGTCCTCTGTAACCCTTGGACTTTCACATTGACGATAAAACACAGAAATTGCATCAATATTGAATACAGAGGAACAATGCCGACTTATATACCAGAGGAGTAACTCTTGTAATAGCTTGTTCTTTGACTCTTTCCTGGGAGGGCAGTATTAGATTCCGATACACCACTGCAGGTTTACTATATCCCTTGGACCTTCACATTCATGATGAAACACAGAAATTGCATCGGGATTGAATACAAAAGGCACAATGTCGACTTATTTACAAGCTGGATAAATCTTCTAAGGGTTTGTGCTTTTAGCCGTTCCTCGGAGAGCAGTATTAGATTCCGATGCAGCACGACAGGTCTACTGTATTCCTTGGGCCTTTACATTGAGTATGAAACACAGATATTGCATCGGGATTGAATACAAAAGGCACAATGCCGTTTCATATACGAGAGAAGTAACTATTATAAGTGTTCGTGGTTTGAACCTTTCCTGGAACAGCAGTATTAGATTCCGATGCACCACTGCAAGCTTACTGTATCCCTTGAACAATCACATAGACGATGGAACACAGAAATTGCACCGGGATTGTATACTAATGGCACAATCCCGACTTATATCCAAGAGGAGTAATTCTTCTAAGAGTTTGTGCTTTGAGCCTTTCCTGGGAGAGCAGTATTAGATTCTGATGGACCACTGCAGGTTTACTGTATCCCTTGGACCTTCACATTGGCGATGAGACACAGCATTTGCATCGGGATTGAATACAGAAGACACAATGTCGACTAATTCACAAGCAGAGAAACTCTTCTAAGTGTTTGTGATTTAGCCTTTCCTTGGAGAGAAGTATTAGATTCCGCTGCACCACTGCAGATTTACCGTATCCCTTGGACCGTCATATTGACGATGAAACACAGAAATTTCATCGGGATTGAATACAAAAGGCACAATGCCGTCTTATATACAAGAGGAGTAACTCTTCTAACAGTTTATACTTTGAGCCTTTCCTGGGAGAGCAGTATTAAATTCTGATGCACCACTGCAGGTTTACTGTATCCCTTAGACCTTCACACTGACAATGAAACACAAAAAATACAACGGGATTGAATACAAAAGGCACACTTCTGAATTATATACAAGAGGAGGAAGTCTTCTAAGTGTTTGTGCTTTGAGCGTTTCCTGGGACACCAGTATTAAATTCTGATGCACCACTGCAGGTTTACTGAATCCCTTGGACTTTTACATTGACGATGAAACACAGATATTGCATCAGGATTGATAAAAAGAACTCAATGCCGTCTTATATACACTCCTGGAAATGGAAAAAAGAACACATTGACACCGGTGTGTCAGACCCACCATACTTGCTCCGGACACTGCGAGAGGGCTATACAAGCAATGATCACATGCACGGCACAGCGGACACACCAGGAACCGCGGTGTTGGCCGTCCAATGGCGCTAGCTGCGCAGCATTTGTGCACCGCCGCCGTCAGTGTCAGCCAGTTTGCCGTGGCATACGGAGCTCCATCGCAGTCTTTAACACTGGTAGCATGCCGCGACAGCGTGGACGTGAACCGTATGTGCAGTTGACGGACTTTGAGCGAGGGCGTATAGTGGGCATGCGGGAGGCCGGGTGGACGTACCGCCAAATTGCTCAACACTTGGGGTGTGAGGTCTCCACAGTACATCGATGTTGTCGCCAGTGGTCGGCGGAAGGTGCACGTGCCCGTCGACCTGGGACCGGACCGCAGCGACGCACGGATGCACGCCAAGACCGTAGGATACTACGCAGTGCCGTAGGGGACCGCACCGCCACTTCCCAGCAAATTAGGGACACTGTTGCTCCTGGGGTATCGGCGAGCACCATTCGCAACCGTCTCCATGAAGCTGGGCTACGGTCCCGCACACCGTTAGGCCATCTTCCGCTCACGCCCCAACATCGTGCAGCCCGCCTCCAGTGGTGTCGCGACAGGCGTGAATGGAGGGACGAATGGAGACGTGTCGTCTTCAGCGATGAGAGTCGCTTCTGCCTTAATGCCAATGATGATCGTATGCGTGTTTGGCGCCGTGCAGGTGAGCGCCACAATCAGGACTGCATACGACCGAGGCACACAGGGCCAACACCCGGCATCATGGTGTGGGGAGCGATCTCCTCCACTGGCCGTACACCACTGGTGATCGTCGAGGGGACACTGAATAGTGCACGGTACATCCAAACCGTCATCGAACCCATCGTTCTACCATTCCTAGACCGGCAAGGGAACTTGCTGTTCCAACAGGACAATGCACGTCCGCATGTATACCGTGCCACCCAACGTGCTCAAGAAGGTGTAAGTCAACTACCTTGGCCAGCAAGATCTCCGGATCTGTCACCCATTGAGCATGTTTGGGACTGGATGAAGCGTCGTCTCACGCGGTCTGCACGTCCAGCACAAACGCTGGTCCAACTGAGGCGCCAGGTGGAAATGGCATGGCAAGCCGTTCCACAGGACTACATCCAGCATCTCTACGATCGTCTCCATGGGAGAATAGCAGCCTGCATTGCTGCGAAAGGTGGATATACACTGTACTAGTGCCGACATTGTGCGTGCTCTGTTGCCTGTGTCTATGTGCCTGTGGCTCTGTCAGTGTGATCATGTGATGTATCTGACCCCAGGAATGTGTCAATAAAGTTTCCCCTTCCTGGGACAATGAATTCACGGTGTTCTTATTTCAATTTCCAGGAGTGTACAATAGGAGTAACTCTCCTATTAGTTTGTGCTTTGAGCCTTTCCTGGGAGAGCAGTATTAGATTCCGATGCACCACTGCAGGTTTACTGAATCCCTTCGACTTTTACATTGACGAAGAAACACAGATATTCCATCGCGTTTGAATAAAAATGCTTCAATGCCGTCTTATTTACAAGAGGAGCTACTCTTCTAGGAGTTTTCTTTGAGCCTTTCCTGGGAGAGCAGTATCAGATTCCGATGCACCACTGCTGGTTTACTGTATCCCTTGAACCTTCTAATTAACAATGAAACACAGCAATTGCATCGGGATTGAATACAAAATGCACAATGCCTATTTATAAACAAGTGGAGTAACCCTACCAAGATTTTGTGCTTTGAGCCTTTCCTGGGACTGCAGTATTACATTCCAATGCACCACTGCAGGTTTACTGTATCCCTTGAGCCTTCACATTGACGATGAAACAGAGAAATAGCACCGGTTTTGTATACAAAAGGCACAATCCTGACATATATTCAAGTGGTGTTTATCTCTCCTAAGAGTTTGTGGTTTGAGACTCTCCTGGGACAGCATTAAAAGATTCTGATGTTCCATTGCAGGTTTACTGTATCCCTTGGACTTTCAAATTGACGATGAAACACTGAAATTTCATCGGGATTGAATACAAAAGGCACAATGCCGACTTATATACAAGAAGAGTAACTCCTCTAATAGTTTGTGCTATCAGCCTTTCCTGGGAGAGCAGTAGTAGTTTCTGGTGCACCACTGCTGGTTTACTGTATCACTTGGACCTTCAAATTAACGATGAAACACAGATATTGCATCGGAAATAAATACAAAAGGCACAATGCCGACTTATGTACAAGAGGAATAACTCTTCTAAGATTTTGAGGTTTTAGCTTTTCCTGGGACACCAGTATTAGATTCCGATTCACCACTGCAGGTTTACTGAATCCCTTGGACCTTCACATTGACGATGGAACACAGAAATTGCATCGATATGAAAAACAAAAGGCACAATGCCGACTTATATACAAGAGGAGTAACGCTTCTAATAGTTTGAGCTTTGAGCCTATCCTGCGACAGCAGTATTAGATTCATATGCAGCAGTGCACGTTTACTGTATAACTTGGACCTTCACATTGACAATGACACCACGAAATTGCATAGGGATTGAATACAAAAGGCACGATGTCGACTTATTTACAAGCGGAGTAACTGTTCTAAGAGTTTGTTCTTAGAGCCCTTCCTGGCAGGGCAGTATTAGATTCCGATGCACCACTTCTTTTTTATTCTAACCCTTTTACCTTCACATTGACGATGAAACACAGAAATTGCATCTGGATTGAAAACAAAAGGCATACTGCCGTGTTCAATAAGAGAGCAGTAACTCATCTAAGAGTTTGTACCTTGAGCCTCTCTTGGGACAGCAGTATTAGATTCTGATGCACCACAGCAGGTTTACTGTATTCGTTGGGCCTTTACAATGACGATGAAACACAGATATTGCATCGGGATTGAATACAAAAGGCACAATGATGTTTCTGTACGAGAGAAGTAACTCTTCTAAGAGTTTGTGCTTTGCGCCTTTCCCGGGACAGCAGTATTAGATTCCGATGTACCACTGCAAGTTTACTGTATCCCTTGAAACATCACATAGACGATGGATCACAGAAATTGCACCGGGATTGTATACAAATGGCACAATCCCGACTTATATTCAAGAGGTGTAATTCTTCTAAGAGTTTGTGCTTTTGAGCCTTTCCTGGGACAGCAGTATTGGATTCCGATGCACCATTGCAATTTTAATTTATCCGTTGGACGTTCACATTGACGATGAAACACAGAAATTGCATCGGGATTGTATACAAAACGCTAAAATGCCGTCTTATATACAAGAAAAGTAACTCTTCTAGGAGTTTGTACTTTGAGCCTTTCCTGGGAGAGCAGTATTAGATTCCGATGCACCACTGCAGGTTTACTGAATCTCTTCGACTTTTACATTGATGAAGAAACACAGATATTCCGTCGCGATTGAATAAAAATGCTTCAATGCTGACTTATTTACAAGATGACGAGGAAACACAGATATTGCTTCGAGATTGAATAAAAAAGGCACAATGCCAAAGTATTTACAAGAGGAGTAACTCATCTCTGAGTTAACTTTCAGCCCTTCCTGGAAGAGCAGTATTAGAGTTCGATGCACCACTGTAGGTTTACTGTATCCCGTGGACCTTCATATTCACGATGAAACACTGAAATTGCATCAGGATTGACTACCAAAAGCACAATGCTGTCTTATATACAAGAGGAGTAACTCTTCTAAGTGTTAACCTTGAGCCTTTGCTGGGAGTCTTGTATTAGATTCCGAAGCACCAATGCAGTTTTACTGTATCCCTCAGACTTTCACATTCACGATGAAACACAGAAATTGCATCAGGATTGAATATAAAAGGCACAATACCGTCTTATATACAAGAGGAGTAACTCTTGTAAGAGTTTCTACTTTGAGCTTTTCCTTGGAGAGGAATATTAGACTCCGATGCACCACCTCAGGTTTACTGTATCCCGTGGACCTTTACATTGACGATGAAACACTGGTATTGCATAGAGATTGAATAAAACGACTCAATGCCGACTTAGATACAAGAGGAGCAACTCTTCTACTAGTTTGTGTTTGAGCCTTTCCTGGGAGAGCAGTATTAGATTCCGTTGCACTACTGCAGGTTTACTGTATTCCTTAGACCTTCACATTTACGATGAAACACAGAAATTTCATCGGTATTGAATAGAAAAGGTACAAAGCCGACTTATTTATAAGAGGAGTAATTCTTCTAATAGTTTACCTTGAGCCTTTGCTGGGAGTGCTGTATTAGACTCCGATGCACCAATGCAGGTTTACTGTATTTCTTGGACATGCAAATTAATGATGAAACACAGAAATATCATCGATATTGTATATGAAAGGCACAATGCCGAATTATATTCAAAAGCTATTCTATGAGTTTGTGCGTTGAGCCTTTACTGTAACTGCAGTATAAGATTCCGATGCACCACTGCAGGTATACTGTATCTCTTGGACCTTCACATTAATGATGAAACCCAGAAATTGCATCGGGATTGAATACAATAGGCACAATGCCGACTTTTATACAAGAGGAGTAACTCTACTAAGAGTTTGCGCTTCGAGCCTTTCCTGGGACAGCAGTATCAGATTCCGATGCACCACTGCAGGTTTACTGTATCCTTTGAACATTCACACTGACGATGAAACACAGTAAATGCATCGGGATTGAATACAAATGGCAAAATGCCGTCTTATATACAAGAGGAGCAAGTCTTCTAAGAGTTTGAGCTTTTAACCTTTCCTGGGACACCAGTATTAGATTCCGGAGCACCACTGCAGGTTTACTGAATCCCTTGGACCATTACATTGACGATGGATCACAGAATTTGCATCGATATTGAATACAAAAGGCACAATGCCGACTTATATACAAGAGGAGTAACGCTTCTAATAGTTTGTGCTTTGAGCCTATCCTGGGACAGCAGTATTAGATTCCAATGCACCACTGCGGGTTTACTGTATCACTTGGACTTTCACACTGACAATGAAACCCAGAACCTGCATCGGGATTGAATACAAAAGGCACTATGTCGACTTATTTACAAGAGGAGTAACACTTCTAAGAGTTTGTGCTTTTAGCCTTTCCAAGTAGAGCAGTATTAGATTCCGATGAACCACTGCAGTTTTATTGTATCCCTTGGACCTTCACATTGACGATGAAGCACAGAAATTACATCGGGATTGAAAACAAAAGGCACACTGCCATCTTATGTAAGAGAGGAGTAACTCATCTAAGAGTTTGTACCTTGAGCCTTTCCTGGGACAGCAGTATTAGATTCCGATGCACCATTGTAGGTTTACTGTATCCCTTGGACATTCACACTGACGATGAAACACAGAAATTGCGTAGATATTGAATACAAAATGCACAATGCCTTCTTTTATTCAAGAGGAGCATCTCTCCTAAGAGTTTGTGCTTTTAGAGTTTCCTGGGAGAGCTGTATTAGATTCCGATGCAGCACTGCAGGTTTACTGTACCCCTTGGACCTTCACATTGACGATTAAAAACAGAAATTGCATCGGGATTCAATACAAAATGCACAATTCCGAATTATATATAAGAGGAGTAAGTCATCAGAGAGTTTGTGCTTTCAGGCATTCCTGGGACAGCAGTATTAGATTCCGATGCACCACTGCAAGTTTGCTGTATCCCTTCGACCTTTACATAGACGAAGAAACACAGATATTGCTTCGAGATTGAATAAGAAAGGCACAATGCCGACTTATTTACAAGAGCAGAAAATCATCTATGAGTTTCCTTTGAGCCTTTCCTGCGATAGCAGTATTAGATTTTGATGTACCAGTGTAGGTTTACTGTATCCCTGGGACCTTCACATTGACGATGAACCACAGAAATTGCATGCGGATTGAATACAAAGGGCACAATGCCGGCTTTTATACAAGAGGATTAACTCTACTAAGAGTTTGTGTTTTGAACCTTTCCTGGGAGAGCAGTATTAGATTCCGACACACCACTGCAGGTTTACTGTATCCCTTAGACATTCACATCAAACATGAAAAACAGAAATTGCCTCAGGATTGAATTCAAATGGCACGATGCCGGCTAATTTAGAAGAGGAGTATCTTTTTTAAGAGTTTGTACTTTGAGACTTCCCTGGGAGGGCAGTATTATATTCCGATGCACCACTGCAGCTTTACTGTATCCCTTGGACCTTCACATTGACGATGAAACACAGAAATTGCACCGGGATTGATAACAAAAGTCACAATCCCGACTTATAGTCAAGAGGTGTAACTCTTCTATGAGTTTACTTTGACCCTTTCCTAGGGGTGCAGTATTACATTCCGATGCACCACTGCAGGTTTACAGTATCCCTTGGATCTTCACATTCACCATGAAACACAGAAATTGCATCGGGATAGAGTGCAAAAGACACAATTCCGATTTATTTACAAGAAGACTAAGTCTTCTAAGAATTTTTGCTTTGCGCCTTTCCTGTAACTGCAGTATTAGATTCCGATGCACCACTGCTGGTATACTGTATCTCTTGGCCCTTCACATAACCGATGAAACAAGGAAAATGCTTCGGTATTGAATACATAAGGCACAATGCCGACATATATTCATGAGGAGTAACTATTCTAACAGTTTTTGATTGAGCCTTTCCTGAGAGAGCAGTATTAGATTTCGATGCACCACTGCAGGTTTACTGTATCCCTTGGACCTTCACATTGACGATGAATCACAGAAATTGCATCGGGATTGTATACAAAAGGCACATTGCTGACTTCCATTCATGAGGAGTAACTCTTCTAATAGGTTTTCATTGAGCCTTTAATGAGAGAGCAGTATTAGATTCCGATGCACCACTCCAAGTTTACTGTATCCCTTGGACTTTCACATAGACGATGAAACACAGAAATTGCATCGGGATTGAATGCAAAAGGCACAATGCCGACTTATATACAAGAGGAGTAACTCTTGTAATAGTTTGTGCATTGAGCCTTTCCTGGGAGAGCAAAAATAGATTCTGATGCACCACTGCAGTTATTATTGTATTCTTTGGACCTTCACATCGACGATGAAACACTGAAATTGCATCGAGATTGAACACAAATGGCACAATGCCGACTGATATACAACAGGAGCAACCCTTCTAAGAGTTTCTGCTGTCAGCCTGTCCTGGGAGAGAAGTATTAGATTCAGATGCACCACTGTAGGTTTACTGTATCCCTTGGACTTTCACATTAGCTTTGAAATCCAGAAATTGCATCTTGATTGAATACAAAATGCACAATGCCGACTTATATACAAGAGGAGTAAGTGTTCTGAGGGTTTGTTCTTTGAGCCTTTCCTGGGTGAGCCGTATTAGATTACGATGCATCACTGCAGGTTTACTGTATCCCTTTGACGTTCACATTGACGATGAAACACAGAAATTGTATCGGTATTGAATACAAAAGGCACAATTCCGAATTATATACAAGAAGGGTAACCCTTCTAATAGTTTTTGATTGAGCCTTTCCTGAGAGAGCGGTATTAGATACCGATGCACCGCTCCAAGTTTAGAGTATCCCTTGGAATTTCACATTGACGTTGAAACACAGAAATTGAATCAGAATTGAAAACAAAAGACACAATGCCGACTTATATACAAGAGGAGTAACCCTTCTAAGAGTTATGCTGTCACCCTTTCCTAAGAGAGCAGTATTAGATTCCGATGAACCACTCCAGGTCCACTGTAACCCTTGGACCTTCACATTGACGATAAAACACAGAAATTGCATCAATATTGAATACAGAGGAACAATGCCGACTTATATACCAGAGGAGTAACTCTTGTAATAGCTTGTGCTTTGACTCTTTCCTGGGAGGGCAGTATTAGATTCCGATACACCACTGCAGGTTTACTGTATCCCTTGGACCTTCACATTCATGATGAAACACAGAAATTGCATCGGGATTGAATACAAAAGGCACAATGTCGACTTATTTACAAGCTGGATAACTCTTCTAAGGGTTTGTGCTTTTAGCTGTTCCTCGGAGAGCAGTATTAGATTCCGATGCAGCACGACAGGCTTACTGTATACCTCGGACCTTCACATTGACGATGAAACACAGAAATTGCATCGGGATTGAATACAATACGCACAATGCCGTCTTATATACATTAGGAGTAACTCTTCTAAAAGTTTGTACTTTGAGCCTTTACTGGGAGAGCAGCATTAGATTCTGATACACCACTGCAGGATTACTGCCTCCTTTGGACCTTTACATTGAAGATGAAACACAGATATTGCATCGGGATTGATTAAGAAATGCTCAATGCCGGCTTATATACAAGAGGAGTATCTCTTCTAAGCGTTTGTGCTGTGAGACTTCCATCGGAGAGCAGTATTAAATTAAGGTGCACCACGGCAGGTTTACTGTATCCCTTGGACATTCACATTGACGATGAAACACAGAAATTGCACCGAGACTGAAAATAAAAGGCACAATGCCGACGTTTATTCAAGAGGAGTATCTCTTCTAAGAGTTTGTGATTTCAGCCATTCCTGGGACAGCACTATTAGATTCTGATGCACCACTGCATGTTTAGTGTATCCCTTGGACATTCACATTAACGATCAAACACACGAATTGCATTATTATATACTAGCGGAATAAATCTTCTAAGTGTTTGTACTTTGATCCTTTCCTGGGCCTGCAGTATTATATTCCGATGCTCCACTGAAGGTTTACTGTATCCCTTGGACCTGCACATTAACGATGAAACACAGATATTGCATAGGGATTAAACACAAAAGGCACAATGCCGACTTATATACAAGAGGAGTAACTTTTCTAAGAGGCTGTGTTTGAGCCTTTCCTGGGACAACAGTATTAGATTTCGATGCACCACTGCAGGTTTACTGTATCCCTTGGAACTTCACACGCACAATGAAACACAGAAAATGCATTGGGATTGAATACAAAGGGCACACTGCTTTCTTATATACAAAATTTGTAACTCTTCTAGGAGTTTGTGCTATCAGCCTTTCCTGGGAGAGCAGTATTAGATTCCGATGCACCACTGCAGGTTTACTGTATCCCTTGGACCTTAACATTGACGATGAAACACAGACATTGTATCAGGATTGAATACAAAAGTTACAATGCCGACTTATAAACTAGAGGGGTAACACTTCTAATAGTTTGTGCTATGAGCCTTCCCTGGGAGAGCAGTATTAGATTGCGATGCACCACTGCAGGTTTACTGTATTCCTTGGACCTTCAAACTAACGATGAAACACAGAAATTGCATCGGGATTGAATACAAAAGGAACAATGCAGACTTATATTCAAGGGGTATAGCTCTTCTAAGAGTTTGTGCTATGAGCCTTTCCTGAAAGGGCAGTAGTAGATTCAGATGCACCACTGCAGGATTACTGTATCCCTTGAACCTTCACATTGACGTTGAAACACAGAAATTTCTTCCAGATGGAATACAAAAGGATCAATGCCGACTTATATACAAGAGGAGTAACTTTTCTTAGAGGTTGTGTTTGAGCCTTCTAAGAGTTTGTGCTTTGAGCCTTTCCTGGGAGAGCAGTATTAGATTCCTGTGGTGTCACCACCAGACACCACACTTGCTAGGTGGTAGCTTAAATCGGCCGCGGTCCATTTAGTACATGTCGGACCCGCGTGTCGCCACTGTGTAATCGCAGACCTAGCGCCACCACCAAGGCAGGTCTCGTGATACGAGAGAGCACTCGCCCCAGTTGTACGAGAACCTAGCTACCGACCAGATGTACGAAGCCTTTCTCTCTCATTAGCCGAGAGACAGAATAGCCATCAGCTAAGTTAATGGCTACGAACTAGCAAGGCGCCATTAGCCATACAGTGATTGTACTTAAAGTCTCCTGTGTATCGTCAAGATCGATGTACCACAAGGAATGAGTAAAGTTAAGTATTAAACCTGCTCCGTACTTTTCTTCCTAACATTAATTACGTATCCTGTTCCAGTACTTCACGCCCGTCTGCGTTAGTCTAGCTTGCCTTTTCAGCCATCTCAACTTCACGGTGTCGGCCCAGATACCGACACAACAATTCCGATGCACGATTGCAGGTTTACTGTATCCCTTGGACATTCACATTGACGATGAAACACAGAAATTGCATCTAGATTGAATACAAGAACCACAATGCCATCTTATATATTAGAGGAGTATTTCTTCTAAGAGTTTGTGCTTTGAGCCTTTCCTGGGAGACCAGAATTAGATTCCGGTGCACCATTGCAGGTATACTGTATCCCTTGGAGAATTACATTGACGATGAAACGCTGGTATTTCATCGGGATTGAATAAAAAAGGCTCAATGCCGACTTATTTACAAGAGGAGTAACTCTTCAAAGAGTTTAATTTCAGCTTTTATTGGGAGAGCAGTATTAGATTTCAATGCAACACTGCAGGTTTACTGTATCCCTTGCTCCTTCACATTGACGATGAAACACAGAAATTGCATCGAGATTGAATACAAAAGGCACAATGCCGTCTTATATACTAGAGGAGTAACTCTTCTAAGAGTTTGTGTTTCGTGCCATTCCTGGGAAAGCAGTATTAGATTCCGATGCACCACTTCAGGTTTACTGTATCCTTGGACCTTCACTTTGACGATGAAACACAGAAATTGCATCGGGATTGAATACAAAAGGTACAATGCCGACTTATATTCATGAGGAGTAACACTTCTAATAGTTTTTGATTGAGCCTTTCCTGAGAGAGCTGTATTAGATTCCGATGCACCACTGCAAGTTTACTGTATCCCTTGGACCTCCCCATTAACGATGAGACACGGAAATAGCATCGGGATTGAATACAAAGGCACAATGCCAAATATATACAAGAGGAGTTACTTTTCTAAGAGGCTATGTATGAGCCTTTCCTGGGACAGCAGTATTAATTTGCGATGCATCACTGCAGGTTTACTGTATTCCTTGGAACTTCACATGCACAATGACACACAGAAATTGCATCGGGATTGAATACAAAAGGCACAATGCTTTGTTATATAAAAGAGGAGGAACTCTTGTAGGAGTTTGTGCTTTCAGCCTTTCCTAGGAGAGCAGTATTTGATTCGGATGCACCACTGAAGGTTTACTGTATCCCTTAGTCGTTCACATTGACAATGAAATACAGAAATTGCATCGGGATTGAATACAAAAGGCACAATTCCGAATTATAACCTAGAGGAGTTATTCTTCTAAGTGTTTGTGTTTTGAGCCTTTCCTGGGTGAGCAGTATTAGATTCCGGTGCACCACTGCAGGTTTACTGTATGCCTTGGACGTTTACATTGACGATTATACACAGATATTGCACTGGGTTGAATAAAAAGTTTTAATGCCGACTTATTTGCAAGAGGAGTAACTCTGCTAAAAATTTACTTTGAGCATTTCCTGGGACAGCAGTATTAGATTCCGATGCACCACTGTAGGTTTACTGTATCCCTAGGACCTTTATATTGACGATGAAACACAGAAATTGCTTCGGGATTGAATACAAAAGGCACAATGCCGACTTACTTACAAGAGGAGTAACTCTTCTAAGTGTTTGTGCTTTGAGCTTTACTTGGGAGAGCAGTATTAGATTCAGTGAACCACTGCAATTCCACTGTAAAACTTGGACCTTCACATTGACGATGAAACACAGAAATTGCATTGGGATTGAATACAAAATGCTCAATGAAGCCTTATTTGCAAGAGGAGTAACTCTTCTGAGAGATTACGTTGTGCGTTTCCTGGGAGAGCAGTATTACATTCCGATGCACCACAGCAGGTTTACTGCATCCCTTGGACCTTCACATTGACGGTGAAACACAGACATTGCATCGGGATTGAATACAAAAGGCACAATGCCGACTTATATTCATGAAGAGTAACACTTCTAATTGTTTTTGATTGAGCCTTTCCTGAGAGAGCTGTATTAGATTCCGATGCACAACTGCAAGTTTAGTGTTTCCCTTGGACCTTCACTTTGACGATGAAACACAGATATTGCATCGGGATTGAATACAAAAGGCACCATGCCGACTTATATTCATGAGGAGTAACACATCTATTAGTTTTTGATTGAGCCTTTCCTGAGAGAGCTGTATTAGATTCCGATGCACCACTGCAAGTTTACTGTATCCCTTGGACCTTCCCATTAACGATGAAACACGGAAATAGCATCGGGATTGAATACAAAAGGCACAATGCCAACTTATATACAAGAGGAGTTACTTTTCTAAGAGGCTGTGTTTGAGCCTTTCCTGGGACCGCAGTATTAAATTGCGATGAACCACAACAGGTTTACTGTATCCCTTGGACCTTCACATCGACGATGAAACAAAAAAATTGCATCAGGATTGAATACAAAAGGCACCATGTCGTCTTATATTAATGAGGAGTAACTCTTCTAAGAGTTTGTGCATTGAGCCTTTCCTGGGAGAGCAGTACTACATTCCGATGAACTACTGCAGGTCCACTGTAACCCTTGGACCTTCACATTGACGATGAAACACAGAAATTGCATCAATATTGAATACAAAGGCACAATGCCGACTTATATACAAAAGGAGTAAATCTTGTGATAGATTGTGTTTTGAGCATTTCCTGGGAGAGCAGTATTAGATTCCGATGCACAACTGCAAGTTTAGTGTATCCCTTGGACCTTCACTTTGACGATAAAACACAGAAATTGCATCGGAATTGAATATAAAAGGCACAATTCCGAATTGTATACAAGAGGAATAACTCTTCTAAGAGTTTGTGCTTTGAGTTTTTCCTGGGACTGCTATGTTATTTTCCGATACACCACTGCAGGTTTACTGTATCCCTTGGACCTTCACATTGATGATGAAACACAGAAATTGTAACGATATTGAATACAAAAGGCACCATGACGACTTATTTACAAGAGGAGTAACTCTCCTAACACTTCGTGCTTTGAGCCATTCCTTGGACAGCAGTATTTGATTCCTAAGCACCATTGCAGGTATACTGTATCCCTTGGACCTTCACATTGACGATGAACCACAGAAATTGAATCGGGATTGAATACAAAAGGCACAATGCCGACTTATATACATGAGAAGTAAGTCTTCTCACGGTTTGTGCTTTGAGCCTTTCCTGGGAGAGCAGTATTATATTCCCATTTACCACTGTATGTCCACTGTATACCTTGGACCTTCACATTGTCGATGAAACACAGAAATTGCATCGGCATTAAATACATACAGCACAATGTCGACTTACTTACAAGCGGAGTAACTCTTTTAAGAGTATGCGCTTTTAGGCCTTCCGGGGAGAGCAGTATTAGATTCTGATGCTCCACTGCTGGTTTACTGTATCCCTTGGACCTTCACATTGAAGATGAAGCACAGAAATTGCATCGGGATTGAATACCAAAGGCAAAATGCCGACATATATACAAGAGGAAAAACTCTTCTAAGAGTTTGTGCTTTTAGCCTTTCCTGGGACAGCAGTATTAGATTCCGATGCACCATTGCAAGTTTACTGTACCCCTTGGACCTTCACATTGATGATGACACACAGAAATTGTAACGATATTGAATACAAAAGGCACCATGCCGACTTATATACAACAGGAATAACTCTTCTAAGAGTTTGTGCTTTGAGAGTGTCCTGGGAGAGCAGTATTAGATTCCATTGCACCACTGCAGGTTTACTGTATCCCTTGGACCTTCACATTGACGATGAAACACAGAAACTGCATCGGGATTGAATACAAATGGCACAATGCTGTCCTATAGACAAGAGGAGTAGCTCTTCTAAGAGTGTGTGCAACAGCCTCTCCTGAGAGAGCAGTATTTGATTCCGATGCACCACTGCAGGTTTACTGCATCCCTTGGACCTTCCATTGACGATGAAGCACAGAAATTGCATCGGGATTGAGTACAAAAGGCACAATGACAATTTATATACAGGAAGAGTAACTCTTCCAAGGGTTCGTTCTATGAGGCTTTAGTGGGGAGACCAGTATTAGATTCCGATGCACCAATGCCGGGTTACTGTATTCCTTGGACCTTCACATTGACGATGAAACACAGAAATTGTACCGGGATTGTATACAAATGCCAAAATACCGACTTATAAAGAATGGGACTAACTCTTCTAAGATATATTGCTTTGAGCCCTTCCTAAGACAGCAGTATTAGATTCCTATGCACCATTGCCGATTTATTGTATCCCTAGGACCTTCACATTGACGATGAAACACAGAAATTGCATCGATATTGTATACAAAAGCAGAATGCCGACTTATATACAAGAGGAGTAACTCTTTTATGAGTTTGTGCTTTTAGCCTTTCCTGGCAGAGCAGTATTAAATTCCGATGCACCACTGCAGGTTTTCTGTACCCCTCCGACCTTCACATTGACGATGAAGCACAGAAATTGCATCGGCATGAATGCAAAAGGCACAATGTCGACTTATTTACAGGCTGAGTTACTCTTCTAAGAGTTTGTGCTTTGAGCCTTTCCTGGGACAGCAGTATCAGATTCCGATGCACCATTGCAGCTTTACTGTATCCATTGGACCTCCACATTGGCAACGAAACACTGAAATTGTACCGGGATTGTATACATATGCCACAATGCCGACTTGTAAACAACAGGGGTAACTCTTCTAAGAGTTTGTGCTTTGAGCCTTTCCTAAGACAGCAGTATTAGATTCCGATGCACTATTGCTGGTTTTTCTGTATCCCCTGGACCTTCACATTTACGATAAAACACAGAAATTGCATCGATATTGAATGCATAAGGCCCAATGCCGACTTATATACAATAGGAGTAACTCTTTTAAGAGTTTGCGCTTTTAGCCGTTCCTGAGAGAGCAGTATTAGATTCCGATGCTCCACTGCAGGTTTACTGTATCCCTTGGACCTTTACATTGACGATGAAACACAGATATTGCATCAGGGTTGAATACAAAAGGCACAAGGCCGACTTATTTAAACGAGGAGCAACTCTTCTAAGGGTCTACTTTGAGCCATTCCTGGGAGAGCAGTATTAGATTCCGATGCACCATTGTAGGTTTACTGTATCCCTTGGACCTTTACATTGAAGATGAAGCACAGAAATTGCATCGGGATTGAATCCAAAGGCACAATGCCGACTTATATACAAGAGGAATAACTCTACTAAGAGTTTGTGCTTTGAGCGTTTGCTGGGAGAGCAGTATTAGATTCTGATGCACCACTGCAGGTTTACTGTATCCCTTGGACCTTCACGTTCACGATGAAACTCAGAAACTGCATCGGAATTTAATTCAAATGGCACAATGCTGTCCTATAGACAAGAGGAGTAACTCTTCTAAGGGTGTGTGCCACAGCCTTTCCTGGGAGAGTAGTATTTGATTCCGATGCACCACTGCAGGTTTACTGTATCCCTTGGACCTTCAAATTAACGATGAAACACAGAAATTGCATCGGAAATGAATACAAAAGGCACAATCCCGACTTACATACAATAGGAAAATCTCATCTAATACTTTCTGCTTTGAGCCCTTCCTGGGAGAGCAGTATTAGATTCCGATGCATCATTGCAGGTTTACTGTATCCCTTGGACCTTCAGATTGACGATGAAGCACAGAAATTGCATCGGGATGAGTACAAAAGGCACAATGACAATTTACATACAGGAAGAGTAACTCTTCCAAGGGTTTGTTCTATGAGCCTTTCGTTGGAGACCAGTATCAGATTCCGATGCACCAATGCCGGGTTACTGTATCCCTTGGACCTTCACATTGACGATGAAATACAGAAATTGTGCCGGAATTGTATACAAATGCCACGATACCGACTTATAAAGAATGGGACTAACTCTTGTAAGATATTTTGCTTTGAGCCCTTCCTAAGACAGCAGTATTAGATTCTGATCCACCATTGCAGATTTATTGTATCCCTTGGACCTTGACATTGACGATGAAACACAGAAATTACGTCGATATTGTATACAAAAGGCACAATGCCGACTTATATACAAGAGGAGAAACTCTTTTACGAGTTTCTGCTTTTATCCTTTCCTGGGAGAGCAGTATTAGATTCCGATGCACCATTGCAGGTTTCCTGTATCCCTTGGAGCTTCACATTGATGATGAAACACAAAAATTGTAACGATATTGAATACAAAAGGCACAATATGGACTTATTTACAAGCGGAGTAACTCTTCTATGAGTTTGTGCTTTTAGCCTTTCCTGGGACAGCAGTATCAGATTCCGATGCACCATTGCAGGTTTACTGTATCCGTTGGACCTTCACATTGACAATGGAACAGTGAAATTGTACCGGGATTGCATACATATGCCACAATGCCGACTTGTAAACAACAGGGGTACGTCTTCTAAGAGTTTGTGCCTTGAGCCTTTCCTAAGACAGAAGTATTAGATCCCGATGCAGCATTGCAGGTTTTTCTGTATCCCTTGGACCTTCACATTCACGATAAAACAGAGAAATTGCATCGATATTGAATGCATAAGGCCCAATGCCGACTTATATACAATAGGAGTAACTCTTTTATGAGTTTGTGCTTTTAGCCTTTCCTGGGAGAGCAGTATTAAATTCAAACTCACCACTGCAGGTTTACTGTATCCCTTGGACCTTCACATTGACGATGAAACACAGAAATTGCATCGTTATTAAATATAAAAGGCACTATGCTGACTTATATACAAAAGGAATAACTCTTCTAATACTTTGTGCTTTGAGCCATTCGTGAGAGAACAACATGCACCACTGTAGGCTTAATGTATCCCTTGGACTTTCACATTGAAGATGAAGCAGAGAAATTGAATCGGGGCTGAATACAAAAGGCACAATGCCGACTTCAATGCAAGAGGAATAACTCTTCTAAGAGTTTGTGCTTTGAGCCTTTCCTGGGACAGCAGTATTAGATTCCGATGCACCACTGCATATTTACTGTATCCCTTCGACCTTCACATAGACGATGACACACAGAAATTGCATTGAGATTGAATACAAAAGGCACAATGCCGACTTATATACAAGAGAAGTAAGTCTTCTCAGGGTTTGTACTTTGAGCCTTTCCTGGGAGAGCAGTATTAGATTCAAACTCACCACTGCTGGTTTACTGTATCCCTTGGACCTTCACATTGACCATGAAACACAGAAATTGCATCGGGATTAAATACAAAAGGCACAATGTCGACTTACTTACAAGAGGAGTAACTCTTTTAAGAGTTTGCGCTTTTAGGCTTTCCTGGGAGTGCTGTATTAGATTCCGATGCTCCTATGCAGGTTTACTGTATCCCTTTGACCTTCACAATGACGATGAAACACCGAAATTGCATCGCGATTGAATACAAAAGGCACAATGTCGACTTATTTACAAGCGGAGTAACTCTTCTAAACGTTTGTGCCTTTAGCCTTTCCTGGGAAAGCATTATTATATTACGACGCACCACTGCAGCTTTTCTATATCCCTTGCACCTTCACATTGGCGATGAAGCACAGAAATTGCATCGGAATTGAATACAAATGCCACAATGTCGGCTTAAATACAAGAGGAGTATCTGCTCTAAGAGTTTGTGCTTTGCGCCTTCACTGGAAGAGCAGTATTAGATTCCGATGCACCACTGGAGCCTTAATGTGTCCCTTGGACCTTCACGTTGACGATGAAACACAGAAATTGCATCGTTATTAAATATAAAAGGCACTATGCTGACTTATATACAAAAGGAATAACTCTTCTAATACTTTGTGCTTTGAGCCATTCGTGAGAGAACAACATGCACCACTGTAGGCTTAATGTATCCCTTGGACTTTCACATTGAAGATGAAGCAGAGAAATTGAATCGGGGCTGAATACAAAAGGCACAATGCCGACTTCAATGCAAGTGGAATAACTCTTCTAAGAGTTTGTGCTTTGAGCCTTTCCTGGGACAGCAGTATTAGATTCCGATGCACCACTGCAGATTTACTGTATCCCTTCGACCTTCACATAGACGATGACACACAGAAATTGCATTGTGATTGAATACAAAAGGCACAATGCCGACTTATATACAAGAGAAGTAAGTCTTCTCAGGGTTTGTACTTTGAGCCTTTCCTGGGAGAGCAGTATTAGATTCAAACTCACCACTGCTGCTTTACTGTATCCCTTGGACCTTCACATTGACCATGAAACACAGAAATTGCATCGGGATTAAATACAAAAGGCACAATGTCGACTTACTTACAAGAGGAGTAACTCTTTTAAGAGTTTGCGTTTTTTAGGCTTTCCTGGGAGTGCTGTATTAGATTCCGATGCTCCTATGCAGGTTTACTGTATCCCTTTGACCTTCACAATGACGATGAAACACCGAAATTGCATCGCGATTGAATACAAAAGGCACAATGTCGACTTATTTACAAGTGGAGTAACTCTTCTAAGCGTTTGTGCCTTTAGCCTTTCCTGGGAAAGCATTATTATATTACGACGCACCACTGCAGCTTTTCTATATCCCTTGCACCTTCACATTGGCGATGAAGCACAGAAATTGCATCGGGATTGAATACAAATGCCACAATGTCGGCTTAAATACAAGAGGAGTATCTGCTCTAAGAGTTTGTGCTTTGCGCCTTCACTGGGAGAGCAGTATTAGATTCCGATGCACCACTGGAGCCTTAATGTGTCCCTTGGACCTTCACTTTGACGATGAAACACAGAAACTGCATCGTTATTAAATATAAAAGGCACTATGCTGACTTATATACAAAAGGAATAACTCTTCTAATACTTTGTGCTTTGAGCCATTCGTGAGAGAACAACATTAGATTCCGATGCACCACTGTAGGCTTAATGTATCCCTTGGACTTTCACATTGAAGATGAAGCACAGAAATTGAATCGGGGCTGAATACAAAAGGCACAATGCCGACTTCAATGCAAGAGGAGTAACTCTTCTAAGAGTTTGTGTTTCAGCCTTTCCTGGGACAGCAGTATTAGATTCCGATGCACCATTGCAGATTTACTGTATCCCTTCGACCTACGCATAGACGATGACACACAGAAATTGCATTGTGATTGAATACAAAAGGCACAATGCCGACTTATATACAAGAGAAGCAAGTCTTCTCAAGGTTTGTACTTTGAGCCTTTCCTGGGAGAGCAGTATTAGATTCAAACTCACCACTGCAGGTTTACTGTATCCCTTTGACCTTCACAATGACGATGAAACACAGAAATTGCATCGCGATTGAATACAAAAGGCACAATGTCGACTTATTTACAAGCGGAGTAACTCTTCTAAGGGTTTGTGCCTTTAGACATTCCTGAGAAAGCAGTATTAAATTACGACGCACCACTGTAGGTTTTCTGTATCCCTTGCACCTCCACATTGGCGATGAAGCACAGAAATTGCATCAGGATTGAATACAAATGGCACAATGTAGGCTTAAATACAACAGGAGTATCTGCTTTAGGAGTTTTTGCTTTAAGCCTTTCCTGCAAGAGTAGTATTAGATTCCGATGCACCACTGCAGGTTTGCTGTATCCCTTGGACCTTCACATTGACGATGAAACACAGAAACTGCATCGGGATTGAATACAAATGGCACAATGCTGTCTTATATACAGGAGGAGAAACTCTTCTAAGAGCGTGTGCAACAGTCTATCCTGGGAGAGCAGTATTTGATTCCGATGCACCACTGCAGGTTTACTGTATCCCTTGGACCTTGACATTGACGATGAAACACAGAAATTGCATCGGGATTGAGTACAAAAGGCACAATGACAACTTAAATACAGGAAGAGTTATTCTTCCAAGGGTTTGTCCTTTGAGAATTTCGTGGGAGGCCAGTATTAGATTCCGATGCACCAATGCAGGGTTACTGTATCCCTTTGACATTCACATTGATGATGAAACACAGAAATTGTACCGGGATTGCATACAAATGTCACAATACCGACTTATTAACAATAGGAGTAACTCTTCTAAGACATTGTGCTTTTGGGCCTCTCCTAAGACAGCAGTATTAGATTCCGATGCAGCATTGCAGATTTACTGTATCCCTTGGACCTTCACATTGACGATGAAACACAGAAATTCCATCGATATTGCATACAAAAGACACAATGCCGACTTAATTACAAGAGGAGTAACTCTTCTAAGAGTTTGTGCTTTGAGCCTTAGTTGGGAGAGCAGTATTAGACTCCGATGCACCACTGCAGGTTTACTGTATCATTTGGACCTTCACATAGACGATTACTTACACAAATTGTATCGCGATTGAATACAAAAGGCACAATGTCGACTTATTTACAAGCGGAGTAACTCTTCTAAGGGTTTGTGCCTTTAGACATTCATGAGAAAGCAGTATTAAATTACGACGCACCACTGTAGGTTTTCTGTATCCCTTGCACCTCCACATTGGCGATGAAGCACAGAAATTGCATCAGGATTGAATACAAATGGCACAATGTAGGCTTAAATACAACAGGAGTATCTGCTTTAGGAGTTTTTGCTTTAAGCCTTTCCTGCAAGAGTAGTATTAGATTCCGATGCACCACTGCAGGTTTGCTGTATCCCTTGGACCTTCACATTGACGATGAAACACAGAAACTGCATCGGGATTGATTACAAATGGCACAGTGCTGTCTTATAGACAAGAGGAGTAACTCTTTAATTAGTGTGTTCAACAGTCTTTCCTGGGAGAGCAGTATCTGATTCCGATGCACAACTGCAGGTTTACTGTATCCCTTGGACCCTCAAATTAATGATGAAACACAGATATTATACCGGAAATGAACACTAAAGGCACAATTCCGACTTATATACAATAGGAATTACTCTTCTAACTCTTTCTGCTTTGAGCCTTTCCTGTTAGAGCAGTATTAGAGTCCGATGCATCATTGCAGGTTTACTGTATCCCTTGGACCTTGACATTGTCGATGAAACACATAAATTGCATCGGGATTGATTACAAAGGGCACAATGACAACTCATATACAGGAAGAGTAACTCTTCCAAGGGTTTGTTCTTTGAGACTATCGTGGGAGACCAGTATTAGATTCCGCTGCACCAATGCAGGGTTACTATATCCCATGGACATTCACATTGACGATGAAACAAAAAAATTGTACCGGGATTGTATACAAATGGCACAATACCGACTTATTAATAATAAGAGTAACTCTTCTAAGACTTTGTGCTTTGAGCCTTTCCTAAGACAGCAGTATTAGATTCCGATGCAGCATTGCAGATTTACTGTATCCCTTGGACCTTAACATTGACGATGAAACACAGAAATTGCATCGATATTGAATGCAAAAGGCACAATGCCGACTTATATACAAGAGAAGTAAGTCTTCTCAGGGTTTGTGCTTTGAGCCTTTCCTGGGAGAGCAGTATTAGATTCCGATGCACCACTGCAGGTTTACTGTATCCCTTGGACTTTCTTATTGACGATGAAACACAGAAACTGCATCGGGATTGAATACAAATGGCACAATGCTGTCTTATATACAGGAGGAGTAACTCTTCTAAGAGCGTGTGCAACAGTCTATCCTGGGAGAGTAGTATTTGATTCCGATGCACCACTGCAGGTTTACTGTATCCCTTGGACCTTCAAATTAACGATGAAACACAGAAATTGCATTGGAAATGGATACAAAAGGCACAATCCCGACTTATATACAAGAGGAGTAGCTCTTCTAATACTTTGTGCTTTGAGCCTTACCTAAGACAGCAGTATTAGATTCCGATGCAGCATTGCAGATTTACTGTATCCCTTGGACCTTAACATTGACGATGAAACACAGAAATTACACCGATATTGAATACAAAAGGCATAATGCCGACTTATATACAAGAGAAGTAAGTCTTCTCAGGGTTTGTGCTTTGAGCCTTTCGTGGGATAGCAGTATTAGATTCCTATTCACCACTGCAGGTTTACTGTATCCCTTGGACCTTCACATTGACGATGAAACACAAAAATTGCATCGGGATTAAATACAAAGGGCACATTGTCGACTTACATACAAGAGGAGTAACTATTTTAAGAGTTTGCGCTTATAGACTTTCCTGGGAGAGCGGTATTAGATTCCGATGCTCCACAGCATGTTTACTGTATTCCTTGGACTTTCAAATTGAAGTTGAAACACAGAAATTGCATCGTGGTTGAATACCAAAGGCACAATGCCGACTTAAGTACAAGAGGAGTAACTGTTCTATGAGCTTGTGCTTTGAGCCTTTCCTGGGAGAGCAGTACTAGATTCCGATGACCCACTGCAGGTTTACTGTATCCCTTGGACCTTCACATTGACGATGAAACACAGAAATTGCGCTGCGATTGAATACAAAAGACACAGTGTCGACTTATTTACGACTTATTTACAAGCGGAGTAACTCTTCTAAGTGTTTGTGCTTTTAGCCTTTCCTGGGAGAGCAGTATTATATACCGACGCACCACTGGAGTTTTTCTGTATCCTTTGCACCTTCACATTTGCGATGAAACACAGAAATTGCATCGGGATTGAATACAAATGGCACAATGTCAGCTTAAATACAAGACGTGTATCTGCTCTAAGAGTTAGTGCTTTCAGCCTTTCCTGGGAGAGCAGTATTAGATTCCGATGCACTACTGCAGGTTTACTGTATCCCTTGGACTTTCTCACTGACGATGAAACACAGAAACTGCATCGGGATTGAATACAAATGGCACAATGCTGTCTTATATACAGGAGGAGTAACTCTTCTAAGAGTGTGTGCAACAGTCTTTCCTGGGCGAGCAGTATTTGATTCCGATGCACCACTGCAGGTTTACTGTATCCCTTGGACCTTCAAATTAACGATGAAACACAGAAATTGCATTGGAAATGGATACAAAAGGCACAATCCCGACTTATATACAAGAGGAATAACTCTTCTAATACATTGTGTTATGGGCCTTTCCTGGGACAGCAGTATTAGACTCCGATGCACCATTGCAGGTTTACTGTATCATCGGAACATCACATTGATGATGAAACACAGAAATTGTAACGATATTGAATACAAAAGGCAACATGCCGTCTTGTATGCAAGAGGAGTAACTCTTCTAATACTTTGTGCTCTGAGCCTTTCCTGGGACAGCAGTATTCGATTCCAATGGACCACTGCAGGTTTACTGTATCCCTTGGACCTTCAAATGAACCACGAAATACAAAAATTGCATCGGAATTGAACACAAAAGGCACAAACCTGACTTATATACAAGAGGAATAACTCTCCTAATACTTTCTGCTTTGAGCTATTCCTGGGAGAGCAGTATTAGATTGCGATGCACCATTGCAGGTTTACTGTATCCCTTGGACCTATATATTGACGATGAAACACAGATACTGCATCGGGATAGAATAAAAAAGGCTCAATGCCAACATATTTTCAAGAGGAGTAACTCTCCTAAGAGCATAGTATGAGCCATTCCAGGGAGAGTGTATTAGTTTCCGATGCACCACTGCAGGCTTATTGTATCCCTTGGACACAGAAATTGCATCGGGATTGAATACAAAGGGCACAATGTCGACTTATTTACAAGCGGTGTAACTCTCCTAAGAGTTTGTGCTTTTAGCCTTTCCTGGGAGAGCAGTATTAAATTCCGATGTACCACTACAGGTTTTCTGTATCCCTTGGACCTTCACATTGACGATAAAGCACAGAAATTGAATCGGCATGAATACAAAAGGCACAATGACGACTTATAAACAGGAAGAGTAACTCTTCCAAGGGTTTGTGCTTTGAGCCTTTCCTGGGAGACCAGTATCAGATTCTGATGCACCAATGCAGTTTAACTGTATCCCTTGGACCTTCATATTGACGATGAAGAATAGAAATTGTACCGGGATTGTATACAAATGCCACAATGCCGACTTATAAACAAGAGGAGTAACTCTTCTAAGAGTTTGTGAATTTGAGCCTTTCCTGGGAAAGAAGTATTATATTCCGATGCACCATTGCAGATTTGCTGTAACCCTTGGACCTTCGCATTGATGATGAAACACAAAATTGTTACAATATTGAATACAAAAGGCACCATGCCGACTTTAATACAAGGGGAGTAACTCTTCTAATACTTTGTGCTTTGAGCCTTTCCTCGGGCAGCAGTATTAGATTCCAATGCACCACTGCAGGTTTACTGTATCCCTTTAACTTTCACATAGACGATGACACTCTGAAATTGCATCGCGATTGAATACAAAAGGCACAATATCGACTTATTTAGAAGTGGGATAACCCTTCTAAGAGTTTGTGCTTTGAGCCATTCCTGGGAGACCAGTATTACATTCCGATGCACAAATGCAGGGTTACTGTATCCCATGGACCTTCACATTGACGATGAAACACAGAAATTGCATTGCGATTGAATACAAAAGACACAGTGTCGACTTATTTACAAGCGGAGTAACTCTTCTAAGTGTTTGTGCTTTTAGCCTTTCCTGGGAGAGCAGTATATATACCGACGCACCACTGCAGTTTTTCTGTGTCCTTTGCACCTTCACATTGGCGATGAAACACAGAAATTGCATCGGGATTGAATACAAATGGCACAATGTCGGCTTAAATACAAGACGTGTATCTGCTCTCAGAGTTTGTGCTTTGAGCCTTTCCTGGGAGAGCAGCATTAGATTCGGATGCACCTTTGCAGGTTTACTGTATCCCTTGGACTTTCTCATTGACGATGAAACACAGAAACTGCATCGGGATTGAATACAAATGGCACAATGCTGTCTTATATACAGGAGGAGTAACTCTTCTAAGAGCGTGTGCAACAGTCTTTCCTGGGAGAGCAGTATTTGATTCTGATGCACCACTGCAGGTTTACTGTATCCCTTGGACCTTCAAATTAACGATGAAACACAGAAATTGCATTGGAAATGGATACAAAAGGCACAATCCCGACTTATATACAAGAGGAATAACTCTTCTAATACTTTGTGTTTTAGGCCTTTCCTGGGACAGCAGTATTAGATTCCAATGCACCATTGCACGTTTACTTTATCCCTTGGCCCTTCACATTGACGATGAAACACAGAAATTGCATCGGGATAAAATACTATAGGCACAATGTCGACATACATACAAGAGGTGTAACTCTTTTGAGAGTTTGCGCTTTTGGGCTTTCCTGGGAGAGTAGTATTAGTTTCCGATGCTCCACTGCAGGTTCACTGTAACTGTTGGACCTTCACATTGACGATGAAACACAGAAATTGCATCGGGGTTGAATACAAAAGGTACAATGCCGACTTATGTACAAGAGGAGTAACTCTTCTAAGAGATTGTGTTTTGAGTCTTTCCTGGGACAGCAGTATTAGATTCCGATGCACCACTGCAGGTTTACTGTATTCCTTGGACCTAAACGTTGACGATGAAACACAGATATTCCATCGGGATTGAATAAAGAAAGCCCCAATGCCGACTTATTTACAAGAGGAGTAACTCTTCTAAGAGTTTACTTTGAGCCATTCCTGGGATAGCAGTATTAGATACCGATGCACCACTGTAGGTGTACTGCATCCCTTGGTCCTTCACATTGAAGATGAAAAACAGAAATTGAATTGGGATTGAATACAAAAGCACAATGCCGACTTATATACAAGAGGAATAACTCTTCTAATACTTTGTGATTTCAGCCTTTCCTGGGGAAGCAGTTATAGATTCTGCTGCACCACTGCAAATTTACTGTATCCCTTGGACTTTCACATTGACGATGAAACACAAAAACTGCATCAGGGCTGAATAAAAATAGGCTCAATGTCAACTAATTTACAAGAGGAGTAACTCTTCTAAGAGTTTGTGTAACAGCCTTTCCTGGGAGAGTAGTATTTGATTCCGGTGCACCTTTGCTGGTTTACTGTATCTCTTGGACCTTCAAATTACCCATGAAACACAGAAATTGCATCGGAAATGAATACAAAAGGCACAATCCCGACTTATATACAAGAGGTATAACTCTTCTAATACTTTGTGCTTTGAGCCTTTCCTGGGAGAGCAGTATTATATTCCGATGCACCATTGCAGGTTTGCTGTATCCCTTGGACCTTCACATTGATGATGAAACACAAAATTGTTAAGATATTGAATACAAATGGCACCATGCCGATTTTAATACAAGGGGAGTAACTCTTCTAATACTTTGTGCTTTGAGCCTTCCTCGGGCAGCAGTATTAGATTCCAATGCACCACTGCAGGTTTACTGTATACCTTTAACCTTCACATAGACGATGACACACTGAAATTGCAACGCGATTGAATACAAACAGCTCAATGTCGACTTATATACAGGAAGAGTAACTATTACAAGGGTTTGTGCTTTGAGCCATTCCTGGGAGACCAGTATTACATTCCGATGCACAAAACCAGGTTTACTGTATCCCATGGACTTTCACATTGACGATGAAACACAGAAATTGAATCGGGAATGAGTACAAATGCCGACATATAAACAAGAGGAGTAACTCTTCTAAGAGTTTGTGCTTTGAGCCTTTCCTAAGACAGCAGTATTAGATTTCGATGCACCATTGCAGGTTTACTGTATCCCTTGGATCTTGTCATTGACGATGAAACACAGAAATTGCATCGATATTGAATACAAAGGGCACAATGCAAACTTATATACTAGAGGAGTAACTCTTCTATGAGTTTGTGCTTTAGCCTTTCCTGGGAGAACAGTATTAGATTCCAATACACCATTGCAGGTTCACTGTATCCCTTGGACCCTCAAATTGATTATGAAGCACAGCAATTGCATCGGGATTGAACACAAAAGGCACAATGTTGACTTATTTACAAGCAGAGTAACTCCTCTAAGAGTTTGCGATTTTAGTGTTTCCTGGGAGAGCAGTATTAGTTTCTGATGCTCGACTATACGTTTACTTTATCCCATCGACTTTCACATTGACGATGAAACACAGACATTGCATCGAGACTGAATACAAAAGGGGCAATACCGACTTAAGTACAAGAGGAGTAACTGATGTAAGGGTTTGTGCATTGAGCGTTTCCTGGGAGAGCAGTATTAGATTCGGATGCACCACTGCAGGTTTACTGTTTACCCTTGAACCTTTACATTGACGATGAAACTTAAAAATTGCATCAGGATTTAATACAAAAGGCACAATGCCGACTTAAGTACAAGAGAAGGACTGCAGTATTAGATTCCGATGCACCACTGCAGGCTTACTGTATCCCTTGGACCTTCACCTTGACGATGAAACACGGAAATTGCATCGATATTGCATAAAAAAGGCCCAATGCCGACTTATTTACAAGCGGAGTAACTCTTCTAAGAGTTTACTTTGAGGGTTTCCTGGGAGAGCAGTATTAGATGCCGATGTACCACTGTAGGTTTGCTGTATCCCTTGGACCTTCACACTGACGATGAAACACAGAAATTGTACCGGGATTGAATTCAAAAGGGACAATGCTGTCTTTTATACAAGAGGAGTAACTCTTCTAAGAGTTTGTGCAATCAGTCTTTCCTGGGAGAGCAGTATTAGATTCCGATGTACCACTGCAGGTTTACTGTATCCCTAGAGCCTTCACATTGACGCTGAAACACAGAAATTAAACCGGGATTGTATACAAAAAGCACATTCCCGACTCTTCTAAATGTTTGTGCTTTGAGCCTTCCCTGGGACAGCAGTATAGGATTCCAATGCACCGTTGCATGTGTACTATGGCCCTTGACCTTCCCATTGACGATGAAACACAGAAATTGGATCGATATTGAATACAAAAGAAACAATGTCGACTTATATACAAGACGAGTAACTCTTCTATGAGTATGTGCTTTTAGCCTTTCCTGGGAGAGCAGTATTTGTTTCCGATGCACCATTGTAGGTTTACTGTATCCTTTGCACCTTCACTTTGACGATGAAACACAGAAATTGATTCGGAATTGAATGCAAAAGGCACAATGCCGACTTATATACAAGGGAAGTAAGTGTTCTCAGGATATGTGCTTTGAGCCTTTCCTGGCAGTATTACATTCCCAATCACCACTGCAGGTTTACTGTATCCCTTGGATCTTCACATTAACGATGAAACACAGAAATTGCATCGTGATTCAGTACAAAAGGCACAATGTCGACTTATTTTCAAGCGGAGAAAGTCTTCTAAGAGTTTGCACTTTTAGGCTTTCCTGGAAGAGCAGTAATAGATTCCAATGCTCCACTGCAGATTTGCTGTATCCCTTGGACCTTCACATTGACGATGAGACAGCGAAATTCCATCGGGATTGAATACAAAAGGCAGAATTCCGACTTAAGTACAAGAGGAGTAATTCTTCTAAGAGTTTGTGCTTTGAGCCTTTCCTGGGACAGCAGTATTGGATTCCGATGCACCACTGCAGGTTTACTGCATCCCTTGGACCTAAACATTGACGAGGAAACACAGATATTCGATCATGATTGAATAAAAAAGCCCAATGCCGACTTATATACAGGACGAGTAACTCTTCTAAGAGTTTACTTTGAGGCTTGCCTGGGAGAGCAGTAATAGATTCTGATGTACCACTACAGGTTTACTGTATATCTTGGACTTTCTCATTGACGATGAAACACAGAAATTGAATCGGGATTGAATACCAAAGGCACAATGTCCACTTATTTACAAGTGGAGTAACTCTTCTAAGAGTTTGTGCTTTTATCCTTTTCTGGGAAGGCAGTGTCAGATTCCGATGCACAACTGCAGGTTTACTGTATGCCTTGGACCTTCACATTGACAATGAGACACCGAAATTGGATCGAGATTGAATACAAATGGCACAATGCCTTCTTATATACAAGAGGAGCATCTCTTGTAAGAGTCTGTGCTTTGAGACTTTCCTGGGAGAGCAGTATTAGATTCCGTTGCACCACTGCAGGTTTACTGTATCTCTTGGACCTTCTCATTTACAATGAAACACAAAAATTTGCATCGGAATTGAATACAAATGGCACAATGCCGACTGACGTACAAGAGGTGTTACTCTTCTAAGAGTTTGTGCTTTGAGCCTTCCCTGGGACAGCAGTATTGGATTCCGATGCACCACTGCATGTGTACTGTATCCCTTGGACATTCACATTTACAATGAAACACAGAAATTGCATCGGAATTGAATACAAAAGGCACAATGCCGACTGACGTACAAGAGGAGTAACTCTTCTAAGAGTTTGTGTTTGAGCCTTTCCTGGGACAGCAGTATTAGATTCCGATGCACCACTGTAGGTTTACTGTATCGCTTGGACCTTCAAATTGACGATGAAACACCGAAATTTCATCGGATATGAATACAAAACGCACAATGGAAACTTATATACAAGAGGAGTAACTCTTCTAAGAGTTAGTGCTTTGTGCATTTCCAGGTAGAGCGGTATTAGCTTCCGATGCACCATTGCAGGTTTACTGTATGCCTTGGACCTTCACATTGACGATGAAACACAGAAATCGGATCGCTATTGAATACAAAAGGCACAATGTCGACTTATTTACAAGCGGAGTAACTCTCCTAAGAGTTTGTGCTATCAGTTTTTCCTGGGAGAGCAGTATTAGATTCCGATGCACCACTGCAGGCTTACTGTATCCCTTGGACGTTCACATTGAGATGAAACACAGACAATGCATCGGGATTTGATACAAAAGGCACTATGCTGACTATTAAACAAAAGGAATAACTCTTCTAAGAGTTATTGCTCTGAGCCTTTCCTAAGACACCAGCATTAGATTCCGATGCACCATTGCACTATTACTGTATCCCTTGGATCTTCACATTGACGATGAAACATAGAAATTGCATCGAATTCGAATAAAAAAGGCCCAATGCCGACTTCTTTACAAGAGGAGTCACTCTTCTGAGAGTTTACTGTGAGCCTTTCCTCGGAGAGCAGTATTTGATGCCGCTGCACCACTGTAGGTTTACCGTATCCCTTGGCACTTCTCATTGACAATGAAACACAGATATTGCACCGGGATTCAATACAGAAGGCACAATGCTGCCTTATATACAAGAGGAGTAACTCTTCTAAGAGTTTGTGCAATCAGTCTATCCTTGGACAACAGTATTACATTCTGATGCACCACTGCAGGTTTACTGTATTCCTTGGACCCTCAAATTAACAATGAAGCACATCAATTGCATCTGGATTGAATACAAAAGGCACAATGCCGACATATATACTAGACGAGTAACTCCTTTAAGACTTTGTGCTTGCAGTCTTTCCTGGGACAGCAGTATTAGATTCCGATGCACCACTGCAGGTTTACTGCATCCCTTGAACCTTCACATTGACGATGAAACACAAAAATTGAACTGGGATTGTATACAAAATGCACAATACTGACTTATATTCAAGAGGTGTTACACTTCTAAGAGTTTGTCCTTTGAGCCTTCCTTGGGACAGCAGTATTGGATTCTGATGCACCATTACATGTGTACTGTATCCCTTGGACCTTCACATTGACGATGAAACACAGAAATAAATCGGGATTGAAAACAAAAGGCACAATGTTGTCTTATATACAAGAGGAATAACTCTGCGAAGTGATTGTGCTATCAGCCTTTCCTGAGAGAGCAGTATTGGATTCCGATGCACCACTGCAGATTTACTGTATCGCTTGGACCTTCAAATTAACGATGAAACACAGCAATTGCATCGGGATTGATGACAAAAAGCACAATGCCGACTTATATACAAGACGACTAACTCTTCTAAGAGTTTGTGCAACAGCCTTTCGTGTGAGAGCAGTATTTGATTCCGCTGCACTACTGCAGGTTTACTGTATCCCTTGGACCTTCAAATTAACGATGAAACACAGAAATTGCATCGGTAATGAATACAAAAGGCACAATCCCGACTAATATACAAGAGGAATTACTTTTCTAATACTTTCTGCTTTGAGCCTTTCCTGGGAGACCAGTATTATATTCCGATGCACCGTTGCAGATTTACTGTATCCCTTGGACCTTTATATTGACGATGAAACACAGAAATTGGATCGGGATAGAATACAAAAAGCACAATGATGTCTTATATACAAGAGGAGTAGCTCTTCTTAGAGCTTGTACTTTGAGCATTTCCTGGAAGAGCAGTAGTTGGTTCTGATGCACCACCGTAGGATTACTCTATCCCTTGGACCTTCACATTTACAATGAAACACAGAAATTGCATCGGAATTGAATACAAAAGGCACAATGCTGAATTAAGTACAAGAGGAGTAACTCTTCTAAGAGTTTGTGCTTTGAGCCTTTGCTGGGTGAGCAGTCTTAGATTCCAATGCACCATTGCAGGTTTACTGTACCCCTTAAACCTTCACATTGACGATGAAACACAGAAATTGCACCGGGATTGCATGCAAAATGCACAATGTCGACTTATTTACAAGCGGAGTAATCCCTCTAAGAGTTTGTGCTTTTAGACTTTTCTGGGAGAGCAGTAATAGATTCCGATGCACCACGGCAGGTTTACTGTATCACTTGAACCTTCGCATTGACGATGAAACACAGAAATTGCATCGGGATTGAATACAAAATGCTCAATGCCGACTCATATACAATAGGGGTAAGTCTTCTAAGGGGTTGAGCTTTAGGCCTTTCCGGGGTGAGCAGTATTAGATTACCATGCACCACTGCAAGTTTACTGTATCTCTTGCACCATCACATTGACGATGAAACACAGAAATTGTATCGGGATTCAATTCAAAAGGCGCAATGCCGACTTATTTACAATTGGAGTAACTCTTCTAAGTGTTTGTGCTTTTAGCCTTTCCTGGGAAAGCAGTATTAGACTCCGATGCAGCACTGCAGGTTTACTGTGTCCCTTGGACCTTTACATTGACGATGTATCACAGATATTGCATCGGGATTGAATCAAGATGGCTCAGTGACCACTTATTTACAAGAGGAGTAACTATGCTAAGAGTTTACTTTTAGCCTTCCCTGGGACAGCAGTATTAGATTCCCAATCACCACTGCAGGTTTACTGTATTCCTTGGACCTTCACATTGACGATGAAACACAGAAATTGCATCGGGATCGTATACAGAAGGCAAATTGTCGACTTTTTTACAAGCGGAAAAACTCTTTTAGGAGTATGTTCTTTTAACCTTTTCTGGGAAAGCAGTATTAGATTCCGATGCACCACCGCAGGTTTACTGTATCCCTTGTAGCTTTACATTGACGATGAAACACAGATATTGCATGGGGATGGAATAAAAAAGTCTCAATGCCAACTTATTTACAAGAGGAGTAACTGTTCTAAAAGCTTACTTTGAGCCTTTCCTTGGAGAGCAGTATTAGATTCCGATGCACCACAGCAGGTTTACTGTATCCCTTGGACTTTCACATTGACGAAGAAACACAGAAATAGCTTCGGGATTGAATACAAGTGGCACAATGTCGCCTTGAATAGAAGAGGTGTATGTGCTCTAAGAGTTTGTGCTTTGAGCCTTTCCTGGGACAGCAGTATTTGTTTCCGATGCACCATTGCAGGTCTACTGGTTTCCTTGCACCTTCACACTGACGATGAAACACAGAAATTGAATTGGGATAGAATACGAAAGGCGCAATGCCGACCTATATTCAAGGGAAGTAAGTCTTCTCAGGGTTTGTGCTTTGAGCCTTTCCTGGGAGAGCAGTATTAGATTCCCAATCACAACTGCAGGTTTACTGTATCTCTAGGACCTTCACATTGACGATGAAACACCGATATAGCATCGGGATTGAATACAAGTAGCACAATGTCGGCTTAAATAGAAGTGGAGTATCTGCTCTTAGAGCTCGGCTTTGAGCCTTTCCTGGGAGTGCAGTAGTAGCTTCCGATGCACCACTGCATGTTTACTGTATCCCTTGGACCTTCACATTGATGATCAAATACAGAAATAGCATCGGGATTGAATATAAATTTCACAATGTCGGCTTAAATACAAGAGGAGTATCTGCTCTAAGAGTTTGTGCCTTGAGCCATTCCTGGGAGAGCAGTATTAGATTCCGATGCACCACTGCAGGTTTACTGTAAGCTTGGAGCGTCAAATTAACGATGAAACACAGAAATTGCATCGGTAATGAATACAAAAGGCACAATCCCGACTTATATACAAGAGGAATAACTTTTCTAATACTTTCTGCTTTGAGCCTTTCCTAGGAGTGCATTATTCGATTCCGATGCACCACTGTACTTTTACTGTATCCGTCGGACCTTCACATTGGCGATGAAACACAGAAATTGCATCAGGGTTGAATACAAAAGTCACAATGCCGAATTATATACAAGACAAGTAACTCTTCTAAGAGTTTGTTGTTTTATCCTTTTTTAGGAAGGCAGTATTAGATTCCGATGCACAACTGCAGGTTTACTGTATGCCTTGGACCTTCACATTGACAATTGAACACAGAAATTGGATCGAGATTGAAATCAAATCGCACAATGCCTTCTTATATACAAGAGGAGCATCTCTTCTATGAGTTTGTGCTTTGAGAGTTTCCTGGGAGAGCAGTATTAGATTCCGTTGTACCACTGCAGGTTTACTGTATCTCTTGGACCATCTCATTTACAATGAAACACAAAAATTTGCATCGGAATTGAATACAAATGGCACAATGCCGACTGACATACAAGAGGTGTTACTCTTCTAAGAGTTTGTGCTCTGAGCCTTCCCTGGGACAGCAGTATTGGATTCCGATGCACCTCTGCAGGTTTACTGTTTCCCTTGGACGGTCACATTTACAATGGAACACAGAAATTGCATCGGAATTGAATACAAATGGCACAATGCCAGTTAAGTACACGTGGAGTAACTCATCTAAGGGTTTGTGCTTTGAGCCTTTCCTGAAACTGAAGTATTGGATTCCGATGCACCACTGCAGGTTTACTGTATCCCTTCGACCTTCACATTGACGATCAAAAACAGAAACTGCATCGGAATTGAATACAAAAGGCACAATGCTGTATTATATACAAGACGAGAAACTCTTCTAAGAGTTTGCGGAACAGCCTTTCCTGGGAGAGCAGTATTTGATTCCGATGCACCACTGCAGGTTTACTGTATCCCTTGGACGTTCACATTGATGTTGAAACACAGAAATAGCATCGGCATTGAACACAAATGGCAGAATGTCGGCTTAAATACAAGAGGAGTATCTGCTCTAAGTGTATGTGTTTGAGCCTTTCCTGGCAGAGCAGTATTAGATTCCGATGCACCACTGCATGTTTACTGTATCCCTTGGACCTTCACATTGACGATGAAATACATAAATAGCATCGGTAATGAATACAAAATGCACAATCCCGACTTACATACAAGACGAATAACTTTTCTAATACATTCTGCTATGAGCCTTTCCTGGGAGAGCAGTATTAGATTCCGATGCACCGTTGCAGGTTCACTGCATACCTTGGACCTTTACATTGACGATGAAACACAGATATTGCATTGGGATAGAATACAAAAGGCACAATGCCGTCTTATATAGAAGAGGAGTAGCTCTTCTAAGAGCTTGTACTTTGAGCCTTTCCGGGGGGAGCAGTATTAGATTCCGATGCATCACTGCATGTTTACTGTACCCCTTGGACCTTCACATTGACGATGAAATACTGAAATAGCATCGGTAATGAATACAAAAGGTACAATCCCGACTTACATACAAGAGGAATAACTTTTCTAATACTTTCTGCTATGAGACATTCCTGGGAGAGCAGTATTAGATTCCGATGCACCGTTGCAGGTTTACTGTATCCCTTGGACCTTTACATTGACGATAAAACACAGATATTGCATCGGGACAGAATACAAAGTCTTATATACAAGAGGAGTAACTCTTCTAAAAGCTTGTACTTTGAGCCTTCCCTGGGAGAGCAGTATTAGATTCCGATGCACCACTGCAGGTTTACTCTATCCCTTGGACCTTTACATTGACGATGAAACACAGATATTGCATCGGGATAGAATAAAAAAGGCTTAATGCCAACTTATTTACAAGAGGATTAACTCTTCTAAGAGCTTACTTTGAGCCTTTCCTGGGAGAGCAGTATTAGATTCCGATGCACCACTGCATGTTTATTGTATCCCTTGGACTTTTACATTGACGATGAAACACAGAAATCGCATCGAGATTGAAGACAAAAGGCACAATGCTGTCTTACATACAAGAGGAGTAACTCTTCTAAGAGTTTGAGCAACAGCCTTTCCTGGGAGAGCAGTATTAGAAGCCCACTGACGACTGCAGGTTTACTGTATCCTTGGACATTCACATTGACGATGAATCAAAGAAATTGCACCGGGATTGAATACAGAAGGCACAATGCCATCTTATATACAAGAGAAGTAACATTTCTAAGAGTATGTGCAATCAGTCTTTCCTGGGAGAGCAGTAGTAGATTCCGATGCACCACCGCAGATCTGCTCTATCCCTTGGACCTTCATATTGACGATGAAACACAGATATTGCATCGGGAGTGAATAAAAAAGGCCCAATGCCGACTTATTTACAAGAGGAGTAACTGATCTAAGAGTTTACTTTGAGCATTTCCTGGGAGAGCAGTATTCGATTCCGATGCACCACCGTAGGTTTACTGTATCCGTCGGACCTTCACATTGACGGTGAAACACAGAAATAGCATCGGGGTTGAATACAAAAGGCACAATGTCGACTTGAGTACAAGAGGAGTTAGCTCTTGTAAGAGTTTGTGATTTGAGCCTTTCCTGGGACAGCAGTATTAGATTCCGATGCACCACTGCAGGTTTACTGTATCCCTTGGATCTTCACCTTGACGATGAAACACAGAAATTGCATCGGGATTCAATACAAAAGGCACATGTCGACTTATTTACAAGCGGAGTAGGTCTTCTAAGAGTTTGCGCTTTTACCGTTCCTTGAAGAGCAGTATTAGATTCCGATGGTCCACTGTAGGTTTATAGTATCCCTTGGACCTTCACATTGAAGATGAAGCACATAAATTGCATCGGGATTGA
This sequence comes from Schistocerca serialis cubense, assembly GCF_023864345.2. NCBI lineage: Eukaryota > Metazoa > Arthropoda > Insecta > Orthoptera > Acrididae > Schistocerca > Schistocerca serialis. The sequence goes on from NC_064648.1 coordinate 104,863,170, forward strand.
ATACAAAAGTCACAATGCCGAATTATATACAAGGCCACTAGCTCTTCTAAGAGTTAACTTTGTGGCTTTCCTGGGAGTGCAGTAATAGATTCCGATGCATCACTGCAGGTTTACTGTGTCCCTTGGACCTTTACATTGCCGATGTAACACAGATATTGCATTGGGATCGTATACAAGTGGCTCAATGCCCACTTATTAGAAGAGGAGTAACTACTCTCAGAGTTTAGTTTGAGCCTACCCTGTTAGAGCAGTATTAGATTCCGATGCGCCCCTGCAGGTTTACTGTATCCCTTGCACCTTCAAATTAACGACCAAACAAAGCAATTGCATTGGGACTGAACACAAAAGGCACAATGCCGCCTTATATACAAGAGGAGCAACCCATCTAAGAGTTTGTGCTTTGGGCCTTTCCTGGGACAGCAGTATTAGATTCCATGGCACCACTGCAGGTTTACTGTAACCCTTAAACCCTCACATTGACGATGAATCAAAGAATTTGCACCGGGATTGCATGCAAAAGGCACAATGCTGTCCTATATACAGGAGGAGTAACTCTTCGAAGAGTTTGTGCTATCAGCCTTTCTTGGGAGAGCAGTATTAGATTCCGATGCACCACTGCAGGTCTACTGTACCGCTTGGACCTTCAGATTGACGATGAAACACCGAAATTTCATCGGATGTGAATACAAAACGCACAATGGAAACTTATATACAAGAGGAGTAACTCTTCTAAGAGTTAGTGCTTTGTGCATTTCCAGGTAGAGCGGTATTAGCTTCCGATGCACCATTGCAGGTTTACTGTATGCCTTGGACCTTCACATTGACGATGAAACACAGAAATCGGATCGGGTTTGAATACAAAAGGCACAATGTCGACTTATTTACAAGCGGAGTAACTCTCCTAAGAGTTTGTGCTATCAGTCTTTCCTGGGAGAGCAGTATTAGATTCCGATGCACCACTGCAGGCTTACTGTATCCCTTGGACGTTCACATTGAGATGAAACACGGACAATGCATCGGGATTTGATACAAAAGGCACTATGCAGACTATTAAACAAATGGAATAACTCTTCTAAGAGTTATTGCTTTGAGCCTTTCCTAAGACACCAGTATTAGATTACGATGCACCATTGCACTATTACTGTATCCCTTGGACCTTCACATTGACGATGAAACATAGAAATTGCATCGAAATCGAATAAAAAGGCCCAATGCCGACTTCTTTACAAGAGGAGTCACTCTTCTGAGAGTTTACTTTGAGCCTTTCCTCGGAGAGTAGTATTAGATGCCGCTGCACCACTGTAGGTTTACCGTATCCCTTGGACCTTCTCATTGACAATGAAACATAGAAATTGCACCGGCATTGAATACAAAAAGCACAATGCTGTCTTGTATGCAAGAGGAGTAACTGTTCTAAGAGTTTGTGCAATCAGTCTATCCTGGGACAACAGTATTACATTCCGATGCACCACTGCAAGTTTACTGTATTCCTTGGACCCTCAAATTAACAATGAAGCACATCAATTGCATCTGGATTGAATACAAAAGGCACATATACTTGACGAGTAACTCCTTTAACACTTTGTGCTTGCAGTCTATCCTGGGACAGCAGTATTAGATTCCGATGCACCACTGCAGGTTTACTGCATCCCTTGAACCTTCACATTGACGATGAAACACAAAAATTGAACTGGGATTGTATACAAAATGCACAATCCTGACTTATATTCAAGAGGTGTTACACTTCTAAGAGTTTGTCCTTTGAGTTTTCCTTGGGACAGCAGTATTGGATTCTGATGCACCATTACACGTGTACTGTAACCCTTGGACCTTCACATTGACGATGAAACACAGAAATAAATCGGGATTGAATACAAAAGGCACAATGTTGTCTTATATACAAGAGGAATAACTCTGCGAAGTGATTGTGCTATCAGCCTTTCCTGAGGGAGCAGTATTGGATTCCGATGCACCACTGCAGATTTACTGTATGGCTTGGACCTTCAAATTAACGATGAAACACAGAAACTGCATCGGAAATGAATACTAAAGGCACAATGCAGTCTTATATACAAGAGGAGTAACTCTTCTAAGAGTTTGTGCATTGAGCCTTTCCTGGGACAGCAATGTTAGATTTCAATGCACCACTGTAGGTTTACTGTATCCCTTGCAGCTTCACATTGACGATGAAACACAGAAATTGTATAGGGGTTGAATACAAAAGGCACAATATCGACTTATATACAAGTGGAGTAACTCTTCTAAGAGTTTGTGCATTTAGCCTTTCCTGGGCTAGCAGTATTAGATTCCGATGCACCACTGCAAGTTTAGTATACCCCATGGACTTCACATTGACGATGAAACACGGAAATTGCATCGGGATTGATTCCAAAAGGCTCAAAGCCGACTTAAATACAAGAGGAGTAAGTGTTTTAAGGGTTTGTGCTTTGAGCCTTTTCTGGGAGAGCAGTATTAGATTACCACGCACCACTGCTGGTTTACTGTATCCCTTGGACCTTCGCATTGACGATGAAACACAGAAATTGCAACAGGATTGAGTACAAAAAGCGCAATGTCGACTTATTTACAAGCGGAGTAACTGTTCTACGAGTTTGTGCTTTTAGCCTTTTCAGGGGAGCAGTATTAGATTCCGATGCACCACTGCAGGTTTACTGTATCCCTTGAACTTTCACACTGACGATGAAACACATAAATTGCACCGCGATTTTATACAAAATGCACATTCAAGACTTATATTGAAGAGGTGTACATCTCTTCTAAGAGTTTGTGCTTTGAGCCTTCCCTGGGACAGTAGTATTGGATTCCGATGCCCCATTACAGGTTTACTGTATCCCTTGGAACTTCACATTGACGATGAAACAGATAAATTGCATCGGGATTGAATACAGAAGTCACAATGCTGTCTTATATACAAGAGTAGTAACTCTTCGAAGAGTTTGCGCTATCAGCCTTTCCTGGGAGAGCAGTATTAGATTCCGATGCACAACTGCGGGTTTACTGTATCACTTGAACCTTCAAATTAACGATGAAATGCAGTAAATGAAGCAGGCAAAAAGGAATACAAATGTCTCGAAAATGAGTTCGACAGGAAGTGCAAAATGGCTAAGCAGGTATGGCTAGGGGACAAATGTAAGGATGTAGAGGCTTGTCTCACTAGGGGTAAGATAGATACTGCCTACAGGAAAATGAAAGAGACCTTTGGAGAGAAGAGAACCACTTGTATGAATATCAAGAGCTCAGATGGCAACCCAGTTCTAAGCACAGAAGGGAAGGCAGAACGGTGGAAGGAGTATATAGAGGGTTTATACAAGGGCGATGTACTTGAAGACAATATTATGGAAATGGAAGAGAATGTAGATGATGATGAAATGAGAGATAAGATACTGCGTGAAGAGTTTGACAAAGCACTGAAAGGCCTGAGTCGAAACAAGGCCCCGGGAGTAGACAACATTCCATTAGAACTACTGATGGCCTTGGGAGAGCCAGTCATGACAAGACTCTGCCATCTGGTGAGCAAGATGTATGAGACAGGCGAAATACCCACAGACTTCAAGAAGAATATAATAATTCCAATCCCAAGGAAAGCAGGTGTTGACAGATGTGAAAATTACCGAACTATCAGTTTAATAAATCACAGCTGCAAAATACTAACGTGAATTATTTACAGACGAATGGAAAAACTGGTAGAAGCGGACCTCGGGGAAGATCAGTTTGGATTCCGTAGAAATGTTGAAACACGTGAGGCAATAGTAACCTTACGACTTATCTTAGAAGAAAGATTAAGAAAAGGCAAACCTATGTTTCTAGCATTTGTAGACTTAGTGAAAGCTTTTGACAACGTTAACTGGAATACTCTCTTTCAAATTCTGAAGGTGGCAGGGGTCAAATACAGGGAGTGTTATAAGAGTCAAGGGGCATGAAAGGGAAGCAGTGGTTGGGAAAGGAGTGAGACAGGGTTGTAGTCTCTCCCCGATGTTATTCAATCCGTATATTGAGCAAGCAGTAAAGGAAACAAAAGAAAAATTCGCAGTAGGTATTAAAATTCATGGAGAAGAAGTAAAAATTTTGAGGTTCGCCGATGACATTGTATTCTGTCAGAGACAGCAAAGGACTTGGAAGAGCAGTTGAACGGAATGGACAGTGTCTTGAAAGGAGGATATAAGATGAACATCAACAAAAGCAAAACGAGGATAATGGAATGTAGTCAAATTAAATCGGGTGATGCTGAGGGGATTAGATTAGGAAATGAGACACTCAAAGTAGTAAAGGAATTTTGCTATTTAGGGAGTAAAAAAACTGATGATGGTCGAAGTACAGAGGATATAAAATGTAGACTGGCAATGGCAAGGAAATCGTTTCTGAAGAAGAGAAATTTGTTAACATCGAGTATAGATTTAAGTGTCAGGAAGTCGTTTCTGAAAGTATTTGTATGGAGTGTAGCCATGTATGGAGGTGAAACATGGACGATAACCAGTTTGGACAAGAAGAGAATAGAAGTTTTCTAAATGTGGTGCTACAGAAGAATGCTGAAGATAAGGTGGGTAGATCACGTAACTAATAAGGAGGTATTGAATAGGATTGTGGAGAAGAGAAGTTTGTGGCACAACGTGACTAGAAGAAGGGATCGGTCGGTAGGACATGTTTGAGGCATCAAGGGATCACAAATTTAGCATTGGAGGGCAGTGTGGAGGGTAAAAATCGTAGAGGGAGACCAAGAGATCAATACACTAAGCTGATTCAGTAGGATGTAGGTTGCAGTAGATACTGGGAGATAAAGAAGCTTGCACAGGATAGAGTAGCATGGAGAGCTGCATCAACCCAGTCTCAGGACTGAAGACCACAACAACAACAACACAGAAATTGCATCGGAAATGAATACAAAATTTACAATGCAGACTTATACACAACAGGAGTAACACATCTAACAGTTTGTGCATTCAGCCTTTCCTGGGACAGCAGTGTTGGATTTCGATGCACCACTGCAGGTTTACTGTATCCCTTGGACCTTCACATTGACGATGGAACACAGAAATTGCATCGATATTGAATACAAAAGGCACCATGCAGACTTATATAAAAGAGGAGTAACGCTTCTAATAATTTGTGCTTTGAGCCTATCCTGGGAGAGCAGTTTGAGATTCCGATGCACCACTGCAGGTTTAAGGTATCACTTGGACCTTCACATTGACAATGAAACCCAGAAATTGCATCGGGATTGAATACTAAAGGAACGATGTCGACTTATTTACAAGCGGTGTAACTCTACTAAGAGTTTGTGCTTTTAGCCTTTCCTGGTAGGGCAGTATTAGATTCCGATGCACCACTGCAGTTTTATTGTATCCCTTGGACCTTCACATTGACGATGAAACACAGAAGTTGCACCGGGATTGAAAACAAAAGGCACACTGCCGTCTTATATAGAGAGGAGTAACTCATCTAAGAGTTTGTACCTAGAGCCTTTCCTGGGACAGCAGTATTAGATTCTGAAGCACCACTGCAGGTTTTCTGTATTCCTTGGGCCTTTACATTGACGATGAAACACAGATATTGCATCGGGATTGAATACAAATGGCACAATGTCGATTCATATACGAGAGAAGTAACTCTTCTAAGAGTTTGTGCTTTGAGCCTTTCCTGGGACAGCAGTATTAGATTACGATGCACCGCTGCAAGTTTACGGAATCCCTTGAACCATCACATAGACGATGGAACACAGAAATTGCAAAGGGATTGTATACAAATGGCACAATCCCGACTTATATTCAAGAGGTGTAATTCTTCTAAGAGTTTGTGCTTTGAACCTTTCCTGGGACAGCAGTATTGGATTCCGATGCACCATTACAGGTTTAATTTATCCCTTGGACCTTCACATTGGCGATGAAACACTGGAATTGCATCAGGATAGAATACAAAAGGCACAATGTCGACTAATTCACAAGTGGAGTAACTCTTCTATGAGTTTGTGCTTTTAGCCTTTCCTGGGAGAGAAGTATTAGATTCCAATGCACCACTGCAGAATTACCATATCCCTTGCACCGTCATATTGACGATGAAACACAGAAATTGCATCGGGATTGAATACAAAAGGCACAATTCCTTCTTATATACAAGAAGAGTAACTCTTCTGATAGTTAGCACTTTGTGCTTTTCCTGGGAGAGCAATATTAGATTCCGATGCACCACTGCAGTTTACTGAATCCCTTATACTTTTACATTGACGATGAAACACAGATATTGCAACGGGATTGAATAAAAAACGCTCAATGCCGACTTATTTACAAGAGGAGTAACTCTTCTAGGAGTTTTCTTTGAGCCTTTCCTGGTAGAGCAGTATTAGATTCAGATGCACCACTGCAGGTTCACTGTATCAATTGGACCTTCACATTGACGATGAAACTCGGAGATTAAATCGGGATTGAATACAAATGGCACAATGCCGGCTTATATAGAAGAGGAGTATCTATTCTAAGGGTTTGTGCTTTGAGCCCTTCCTGAGAAAGCAGTATTAGATTCCGATGCACCACAGCAGGTTTACTGCACCACTTCGACCTTTACATTGACGATGAAACACAGCAATTGCACCGGGATTGTATACAAAACGCACAAGCCCGACTTATATTCAAGAGGTATATATCTCAACAAAGAGTTTGTGCTTTGCGCCTTCCCTGGGACAGCATTATTGGATCCCGATGCACCATTGAAGGTTTACTGTATCCACTGGGCCTTCACATTGACGATGAAACACAGAGATTAAATCGGGATTGAATACAAATGGCACAATGCCGGCTTATATAGAAGAGGAGTATCTCTTCTAAGAGTTTGTGCTTTGAGCCTTTCCTGGGAAAGCAGTATTAGATTCCGATACACCACTGCAGGTTTACTGTACCCCTTGGACCTTTACATTGACGATGAAACACAGATATTGCATCGAGATTGAATAAAAAAGGCCCAATGCCGACGTATTTACAAGAGGAGTACCTCTTCTAAGAGTTTGTGCTTTGAGACTTTCCTGGGAGAGCAGTATTAGATTCCGATGAACCACTGCAGGCTTACTGTATCCCTTGGACCTTCACATTGACGATGAAACACAGAAATTGCATCGGGATTGAATTCAAATGGCACAATGCTCGCTTATATACAAGAGGAGTATCTCTTCTAGGAGATTGTTCTTTGAGCCTTCCCTGGGACAGCACTATTGGAATCCGATGCACCATTGCAGGTTTACTGTATCCCTTGGACTTTCACATTGACGATGGAACACAGATATTGCATCGATATTGAATATAAAAGGCACAATGCCGACTTACATACAAGAGGAGTAACGCTTCTAATAGTTTGTGCTTTGAGCCTATCCTGGGAAAGCAGTATTACATTATGATGCACCACTGCATATTTACTGTACCACTTGGACCTTCAAATTGACAATGAAACCCAGAAATTGCATCAGGATTGAATACAAAAGGCACGATGTCGACTTGCTTACAAGTGGAGTAACTCTTCTTAGAGTTTCTGCTTCTAGACTTTCCTGGTAGACCAGTATTAGATTCCGATGCACCACTGCAGTTTTATTGTATCCCTTCGACCTTCACACTGACGATGAAACACAGAAATTGCATCGGGATTGAAAACATAAGGCACACTGCCGTCTTAGATAACAGAGGAGTAACTCATCTAAGAGTTTGTACCTTGAGGGCTTCCTCGGACAGCAGTATTAGATTCCGATGCACCACTGCAAGCTTACTGTATCCCTTGAACAATCACATAGACGATGGAACACAGAAATTGCACCGGGATTGTATACTAATGGCACAATCCCGACTTATATCCAAGAGGAGTAATTCTTCTAAGAGTTTGTGCTTTGAGCCTTTCCTGGGAGAGCAGTATTAGATTCTGATGCACCACTACAGGTTTACTGTATCCCTTGGACCTTCACATTGGCGATGAAACACAGCATTTGCATCGGGATTGAGTACAGAAGACACAATGTCGACTAATTCACAAGCAGAGTAACTCTTCTAAGAGTTTGTGATTTAGCCTTTCCTGGGAGAGAAGTATTAGATTCCGCTGCACCACTGCAGATTTACCGTATCCCTTGGACTGTCATATTGTCGATGAAACACAGAAATTGCATCGGGATTGAATACAAAAGGCACAATGCCGTCTTATATACAAGAGGAGTAACTCTTCTAACAGTTTATACTTTGAGCCTTTCTTGGGAGAGCAGTATTAGATTCTGATGCACCACTGCAGGTTTACTGAATCCCTTGCACTTTTACATTGACGATGAAACACAGATATTGCATCAGGATTGATAAAAAGAACTCAATGCCGACTTATACACAAGAGGAGTAACTCCTCTAATAGTTTGTGCTATCAGCCTTTCCTGGGAGAGCAGTAGTAGTTTCTGGTGCACCACTGCTGGTTTACTGTATCACTTGGACCTTCAAATTAACGATGAAACACAGATATTGCATCGGAAATGAATACAAAAAGCACAATGCCGACTCATATACAAGAGGAATAACTCTTCTAAGATTTTGAGGTTTTTGCTTTTCCTGGGACACCAGTATTAGATTCCGATGCACCACTGCAGGTTTACTGAATCCCTTGGACCTTCACATTGACGATGGAACACAGAAATTGCATCGATATGGAATACAAAAGGCACAATGCCGACTTATATACAAGAGGAGTAACGCTTCTAATAGTTTGTGCTTTGAGCCTATCCTGCGACAGCAGTATTAGATTCATATGCAGCAGTGCACGTTTACTGTATCACTTGGACCTTCACATTGACAATGACACCACGAAATTGCATAGGGATTGAATACAAAAGGCACCATGTCGACTTATTTACAAGCAGAGTAACTGTTCTAAGAGTTTGTTCTTAGAGCCTTTCCTGGCAGGGCAGTATTAGATTCGGATGCACCACTTCTTTTTTATCCTAACCCTTTTACCTTCACATTGACGATGAAACACATAAAATTGCATCTGGATTGAAAACAAAAGGCATACTGCCGTGTTAAATAAGAGAGCAGTAACTCATCTAAGAGTTTGTACCTTGAGCCTCTCTTGGGACAGCAGTATTAGATTCTGATGCACCACAGCAGTTTTACTGTATTCCTTGGGCCTTTACAATGACGATGAAACACAGATATTGCATCGGGATTGAATACAAAAGGCACAATGATGTTTCTGTACGAGAGAAGTAACTCTTCTAAGAGTTTGTGCTTTGCGCCTGTCCGGGACAGCAGTATTAGATTCCGATGTACCACTGCAAGTTTACTGTATCCCTTGAAACATCACATAGACAATGGATCACAGAAATTGCACCGGGATTGTATACAAATGGCACAATCCCGACTTATATTCAAGAGGTGTAATTCTTCTAAGAGTTTGTGCTTTAGAGCCTTTCCTGGGACAGCAGTATTGGATTCCGAAGCACCATTGCATTTTTAATTTATCCGTTGGACGTTCACATTGACGATGAAACACAGAAATTGCATCGGGATTGTATACAAAACGCTAAAATGCCGTCTTATATACAAGAAAAGTAACTCTTCTAAGAGTTTGTACTTTGAGCCTTTCCTGGGAGAGCATTATTAGATTCCGATGCACCACTGCAGGTTTACTGAATCTCTTCGACTTTTACATTGACGAAGAAACACAGATATTCCGTTGCGATTGAATAAAAATACTTCAATGGCGACTTATTTACAAGAGGAGTAACTCTTCTAGGAGTTCACTTTGAGCCTTTCCTGGGAGAGCAGTATTAGATTCCGATGCACCACTGCAGGTTTACTGAATTCCTTGTATCTTCACATTGACGCTGAAGCACAGAAATTGCATGGTAATTGAATACAAAATGCACAATCCCGACTTATATACAATGAGAGTAACTCTCCTATTAGTTTGTGCTATGAGCCTTTCCTGGGAGAGCAGTATTAGATTCCGATGCACCACTGCAGGATTACTGTACCTCTTGGACCTTCACATTGACGATGAAAGACAGAAATTGCTTCAGCATTGAATAGCAAATGCTCAATGCCGACCTATTTACAGGAGGACTAACTCTTCTACGAGTTTGTGCTTTGAGCCTTTCCTGGGACAGCAGTATTAGATTCCGATGCACCACCGCAAGTTTGCTGTATCCCTTGGACCTTTACATTGACGAGGAAACACAGATATTGCTTCGAGATTGAATAAAAAAGGCACAATGCCAAATTATTTACAAGAGCAGTAACTCATCTATGAGTTTACTTTCAGCCTTTCCTGGAAGAGCAGTATTAGATTTCGATGCACCACTGTAGGTTTACTGTATCCCGTGGACCTTTATGTTCACGATGAAACACTGAAATTGCATCAGGATTGACTACCAAAGGCACAATGCTGTCTTATATACAAGAGGAGTAACTCTTCTAAGTGTTAACCTTGAGCCTTTGCTGGGAGTCCTGTATTAGATTCCGAAGCACCAATGCAGTTTTACTGTATCCCTCGGACTTTCACATTCACAATGAAACACAGAAATTGCATCGGGATTGAATATAAAAGGCACAATACCGTCTTATATACAAGAGGAGTAACTCTTGTAAGAGTTTCTACTTTGAGCTTTTCCTTGGAGAGGAATATTAGATTCCGATGCACCACCTCAGGTTTACTGTATCCCTTGGACCTTTACATTGACGATGAAACACTGGTATTGGATAGAGTTTGACTAAAAAGACTCAATGCCGACTTAGATACAAGAGGAGCAACTCTTCTACTAGTTTGTGTTTGAGCCTTTCCGTGGAGAGCAGTATTAGATTCCGTTGCACTACTGCAGGTTTACTGTATCCCTTAGACCTTCACATTTACGATGAAACACAGAAACTTCATCGGTATTGAATAGAAAAGGTACAAAGCCGACTTATTTATAAGAGGAGTAATTCTTCTAATAGTTTACCTTGAGCCTTTGCTGGGAGTGCTGTATTAGACTCCGATGCACCAATGCAGGTTTACTGTATTTCTTGGACATTCACATTAACGAAGAAACACAGAAATATCATCGAGATTGTATATTAAAGGCACAATGCCGACTTACATTCAAAAGCTGTTCTTAGAGTTTGTGAGTTGAGCCTTTCCTGTAAGTGCAGTATTAGATTCCGATGCACCATTGCAGGTATACTGCATCTTGGACCTTCACATTAACGATGAAACACAGATATTGCATCGGAATTGAATACAAAAGGCACAATGCCAACATTTATACAAGAGGAGGAACTCTACTAAGACTTTGTGTTTTGAACCTTTCCTGTGACAGCTGTACTAATTCCGATGCACCACTGCAGGTTTACTATATCCCTTGAACCTCCACAACGACGATGAAACACAGAAATTTCTTCAGTATTGAATACATTAGGAACAATGCCGATTTATATTCAAGAAGAGTAACTGTTCTAATACTTTGTGCTTTGAGCCTTTCCTGGGAGAGCAGAATTAGACTCCGATGCACCACCCCAGGTTTACTGTATCCATTGAACCTTCACATTGACGATGAAACACAGTAAATGCATCGGGATTGAATACAAATGGCACAATGTGGTCTTATACACAAGAGGAGCAAGTCTTCTAGGAGTTTGAGCTTTTAACCTTTCCTGGGACACCAGTATTAGATTCCGGAGCACCACTGCAGGTTTACTGAATCCCTTGGACCATTACATTGACGATGGATCACAGAATTTGCATCGATATTGAATACAAAAGGCACAATGCCGACTTATATACAAGAGGAGTAACGCTTCTAATAGTTTGTGCTTTGAGCCTATCCTGGGACAGCAGTATTATATTCCGATGCACCACTGCAGCTTTACTGTATCCCTTGGATCTTCAAATTCACCATGAAACACAGAAATTGCATCGGGATAGAAACAAAAGACACAATACCGATTTATTTACAAGAAGACTAAGTCTTCTAAGAATTTTTGTTTTGCGCCATTCCTGTAACTGCAGTATTAGATTCCGATGCACCACAGCTGGTATACTGTATCTCTTGGCCCTTCACATAACCGATTAAATAGAGAAATTGCATCGGGATTGAATACATAAGGCACAATGCCGACATATATTCATGAGGAGTAACTATTATAACAGTTTTTGATTGAGCCTTTCCTGAGAGAGCAGTATTAGATTTCGATGCACCACTGCAGGCTTACTGTATCACTTGGACCTTCACATTGACGATGAATCACAGAAATTGCATCGGGATTGTATACAAAAGGCACATTGCTGACTTCCATTCATGAGGAGTAAGTCTTCTAATAGGTTTTGATTGAGCCTTTAATGAGAGAGCAGTATTAGATTCCGATGCACCACTCCAAGTTTACTGTATCCCTTGGACTTTCACATTGACGATGAAACACAGAAATTTCATCGGGATTGAATGCAAAAGGCACAATGCCGAACTATATACAAGAGGAGTAACTCTTCTAATAGCTTGTGCCTTGAGCCTTTCCCGGAAGAACAGTATTAGATTCCAATGCACCACTGCAGGTTGTCTGTATCCCTTGGAACTTCACATTGACGATGAAACACAGAAATGGCATCGGGATTGAATACAAGAGGCACAATGCCGACTTATATTCATGAGGAGTAACTCGTCTAATAGTTTTTTACTGAGCCTTTCCTGAGAGTGCAGTATTAGATTGCGATGCACCACTGCAGGTTTACTGTATCCCTCGGACCTTCACATTGACGATGAAACACAAAAAATTGCTGCAGGATTGAATACAAAAAGTACAATGCCGACTTATATACAAGAGGAGCAACCCTTCTAAGAGTTTCTGCTGTCAGCCTGTCCTGGGAGAGAAGTATTAGATTCAGATGCACCACTGTAGGTTTACTGTATCCCTTGGACTTTCACATTAGCTTCGAAACCCAGAAATTGCATCTTGATTGAATACAAAATGCACAATGCCGACTTATATACAAGAGGAGTAAGTGTTCTGAGGGTTTGTTCTTTGAGCCTTTCCTGGGTGAGGCGTATTAGATTCCGATGCATCACTGCAGGTTTACCGTATCCCTTTGACGTTCACATTGATGATGAAACACAGAAATTGTATCGGGATTGAATACAAAAGGCACAATTCCGAATTATATACAAGAAGGGGATCCCTTCTAATAGTTTTTGATTGAGCCTTTCCTGAGAGAGCAGTATTAGATACCGATGCACTGCTCCAAGTTTAGAGTATCCCTTGGAATTTCACATTGACGTTGAAACACAGAAATTGCATCAGGATTGAAAACAAAAGGCACAATGCCGATCTATATACAAGAGGAGTAACTCTTCTAAAAGTTTGTACGTTGAGCATTTCCCGGATGAGCAGTATTAGATTCCAATGCACCACTGCAGGTTTACTGTATCCTTTGGACCTTCACATCGACGATGAAATACAGAAATTGCATCGGGATTGAATATAAAAGACACAATGCCGACTTATATTCATGAGGAGTAACTCTTCTAATAGTTTTTGATTGTGCCTTTCCTGAGAGAGCAGTATTAGATTCCGATGCACCACTCCAAGTTTACTGTATCCCTTGGACTTTCACATTGACGATGAAACACAGAAATTGCATCGGGATTGAATGCAAAAGGCACAATGCCGACTTATACACTAGAGGAGTAACTCTTCTAATAGATTGTGCTTTGAGCCTGTCCTGGCAGAGCAATAATACATTCCGATGCACCACTGCAGGTTTATGTATCCTTTGGATCTTCACATTGACGATGAAACACAGAAATTGTATCTAGATTGAATACAAAGGCACAATGCCGACTTATATACAAGAGGAGTAACCCTTCTAAGAGTTATGCTGTCACCCTTTCCTAAGAGAGCAGTATTAGATTCCGATGAACCACTCCAGGTCCACTGTAACCCTTGGACCTTCACATTGACGATAAAACACAGAAATTGCATCAATATTGAATAAAGAGGAACAATGCCGACTTATATACAAGAGGAGTAACTCTTGTAATAGCTTGTTCTTTGACTCTTTCCTGGGAGGGCAGTATTAGATTCCGATGCACCACAGCAGGTTTACTGTATCCCTTGGACCTCCACATTCCTGATGAAACACAGAAATTGCATCGGGATTGAATACAAAAGGCACAATGTCGACTTATTTACAAGTTGGATAACCCTTCTAAGGGTTTGTGCTTTTAGCCGTTCCTCGGAGAGCAGTATTAGATTCCGATGCAGCACACCTTGCTTACTGTATACCTTGGACCTTCACATTGACGATGAAACACAGAAATTGCATCGGGATTGAATACAAAACGCACAAGGCCGTCTTATATACATTAGGAGTAACTCTTCTAAGAGTTTGTACTTTGAGCCTTTATTGGGAGAGCAGCATTAGATTCTGATACACCACTGCAGGATTACAGCCTCCTTTGGACCTTTACATTGAAGATGAAACACTGATATTGCATCGGTATTGAATAAGAAATGCTCAATGCCGGCTTATATACAAGAAGAGTATCTCTTCTAAGCGTTTGTGCTGTGAGACTTCCATCGGAAAGCAGTATTAAATTAAGATGCACCACGGCAGGTTTACTGTATCCCTTGGACCTTCACATTGACGATGAAACACAGAAATTGCACCGAGACTGAAAATAAAAGGCACAATGCCGACGTTTATTCAAGAGGAGTATCTCTTCTAAGAGTTTGTGATTTCAGCCATTCCTGGGACACCACTATTAGATTCTGATGCACCACTGCATGTTTAGTGTATCCCTTGGACATTCACATTAACGATCAAACACACAAATTGCATCAGGATTGATTACAAAAAGCAAAATGCCAAATTATATACTAGGGGAATAAATCTTCTAAGAGTTTGTACTTTGATCCCTTCCTGGGCCAGCAGTATTATATTCCGATGCACCACCGAAGGTTTACTGTATCCCTTGGACCTGCACATTAACGATGAAACACAGATATTGCATAGGGATTAAACACAAAAGGCACAATGCCGACTTATATACAAGAGGAGTAACTTTTCTAAGAGGCTGTGTTTGAGCCTTTCCTGGGACAACAGTATTAGATTTCGATGCACCACTGCAGGTTTACTGTATCCCTTGGATCTTCACACGCACAATGAAACACAGAAATTGCATTGGGATTGAATACAAAGGGCACACTGCTTTCTTATATACAAGAGGTGTAACTCTTCTAGGAGTTTGTGCTATCAGCCTTTCCTGGGAGAGCAGTATTCGATTCCGATGCACCACTGCAGGTTTACTGTATCCCTTGGACCTTAACATTGACAATGAAACACAGACATTGTATCGGGATTGAATACAAAAGTTACAATGCCGACTTATAAACTAGAGGGGTAACACTTCTAATAGTTTGTGCCTTCAGCCTTTCCTGGGAGCGCAGTATCAGATTCCGATGCACAAATGCTGGTTTACTGTATCCCTTGGACCTTCACATTGACGATGATACAGAGAAATTGCATCAGGATTGAATACGAAAGGCACAATGACATCTACCATACAATTGGAGTAACTCTTCCTATAATTTGTGCTATCAGCCTTCCCTGGGAGAGCAGTATTAGATTGCGATGCACCACTGCAGGTTTGCTGTATTCCTTGGACCTTCAAACTAACGATGAAACACAAAAATTGCATCGGGATTGAATACAAAAGGAACAATGCCGAGATATATTCAAGGGGTGTAGCTCTTCTAAGAGTTTGTGCTATGAACCTTTCCTGAAAGGGCAGTAGTAGATTCCGTTGCACCACTTCAGGATTACTGTATCTCTTGAACCTTCACATTGACGTTGAAACACAGAAATTTCTTCCAGATGGAATACAAAAGTATCAATGCCGACTTATATACAAGAGGAGTAACTTTTCTAAGAGGTTGTGTTTGAGCCTTCTAAGAGTTTGTGCTTTGAGCCTTTCCTGGGAGAGCAGTATTAGATTCCGATGCACGATTGCAGGTTTACTGTATCCCTTGGACATTCACATTGACGATGAAACACAGAAATTGCATCTAGATTGAATACAAGAAGCACAATGCCATCTTATATATTAGAGGAGTATTTCTTCTAAGAGTTTATGCTTTGAGCCTTTCCTGGGAGAGCAGAATTAGATTCCGATGCCACATTGCAGGTTTACTGTATCCCTTGGAGAATTACATTGACGATGAAACGCTGGTATTTCATCGGGATTGAATAAAAAAGGCTCAATGCCGACTTATTTACAAGAGGAGTAACTCTTCAAAGAGTTTAATTTCAGCTCTTATTGGGAGAGCAGTATTAGATTCGGATGCACCACTGCAGGTTTACTGTATCCCTTGGATCTACACATTGACGATGAAACACTGAAATTGCATCGAGATTGAATACAAAACGCACAATGCCGTCTTATATACTAGAGAAGTAACTCTTCTAAGAGTTTGTGCTTTGAGCTTTTCCTGGGAGAGCAGTATTAGATTCCGATGCACCATTGCAGGTTTAATGTACCCTTGTTCCTTCACATTGACGATGAAACACAGAAATTGCATCGAGATTGAATACAAAAGGCACAATGCCGTCTTATATACTAGAGGAGTAACTCTTCTAAGAGTTTGCGTTTCGTGCCATTCCTGGGAGAGCAGTATTAAATTCCGATGCACCACAGCAGGTTTACTGCATCCCTTGGACGTTCACATTGACGGTGAAACACAGAAATAGCATCGGGATTGAATACAAAGGCACAATGCCAACTTATATACAAGAGGAGTTACTTTTCTAAGAGGCTGTGTTTGAGCCTTTCCTGGGACAGCAGTATTAAATTGCGATGCAATTCAACAGGTTTACTGTATCCCTTGGACCTTCACATCGACGATGAAACAAAGAAATTGCATCGGGATTGAATACAAAAGGCACCATGTCGTCTTATATTAATGGGGAGTAACTCTTCTAAGAGTTTGTGTTTTGAGCCTTTCCTGGGAGAGCAGTATTACATTGCGATGAACCACTGCAGGTCCACTGTAACCCTTGGACCTTCACATTGACGATGAAACACAGAAATTGCATCAATATTGAATACAAAGGCACAATGCCGACTTATATACAAACGGAGTAAATCTTGAAATAGCTTGTGCTTTGAGCCTTTCCTGGGAGAGCAGTATTAGATTCCAATGCACCACTGCAGGATTACAGTATCCCTTGGACCATAGAATTCACGATGAAACACAGAAATTGCATCGGAATTGAATACAAAAGGCACAATTCCAAATTATATACAAGAGGAATAACTCTTCTAAGAGTTTGTGGTTTGAGTTTTTCCTGGGACTGCTGTGTTAGTTTCCGATACACCACTGCACGTTTACTGGTTCCCTTGGACGTTCACATTGACGATGATACACAGATATTGCATCAGGATTGAATAAAAAAGGCTCAATGACGACTTATTTACATGAGGAGCTACTCTTCTAAAAATTTAGTTTGAGCACTTCCTGGGAGAGCAGTATTAGATTCCGATGCACCACTGTAGGTTTACTGTATTCCTAGGACCGTCACATTGGCGATGAAACACAGTAATTGCATCGCGATTGAATACAAAAGGCACAATGCTGTCTTATATACAAGAGGAGTAACTCTTCTAAGACTTTGTGCTTTGAACCTTTCCTGGGAGAGCAGTATTAGGTTCCGATGCACAACTGCAGGTTTACTGTATCCCTTGGACCTTCACATTGACGATGAAACATAGAAATTGCATTGGGATTGAATACAAAATGTTGAATGCCCACTTATTTGCAAGAGGAGCAGCTCTTCTGAGAGATTACTTTGAGCCTTTCCTGGGGAACCGGTATTAGATTCCGATGCCATTGCATCGAGATTGGAAATACAGGGCACACTGCCGACTTTTACTCAAGAGGAGTAACTCTTCTAAGAGTTTGAGCTTTGAGCCATTCCTGGGACAGCAGTATTACATACCGATGCACCACTGCAGGTTTAGTGTATCCCATGGACCTTTACATTCACGATGAAACACATAAATTGTACTGGAATTGAATACAAAAGTAACAATGCCAACTTATATACTAGAAGAGTAACTTTTCTAATACTTTGTGCTTTTCAGCCTTTCCTGGGAGAGCAGTATTAGATTCCGATGCACCATTGCATTCTTACAGTATCCCTTGGACCTTGCACATTAACGATGAGACACAGAAATTGCATCGGGATTGAATACAAAAGGCACAATGCTTTCTTATATAAAAGAGGAGGAACTCTTGTAGGAGTTTGTGCTTTCAGCCTTTCCTAGGAGAGCAGTATTAGATTCCAATGCACCACTGAAGGTTTACTGTATCCCTTAGTCGTTCACATTGACAATGAAATACAGAAATTGCATCAGGAATGAATACAAAAGGCACAATTCCCAATTATAACCTGGAGGAGAAATTCTTCTAAGTGTTTGTGTTTTCAACCTTTCCTGGGTGAGCAGTATTAGATTCCGATGCACCACTGCAGGTTTATTGTATGCCTTGGACCTTAAAATTCACGATAAAACACAGAAATTGCATCGGAATTGAATACAAAAGGCACAATTATGAATTATATACAAGAGGAATAACTCTTCTAAGAGTTTGTGCTTTGAGTTTTTCCTGGGACTGCTGTGTTAGTTTCCGATACACCACTGCACGTTTACTGGATCCCTTGGACGTTAACATTGACGATGATACATAGAAATTGCATCAGGATTGAATAAAAAAGGCTCAATGCCGACTTATTTACAAGAGGAGCTACTCTTCTAAAAATTTAGTTTGAGCACTTCCTGGGAGAGCAGTATTAGATTCCGATGCACCACTGTAGGTTTACAGTATCCCTACGACCGTCACATTGACGATGAAACACAGTAATTGCATCACGATTGAATACAAAAGGTACAATGCTGTCTTATATACAAGAGGAGTAACTCCTCTAAGAGTTTGTGCTTTGAACCTTTCCTGGGAGAGCAGTATTAGGTTCCGATGCCCAACTGCAGGTTTACTGTATCCCTTGGACCTTCACATTGACGATGAAACACAGAAATTGCATGGGGATTGAATACAAATTGTTGAATGCCCACTTATTTACAAGAGGAGCAGCTCTTCTGAGAGATTACTTTGAGCCTTTCCTGGGGGGCCGGTATTAGATTCCGATGCCATTGCATCGAGATTGGAAATACAAGGCACACTGCCGACTTTTACTCAAGAGGAGTAACTTCTATAAGAGTTTGAGCTTTGAGCCTTTCCTGGGACAGCAGTATTACATACCGATTCACGACTGCAGGTTTAGTGTATCCCATGGACCTTCACATTCACGATGAAATACATAAATTGTACCGGGATTGAATACAAAAGTAACAATGCCAACTTATATACTAGAAGAGTAACTTTTCTAATACTTTGTGCTTTTCAGCCTTTGCTGGGACAGCAGTATTAGATTCCGATGCACCACTGTAGGTTTACTGTATCCCTAGGACCTTTATATTGACGATGAAACACAGAAATTGCTTCGGGATTGAATACAAAAGGCACAATGCCGACTTACTTACAAGAGGAGTAACTCTTCTAAGTGTTTGTGCTTTGAGCCTTACTTGGGAGAGCAGTATTAGATTCCGTGAACCACTGCAATTCCACTGTAAATCTTGGACCTTCTCATTGACGATGAAACACAGAAATTGCATTGGGATTGAACACAAAATGCTCAATGAAGCCTTATTTGCAAGAGGAGTAACTCTTCTGAGAGATTCCGTTGTGCCTTTCCTGGGAGAGCAGGATTAGATTCCGATGCACCACAGCAGGTTTACTGCATCCCATGGATCTTCACATTGACGGTGAAACACAGAAATTGCATCGAGATTGAAAATAAAAGGCACAATTCCGACTTTTGTTCAAGAGGAGTAACTCTTCTAAGACTTTGTGCTTTGAGCCATTCCTGGGACACAGGTATTAGATTCCGATGAACCACTGCAGGTCCACCGTAACCCTTGGACCTTCACACTGACGATGAAACACAGAAATTGCATCGGGATTGAATACAAAAGGCACAATGCCGTCCTATATACTAGAGGAGTAACTCTTCTAAGAGTTTGTGCTGTTAGCCTTACCTGGATGAGCTGTATTAGATTCCGATGCTACACTGCAGGTTTACTGTATACCTTAGATCTTCACATTGACGATGAAACGCTAAAATTGCATAGGGATTAAATACAAAAGGCACAATGCCAACTTATATACAAGCGGACTAACTCTTCTGAGAGATTGTGCATTTACCCTTTCCTGGGAGCGCAGTATTAGATTCCGATGCAATACTGCACGATTAGTGTACCCCTTGGACATTCACAATGACGATGAAACAACGAAATTGCATCGGGATTGAATACAAAAGGCACAATACCGTCTTATGTACCAGAGGAGTAACTCTTCTATGAGTTTTTCCGTTGGGCTTTCCTGGGAGAGTAGTATTAGATTCCGATGCACCATTGGAGGTTTACTGTATCCCTTGCACCTTCATATTGACGAAGGAATGCCGAAATTGCATCGGGATTGAATACAAAAGGCACAATGCCGACTTATATTAAAGAGGAGTAACTCATCTAAGATTTTGTGTTTTGAGCCTTTCCTGGGAGAGCTGTATTAGATACCCATGCACCACTTCAGGTTTACTATATCCCTTGGACCTTCAATTTAGCGATGAAACATAGAAATTTCTACGGGATTCAATACAAGGAGCACATTGCCGACTTATACTATAGAGGAGTAACTCTTCTAAGATTTTGTGTTTCGAGCCTATCCTGGGAGAGCAGTATTAGACTCCGATGCACCACTTCAGTTTTACTGTATCCCTTGGAACTTCACATTAACGATGAAACACAGAAATTGCATCGGAAATGGATACAAAAGGCACAATACCGACTTAGGAACAGAGGAGTAAATCTTCTAATAGTATGTGCCTTGAGCCTTTCCTGGGAGAGCAGTATTAGATTCCGATGCATCACTGCAGGTTTACTGTATCCCTTGACCGTTCACATGGACGACGAAACACAGAAAATGCATCAGGATTGAATACAAAAGGCACAATTCCGAATTATGTAGAAGAGGAGTAACTCTTCTAAGAGTTTCTGCTTTGAGCCTTTCCTGGGACAGCAGTATTAGATTCCAATGCATCACTGCAGGTTTACTGTACACCTTGAACCTTCACATTGATGATGAAACACAGAAATCGCATCCGCATTGAATAGAAAAGGTAATTTGCCGTCTTATATACAAGAGGAGACACTCTAGTAAGAGTTTGTGCTTTGAGGTTGTCTGGGGGAGTAGTCTTAGATTCCGATGCACCACTGTAGGTTTCTGTACCCCTTGGACCTTCACATTGACGATGAAACACAGATGTTGCATTGCAATTGATTACAAAAGGCTCAATACCGACTTATAATCGAGAGGAGTAACTCTTCTAAACTTTTATGTTTTGAGCCTTTCCTGGGAGAGCAGTATTCGATTCCGATGCACCACATCAAATTGACTGTATCCCTTGGACTTTCACATTAACAATGAAATACAGAAATTGCATCGGGATTGAATACAAAAGGCAATTTGCCGTCTTATATACAAGAGGAGAAACTCTTGTAAGAGTTTGTGCGTTGAGCTTGCCTGGGAGAGTAGTCTTAAATTCAGATGCACCCCTGCACGTTCACTGTATACCATGGACCTTCAAATTAACGCCGATACACAGAAATTGCATCGATATTGAATACCAAAGGCACAATGACAACTTATATACAAGAGCAGTAACACTTTTAGAAGTTTGTGCTATCACCTTTTTCTCTGAGAGCAGTATAAAATACAAAAGGCACAATTCTGAATTATCTAGTAGACCAGTAACTCTTCTAAGAGTTTGTGATTTGAGCCTTTCCTAGGAAAGCAGTATTAGATTGCAATGCACCACTGCAGGTTTACTTTATCCCTGGGACCTTTACATTGACGATGAAACACAGATATTGCATCGGGATTGTATAAAAATGGCACAATGCCGACTTAAGTACAAGAGGAGTAACTCTTCAAATAGTTTGTTCTTTTTGCCTTACCTGGGGAGCAGTATTAGACTCCTATTCCCCACTGCAGGTTTACTGTACCCTTCCACCTTCACATTGACGATGAAACATAGAAATTGCATTGGGATTGAATACAAAAACAAAATGCCAACTTATTTACAAGGGGAGTAACTCTTCTAAGAGTTTACTTTGAACCTTTCCTGGGAGAGCAATACTAGATTCCGATGCACCCCTGCGGGTTTACTGTATCCCTTGGACCGTCACATGGACGATGAAACACAGCAATTGCATCGGTATTGAATACAAAAGGCATAATGACGACTTATATTCAAAAGGAGTAACTCTTCTAAGAGTTTGTGCTTTGTGCCTTTCCTGGGAGAGCAGTGTTAGATGCACTAATGCAGGTTTACTGTTACCTTGGACCTTCACATGGATGACGAAACACAATAATTGTATCGGTATTGAATACAAAAGGCATAATGCCGACTTATTTTCAAGAGGAGTAACTCCTATAAGAGTTTGTGCTTTGAGCGTTTCCTGGGACGCAAGTATTAGATTCCGATGCCCCACTGCAGGTTTACTGTATCCCTTGAACCTTCACATTGACGATCAAATACAGAAATAGCACCGAGATTGAATACAAAAGGCACAATGCAGACTTATGTACAAGAGCAGTAACTCTTCTAAGAGTTTGTGCTGTGTGCCTTTCCTGGGACGACAGTATTAGATTCCGATGCCCAATTGCAGGTTAACTGTATCTCATGGACCTTCACATTGACTATGAATCACAGAAATTGCATCGATTACGAATGCAAAAGGCACAATGTCGATTTATTTACAAGCAGAGTAACTCTTCTAAGAGTTTGTGCTTTTAGCCTTTCCCGGGAGAGCAGTATTAGATTCCGATGCACCACTGCAGGTTAACTGTATCCCTTGGACCTTCACATTATCGATGAAACACGGAAATTGCATCGGGGTTGAATACAAAGGCACAATGCCGTCTTATATACAAGAGCTGTAACTCTTGTAAGAGTTTGTGCTCTTAGCCTTTCCTGGGAGGGCAGTATTAGATTCCGATGCCCTCCTGCAGGTTTACTGTCTCCCTTGGATCTTCACATGGACGATGAAACACAGAAATTTCATCGGTATTGACTACAAAATACACAACGCAGCCTTATATAAAGGAGGAGAAATTCTTCTAAGAATTTGTGCTTGAGCCTTACCTGGGGAGCAGAATTTGATTCCGATGCACAACTGCAGGTTTACTTTAACACTTCCACCTTCACGTTGACGATAAACCCAGTAATTGCTTCTGGATTGAAAACAAAAGGCACAATGCCGAATTATTTACAAGATGAGTAACTCTTCTAAGAGTTTACTACGAACCTTTCCTGGGAGCGCTGTACTAGATTCCGATGCACCACTGCAGGTTTACTGTATCCCTTATACCTTCACATGGACGATGAAACACAGTAATTGCATCTGTATTGAGTACAAAAGGCACAATGTCGACTTATTAAAACGAGGAGTAACTCTTCTAAGAGTTTACTTTGAACCTTTCCTGGGAGAGCAGTACTAGATTCCGATGCACCACTGAAGGTTTACTGTATACCTTATACCTTCACATGGACGATGAAACACAATAACTGCATCGGTATTAAAAACAAAAGGCACAATACCGACTTATATACATGGCGAGTAGCTCCTCTAAGAGGTAGTCCTTTGAGCCTGTCCTGGGACAGCAGTATAAGATTCCGATGCACCACTGCAGGTTTACTGAATGCCTTGAACCTTCCCATTGACGATGAAACACAGAAATAGCACCGGGATTGAATACAAAGGGCACAATGTCGACTAAATTACAAGCGGAGTAACTCTTCTAAGAGTTTGTGCTTTTAGCCTTTCCTGGGAGAGCAGTATTAGATTCCGATGGACCACTGCAGGTTTAGTGTATCCCTTGGACCTTCACATTGCGATGAAACACAGATATTCCATCGGGATTGATTACAAAAGGCACAATACTGTCTTATACACTAGAGGAGTAAATCTTCTAAGAATTTGTGCTATCAGCCTTTCCTGGGAGAGCAGTATTAGATTCCGATGCACCACTGCAGGTTCACTGTACCCCATGGAGGTTCACATTAACGATGAAACACAGAAATAGCATCGGGATTCTGTTCAAAAGGCACAACGCCGACTTAAGTACAAGAGGATTAACTCTTTTAATGGTTTGTGGTTTTAGCCTTACCTGGGAGAGCAGTATTAGATTCCGATGCGCCACTGCAGGCTTACTCTATCCGTTGGACCTTCACATTAACGATGAGACACAGAAATTGCATGGGGAATCTGTTCAAAAGGCACAACGCCGACTCAAGTACAAGAGAAGTAACTCTTTCAATAGTTTGTGCTTATAGCCTTACCTGTGTGAGCAGTATTAGATTTTGATGCGCCACGGCAGATTGACTGTATACCTTGGCCCTTCACATTATCTATGAAACAAGGAAATCGCATCAGGGTTGAATACAAAATGAACATTGCCGTCTTATATACAAGAGGAGCAACTCTTCTAAGAGTTTGCGCTTTTAGCCATTCCTGGGAGAGCAGTATTAGATTCTGATGCACCACTGCAGGTTTACTGTATCCCTTGGGCCTTCATATTGCGATTAAACACAGAAATTCCATCGGGACTGATTACAAAAGGCACAACGTCGACTTAAGTACAAGAGGAGTAACTCTTCTAAATGTTTGAGCTCTTTGCCTTACCTGGGAGAGCATTATTAGATTCCGATGGACCACTGCAGGTTTAGTGTATCCCTTTGACATTCACATTGCGATGAAGCACCGAAATTCCATCGGGATTGATTAGAAAAGGCACAATGCTGTCTTATCTACTAGAGGAGTAACTCTTCTAAGAATTTGTGCTATCAGCCTTTCCTGGGAGAGCAGTATTAGATTCTGATGCACCACTGCAAGGTTTACTGTATCCCTTGGACTTTCACACTATCGCTCAAACACGGAAATTGCATCGGGATTGAATACAAGAGGCACAATGCTGTCTTATATACTAGAGGAGTAACTCTTCTAAGAACTTGTGCTATCAGCCTTTCCTGGGAGAGCAGTATTAGATTCCGATGCACCACTGCAGGTTCACTGTACCCCATGGAGGTTCACATTAACGATGAAACAAAGAAATAGCATCGGGATTCTGTTCAAAAGGCACAACGCCGACTTAAGTACAAGAGGATTAACTCTTTTAATGGTTTGTGGTTTTAGCCTTACCTGGGAGAGCAGTATTAGATTCCGATGCGCCACTGCATGCTTACTCTATCCGTTGGACCTTCACATTAACGATGAGACACAGAAATTGCATGGGGAATATGTTCAAAAGGCACAACGCCGACTCAAGTACAAGAGAAGTAACTCTTTCAATAGTTTGTGCTTATAGCCTTACCTGTGTGAGCAGTATTAGATTCCGATGCGCCACGGCAGATTGACTGTATACCTTGGCCCTTCACATTATCTATGAAACACGGAAATCGCATCAGGGTTGAATACAAATTGAACATTGCCGTCTTATATACAAGAGGAGCAACTCTTGTAAGAGTTTGCGCTTTTAGCCATTCCTGGGAGAGCAGTATTAGATTCTGACGCACCACTGCAGGTTTACTGTATCCCTTGGGCCTTCATATTGCGATTAAACACAGAAATTCCATCGGGACTGATTACAAAAGGCACAACGTCGACTTAAGTACAAGAGGAGTAACTCTTCTAAATGTTTGAGCTCTTTGCCTTACCTGGGTGAGCATTATTAGATTCCGATGGACCACTGCAGGTTTAGTGTATCCCTTTGACATTCACATTGCGATGAAGCACAGAAATTCCATCGGGATTGATTACAAAAGGCACAATGCTGTCTTATCTACTAGAGGAGTAACTCTTCTAAGAATTTGTGCTATCAGCCTTTCCTGGGAGAGCAGTATTAGATTCTGATGCACCACTGCAAGGTTTACTGTATCCCTTGGACCTTCACATTAACGATGAAACACAGAAATTGCATCGGGATTCTGTTCAAAAGGCACAACGCCGACTTAAATACAAGTGGAGTAACTGTTCTAATAGTTTGTGCTTTTAGCCTTACCTGGAAGAGCAGTATTAGATTACGATGCACCACTGCAGGTTTACTGTATCCCTTGGACCGTCACATTATCGATAAAACTCGGAAATTGCCTCGGGATTGAATATAAAAGGCACAATGCCGTCTTATATACAAGAGGAGTAACTCTTGTACGAGTTTGTGCTTTTAGCCTTTCCTGGGAGAGCAGTACTAGATTCCGATGCACCGCTGCAGCTTTACTGTATCCCTTGGACCTTCACATTGACGATGAAAAACAGAAATTCCATCGGGATTGATTACAAAAGGCACAATGCTTTCTTATATACTACAATAGTAACTCTTCTTAGAATTTGTGCTATCAGCCTTTCCTAGGAGAGCAGTATTAGGTTCCGATGCACCACTGCAGGTTTACTGTATCCCTTGGACCTGCACATTATCGATGAAACACGGAAATTGCATCGGGCTTGAATACAAAAGGCACAATGCCGCCTTATATACAAGAGGAGTAACTCTTGTAATACTTTGTGCTTTTAGCCTTTCCTGGGAGAGCAGTATTAGATTGCGATGCACCACAGCAGGTTTAGTGTATCCCATAGACATTCACATTGCGATGAAACTCAGAAATTCCATCGGGATTGATTAGTAAAGGCGCTATGCTGTCTTATATACTAGAGGAGTAACTCTTCTAGGAATTTGTGTTATCAGCCTTCCCTGGGAGAGCAGTATTAGATTACGATGCATCACTGCAGGTTTACTGAATCCCTTGGACCTTCACATGGACGATGAAACACAGTAATTGCATCGGTATTGAATACAAAAAGCACAATGCCGACTTATTTACAAGAGGAGTAACTCTTCCAAGAGTTTACATTGAACCTTTCCTGGGAGAGCAGTACTTGATTCCGATGCACCACTGCAGGTATACTGTATCCCTTCGACCTTAACATTGACAATAAAACTCAGAAATTGCATCGGGATTTAATAGAAAATGCACAATGCAGCCTTATATACAAGAGGAGTAACTCTTCTAATAATTTGTGCTTTAGCCTTACCTGGGAGACCAGTATTAGATTCCGATGCACCACTGCAGGTATACTGTATCCCTTGGACTTTCACATGGAAGATGAATCACAGTAATTGCATCGGTATTGAATACAAAAAGCATACTACCGGCTTATATTCAAGAGTAGTAACTCTTCTAAGAGTTTGTGCTTTGAGCCTTTCCTGGGAGAGCATTGTTAGATTCCGATGCACCACTGCAGGCTTACTGTATCCCTTGGACCTTCACATTGACGATGAAATACTGGAATTGAATCGGGTTTGTATTCAAAAGGCAGAATGCCGACTTACGTACAAGAGGAGTAACTCTTCTAAGAGTTTGTGCTTTGAGCTTTTCCTGGAATAGCAGAGATACATTCCGATGCGCTACTGGAGGTTTACTGTATCCCTTGGACCTTCACATGGACGATGAAACACAGTAATTGCATCGGTATTCAATACAAAAGGCACAATGCCGACTTATTTACAAGAGGAGTAACTGTTCTAAGAGTTTACATTGAACCTTTCCTGGGAGAGCAGTGTTATATTCCGATGCACCACTACAGGTTTACTGTATCCCTTGGACCATCACATGAACGATGAAACACAGTAATTGCATCGGTATAGAATACAAAAGGCACAATACCGACTTATATACAAGGGGAGTAACTCCTCTAAGATGTTGTCCTTTGACGCTTTCCTGGGACAGCAGTATTAGATTCTGATGCACCATTGCAGGTTGACTATATTCCTTGTACCTTCACATTGACTAAGAAACACAGAAATTGCATCGATTTTGAATACAAACGGCACAATATCGACTTGTTTACAAGCGGAGTAACTCTTCTAAGGTTTTGTGCTTCTAGCCTTTCCTGGGAGAGCAGTATTAAATACCGATGCACCACTGCAAGTTTACTGTATCCCTTGGACCTTCACATTGACGATTTATCACAGTAATTGAATCGGGATTGAATACAAATGGCAAAATGTCGATTTATTTACAAGAGGAGTAACTCTCCTCAGAGTTTGTGCTCTTAGTCTTTCCTTGGATTGCTGTATTTGATTCCGACGCCCCACTGCAGGTTTACTGTATGCCTTGGACCTTCACATTGACGATGAAACACAGAAATTGCATCGTGATTGAATACAAAAGGCACAATGCCGACTTATATACAAGAGGAGTGAGTCTTCTAAAGGTTTGTGCTGTGAGCCTTTCCTCGGAGAGCAGTATTACATTCCGATGCACCACTGCAGGTTTACTGTATCCCATGGACCTTCACATTGGCGATGAAACACAGAATTTGCATCGGGATTGAATGCAAAATGCACAATGCAGCCTTATATAAAAGAGGAGTAACTCTTCTAAGAATTTGTGCTTTTGTCTTACCTGGGAGAGCAGTATTAGATTCCAATGCACCGCTGCAGGTTTACTGTAACCCTTCCACATTCACATTGACGATGAAACACAGAAATTGCATCGGGATTGAATACAAATGGCGCAATGCCAACTTATTTACAAGAGGAGTAACTCTTCTAAGTTTACTTTGAACCTTTCCTGGGAGAACAGTACTAGACTCCGATGCACCACTGCAGGTTTAGTGTATCCCTTGGACCTACACATTCCGATAAAACACAGAAATTCCATAAGGATTAATTGCAAAATAGACAATGCTGTCTTATATACTAGAGTAGTAACTCTTCTAAGAATTTGTGTTATCAGCATTTCCTGGGAGAGCAGTATCAGATTCCGATGCACCACTGCAGGTTTACTGTATCATTTGGACCGTCACATTATCGATGATACACGGAAATTGCATCAGGATTGAACAAAAAAGGCACAATGCCGTCTTATATACAAGTGGAGTAACTCTTCTAAGAGTTTGTGTGTTGAGCCTTTCCTGGGAGAGCTGTATTAGATTCCGATGCACCACTGCACTTTTACTGTATCCCTTGGACCTTCATATTATCGATGATACACGGAAATTGCATCGGGATTGAATACAAACGGCAAAATGCCATCTTATATACAAGAGGAGTAACTTTTGTAAGAGTTTGTGCGTTGAGCCTTTCCTGGAAGAGCCGTATTAGATTCCGATGCACCACTGAAAGTTTACTGTATCCCTTGGACCTTCACATTATCAATCAATCACGGAAATTGCATCGGGATTGAATACAAGAGGAACAATGCCGTCTTATATACAAGAGAAGTAACTCTTGGAAGAGTTTGTGCGTTGAGCCATACCTGGGAGAGCTGTATTACATTCCGATGCGCCACTGCAGGTTTACTGTATCCCTTGGACCCTCCAAATAACGATGAAACACAAAAATAGCATCGGGATTGAATACAAAATGCACAATCCCGACTTATATCCAAGAGCAATAGCTCTTCTAATGATTTGTGCCATCAACCTTTCCTGGAAGAGCAGTATTAGATTTCGATGCTCCACTGCAGGTTTACTATATCCCTTGGACATTCACATTAACGATGTAACACAGAAATTGGATCGCGATTAAATGCAAAAGGCACGATGGCGACTTATATACTAGAGGAGTAACTCTTCTAAGAATTTGTGCTTTGAGCCTTTCCTGGGACGGCAGTATTAGAGTCCGATGCACCACTGCAGGTTTGCTGTATCCCTTGGACCTTCACATTGACGATGAAATACTGAAATTGCATTGTGATTGTATTCAAAAGTCACAATTCAGCCATATATAATAGAGGAGTAACTCTTCTAAGAGTTCACTTTGAACCTTTCCTAGGAGAGCAGTACTAGATTTCGACGCACCACTGCAGGTGTACTGTATTCCTTAAACCTTCAAATTGACGATGAAACACTGATATTGCATCGGGATTGAATACAAAAGGCACAATGCCAACTTATTTACAAGAGGAGTAACTCTTCTAAGAGTTTGACCCTTTCCTGGGAGAGCAGTACTAGAGTCCGATGCACCACTGCAGGTTTACTGTATCCCTTGGACCTTCACCTGTACGATGAAACACAGTAATTCCATCGGTATTGAATACAAAAGGCATAATGCCGACTTATATTCAAAAGGAGTAACTCTTCTACGAGTTTGTGCCTTTAGCCTGTCCTGGGAGAGCAGTGTTAGATTCTGATGCACCACTGCAGGTTTACTGTATCGCTTGAACCTTCACATTGACGATGAAACACAGATATTGCACCGGGATTGAATACAAAATGCGCAATGGACTTATATACAAGAGGAGTAACTCCTCTAAGAGTTTATGATTTTAGCCTATCCTGGGAGAGCAGTATTAGATTCCGATGCACCACTGCAGGATTACTGTATCCCTTGGACCTTCACATTGACGAGAAAACACAGAAATTGCATCGTGATTGCATACAAAAGGCACAATGCCGACTTATATACAAGAGGAGTGAGTCTTCAAAAGGTTTGTGCTTTGAGCCTCTCCTCGTAGAGCAGTATTAGATCCCGATGCACCACTGCCAGTTTACTGTATCCCGTGGACCTTCACATTGGCGATGAAACACAGAATTTGCATCTTGATTGAATACAAAATGCACAATGCAGCCTTTTATACAAGAGAAGTAACTCTTCTTAAAATTTCTGCTTTCGTCTTACCTGGGAGAGCAGTATTAGATTCCGATGCACCACTCCAGGTTTACTGTATCCCTCCCATCTTCACATTGACGATGAAACACAGAAATTGCATCGGGATTGAATACAAAAGCACAATGCCGACTTATTTGCAAAAGGTGTAACTCTTCTAAGAGTTTACTTTGAACCTTTCCTGGGAGAGCAGTACTAGATTCCGATGCACCACTGCAGGTTTACTGTATCCCTTGGAACTTCACATTGACTATGAAACACAGATATTGTTTCGATTTTGAATACAAAAGGCACAATGTCGACTTATTTACTGGTGGAGTAACTCTTCTAAGTGTTTGTGCTTTTAGCCTTTCCTGGGAGAGCAGTATTAGATTCCGATGCACCACTGCAGGTTTACTGTATCATTTGGACCTTCACATTATCGATGAAACACGGAAATTGCATCGGGATTGAATACAAAAGGCACAATGCCGTCTTATATACAAGAGGAGCAACTCTTGTAAGAGTTTGTGCGTTGAGCCTTTCCTGGGAGAGCTGTATTAGATTCCGATGCACCACTGCTGGTTAACTGTATCCCTTGGACCTTCACATTATCGATGAAACACGGAAATTGCATCGAGATTGAATACAAAAGGCACAATGCCGTCTTATATACAAGAGGAACAACTCTTGTAAGAGTTTGTGCGTCTAGCGTTTCCTGGGAGAGCTGTATTAGATTCCGATGCTCCACTGCAGGTTTACTATATCCCTTGGACCTTCACATTAACGATGTTGCCAAAGGCACGATGCCGACTTATATACTAGAGGAGTATCTCTTCTAAGGAATTGTGCTTTGAGCCTTTCCTGGGACAGCAGTATTAGAGTCCGATGCACCACTGCATGTTTGTTGTATCCCTTGGACCTTCACATTGACGATAAAACACTGAAATTGCATCGGGATTGTATTCAGAAGGCACAATGCCGCCTTATATAATAGAGGAGTAAATCTTCTAAGAGTTCACTTTGACCTTTTCCTGGGAGAGCAGCAGTAGATTTCGATGCACCACTACAGGTTCAAATTGACGATGAAACACTGATATTGCATCGGGATTGAATACAAAAGGCACAATGCCGACTTATTTACAAGAGGAGTAACTGTTCTAAGAGTTTGAACCTTTGCTGGGAGAGCAGTACTAGATTCCGATGCACCACTGCAGGTTTACTGTATCCCTTGGACCTTCACATGGACGATGAAACACAGAAATTGCATCGATTTTGAATACAAACGGCATAATGTCAACTTGTTTACAAGCGGAGTAACTCTTCTAAGTGTTTGTGCTTTTAGCCTTTCCTGGGAGTGCAGTATTAAATTCCGATGCACCACTGCAGGTTTAGTCTATCCCTTGGACCTTCACATTGCGATAAAACACAGAACTTCCATCAGGATTAAGTACAAAAGGCCCATTGCTGTCTTATATACTAGAGGAATAACTCTTCTAAGAAGTTGTGCTATCAGCCTTTCCTGGGAGAGCAGTATCAGATTCCGATGCACCACTGCAGGTTCACTGTATCATTTGGAACGTCACATTATCGATGAAACACGGAAATTGCATCGGGATTGAACCCAAAAGGCACAATGCCGTCTTATATACAAATGGAGTAACTCTTGTAAGAGCTTGTGTGTTAAGCCATTCCTTGGAGAGCAGTATTAGATTCCGATGCACCACTGCAGGTTTACTGTATCCCTTGGTCCTTCATATTATCGATGATACACGCAAATTGCATCGGGATTGAATACAAAAGGCACAATGCCATCTTATATACAAGAGGAGTAACTTTTGTAAGAGTGTGCGTTGAGGCTTTCCTGGGAGAGCCGTATTAGATTCCGATGCACCACTGCAAGTTTACTTTATCCCTTGGACCTTCACATTATCAATCAATCACGGAAATTGCATCCCGATTGAATACAAAAGGAACAATGCCGTATATATACAAGAGGAGTAACTTTTGGAAGAGTTTGTGCGTTGAGCCTTACCTGTGAGAGCTGTATTATATTCTGATGCACCACTGCAGGTTTACTGTATCCCTTGGACCTTCCAAATAACGATGAAACACAGAAATAGCATCGGGATTGAATACAAAATGCACAATCTCGAATTATATCCAAGAGCAATAGCTCTTCTAATGATTCGTGCCATCAGCCTTTCCTGGAAGAGCAGTATTAGATTTCGATGCTCCACTGCAGGTTTACTATATCCCTTTGACCTTTACATTAACGATGTAACACAGAAATTGCATCGGGATTAAATGCAAAAGGCATGATGCCGACTTATATACTAGAGGAGTAACTCTTCGAAGAATTTGTGCTTTGAGCCTTTCTTGGGACAGCAGTATTAGAGTCCGATGCACCACTGCAGGTTTGCTGTATCCTTTGGACCTTCACATTGACGATGAAACACTGAAATTGCATTGTGATTGTATTCAAAAGGAACAATGCAGCCATATATAATAGAGCAGTAACTCTTCTAAGAGTTCACTTTGAACCTTTCCTGGGAGAGCAGTACTAGATTTCGATGCATCACTGCAGGTGTACTGTATTCCTTGGACCTTCAAATTGACGATGAAACACTGATATTGCATCGGGATTGAATACAAAAGGCACAATGCCGACTTATTTACAAGAGGAGTAACTCTTCTAAGAGTTTGAACTTTTCCTGGGAGAGCAGTACTAGAGTCTGATGCACCACTGCAGGTTTACTGTATCCCTTGGACCTTCACATGGACGATGAAACACAGTAACTGCATTGGTATTGAATACAAAAGGCATAATGCTGACTTATATTCAAGAGGAGTAACTCTTCTACGAGTTTGTGCTGTGAGCCTTTCCTGGGAGAGCAGTGTTAGATTCCGATGCACCACTGCAGGTTTACTGTATCGCTTGAACCTTCACATTGACGATGAAACACAAAATGCGCAATGACGACTTATATACAAGAGGAGTAACTCTTCTAAGAGTTTGTGCCTTTAGCCTGTCCTGGGAGAGCAGTATTAGATTCCGATGCACCACTGTAGATGTACTGTATCCCTTGGACCTTCACATTGACGATGAAACACAGATATTGCATCGGGATTGAATACAAATTGGTAAATGCCTACATTTTTAAAAGAGGATTAACTCTTCTAAGAGTTTAATTTCAGCCTTTCCTGGGAGTGCAGTATTAGATTCCGATGCACCACTGCAGGTTTACTGTATCCCTTGGACCTTCAAGTTAAAGATGAAACACAGAAATTGCTTCGGGATTGAATACAAAAGGCGCAATGCCGACTTATATACAAGAGGAGTAACTCTTCTAAGAGGTTTTGCTTTGAGCCCTTCCTGGGAGAGCAGTATTAGATTCCGATGCACCACTGCATGTTTACTGTATCCCTTGGACCTTCACATTGACGATGAAACACAGAAATAGCACCAGTATTGAATACAAAAGGCACAATGCCTACTAATACACAAGAGCAGTGACTCTTATAAGAATTTGTGCTTTAGCCTTATCTGGGAGAGCAGTATTAGATTCCGATGCACCACTGCAGGTTTACTGTATCCCTTGGACCTTCACATGGACGATAAAACACAGTAATTGCACCGGTATTGAATACAAAAAGCATAATGCCGACTTATATTCAAGAGGAGTAACTCTTCTAAGAGTTTGTGCCTTGAGCCTTTTCGGGAGAGCAGTGTTAGATTCCGATGCACCACTGCAGGTTTACTGTATCCCTTGGACTTTCACAATGACGATGAAACACAGAAATTACATCGGATTTGTATTCGAAAGGTACAATGCTGACTTAAGTACAAGAGGAGTAACTCTTCTAAGAGTTTGTGCTTTGAGCTTTTCCTGGGAGAGCAGTGTTAGATTCCAATGCACTACTGCAGGTTTATTGTATCCCTTGGATCTTCACGTGGACGATGAAACACAGTAATAACTTTGTATTGAATACAAAAGGCACAATACCGACCTATATACAAAGGGAGTAACTCCTCTAAGAGGTTGTCCTTTGAGGCTTTCCTGGGACAGGAGTATTAGATTGCGATGCACCATTGCAGGTTGACTGTATTTCTTGGACCTTCACATTGACCATGAAACACAGAAATTGCATCGATTTTGAATACAAAAGGCACAATGTCGACTTGTTTTCAAGCGGAGTAACTCTTCTAGAGAGTTTGTGCTTTTATCGTATCCTGGGAGAGCAGTATTAGATTCCGATGCACCACTGCAGGTTTACTGTATCCTTTGGACCTTCACATTGACGGAAAAACACAGAAATTGCATCGTGATTGCATACAAAAGGCACAATGCCGACTTATATACAAGAGGAGTGGGTCTTCAAAAGGTTTCTGCTTTGAGCCTTTCCTCGGAGAGCAGTATTAGATTCCGATTCACCACTGCAGGTTTGTTGTATCCCTTGGACCTTCACATTGACGATGAAACACTGAAATTGCATCGGGATTGTATTCAAAAGTCACAATGCAGCCTTATATAATAGAGGAGTAACTCTTCTAAGAGTTGACTTTGAACCTTTCCTGGGAGAGCAGTACTAGATTTCGATGCACCACTGCAGGTTTACTGTATTCCTTGCACCTTCAAATTGACGATGAAACACTGATATTGCATCGGGATTGAATACAAAAGGCACAATGCCGACTTATTTACAAGAGGAGTAACTCTTCTAAGAGTTTGACCTTTCCTGGGAGAGGAGTACTAGATTCCGATGCACCACTGCAGGTTTACTGTATCCCTTGGACCTTCACATGGACGATGAAACACAGAAATTGCATTGGTATTGAATACAGGATGCACAATACCGACTTATATACAAGGGGAGTAAATCTTCTAAGATGTTGTGCTTTGAGCCTTTCCTGGGACAGCAGTATTAGATTCCGATGCGCCACTGCAGGTTTACTGTATCGCTTGAACCTTCACATTGACGATGAAACACAGAAATTGCACTGGGATTGAATACAAAAGGCGCAATGACGACTTATATACAAGAGGAGTAACTCTTCTAAAAGTTTGTGCTTTTAGCCTGTCCTGGGAGAGCAGTATTAGATTTCGATGCACCACTGTAGATGTACTGTATCCCTTGGACATTCACATTGACGATGAAACACAGATATTGCATCGGGATTGAATACAAAATGGTCAGTGCCGACTTTTTTACAAGAGGATTAACTCTTCTAAGAGTTTAATTTGAGCCTTTTCTGGGAGTGCAGTATTAGATTCCGTTGCACCACTGCAGGTTTACTGTATCCCTTGGACCTTGAAGTTAAAGATGAAACACAGAAATTGCTTCGGGATTGAATACAAAAGGCGCAATGCCGACTTATGTACAAGAGGAGTAACTATTCTAAGAGTTTTTGCTTTGAGCCTTTCCTGGGAGAGCAGTATTAGATTCCGATGCACCACTGCATGTTTACTGTATACCTTGGACCTTCACATTGACGATGAAACACAGAAATTGCATCGGGATCGAATACAAGAGGCACAATTCCGAATTATATACAAGAGGAGTAACTCTTCTAAGAGTTTGTGCTTTGAGCCTTCCTGGGACAGCAGTATTAGATTCTGATGCACCACTGCAGTTAAATGATCAGATAGCTTTGTAATTTGTGTGTTAGAGAAATATCGTACCGATGTGTAAAGTCGTATAATAGCATATTAGCTAGGGCTCCTTGTGCTTGCCAAACACATGGTACACAATGTAGGCGTGGATCGCCCTGAAGATTAATGTAATTATACCCTCAGGTGTTACAGATTACAATAATGGGATGTTGTAATTCAAAAATCTTGAAAAATAAATGGTTTAAGTACAAAATTAATTACTCAAATGCATGTTCTGTAGCGCTAAATGTGCGTCTTGCTGTAAGATAATTCTGTGGAAGTGTCGTAGCTATCGTCCTCTGTAAGCAAAGTTCTGCTGAAGTCAATGTACTTACCTCATCATTAACGAAAGTGAAATGCTTTGCGTATATATATTGTAGTTGTTACGTACCTTACCATGATCAAGAATATACTATAATGTGACGTATTGTTGTGGTACGAAAAAGGCTGTCTCATTTTAGCTATACCACAAAAGTCACTACTAAAACCTGTATTACTTTCCAGAATAATACAGAAAAACTGTGCAGATTTAAAACAGATACACCGCAAATGCAACAATGTAAATTGTGTCACATATTAATAGCGTCGTGATATAATCGTGTAGCTATCAGAGAAACCAAATGCTAAGTCTTCTTTAATCTCACCGAATGTACTTCAAATAAAGAGTGTCTTTTCAAGTAAACCAAAAAGTTGCATTAAAATCTCATTAGCAGTATAAGTTCTAAGTAAGCTTGATAGTCGTTACGTAATCGTGCAACTTGTTGCAAGAATGTACAACACTGTGTCGTCTGTTCACTATAACAATGCATTCTTAATTACTGTCTAAATATGTTGCCCAGGTTCTTTACTGGATATTTAACTTCAAACATTGTTGCATGGTAACAGTTTCTTAAGTCTGACAAAGCATACTAGTAATGTGAAGTGAAAAGTTTTATGCCAAAGACAAAGTTAAAAAGCAGATTATCTTTCAATAAACGGTTTTACATGTGAAATGTGGTGCAATCTTTTACCCTTTCTAGTGCGCAGAGTTTCATCTTCTAAGCAATTATCATGTTGTATATGTCGGTAAGGAATACTGGAATTTTTCTCAAGGTTAGCGTCTATATTATTTTTCTCTGAGCCAGCCGGCGCACGTGGCTGCCTGCGGTGCGA
Organism: Schistocerca serialis cubense; assembly: GCF_023864345.2. Taxonomy (NCBI): domain Eukaryota; kingdom Metazoa; phylum Arthropoda; class Insecta; order Orthoptera; family Acrididae; genus Schistocerca; species Schistocerca serialis. The sequence continues at coordinate 104,900,788 of NC_064648.1, forward strand.
GTCATTGTCTGTCTCTTTGTTGGCGCGCTGCGTTATTGGGATTAGGAGACCTAACTTCTACAAATTCACCTTGTCGAGAGGGCCCTGCCTTGTTTGAATCTAGCCAGTTCTGATGAAGTTCAGGCCTGTCATTATGATTATATCGTCTGTCGTCATGTCGGAAGTTCCTGTAGTTTCTTTCTTGTCGGTTAAGTGGCGGAGAATTTCTCCCTGAATTATCACTGCATGGTGGACCGTTGCATCTGAAGTTATTCTTTCTTCCGTGATAATAATAGTTATGGTTGCCATATTGTCTGTTTCTATGATTGTCTCTGTCATATTCATTACTACGGAAATGCGATCTTTCTCTGTAACTATTACCCTGCCAGTGGTTGTCATACTGGTGGTGTCTGTTTTGGTCACGATTTACGTTGTAAGAATAGCCTTGTCGTGTCCAGTTATTATTTCTGTCATCGCGGAATTGTGACGGATGTGACCTGTAATTGTTGTGCTCCTGTTTTCGCGTTCCGCGATTGTCAGTGTCAATTTCCAATTCTTGTAACAGTCCCTTCAGCTTCAATGTCGTCTGTGCAACGTCCTGCCAAAATAATATGTCACAAATGTTCAGGCAATTTGATTAAGCAAATGCAGATGAGTTCTGAGGGGCTGTATGGGTTTGACAGGTCCTGATTCTTGTGCAACATGTCTTCGAAATATTTGACAAGACTAGAAAATTCCGATTGTTCGAAATGTTTCATCATTATGATGCTATGTTTTACTCGGTCTTGTGTAGCTTGAGACCAATATGCTGAGAGGAAGGCATGATAAAATTCTCCTTCACTGTTGCAATCGTGAATGACCGATCGCATTCTTACAGCTGGTTCCTTCTCTAAATAGCCACACATAAATTCTAATCTGTGCTCTAATGACCAGTTGGGAGGAAAACAATGAGAGAATTGATGGAGCCTTGCTTGTGGATGAATGTCGTTGCCAGAATTCTTAAATGTTTTGAATATACGTGTAGTAGTGAACAGCTTATAGTCAAAATCATCATGTCGGCGAGTCGCATGTCGGTCATTGTTACGTCGTCGTTTCGGCGGTTCCATCTCAAAATTCGGTGTACCTTGCCAATTTCTTTCATAATTTCCGAAGTGCCCTGAGTTATTATTTTGTGGCTGTTCCGTATTTCCATGTCCCTCTTCCCGTATTGGAGCGCGAGTGGCTTCTAAAACATGTAATTCCTGTATTACCTGTGTCAACTGATCTTGTTCTTCCCGGATTTCTCTTTGGTGTTGCGTATTAATTTGATTGTGATTTTGTTCGAATTTCCTAATTTGTTCGCACTCTTCTGTGTCATTAAAGACTACCGGTTTTGTGTCATTCAGATTATCATCTACCTTCGTAGATAAATTATTTAGCTGATCCGAAAGTTCAACTACTTTCTCTGATAATGAACTAATTTCCTCCATGTGTCTTTCTGAACTAATTTTAAGAGTATCTACAGTGTCCTTTAAGTTTTCCTGAGTTTTTGCAAGTTGCGTAACCGAATCGGTAGATGCAACTGAGTCAATTTTAGCTTGCAAGGTGTCGTGATTTTCCTTTATGTCTGCTTTGTAATTCTGTAATGCATTTTCATGACGCGAAAAAATAGGTTGGAAATGCTCACAAATTTGTGTTTTTACGTCATTACAGAGTTTTTGACATTTCGATTCGATCAGTAGTTAAATCTTCACGTGTTTGTTCAAGTGTGGTGTCTAATTTTTGAAGATTTTGTTCCATTGCATCTAAATGTTGCTGTGTTTGTCTCTGGTGTTGTTCCATTGTGTCTAACTTTTGAAGATTTTGTTCCATTGTGTCTAACTTTTGAAGATTTTGTCCCAGTTGTTTCTGATTTTGTTCAAGCGTTGTGTCTAACTTTTGAAGATTTTTTTCCATTGTGTCTAACTTTTGTAGCACTAGCACTAGCAACATTCACATTTTGACAAGCAGAAAATGTGTCTTGACTTATTTGAGAAAACGGTGAGGACCCAAAACCTGAATCTGCAGTATTTGCAAAATAGTGTCCTATCATTCCCGATTCCTGAGGCGGGCTGTTGCCGACCGATCGATCGATAATTCTTCCCTGTTCGCTAATTGTTTCACTGTCTACACCATTGTCTACCGCCCTCTCCATTTCCCTATGCACAATTACCAAATTACTACTTTGAACATTCGTTAATTCATTACACGGTGGCGCTAACACACTGCTTTCGTCTTCACTGTCATTTCTCAGTTTACTTTGGAGCCTAGTATTACGTTTTTCACACGCCATTATTGTCACAATATTTCACATGATAACACAGAAAAGCACAATTTGAAGAGCATAATAAGAAGAAGCATTAACATTGCATTGAAAATGATATCTCGTTAATTGCAAGCGCAGCTTGGTGCAAATCTACATGCATGCCACAACTGTTTTACTGTACAAGAATGAAAAACTACAACTACAAAGGAAATTATGTCTACAATTACGCGATAGCAATAAACAAAAGCTACACTAATTACACAAACTACAAGAAAAAATCAGAAGTTTCCAGTGACGTATCCTCGGCTAAGGATCGACGTATGAAACGTCCCCTTAGAAAAATTACTGACACACAATATTTTTTGGCGCAACGCAATCTTTCAAAAATCCTTACAAAAGAATGGCCATGACTAACATTAACCTATACGTTTCACAAATCACTTACCTCACAAAAATCTTGGTTACTCGAACTACTGCAATAGAGGTAGCGCCACTACTGCCAGTTAGATAAAAGATTCGAATTACGGAAGGCACTAACTACTGATAGGCATAGTTAGCAAATGAAAGATTTTAATAGAGAACAAACAATATATTTACCTTAATAGTCATCAAAAGTCATAATATATATATAGCAGTTCATGACATCCAGTCTTACAAATTTCAAAATTTCGCCATTTCTCTCCCCACATCCACCACAGCTGGCGGCTCACCTCCAACTGCGCAACGCTACGCGCTGTTCACATCCAGCTGCCCAACACTACAATGGCAGACAACAATGCAAACTAGCCACAGACTGCACACAGCACAGCCAGTGATTTTCATACAGAGCGCTACGTGGCGTTACCAATATAAAAATTTAAACAACCTACTTACAATTGTAAACTGAGCATTTTTCATCACCATATATGTTGTCCGAAAACGTATATTTTCCGAGAAAACAAGAAAGGAGGAATCAGTCAGTGGTGCCATAAGTATCCTCTGACACACACCACCAGGTGGCTTGCGGAGTATCAAAGCAAATTGTAAGATGTATCTGTTTTCTGACTGATTTTTTTTGGTAGTGAAGCATACTGAGTGCAACATGAGCACTGTGTCAAACAGAGGAGTTGAAGGCGTATAAGTTCGTGCGTTGTACAAAAGGAATTGATGCTAAATCAAAATATTTTTACAGTTTGTGGCGAACAACCGAACTACAACTGACGTTTCAATCAGAGATAATAGGCATATAATTAGTCAGTCCGAACAATCAAAATTCGTTGTTCTGGTAGGTGGTAAGCTGAAATAGACAGCGCACGTTCAGTATTTTTTTCAAAAACTTAACAGCGCTGTATGTATCTGAAATAAGTGATAGCCCAACACGAGAATTAGTCTGCTTTGCTTGTGCTGATTAGCTTATGAATTGCGATGTTATATTCTGCTGTTGCTTTTCTCATTCTCAAAGGCTCTTCTTGGCTCAGAAAACGGCAGATAGAGCAAAATGTGGTGAAAGTTCACGAAACTGTGGTCGACCCCTGTTCAGGAGTCTGGGACTTCTAGCGCGGGCCTCTAAATGTATATTTCAACTTCGTTTGTTGTTAACAATGCGTGGTTTTCTCCGATAATTAGCAGCCTTCATTCAGTTAACACTAGGGAGAAATCAACCCAGCATTTCGATCGCACCTCCTTGACTCGGACATGTAGTATTCTCCATTTACATTAAATTACCACGAGAATTAACAAATATCGGCAGCAATCCACATCCTTTCAAGTGTGGACTGAAGTATTTTCATGACTCATTCCTTCTGTATTGACTTGAGTGCCTGTATAAAAATTGAGCAGATTCATTTGTAGTATTGTTGACTACGCTAGACATTACTTAGCGGCTTCACATATGGGTACTATTCGTACAAATTTTACCTGATATTAAGGTGTCGCCGGCCGGTGTGGCCGTACGGTTCTAGGCGCTTCAGTCTGGAACCGCGTGACCGCTATGGACGCAGGTTCGAATCCTGCCTCGGACATGGATGTGTGTGATGTCCTTAGGTTAGTTAGGTTTAAGTAGTCTTAAGTTCTAGTGGCCTGATGACCACAGATGTTAGGTCCCATAGTGCTTAGAGCCATTAAGGTGTCAGACATTAGTTTGACGTACCGTCCTGTTGCATTACCCTAGACTTGCTCCTCAACCTGGTGCTGTGGAACTAGACTGTGTAACAAAACAAAAATAGATGTACCACGTCTATCAGTTTAACCTAGTGAAGGATTCGCCTCGACTGATCGATCTTACTGTTTTTATCCATGGAAAGGCATTACTCCAAGACTTTAAATTTTCAGGGGAGAAAAAAAAAACATTCTGCAGGTGAGTATATGAAATGTAGCAGGATGGGCTTTCCACTATTCAAAGAAATAACTTAAACTGATAAGAACATCATAGAAATACCTATATTCATGGCGAATATAATAGTCTTGAATGTCTCGATCTTTCTTCCTGTTAATAGCTACGTGACCAGTGTAAGTATTTTCAAAATTAAAAACGACAGACACTTTCGGAAATAAAACATCGAATGTTTGCTTCTGCAATCCTTCTATGTGTTTAGAAGCCACAACACGTGACTCTGAGTTACTATGTTCAAAATGTAGAAACAAACGGGGTTCTAATGTTTAGTACGCTCATGACAGTTCACTATTGCTGTTTTTATATCATTCTGTTCATAATTTCCAACATTTTGTCTTTCTTTCTTTCTTTCGTTGTTTTCTTGGCGCTTTCACTAGTTTCCAACCCAGTGCTTGAAGCTATTTTACATTTCACAACACATACTCGGAAGTAACAATAATTGAACTACGAAAAGCGAACCGTAAGATATAGTGCATTAAGTATTCGGTAGAAGGCATGCGAGTATGATCACCGTTGAAAGGGCGCTATTCCAGGAGTGAAGTCTTTTCATAAATGACGTCGCTGTAACTTGGCCATAAAAACACGTTTACAATATCTAGAATAAATCCCTTTGCACGCAAAAATATCTGTTATCTTTCGTAACTCATTGGAGTAAGGGCATTTCGAAAATGACTGTATCAGTCAACTGTACCCCCTTAGAGTACAGAAGACAAATCAAGACGTGACGCGGCTGTCAACAATACACGGCTCTCCTCATCGGCCCACGCCGTAGCTCAGCAACGGTTCGAGTCGAAAGGTGACCAAGGCGACTGTGCTGCCCCCATTACCAGCAAAGCTTCAAAAAACACAGAAATGCGGCAACAGCATGGAGCAGGAGCAGCGGCAGCTGTGTATGTGGAGTCATCAACCAGCTTCTGGGTGCCTATTCTGTATCTTTCCGCCATGGTGCCGATCTTTTCGCTACTCAAGAGCACCAAACGGTCCAGTACTCGAATCAGAGCCCCTGCATTATTCAGTATGCGTTTTGGAAGCGGTACCGTTCGGGTCTGGAGAACCGAAGCGCTGTTGTCGGTTCGCGTCGCGCAAGCCAATCAAAAGCAAGCGGCCACAGATCCGCGCATGCGCACTGCAGCGCGCACAGCCACGAACACAAGGCGGCTAGCAGACTACACAGGCGCGCTATTCTTCCAAGTACCGAAAATCGCGTTTACTTTTGCCATAACGCATGACGCCGCATTCCATCGAGCTGACGTGCCCGCCTTCATCGCCCTGGGCTCCTCCCTAACAGTATCAGACGCAGTATATTCATTTTCATGATTCTCAGCTTAAATGCATAGAAATTTTTACAGTTTCCCTGACCGCATGTTTCCGTGCATGCATAATAACGATAGGGTATTTGACTGTATTCTGCAGATTGTCGTAAATGCCGCATTACGTCATCGTATTCTAATTCACACTGACATCGTGTTTTGGATTTTACGTTTCGGAATATGAGTTAGGAATAGTGTCTAATACCACATTGTCCTAATACATCTATAAAAACACCCGAAATATTGATTATGAAAGTTTCAAAGAATAAGAAGATAAACAGAATGTGGTTATAACACGCTCTAGAGATCCAAATGATTAAGTAGCCCACCTACCTATGTGATGCGTCAACGATCTGGGTCTTAAAAACAAAACTGAAAAAAAAAGAAAACGCATTTTCGAGAGCTCCTGCAGTTCGTCGAATGAAAATGAATGAAAATGTTTCGTATATGCTGCAACAGTCAAAAATATTACGGAAGAGATCTTTCATCTCTGTCTACTGTTGTTGAGGATTCTCTCGCAGATAAATACTTGTGACAAGCAAGATTGTGAAGATGACTTTGCTAGTTACATTCCAAGTAATTTAAGTTGTGCTCTTAGATTCCTGTCAAACCGCATACTCGGAAAGCGCTACATATTCGGAAGAAATGGTGAATTATTTCTGACAAGAAGAAATATAAAGGTCACTGTCGATTGTTTCACAGTAATTTCATATTTCGTGTTTTAAACACACAGAAATCACGAAATCATTACTGAGGAAGTGCGCTCTTACAGGTGTAACCTCCCAACAAAAATTTTGAAAGACGGAAATATAATAGATGGGAACCAAGCGTAACCTCCCTAGCAATTAAATTTAATGACAATAAAAATGAGAATCGCAATCTGACTCAAGGTGTAAGCTCTCACGAAAATAATGAAAAACAATTCAATGCTAATGAGACTTCAGTGACAATGTAAACTCAATTAAACCGAAATATCGGTCTTTGGCCCTGTGCAAAAAATCATAATTAATTTCTTACCTCATTCGAAACTGCATGTCAAATTTCTGCTCTTATTGTTGGCCACGGCTTGGAGGAAATGCATCGCAAGTATTTTTTTTTTTTTTTAAATTTAACTGAAACTTTTCTTTAAAGGAAATGGAAGGAAATCGTTCGTTCAATTAAATGGTTCTTTTGTTAAAATTTGCTTTGAAATCAAAATTATTATTGGGGCACTTGTTGAAAACTAATTACAATAAATAAACTTTACATTATGTGATGTGCGCAATGCAGCTTGGTGACCTTAATTAACAATATACCTCATTCAGCATCTTGACCAGAGACCCATGTCGACGCCTGCGACTGCGTCCCGCTCGCGACTCTCTCGCGACCGTACAAGACCACTACTGCTAACAGACTGCCATTAGCAACTGAACTCGACTACTGCTACCGACAGAGTGCAACAGACAACTGCACTGGGCTGCTGCTACCGACGGACCGCTGCTCGCGACTCTCGCGCGGTCAAGCGCCGACTAGGAACGACAAATAGCTCTCTGGTCAGAGACTCTGCAATGCCTCGCCATCGCCGCCACACAACATACGTGTTTCACAGGTAAGTAATAACGAATATTGCAGAAAAATCTTAACTTGCACGAGTAACAATGTCTCAAAACGTGTTGCATATATATGTAGAGGAAAAAAAATTTATTCCATCCACTGATGCGCGAACCCGTGTCCTTTCGTATCGCCATCTCGCGCGCTAACCACTTGACCACAAGAACAACGGCCACACAGCGATCAAATCTTGTAACATTATGTAGAGGAACGTAGGCTGACTTCGTTGCCAAACGGTGCTGCGTAATCATAAATGCGCGATAGTTTGGAAGGTTTCTAATAGCGGGTTACACATATTTGCATTCCATTGCTACTTGAAAGCTGTAAACACGTTTCGATAATTACTAACTAACCCATTTGTGGGAAAGAGTAGACAAAGGCACTAGTAACATCAGTTCAGTAATGTAATATACGTAAGCAGAGTGAATGTCTTGATATTTAATTATCTTTAAACTGTTATATGCATAAAAATAACACATATTTTGAGAGAATATTGACCGAAAACGGTTTTTTTAATGTAATCATTCACAGTAACAAACTATCCTAACCATATTTCTAACAAATGAAAATAGTCTATTATGAACTCACTTTTAACTGGATGCGTCTTCTGGTGATTCTTTAGTAACACAATCACTAAATCCAAACTAAAACCGCTAAATATGTTTAAAGTAACATATTATAGGTGTGCATAAACCAAAGCTCACCGATCGACAGGGCCAGACAGAAATCCCAAACCTCTCTGTACAATTGTCGTAAAATCGGTGGGAGGACCGTTCGGTAACAAGTCCCAGAAGTTTACTGAATAGGATATTTCGATAAAGAATCGAAAATGACGTCACTACCGAGAGTAGCCTACTACACCAATCGGTATGAACGATACAGGATAGGGCCCCTGGTCTCTGCCAAAGCACAGGCACCGAAACGATTGCACATTTCTGTGCATGTGTAACATTAATTCTCGACTCTTGCATGTTTGATAAATACAGAGATCTTCAACACAGCAGCTATATTTAGAATAATTTACAAACCAGTCGAACAGATTATTCATACGAAAGTGTCTAACACAGTCTGTGTAGGAGGAACATTAATTTTATGAATCTTTTAATTACAGGAAGATCGGGCGTCTGCAAATTATAAATGCTCCTACAAAGCTGCCACGCCAAGTGCTATGTTCAGTCGCTTGTTTGGATAATTCTCGACAAGGCTAGTACATCGTCGCGGTTTCTTGAAACACACGTCCTCCATGTGTCAATGGCAAGAAGTAATTTATTTCTAAAAGAATCTCTACAAGGTTATAGATGAATTCCAGCACTAGGTACTATTTCGGTTCAGTTCTAGTGTCCTGTTCCACCCGTCAGCTTTGACCAGCGACGTCGTGTGTGGCATCATTGGCCTACGATGCGAAAGATGAAAGTGCCCCGTCATTAAATGTTATCTCTGGTTGTCTTAGGCCGCGCGGTTAGAGGCGCCATGTCACTAATCGCGAGTCCTCCCTCTACCATGGGTGTGTGTGTTGTTCTTAGCATAAGTTAGTTTAAGCAGTGTGTAAGTCTAGGGACAGATGACCTCAGCAGATTGGGCCCTTAGGATTTCACACACATTTGAACATTTTTTTTTTTTTTGGTTCTCTTAGTGCCTGACGTTAACTGTGCCGTTTATTGCAAATATGTCGCAATTTCCGATAGCGTGGTTAGGGAGAAACCTAAGTGCACAGCTTAAACTGCTGTTAGTAAATCAAGCAGCAATCGTGTTTGTAATCTTGGTTCTCATGAAATATTTGGCTACTTCTTTCCCAATAAGATATGATTTCCGAAGGGGAGGTCAGGCAGGAATCTAATGAACAGCATAACTGCTGCGACTGGAACGGTTAGCAGTCATATTTATAATCTTGATTCTCACGAATATTTGTTAGTATTTTACCACAAATGGCACGATTTGTGAGGGTGTGGTTACGCAGGAACCTAAGAGGACAGCTATACCTATATAGGTAAATTGTAGGTCTCTATTGCACGGTTCGTTATTTTCCCTGACATTTGATTAAGTGTGTATTGTTATTACTTTTTAGGATTTTTTATTTCTTGTCTCTGCACTAGAGATATCTACGTCAAGTTTAGTTGTTGATTCCAGAATTTCTTATTTGTCGCAGTAGTACAGAGTGCGACATCAAGAATAGAAATCCAGTGACAAAGAACTGCACTCCCTTAGTGCAGAAACGCTGAAGATAGTGAAACGTGGACAAGATACCTTGATCTGAAATATGTAGCTCAATTCTCGTGACGGGTTCCAACATTTGGCATTTTCTCGTGAATTTTCCTTACCTCTTCAGTGCTTCTTTTAGGAATTCTGTATTGATTCCTCCTGATTTCCTACTTACGTCCAGCTTAAGTTTCTCAAGTTTTTTATTACTGAATTCGGTCAGCTATAGACAGCTTGGAACCTAAGACACTGGTACATTGTTTGTATCCTTCCCAGAATCTCTATATGCATTGGCTGACGGCCTACCTCTGTTTATTTGACATCAACCTCCCAGGTTGTGAAATCTGTTGTCGGATAAGAAATTTTGCAGTGTTGATCACTAGCCTGAAATTATCCCTGTCCTGTCTGGTGTCTCCTGTGAGGTTTAGTTTTCTCAGATCCTTTCTTGTGTCTTCCAGCCATCTCGTGGTGTTTCTTAATTTCGAAATGAAATTAAAGATTTCAGTCTATAAATATGACCGTAAAACTTTCATCTCCTCTTTCTTATTGTGTCTGCGATTGTCCATATGTTTCTCTGTAGCTTCTCTTTTCTCCTCTTCGTCAAGATATTACCTTTGTTCTTTTGTGGCCCTGAAGTTTTTCTGCTTTTCCAGTTCTTCTCATTCACCTCTTGTACTCAGTGTTCGGCATTCAAACGTGCATATTGCACCCGGTTTAATTACTGTTGCATAGTGTTAAATTTTTGCCTGGAATGATACTTATTTCTTATTATATAACTTTTCGGGCATTTTGTTTGCTAATTCCATTTTTCTTGATCTTTCTTTGCTTGTAGTATTGTCTAACCCATTTGATTGTATCCATTCTCTTCGATACTTAAACATATCAACTCTTTGGACGTTTTCATCTTGTGCTGGTATATATTTTTTTTCTATTGTGTTTATGTTCAATGCATTCTGTTTTCGTTTCCGATATTTGTCGTCAGGTTGTAGATGAAATTTTGTACAGTGTTTCTATCATTATCTTTGTATCTGTTTTATCCTTAGAAATCATAGCAATATAGTCAGAAATAAAAAAACAAGATATTCCACGTCAGTTCTTGCTCTTTCTACTAGATGGATTCGGTCGATGTTTTTCTCTTGTAGTTATTTATTCATCTCTCTCGTGGCCTTGTCTGAGATCATACTGAAGAGTATCTGTGAGACGCCGTCGCCCTGCCAGACTCCTGTGTCAGTTCTGAAGGCTTCAGAAATTTCCTTAGGAATTTAACTTTCGAAGTTGTGTCTGTAAGCGTCTGTTTGACTGACTGTCTGCTGATTTTGTCAGCACCTGCTTCTTCAAGTGTTAAGGAAACTCTGCTCTATTTGCAGAACTGTAAGTTTTTTTGCAATCTGTGAATGTAACGACTGTGTTGAGGTTCTTTATTGTTCTGATCCTGATGATTGTTTTCAAGTTAGGAATTTGCTCTGGGCAAAAACTATTTTTCCTCAACCCCGCTTGGCACTTGCCAGTTGTCTCTCCCGCTTGGTGTTCTGTCTTACTCAGTAGAGGTCTCAGCAGGGAGCTGGGTAAATGGTGGTGCCCGTCCTGTCTCCCTTCTTACGTGGCGGATGGATTATCGTTTGCTTCCAGTCGTCCGGTACTCCTCCTTTCTCCCAGCAGTATTTCGTAACCTCATAAACGGTTTCAGCTGCTCGCTCCCTCCTAGTTTTCACATCTCAGCCAATACTCCGTCTTCTTCTGGAGCCCTGTTGTTTTTTTGGCTGGCAGCTGTATTGTTGAGTCTAATGCAGTGGCTCTGAAGGTGGGTTTTCCTTTTGAGGCTGTCTAAAAGGTAGTCATTGTGTCAGTTTCTCGCAGTTTAAAAGGTTTTTGAAGCAATTTGCTAGTAATAAAGAGTTGTTTTGTTGTTGGTAGTCAGTTTGCCTTTTGAATCTTTGAAGTACAACTGCTTGTACCCTGTTATTTCTACTTTGAAAACTTTTTAGAATTCCTTGCGTTGTTCTGTCGAAAGTCTGTATGTATACGTTTCCCATATGTTCGTAATTACGTCATTTTACCATTGTTGTGTTTGATTTTAAATTTTACCCTCCCGAAACCCCCATTTTCCAGCGATATCCACTTAGAATCAATAATTATTATTATTAAGAATTGTTTTTAAGTATTACCGCTATTCGATGATACTCCGCAAAGTACGTCAGGAGCCACTACACGCAGGAGGCGGTTACGCGGGTAGCAGCGGCTGTGTAGCTTGGACTGGGCGGCTTTTTAGGTTAGAGGGTCTCAGAGAAACACAGAAAGGGCTTCAGCCTCAAAGGGTGCAGGTCGAACGCAAGAAGAACATAGATCCAGGAACCATCGGTATAACAGTTGTAAATTGTCCTATCTGTGTTGTGGAAGTACCGGAGCCCCAGACGTTACTAGAAAGTACCAATGCTCAAATCGTTATAGGCACTGAAAGCTGGCTAAAGCCGGAGTTAAGTCCAGCCGAAATTTTTGCAAAGGACCTAACGGTGGTCGGAGGGAAAAAGAGGATAGACTAAACACAGTTGGCGATGGCCTGTTTGTTTGTGTTAGAAGTACCGATAGTTAATCTTTTAGCGGAATTGAAGTAGATAGTTCCTGTAAGTCAGTATGAGTTTAGCTCACTCTTGGCAACCAGAACAATATAGTAATTGGATCCTTTTACCGACCTTCCAACTCAGATGATACAACTGTTGAAAGGTTCAAAGAAAACTTGAGTCTAATTTCAAACACGTACCAGACTCACAAAATTGTTGTTGGTTGTGATTTCAATTTACTCTCGATATGTTGGCGAAAATACATGTTTAAATGCGGAGGTACAGATAGAACATCGTCCGAAATTGTGCTGGACACATTCTCTCAAGATTATTTCGAACAGTAAGTTCATGAGCCCACTAGTAATGTAAACAGTTGTGGAAACACACTTGACCTCTTAGCAGCAAATAATCCTGAGACAATAACGAGCACCAAGACATATACTGAGATTAGTGGACACAGGATTGTCGTAGCGAAACTGAATATTGCGACACCCTGACAATAAATCCGTAACTCAAAGACTGGAAACTTGCACAGGTCACACCAGTACTCAAGAAATGCAGTAGCAGTACTCCATGAAATTGCGGGGCCACAATACTAACGTCAATTTGCAGCAGGATTTTGGAACATATATTGTGTTCGAACATTATGAATTATCTGTTGACAAACACTTAACACGGATTTAGATAACACCGTTCTTGCTAAACACAACTAGCTCTTTATTCACACGAGGTACTGAGTGCTGTCGACAATGGATTTCCAGTTGATTTTGTCTTTCTAGATTTCCAGAAGGCATTTGACACTGTAACTCACAAGCAACCTGTAGTCAAACTGCGTGCTTATGGAATGTCGTCACAGGCTGGACTGTGACTGGATTCGTGATTTCCTGCCACAGATTTCACAATTCGTAATAATTGGTGAAGACATCGAGTGAAACAGAAGTACGTTTCAGCGTTTCCCGAGGTAATGCTGTTCCTTATCTATATAAACGATTTCGGAGACAATTGAGGAACCGTATGAAGTTCTTTGCAGATGATGCTGTCACTTACCGTCTAGTAAAGTCATCAGAAGATCAAAGCAAATTTCAAAGCTAGTTAGAAAAGATATCTGTATGGTGCAAAAATTGGCAATTTGTCCTAAATAATGAAAAGTGTCAGATAATCCACATGAGTGCTAAACGGAATCGGTTATACTTCGGTTAGACGATAAATCCGTCAAATCTAATGGCCATAAATTCAACTAAACACCAGAAATCACAATTAAGGACAACATAAATTGGAAAGAACACATAGGAAATGTTGTGGGGAATGCCAACCAAAGATGCGTTTTATAGGCTGAAGATGCAACAGATCTGCTAGAGAGACTGCCTACACTACGGTTGTCCGTCCTCTTCTAGAATGCTGCTGTGCAGTGTGGGATCATTACCAGACAGAATCAACGGACTACATCGAGAATGTTCAAAGAAGAGCAGCACAGTTTGTATTATCGAGAAGTAGGGGAGACAGCGTCACTGACGTGATACAGGGTTTGGCGGCGGACATCATTAAAACACAGACGTGTTTCGTTGCGGCTGAATTTCATCACGAAATTTCGATCACGAACTTTCTCCTCCGAATGCGAAAACATTTTGCTAACTCCGACCTCCATAGGGAAGAACTATCATCATAATAAAATAAGGAAATAAAGGCTCGCCCGGAAAGATATAGGTGTTTGTTTTTTCTGCAAGCTGTTTGAGATTGGGTTAATAGAGGTTTATTGTGAAGGTGGTTCGATGAACCCTTTGCCTCGCACGTAAGAGTGATTTGCAAAGTATCAATGTAGATGTAGATACGAGTTTACTGCGAGTGGTATTGTAGTGGACTTTAAATGCCGCCTATGGTTCTTTGACTTGCTCGCGTAAACTGTAATGGCAATTTTTTTGACGCATATATGCTTTTTTATGTTGTTACTTTCCTTTTTATTACCTCAATTTATTTGCGATACAGTTTGTAGCTGTGTAATTAATCACGTGAGGTGCAATGGAAATTTATTGTGATACATTCTTTGGTTTAGGAGTGAACCTCATTGCCTTCAGATGTCGCCTCTAAGTAGCGTCTCTGACTCGGACATGACGTCGGTCAAAGCCATAGAGTAGAAAAATCTCTGGTGAGAGCAGTGCGTGCTGTGCATGTTGTTAACATTAAGCTGAAATTGTCTTTCTAAGACCAGTTCACCTTGGGTGTCAAGTCATGTCATGTCAAGTCAAAACATTCCACAACGCATTTCAAATGGCGGCATTCAGAGAAGTCGTCAACAGACCGTCACGTCACGTCACGGCAGATCAAGGTATCCCGTGAAGGAAGTATCGACAGTATCACCGTCTGCGAACGTCGTAAGTTAACCTATTTTGCCGCGCTCAGTCGTGGTTTAGTAGTGGATGTTGTTCGTTTGTATCTTCTCAATATTTATTTCATTATTGTGCTTCGGTGACGTGGCATATTCTAAATGTCCCATGGCGACTTGCATGTTTTTTCACTTGATGTTCTTACAAAAGCAATGTGAGGTATCTGAAAGTGAAAAAATATTTAGGTTTCACAATAACAGAACAGATGCCCACTTTCCCACAGCACTGAAATCTCGATGTTTTGAAATGTTTTTTCACGTCCTAGCACTTCAATAAACAAAACTGATCAATAACATACATTATGAGGTTTGCCTTGGCCATTAATAATCGTAGTTCCTCAATTCCAATACTGTATTCTGACATTGGCTAAGCGAACTGACGTGACATGACGTGACAGACAGTGTGAATACACGCTGACGTGACGGTACTGTGACGTGATGCGCTCTACTTTTGCTCATCAAAGCTGTGAGAACAATTTGTTCCAGGTATCTTATGCAAATTGTTAAGGTGTCTACAAAACGCCTGTCCCAAATACACAGCACAAACAAAGGGAGTCTATGGAACGACACGGTGACATTCAAAATTTGTAGAACGTTTTACGAACAAACCTACGCCATCACGAGATCACATGACCTCCGTGGCAATGTGTGTCGACAACAGAAAATCAGTTCTTTGCGTCTGAATGCTCACTGTGTGGTGAAAGCCGAGGGTGTAATCGAGCACTAGATTTTACTCATTGCTTTCCGATGTTTGTGTATCTCTAAATGAGGCGTCTTTATCGTGCCAATGTAATTCGCATCCTTAACACCAGTGCAGTACTAGCACATTATCTTGGCTTCTCATCTCCCTAGGAGTGAATTAGTGGAGACTGTGTGGATTCGCTCTGCTTTGGCATTCAGGCCGGCATTCAGGCCACAGACTTGACGCTAAAGTGGTCAGCAAGATATTGGTTACAACGAAAAATATTTTAATTACAAACTTTCGCAATTTTCTGTACAATGGGTATCTACAATGGGGATCTCCTGCTTACATGGCAGACGCTCTATCCATCTGAGCCACCGAGGACACAGATGAATAGTGCGGCTGCAGGGACTTATCCGTTACACGCTTCCTGTGAGACTAACATTCCCAACTGTCCACAATTCTACATATGTATTGTACCTTATAGACATTTAAACTAGTATGTGATGTGGGTATTTATTTCATCATGATGTCATATTTTTGTGCTATAAACATATTGTTTACACCTTGTGGTCACAAATCACACTGTTCCTCCAAAGATGTATTTATAAATGTGTTCACAGGTAACATAGTTCTTCCTAAGATGAATGATTTTATGTATCTAAGATATTCTTGTTAACATGGATTGTGCAACATGGACTTACAGCCTATGCTATTATCTTTGGCCATGTCAACCAACATCTTCCTAAGTATATTTTCAGATCAAAGTCATTGCACATGTAACTACTGTACTGACGTTCATTCTGTGGCTCGAATGTTTAATGACTGGAAAACATGTTTGCTACATGTCTGTCATAGATTTAGATGATTTTGCACTTTGTGCACGCTGGGGCATCCATTTCAATAGATCTTGACGATGACATCACTTAACAATGTCTAATTATACCAAACATTGTTGAACCTGATAATGACTTGAGGCCAAAATCATGATATTAATATAAAATAAGGACATTTGTACGGTCAGAAGGCGGAAATATCATTCCAAAACTATACTCGTCATTGTTTAATGCTGTGTTTCATTTCGGTGATACCCAACTTACAGTAGTGACCATCATTTACAAAGTTGTGTGTCCCATGATCTGACAGCTTCGCTGGCAGTGATTTCATCTAGCAGCCCACACATGAGTGATACGTTGCTGGCAATGTCGCGAGCAATTATTGCTAGCAATTGGTCACAAAACACACCAGCGATTTATATAGATATTTTAATCAGTAAGTTGAACGCCACTACGTCTGGAACACCTGCTATCGAAAATTATCTGCAATGATTAGCAAAACTTCATATGTCGATATTAGCAGAAAAACAAGAGCTGAAATATAACACAGCTTTTTGGTATGTTTCCGACTGCAAACTGTAACATATCAGCTAAGATGGTGTTCAGATTTAAATTATCTGCTCTTCTTCCTTTTTCCTTATCTCGGGGTCAGTACGTTAATCTGTCACAGGCACAGGGTCGCGGGATGCGCCTTCCTATTGCCAACCGTTCACCCTCCCCTAATTCTTTTGGAGTGAGTGGTGGGAGGCGAAGGCAGTTAGGGCATTTCTAACAAGAGCTCAGAATTACACCATTGCAGCTTATACGTCTTTATAGCATATTTCATGGTGTAAGACATTGTTGTCAGTTAATTTTTTTTCAAAATTGCCCTGGGAAAGAACTACACACAACTCAAATTGGTGTGGCCGAGCGGTTCTAGGCGCTTCAGTCTGGAATCGCACGACCGCTACGGTCACAGGTTCGAATCCTGTCTCGGGCATGGATGTGTGTGACGTCCTTAGCTTGGTTAGGTTTAAGTAGTTCTAGGTTCTAGGGGACTGATGACCTCAGATGTTCCCATAGTGCTCAGAGCCATTTCAACCTTCGACAACTCAAATCTATTCGTGATAAATGTGTGTTTTTGCTAGCTCATACTAACTTTTAGGGCATAATATCTAGGAAACCATAAGGGAGAGAAAAAAATCGTAGATGCAAGTTTTTAGAAAATTTTATACTCTACAAAATTTATACAGGCTACTTCAAGCGATATTTCCACTGGAAAGTAGGTAGACGGGAAAACGATTTTGTCGTGATTTCAGCAGGTTTTTTGAATGTGGCCACATGAACACGAGCGCTCCAATGTCGAGACATTTAATTTTACATCGTGGGAGGGGGGGGGGGGGAGGGAGGTGAAGTTCATGTAACATACTAAAAAACTGGAACTACAGGAATATTTGCGATCCGGATTTATAGTTGCACTGGGCTACAGGGTGTTCGGAAATTCCCAATAAAAGCTCCAAGGAGTTGTAGCGGGGACTGAGTACATAATATTTTGAATAGGAACCCATGTCCGAGAACGTTCCCTTTCCGTTCTATGACGGTTTCAGTACAGCTGTTTAACCCACCCACCTCTGCTTGAGGAACTGAATTAGGCGTGACGCAGGACAGTTATTAATTAACAGTTCGAAAGGAAATATAACGAAACATCCACTGATCACTTCAATATATTTGTATTAACACATTACACCTTGCCTGCACGTCGGTGATTATATATATCAACATCGGAGTCATGCTGGGTTGCACATGCGTTGCAACAACAATCTTATGCTGTAACTTTTTGATCGTTATTTACACCGCCTCTCAAAATATGGAATGTAAAGTACTTGCAGTAGAAGCAATTTGCTCCACAGTATCGAAGATGAAGAAGCGGTCAAAGGTTTCAAGGTATGCGTTTTAGAGCACGCCTTTGCTGAGGCTTTTTTGCTTCGAATGATCGTTGCTGTAATATCCGTGAATATGGACCATTCCTCCTGAGACACCCCGTGCATTTGCATCCGTCAGGTACATTTTAGAGCAATGATCCAACGCAAACATCAACCTGGCGGAGTCATTTCAAGGTTTAGAATGCGGTTCGCGGTTCTGTTGCACCAACTGGTTGTCACCAACCCGACACCACAGCACCACAGCTATCGTTTCGTTCGCTATAGTGTTTTCTAAACCAGAACGTTAGTGTGTCACACAGTGGAAGATGAATATAAAACTGTCGTCAGCGTCAAAGTAGATGCCATCAAATTCGTACCACGTATTTTCTGATTCGCCCATCGGAAAAACCCAATCCACAGAAGGTATTCGAAATTACTAGAAAGCCATGCTGTTCTGGCATTGACGGCAACAGATCTCACTTTTCTACTTGTTGCGAATGGTTACTCTATCGGTTCTGCCTGTGAGTGATTGTAATGGATAGCAAGTCTTGTGGAAGACGGAGTAAGAGAGAGAGAGAGAGAGAGAGCGAGCGAGAGAGAGAATAACGCTAAAAACTACCTGCTTTTCGAGCACATACGTAATTCATACATGTTAACTGGCACAAGACAACTGTCGCGAATAACATACGAACATTTCAGCACATTTCCAAGGTGATCTGGAAGCGAGTAACTCATAGCGCAAAAATTCACAACTGCGACTGGTCACCATCGCAACTGTCTACGCTCTCCTACTGACTGGTGAATTATTCTTACCTTTGCGCCGAGAAAACTTCCTTGTCCGCACTGAGAACTGAAATTGAAATCTTGTGTTACCAATCTCTTTAAAAGAAAACTGGTAACTGCGAATCCTCTTTTTCTGCAGGTGTCCATAACCGTACAACCATGATAAATGCTGGGAAGGAGTAGTTAGATTTACTACGTGTCAGAGCCGTGTTTGTCGACGGTTCCGACTCTGGACCACACCAACTTACGTTTCAAATTTTCGTGACACCCCTGCATACGACCTTTTTTCCTACATGCAGAAAAGCGAACACATTATGGGCATACAATACATTTTTATTATAATGCGTGTAATAATGTATTTCTTACGAATTCGGCTATTCCAAGAAATGATTTGGCGATAAATTTTTAAGATGTAGATGTTTTATCTGCGGAGGATGGGAACAAAAAAACTCAGCCTGAACACACCCTGAAGGCGCAACCGTTCCGACCGGCCACCGTGTCATCCCCAACTCACAGGCATTACATATTTAGGGATGTGCGTGAGGTCTTCACATCGTCTCTTTGACAGTAAAATAGTAGGACTGTTAATACATTCCACATAGGGCCGTCATTGCAAATCGATCTGCCAATAGCAGTTCTGTCTTATCACGGAAACACTGCAATATCGATGCTGTAAATGTCCTTATAACCACAGCCAACCTCTCGCTTAGGGGCATAGGCTCCATCACACAACACTGATTGATTACTCTATCACAAGTTTTCTGGCCATCCCTAAACGCCTAATCTTTTCAGGTGCAAAACCCTTCCACCAGTGCCCGCCTCGCATTTCTTTCGACAGCGAGCGTAATCCTGGTCGGTTAACAGAGGAGCCACTAACGATGTAGTGGGCCTGGACAAGACTTTTGAACATCCCCTTACGTCTGACCTCATCATACTCTTCCAACTTATACTTTCACTGGCATCCGTAAGGGATTCGTACTCTACATTACTTGACCTCTTCGTTTCGCAGTACGAAAACACCACCAAGTTCGTTTCATCGTCGATAGTTTGCTCAGCGGAGACCATGGGTCTGAAACGTATGAATCTTGGAAAGTACTGCAGACGTTCGTTCCGGCTAGTAGAATCGGTTAAGGTTTAACATGTAAACATGACTACAGAAAAGTGGTTTCCGAAATTTTGGTCATCCCAATGTTGTGTCCCGCGTGGTCGCCGTCTGTGTCGCGCCGTTCGTCTTGACTGCTCAGTACAAACATGGAAACTCGCAGCAGATATCCGATTCTGTTAGCCCACCTTGATGGAGGGCTAGAAGCAATATTCACCACATTTCAGTATAATCAAAACAGTTAACAAGTAGAATAGTGTTTGCCTCTGGTCAGGAGAAGGAGTAGGGGCTACTTGGTCCCATAGAGTATCGTCCTTGTGTCGTAGATATATAGCGAACTAAGAAAGAGTAATCAATTTCACCGTATTCATGCTGCTCCGAAACATCACTTCAACATCATAGACGGTATAAATTTATTTCGTCTTTAATTTTAAACTCTTTGACAACCGGCCAACGGTGCTTGCTTTCACTAGTACCTGTTCTGCGGGGCCTCATACGTTGCCCTACAATAGCGTGACAGACACTCTTGTCAAGACATTTCTGCGTCCACCACTCTACTAGAGGACTTTCTGTAATCAAGAAACGTATCTCACGTCTAATTCAGTAGTGCTTCGTTATAAGTGTCACATTTCCTTTTACGTACTTACTGTCTACTGAATTTTAAAATTACTAGTCGCTACCAACGTATTCCCGCCATTTTGCCGTTCTTAGCACTTTCTACCAAAGATTAAGTGTACTGGACTCGTGAGAATTCGAACAACAGAGTGTAATGCATCGTCTGGTATACACTGGGCGCGGAAAACCAGTTTGACGAAGACAGTATCAAATGAAGGAATCTGAGTATAGAAAATACAGGTCGCAATTAAATCCTTAAACTACTATGCCAGCATGAAAACGGTGGTCAGTTTGAACATTTTCTGTACATACTCATGTTAACTAAGTGGTGCCTCATTTTTCACTAATTTTGACCTTTTTGAGATATCTCCAAACAAGAAACATGGACATGTGATTTTCCTCATTCCTGAAGAAGTACTAGACGTGTTAGTGATGTTTTAAATTTATCTTGTTCTCATCGTGACGACTGGTTAGTCCAAACATTCTGTTTATGTATACATTTTCTGTAAATTACCTATCATTTTGAACAAGGACCTCCGTATGTCAGATTTCAATTACGTTCCTGCACCACTGAAAATATACATTTACGACTTTTAGTTCCCATACACAAATTCCTATGCTACATGCTGTCTTTCCGCCCTGCAATCTTAGTCAAATTGTTTTCCCACGCCCTGTATATCGGTGCTGGATGGCAAAACTAGCTCCTACAGCACTGTATAAGTTATTCACTTCATACGTTCGTTACACGTATGTCACTGAATGACACCCAGCCAGGTTGTCCCCCTATGTTCCACCACGTCTCTGGAAAGCCATCACGCGATCCACAAAATCACGAAACCACTTCCAGATTCGCATACTGACACTATACTGATTGTAAGCACATTCAGACATCAATCGCAAATGCAGATCATAGTAATATAGAAGCCGAGTTTATCTTTCCTTTAATTCTGCGTCTCCCGCAGACCACAGAGCTCTGTCGCTGCATCAGCGGTCGATTGTTGCTGTTGGCGCCACTGAATGAATGCAGTTACGTCCAGAGTTACTCCGGAGTAACTGGGATTCTGTTAAAGCAATGAAAACAAAGAAGTAACGGACGGGGCCACTAGGAATCAAACAGTACGTTTCTGTTAGTTTAATGCGGTGACAATTTTGAATGATGAGATTCGTGATGCGATTGAGTTAACAGCAATTACACAATCCCAGGTTTTAAGTTGGGCCCTCCACAGACAAACTCACTAAAGTTATCGTCCTTGTCAAGTTTCATTTTACACACAACTAAATTACACTATTTATTATGAACTACACATAACCGAGCCAGTAATTCATGACGAAGTTGACTATTTCCACTACCACTCTCATATTTTTCTTAGGTAAGGAACGAGCAAAATTCTCACCGAGACAGCAGTCTTGCATCTATCATGCAATCATCCAGGAAATGATTCCTCCAGCCACAGCAATTCCTTTAGCGACACAGGAATGATTTTACAATTATCTGTGCATGTAATTCATATTGAACTTTATAAACTGAATATTTAGCAAAAGGGCGAACCGAATTACGTACTGCGTAGTGTGAATGAATGCTGCAATTTTGGCGCAACAAAGAACAACGAGCACAAAATACTAAGACTCGGCTACAGGTGTCTGCCATCATAGAGCCGTAGTGGCAGCTGAGACGTCCGTCAAGTCTTAATGCCGGCCACAGCGGCTGATGTCCGCTACAGACGTAGCAGCAGCCCACACGGACGTGTGACGTCACATGGCACCCCTGTCTCCCTGGAGCACGCGCCGCGTGTTTCGCTGT
The DNA here is from genome assembly GCF_023864345.2 of Schistocerca serialis cubense. Taxonomy (NCBI): domain Eukaryota; kingdom Metazoa; phylum Arthropoda; class Insecta; order Orthoptera; family Acrididae; genus Schistocerca; species Schistocerca serialis. The sequence goes on from NC_064648.1 coordinate 104,923,176, forward strand.
ATCTAATCATTTATTTCGCCTTTTCGAGCATATCATCACATTCGAACACCAGTATATTTTGTAGGTATCAATATAATCAATTTAAACCATCTCCATAATACCTTGTTACGATCAGAATGATTATTAACAATTTTACATTCAATTTTTGTCGGGTACTTATTCGTTAGTTCCTGTCTTTCCTCATTCTACGATGATGAGCCTACGAACCAATTAGAATTGGAAAGAGAACGATTATGTAGATTATTGTGGCTTATATCAGTTAATATCATTTTCTTGTGATGAATACGGTAGGTAGTTTCTGTTGGAACGAACGGCGACTTTTGCGATTCGCCTTCCACGTCTGCAATCGAGATTTAACCGCTATTTCACAGCAATAAAACGTTACCACTGTATGTTAACAAACCGGTGCTCGAAGCTCACATTACGTTTGAGAATGCCGACATGATAATTAAGAAGCGATAAATCTTTATAGTTCGCCCATTACTACTGCGAAATATTGAAGTGCGTTTATGTGCACACAGAGTGTGTAAAGTAGTACACAATCGTTTGCTGTCGAAAGGTGGAAGTGTTACGCAAGCAAGACACCACAAGCCATTAGTAGAAGTCAGTAGCATTTTTCATTGAAGAATACGACGTGTAATTTCGATTGGACAGAACGATACCTTTTCGAGTTTGTGTGTAGGAGACCTAACTCTAAATGCTGGTTTATATAGACTACATACAGTTAGCCATGCCCCACCGGGGTAATTTACAGTTTAAAAGTTTACTCGCTTACAACTTCGATTAACGTAAAGTTTGACTGGTGATTGTGCATTTGTTATAGCTTTTTCCCGTTTTCATTTTCTCCATAAAACCGCCATCATTCGCGAGAATGTTACGAACTGCCGATATTGTGGAGCGCCAGCAGCAACAATCAGTCGCTGAAGCAGCGACAAAGCTCTGTGGGCCGCAGGAGACGGAGAATTAACGGAAAAATAAACTCAATCTTCTATATTTCTACGGTCTGCGATCGCGATTAAATGCGTTCAAAGTCAGTACCGTGTCATTGTGAATCCGACGCTGCTTTTACGATTTTGTGGAACCCGTGCTGGCGTTCGAGTGGCGTGGAGTAACATAGGCGGACGTCTCTTCTAGAAGTCATTCAGTGACGTATGTGAAAAAAAGCAAACGTGAGCAGTGTTGTTGGAGCGATGTTTTGTCATGCAGCACCGTTACACATGACGTGCCGCCCGCAATCTCAAGAGCTCCGCACTCATTCCTCGATAAAATGAATGTGCTTAAAACGGTACACCGAACGAGGTGATGCACCGGTTAGCACACTGGACTCGCACTCGGGGGGACCACGGTTAAAACCCGCATGCGGCCATCCTCATTTAGGTTTTCCGTATTTCCCTGAATCGCTTCAGGTCAATGCCGAGATGGTTTCTTTGAAAGGGCACTGCCGACTTCCTTCCACGTCCTTCCCTAATCCGATGACCTGGCTGTTTGGTTCCCTCCCCCGTCAAACTAACTAAAACGGTAAACAAGGTGACGATGTCTGCGACGCTGCTTCCACCATGCTTGAAACGTCATCAGGTCTCGGAGATCCTTTGTAGCTTCTTGACGCTAAGACAACAACCGGCGTGGCGGTAGAAGTCGCTGCCGCACATTGTCATCTCTGCGACCTGTCTGTTCACGGAACTGATGTCCCTTGGTTGTACCTGAATATAAATAACGTAATTAATTTTGCCTAAAACACTGCAGCGAATATTTACATTTATTACTGTTTTCTCGCATTGTCGTCCTAAACATATTCAGGTTTCGTAATATCTTCACCGTTTTCCCATGTGTTTTTTTGGCCCTCGGCAAGCAAATGCACCATTAGCAGTGCAGAAAACTCACCGCCGTCAAACCAGCATCTGAGACGAATTTGCTAGCCTAGAAAACTGGTTATTATAGTTTGCAAGTATTCTGGAAGCGACAGAGCTTGGTCTATTATTGGCCACCCTAAGACAATACATTCAGCACCCGAGCAGCTCCGTCGTTGTAGGAAGTTAAGGAATTTCGAGGGCTTACTTTTCGTCTGGCTCTAGCTTCGATACACTCTAAAAACATCTCAGCGGTTTGTATGTAACCGTTTTCATCTCTGTCGCCTTCATGTATTTATTCTGGCCTTACTCGTTTTCTAGGAGCTGACTGCTTGATATGTTGTCCTTATTATGGCATTTTCCATTCCGACGCGAAAAGAAAAAGTTTTTATTTTTTTCTCTCGTACTATCAAGAGTTTAGTATCTGTGCAGTTTATTTTTATTTTATTTTATTGGATAGTACTTCATTAAAGCTTCTCACTAGAATAATACATTAAGTAAACTAAAAAGATCACGCTTTTCTGGACAGATTATTTTTTTCCCCATTTAATACGACTCCTTTTTTTTGTTTGTGCAGATATTAACACACTTTGAAAGCGTGTAAATGGTAGACATTGTCCGATCGTGTTTTAGCTCACCGGCCTACAAGCGCAAAACTTTACGCTCCTCGTGGCTTTGTGTTCGCCTCGACAAACGGATCACGTGCTCTCTGTTGGCAACATGCTAGTATTATTCCTGCAGTGTCTCACATCTCGAAATTCTACCGTAGTCGGTTTCAGTTTCACATTCTCGCTATATGTTAAAACAAAACCGCAATTTTTTTGATGACCAAGAAAACAAAATTGTGATTTTTATTTCCTCTTATTAAACGTGCTATCCGTCGTGTTTCAACAGTCGACATCGCAAAGCTGTACCGCAAATCGGCGCGATTTGTATATCTACGAGACCATCTCGAAGTCATTGCACAATATGAAACCCATCTGCGGGACATTTGCGATGATAGAATTGTTATCTAGTATTCGAATCTCCGTTTTCTCAGTAAAATAATGACGTAGGGAGGCGTATCTGGTACTCAGTCTGTTTCTGTGAACGTCAAATAGTAGGACTACTACTGCGTAGTAAATAGGGCCGTCTTAGCAAACCGATCTGCCAATAGCTGTTCTGTCTTATCACGCAAACTCTGTGATATCGATCCTGGAAATGTGCTTATAGCCACAGCCAGCCTCTCGCTTAGGGCCAAGGGCCACGGCAAACAGTGGCCGGTGACAAGACATCCCTTAACTCTGTGCACAGCGGTCTGAATGGGTCTTTAGTCTTTGAGAAGTTTTGTCGCCGTGCCTAAACGCCTAACGCCTTTTGGTGAAATGTGTTTGCAGCAGTGCCCATCGCGCACTTCTTTCCACAACGAGGGTAATCTTGATCGCTTAATAAGTCAGCTATGAACGCTTCCCTGCCCGTGCACGAGGCTTTTGAACATCCATCTGCCCGCAGTCCCTTCCCCGCCTTCCACCACATCATGACTCCACTGGCGTCTGTCAGTAATCCGTACTCTGCACTATTTGTTGATGTCTCCTGTTCATATTACACAGAGACTGATAAGTTCGCTTCGTCAAGGACAGGTGGATTGCAGAAACCATGCGTGTAAAAATTATAAAGCTCGGGACGTCGACGTTTGTTGACCCTAGCAAAGACGATTAATGTTTAACATTAGTGAAAAACGGTGTCCAAAATTTCATCTGAATGTTGAGATCCGCGTTTGCCGTACCGTTCATTTTGACTGCTCAACACAAACATGGAAACTTGCAGCAGGTATTAGATACCTACGTAGAGGACTTCAGCCAAATTTCAGTACAGTCAAAACCGCACAGAAATAGAACAAATGAGGGCAGCTGGGTTCCATAGGTTACTGTGTCGCAGGTATACGTCGGGTCTTGAATGATCCGACGAATTACTCTGCAGTACAGCTGCTGTCCAGGATGAAACTACACTTGCGAAATCTGATCTGTGCGGCCTCTCTGATGACAGAATACGTAAAACCCTTGTATGAAGTAAAATAGTCTGTTTACTTCGGATTTGCGTTGATAACAGTGCTGCCAATAGTTTTGCTTAAAACACATGTGCGAAATATTATACATATTAAAGACGAATATATTTTTCCGTCAGTTCTTTCTCCTGCGGCTGACAGAGGTCGGTAGTTCGACTCTCTCGCGAGTGATGGCAATTTACTGACGTGAGTGAAAACGGCAATTTTTTTAAAAATCTACCCACAGCAGGACGTCGCGTCGCCCGCCATTCACGAGATGCGTGTCGGCTCCAACTCGTGAATCACACGCCTAGTCGCTGGCCAGCTGCACCATTGTAAAACATGATTAAAATATATCTATCCAGAACCGTCACACACTGCGCCTGTGAGGACAAAGGACACGTTAAAGTCAAACAGTAATTCACTGACAAGGCGGTGGAAAATTAAAAGAAAAAAACTTGTCTCATCCATATTCTTCTGTCCTGTTGCTGGGCAGAGCCGGTCGCGAGAACCAACGCCCCAAGAGCTTTGTTCACGGTGCCTGAATGCGTTACACGCTGCACGCCGGCCTGTGTAAAATTTTGGACACCAACCGTGTTCCGCACCTTCGGCCAATCTCGAAACTCTGCCGTAGTGTCCTTCATACTCCTGTCATATATTAAAACAATCTTGCGAATTTTTTTCTTATCACGTAACACAAAAGTTATTATATTGATTGTCTCTTATTAAACGTGCTGTCACTCGTGTTTCAATAGTCGACATCGCAAAGCAGTCCCACGAGCCAGTGCGATTTGTATGTCTACGTACTCTTTCTGAATGACTGCCCAGTATGGGACAAGCACATCTGCTGGAAATTCGTTATGATACAATTATTACCTAGTATTCGAATCTCTGATTTGTCGGTTATATACATATTTGGGGAGGTGTATGCGGCCTTCAAATCGTTTTGTGACAGTAAAATAGTAGGACTGCTACTACATTCCACACGTGCGATATCGGTGCTGGATGTGTCCCTACAACCACAGCCACCTCTCGCTTCGTGGCACAGCCTCCGGCTCACAACAGTGACCGGTGATAAACGCCCCCTAACCCTGCGTACAGCGGTGGGAATGTGAATTTACTCCAAGTCTTCTGCCCACATCTAAACGCCTAATCTTTTCAGGTGCAAAACGCTTCCACCAGTGCCCGCCTCGTACTTCTTTAGACAACGAGCGTAATCCCGGTAGATTAATACAGCAGCCACGAACGCTTTAACGGGCCTGGGTAAGACTATTGGACATCGCTTTACGTGTGATTTGCTCCTCACACTTCGCCACCTTATATTTTCACTGGCGTCCGTAAGGAATTTGTACTCTACATTACATATTGACGTCTTCCTTTCACAATACGAAAACACCGCCAAGTTTGTTTCATTGTCGACAGTTGCTCAGCGGAGGTGTGAAACGTATGAAGCTTGGAACGTACCGCAGGCGTTCGTTCCGGCTAGTGGAATCGATTAAGGTCTCACATGTAACCATCACAACAGAAAATTGGTTTCCGAAATTTAGGTCATTAAACGCTTTGGCAACTGACCAACGGTGCATGCTTTCACTAATACCGATTCTGTGGGGTCTCATACGTTGCTCCATAATAGCGTAGCAGACACGTTTGTCACGACATTTATGCGGTTACCGCTCTATTAGAGAACTTTTTGTAATCAGAAAACATATTTCACGTTTAATTCCGTAGTGCTTCGTTATACGTGTCACATTTCCTTTTACATAGTAACTGTCTATTGAACTTTAGTTACAAATCGCTAGCAACGCATTCTGACATTTTGCCGTTCTTAGCACATCCTACGAACGATTAAGTGTACTGGAGTCCCGAGAATTCGAACAACATTCTGTAACGCATCGTCTGGCATATACAGGGCGGAAAAACTATTTGACCAAAAGCGTAGGGCACAAAGAGAGTATCAAACGAAGGAATATGAGTACAGAAAATACAGTTCGCAGTTAAATAATTAAGGCGCTGCGGCAGCATGAAAACGGTGGTCAGTTTGAACATTTTCTACACATACTCCTGTTAATTAAGTGGTGGCTCATTTTCCACTCTTTTTTACTTTTTTTAAAACCTATCGAAACAAGAAACATGGGCATGTGATTGGCCTCATTTCTGAAGAAGTACTATCTGGTTCGTCAGCTAAATACCCCTGAAATTTATCTTGTTCTCATCGTGACGACTGGTTAGTCCAAACATTCTGTTTATCTATACATTTTCTGTAAAATACCTATCATTTTGAACAAGGACCTCAGTATGTCAGATTTGAATTACGATCCCGTAGCGCTGAAAATATGCATTTACGACTCTTAGTTGCCAAACACACATTCCTATGTTACATGCTGTCCTTCCGCCCTGCAATTTTGGTCAAACTGTTTCTCCACGCCCTGTATATCGGTGCTGGATGGCAAGTCTCGCTCAAATAGCTATGTTTAAATTATTCGCTCCATACGTTCGTTACACATACGTCACTGAATGACACCCAGCCAGGTTGTCCGTCTATATTCCGCCACGTCACTGGAAAGCCAGCACGCGATGCACAAAATCACGAAACCAGCACCAGATTCGCATAGTGACACTGTACTGATCATAAGCACATTCAGACGTTAATCGCAATTGCAGATCATAGCCGACTAAATCTTTCCGCTAATTCTCCGTCTCCTGCAGACTACAGAGCTCTGTCGCTGCATCAGCGGTCGATTGTAGCTGTAGGCGCCACGGAATGATGGCAGTTACATTCAGACTTTCTCCGGAGTAACTGGGATTCTGATAAAGGAATGAAAACAGAAAGAGGTAACGAATGAGGCAACTCGGAATCAAACACTACGTTTCTGGTAGTTTAATGCGATGACAATTTCGAATCACAACTTTCGTCATGCGATTGAGTTACCAGCAACTACAGAAACCCAGGTTTGAAGTTGGGCCCTCCACAGACAAACTCACTATAGTTATCGTCCGTGCCAAGTTTCATTTTAAACACAACTGAATTACACTATTTCCAATGAACTACACATAACTGAGCCTGTAATTCATGACGAAGTTGACTATTACTACCACTACTACTACTCTCGTATTTTTTTTTAGGTAAAGAATTAGCACAATGCTTGCGCCTATCATGCAGTCATCCTGAAAACAATTCCTCTAGCCAGAGCATTTCTTTTTCCGACACAGGAATGATTTTACAATTACCTTTGGGTGTAATTCATACGTTACTGTATAAACTGAATATTTAGTAAAAGGGCGAACCGAGTTAAGTACTGCATAGTGTGAATGAATGCTGCAATTTTGGCGGCAACAAAGAACAACGGGCACGAAATACTAAGACTGAGGCGGCGCCCACACTGACGTGTGACGTCACGCGTCACCCCTGTCTCCGTACACAACGCGAGACGTGTTTCGCTCCATCTAATCACTTATTTCTCTTTAACGAGCATTTCCATATCTTCTCACCTTTGAACTCCAGGATACTACTCAATATCACTATAAACAATTTAAACGCTCTCTATTATACTTTTATACGAACGGCACGATTATTAACAATTTTACATTCAATTTTTGTCGGGTTGTTATTCGCTGATTACCGTAAATCCTCATTCTACACTCAGTTAGCGTCAAGCAAATTACCTGCATCTTTGAAACTTGGCCCGCCTTTACAAGGTACATCTCTAGTAGTATTTGGTGCTTAACATGTCTGTATGACTTGCAAGCAAAACTTGATCTTCTACACAAAAGGCAGACGTCATTTCGCGTCTGCTGCCAGTTGTAAGATGCATTCCAGTAACGTGTCCCACTCACTGACCAGTTACGCCGATTTTAATCTGTCACACGGTGCCATACCGCCGCCCACAGATTCCTGGATACTCTGCTATTTAACAGAACTTGTCCGGTCGTTGCCTCCCGCTGCTGCTGTCGATGTAGTTCAGATTTTCCAAGATTCGCCAGACAGTCGATCGCTCGCAACACGTGATCCGCGACCGCTTTCTCTACAGACTGCCGCCGGTTGTTAATTTGGCTCTTTCTCCATTCAGATAATGTATCTTCCATCTTCGCACCTAACTGCTTATGCCTCTTGTTACTCCATGCCACGATTGGTGCCTTTTTACTGAAGAACTAAATAAAAAATAATGCCGCGTTGTATTTTAAGTAGTAGAAAAGTGCACATCGTAGGAAACATACTCTTATCTGACATTGAAATCAGTTTTTTCCTATCAGGAAAAAAATGATGTTCCAGGTAATGTTGGAATGTGACGGAAAAAAGAATGTACTTATTTCCATTATTTTCACAAGAAATAAAAAACATAAACTTATTTCATGTTTCAATATGCTAGTATTTATTTGTAAGCGCTGAGCAACGCCTCGCTCGACAACGAAAACAGTCTGAAATTTATTCTACGGCTCCTGACTGCGTTATACGACATTCTCTGGTGCTGTGTGGAGGAGGATTTGAAATCGCAGCCGTCCGTTTCTCTGATGTGCCAGTCTTGTCGGCTCACAGTTGTCTCATTTTACCTTCTTTCACACAAATAGGCTACAGCCCTCCCTCGTTGCCCACTACAATAGATTATTGTGTACGAATGTTCTGTTTTTATTTCTTGGAAGTGCATGATTCGTACCCCAACCAGCGGTACCGAAAGACGTTCTGATGGCGCCCCGTGTTGCAGAAGAAGTTAACTGCGGAAGGAGTTACAGAGGACGCAGTGTAGTCGCGGGCCGACAGATGGCAGCATGCGACTTGCCGTATTAACCTTTGATATAAGGAGTAAGACGTTGACACGGAATAAACAGCGCGAAAAAGATGTGTATGGGCGCCATTCTGTCACACAACGTTCAAGGACCTTGTGTATAGTAATGGACACGGAAATTCTGATATCTTTTTGCAGAAAATTATAAATGTGGAACGGAGGAGAAATGTTAAGCGTAAAAATAAGATATTTGATTCTCTGTGTTTCCGCTTAAAGAGTAACAGTATGTTAATAATCCCTTTCATTCTGTCAAACAAAATATAAACGTTACTTAACAGTTCCACAAACAACGAATGTGCTTTTTATAAACCGATCTGCCGCTACCGCTTCTGGTTCGTCAGGTAAACACTATCATATCGACTCCCGAAACATGGTCACTGATGCCGGATTTCGTATTGTATTTTGAAGGAAAAAAACACTACCACAGCATTCCATCATGTTACGGTTTTAAGCACTTTCATTTTATCGAAGAATTGAGACTGCGGTCAGCAACGTTGTCATGTCATGTCTGATAATGTGTAACAGTGCAGGATGACAAAACCCCGCCCAACCGCCACTGCTTACGTTTGCGTTTTCTCACACACGTCGCTGACCGACTACCAAAAGGGACGCCACCCGAACGCCAGCACGGGTTACACAAAATCGTAAAACCGGCGTCGGATTCGCATAGTGACACGGTACTGGCGTTGAACACTTTTGATCGCGCTTGCAGATCGTAGAAAGATAGAGGCTGAGTTTATTTTTCCGTTAATTCTGCGTCTCCTGCAGCCCACAGAGCTTTGTCGCTGCCTCAGCGACCTATTGTTGCTGCTGGCGCTCCACAATGTCGGCCGTTTTAACTTTCTTGCGAATAATAACGGTTTTATGGAGAAAATGAAAACGGAAAAAGGATAGTGAATGCACAACCATCAGTCAAACTTTACATTTATCGAAGTTAGAAGCGAGTATACCATTAAACGATAAATAACGTTGGTGGAGCACACATGCATGTGTTCAATCTATATAAACCCACATTTAGACTTTGGCCTTCCACACACAAACTCGAGAAAGTTAACGTTCTGTCCAATCGGAATATCATGCTACCGACATCCACTAATCATTTGTGGAGACATGCTTTCATAACACTTCCACCTCTCTATAGCAAACGATTGTACGCTATATTACGCACTCTGTTTGCATTTCAAAGCATTTCAATATTTTCGCAATAGTAATGGACGAGCTATAAATATTTATCGTCTTCTTTCTTCCTAACTATCAAGTTGTATTCAGAAACGTTAAGTGAGCTTCGACGACCGGTTTGTTAATAAGGAGTGACATTGATTTGTTGCTGTGAAACAGAGGGTAAAACTCGTATGCAGACGTGGAAAGTCGTCGTTCGTTGCAATAGTAACAACCTATCGTATTCGTCACCAGAAAATGATACTACCTGATATAAGCCACAATAATTTCCATAATCGTTCTCTTTCCAAAGCTAGACATTTCGTAGACTCATCATCGTGATTAGTTCAGAGGTTTTCGTTTCTTCAGCAATACATAAACGAACAATTACAAAGACGTGAATTTTTGAAATGTCGCCAAAGCAGTACTGTGCCGAAAATTTCGTTACAACTGTCCGATGGCGGATATCTGTCCGGGCTATGAGCGCAGACCTTATACTCCTTATGGTTTTGTGTTCACCTTGTCAAACGGATCACGTGCTCTCTGTTGGCAACATGCTAATAATATTCCTGCAGCGTCTTACATCTCGAAATTCCACCGTAGTCTGTTTCACATTCTTGGTATATATTAAAACAATTCCGAAATTTTTTTGAATGACCACGAAAACAAAAGTTGTCATTTTTAATTCCTCTTATTAAACGTGCCATTCGTCGTGTTTCAGCAGTCGACATCGCAACGCTGTACCACAGATCGGCGCGAATTGTACGTCTACACACTCTCTGGAAGTCATTGCCCAATATGGGACAAACAGATCTGCGGGACATTTGTGATGATAGAATTGTTCTCTGGTATTCGAATCTCCGATTTCTCAGTAATAGGGGAGCGTATGTGTGAACGTCAAATAGTAGGACTGCTACGGCACAGTACGTAGGGCAGTATTTGCAAATCGATCTGCCAATACCAGTTCTGTCTTATCACGCAACATTGCGATATCGATCCTGGAAATGTGCTTATAGCCAGAGCCAGCCTCTCGCTTAGTGGCGAGGGCTACGGCAGTGGCCGGAGACAAGACACCCACTAACTCTGTCCAGAGCCGTGTGGATGGGTCTGTAGTCTTTGAGAAGTTTTGTCGCCGTGCCTAAAGACCTAATACTTTTTGGTGAAATATGTTTGCAGCAGTGCCCATCTCGCACATATTTCCACAACGAGCGTAATCTTGATCGCTTAATAAATCAGCTGCGTACGCTTCAGTGACCGTGCACGAGGCTTTTGGACATCCCTTTACGTGCAGCCTTTTCCTCACCCTCCACCACATCGTGACCCCACTGGCGTCTGCCAGGAATCCGTGCTCTCCACCATCTGTTAATGTTTCCTCTTCATATTACAAATAGACTGATGAGTTCGCTTCGTCAAAGGATAGCTGCATTGTACAGACCATGCGTGTAAAAGTTATGATGTTTGTTCGCCGTAGCAAAGTCGAATAACGTTTAACATGTAACCACATCATTAGAGGAAAACGGTCTCCGAAATTTTCATCTGAACGTTGTGTTCCGTGTTGTCCTCGTCTCTGTCGCACCGTCCTTCTTGATTGCTCAATACAAACATGCAAACCCGCAGCGGGTATTACATACCTTGATGGAGGACTAGAGGCAAAATTCACCACATTTCAGTACAGTGAAAACGGTAAATTAATAGAATACGGGTTGCCTCTGAGAGGAGGACAAATGAGGGCAACTTGGCTCCATAGGTTAGTGTGTGACAGGTGTATATGGAGATACAGAGACAACTTGATATCACACTATTGATCGGTCTCTGAGTCATCACTTCCACATCACAGACGCCATAAAATTATTTCGCCTCTACTCACGATGATAGGCGCAATGCGACCGACGCCATTAAAAGTTGTGTTTCATTTTCCGTGCATTGGGAATTGAGCAACGGCGCACTGTCTCTCTTTACATTAATACCGATGATGTAGGGTCTCGTATGTTGCCCCATAATAACGTAACAGACGCTTGTGTCACGACATTTATACATTTACTACTACATGAAACATGGACATGTGATTGTCTTCAGTTCTAAAGAAGTACTGTCTCGTACGTCGGCTGAGTATGATAAACGTGTATGTGATGATCTAAGTTTTGCTTTTTCTCGTCCTGAAGACTGATTAGTCGAAAGACTGTGTTCACGCGTACATTTTCTGTGGATTACCTTTCATTTTGAGTAAAGACGTCCCTATGTCAGATTTTAATTACGTTCCTATAGCGCCGAAAATACGCATGTGCTACCCTTAGTTACGACACTCACTTTCTTACGTTTCACACTGTCTTTCCGACCTGCACTTTTGGTCAAATTGTCGTTCCGCACCCGGTATAACGTTGCTCGGTGGGGAACCTTGCTCAACCAGCACTGCTTAAATTATACTCTTTTTATGCACGCTACACGTATGTCATTGAATGAGTCCCAAGCCCGATCATCCGCCTATATTCCGCCACGTCACTGGAACGCCAGCACGCGACATACAAAATCGCGACAGCAGCTTCAGAGCCGCATAACTAAACAGTACCGATTATGCGATATGAAATAGCGGAGGTCGGTAAGACGAGTGTCGAAGCCAAGAAAAGGGCCACCGAAGCCAAGAGACATGCAGAATTAGTAAGGGTAGAGGCAGCTGGCGCCAAAACATTGGCCAAAACCGCAAATAACCGTGCAAGAATCGCTAGGCGAATTGGACACATGAATGCAATAGGAATCGATGCAATGAAAGCCCAGTGGAAGGAAGCACTTGCGAGCACAACGCAAAGAATGGAAAGCGTTGAAGAACGCGTTGCGGGTACCACCCAAAGGTGTGGAAGCGTAGAAAAAGATGTGGCACCCCTGGAACGCCGAGTACAAATCGGTACACAGCGTCCAGAGGCGGCGGCCGGCTCGGCGCGACGCAGTCGAGTACGAAGCGCGCTCTGCAGCCCAGGGAGCGCACGGCTGCAAAACTGCAGCCCGACCGCGACAACTGACGCTCAGTTCCAGTATCATTGTGGGGCAGAACCAGGAGGTGTCAGTTCGCGTCAAACAGATGGGCGCGTGTGATACTACACCCAATAGAAATGTGCAAGAGGTACCAGAGTCTGATTACAAACACATTTTATCGGTCCTCAAGTTCCAAAATTTCCGGGAAAATGGAGGCGCACTTCACCCAAAAATTTGACTGTCACAATTTTCTAACACGCTACTAATATCTTGGCCATTGACAGCAAAATTGGAATTTATCTGCGGGCACATCGAGGGCACGGCAGCTGAGAAAATGCGTAGTGTTGTAGGTACATGCCGAACGTACCAAGAATTCACCGACGCGTTACTGGGAAAGTATTGATCGCGCCAAGTGCAAGACCGAATAAAAGAAGAAATCTTGTCTTGTGACAGCCAGAGCGAGAGCACCAGCAGCAGCGAGTACTGTTTGTATAAAGCGTTTATTTTGCATTTTGTTTACGACCTTCCACTAAGGAAGGGATTCTATTTGTGTTTATCTGCTCTGCATAGTAACTAACAGTTCTTGATAAAACTTTACGTAGTTTTCGTGTTAGATTTCTTAGTGTTTTCTTGATCGTTTAGAACAGAAAGCGCCCTAAAACCGTCTTTTGTTTGTTTCGCGGCCGTTAGCCACTAGTCACCTGAATCAGCAGTTGTCTTGTGACAGCCAGAGCGACAGCACACGCAGCAGCGAGTACTGTTTGTATAAAGCGTTTTTGTACTTATTTGCTGCGCTTAGCTTTTAAATAGTTTTTCTGGGAAAACCTAGCGTAGTTTTCGCGTCTCGTATTTCAGTGAGTGTTTCTTGATTATCAGAGTAGCTCATCAGAAGATTATCTTGGGAATTTGTCACCTTATAGAGTAGGGTAAACATAGTCATGTGTAGGGACTGTGGTTGTTGTGAGCGGACGCAAGGAGAATTGGCCACTCTTCGGGGGCAGGTGGAGGCTTTGTCTGTTAGGCTCATCGAGCTCGAGGCGCAGGCGTCGGCTCGTAGTGGCGTTGGGGCAACTGTGGTGAGACCTATGCCTACTTCGGTGGCCTTGGAATCACATGGAACCCCTGATGTCGCTGCGTCTTCCGGCAGTGAGCATCTTACCGGTCAGCCATCACTCCAGGGTGAATGGCGGACAGTGGTGGGCTCGCGCGTGCCTGGCCGAGAGGCGAAGGTGGGATCTGGCCGCGTGGCAGCTGCCTTACCCCTTTCCAACAGGTACGGGGTGCTTCCTAGTGGTGATGACATCGTTTCCGAGCCACCACAGGGTGCCTCGCCTGTTGGGCCAGTGGCCGATTCTCCGGCAAGGTCCCGACAGTCACAGAGGGCGGGCCTATTAGTTATAGGGAGCTCCAACGTTAGGCGGGTTATGGAGCCCCTCAGGAAAATAGCGGGTAGGTCGGGGAAGAATGCCAGTGTGCACTCGGTGTGCTTGCCGGGGGGTCTCGTCCGTAATGTGGAGGAGGCCCTTCCGGCAGCTACTGAACGCACTGGGTGTGACCGGCTGCAGATAGTAGCACATGTCGGAACGAATGACGCCTGCCGCTTGGGTTCTGAGGCCATCCTTGGTTCCTTCCGGCGGCTGGCTGATTTGGTGAAGACAACCAGCATCGCACGCGGAGTGCAAGCTGAGCTTAATATCTGCAGCATAGTGCCCAGAGTCGATCGCGGTCCTCTGGTTTGGAGCCGTGTGGAGGGTCTAAACCAGAGGCTCAGACGACTCTGCGACTATAATGGTTGCAAATTCATCGACCTCCGTTATTGGGTGGAGAACTGTAGGGCCCCCCTAGACAGGTCAGGCGTGCACTACACACCGGAAGCAGCTACTAGGGTAGCAGAGTACGTGTGGCGTGCACACGGGGGTTTTTTAGGTTAGAGGGACCCCCCCTTGGGCGAAACGATAAAATACCTGACGGCTTACCAGAGAGGGCATTATCATCGTTGATAAAGAATGTCCGTCCTCGGAGACCAAAAACAGGAAAAGTTAACGTAATATTGGTAAACTGCAGGAGTATCCAGGGCAAGGTTCCTGAATTAGTATCTCTTATTGAAGGAAATAGTGCGCATATAGTATTAGGAACGGAAAGTTGGTTAAAACCGGAAGTGAACAGTAACGAAATCCTAGACACAGAATGGAATATATACCGCAAGGATAGGATAAACGCCAATGGTGGAGGAGTATTTATAGCAGTAAAGAATTCAATAATATCCAGTGAAGTTATTAGCGAATGCGAATGTGAAATAATCTGGGTTAAGTTAAGTATCAAAGGTGGGTCAGATATGATAGTCGGATGCTTCTATAGACCACCTGCATCAGCAACCGTAGTAGTTGAGCGCCTCAGAGAGAACCTGCAGAACGTCGTGAAGAAGTTTCGTGATCATACTATTGTAATAGGGGGAGACTTCAATCTACCAGGTATAGAATGGGATAGTCACACAATCAGAACTGGAGCCAGGGACAGAGCCTCTTGTGACATTATCCTGACTGCCTTGTCCGAGAATTACTTCGAGCAAATAGTTAGAGAACCAACTCGTGAAGCTAACGTTTTAGACCTCATAGCAACAAATAGACCGGAACTTTTCGACTCCGTGAATGTAGAAGAGGGTATCAGTGATCATAAGTCAGTGGTTGCATCAATGACTACAAGTGTAATAAGAAATGCTAAGAAAGGAAGGAAAATATATTTGCTTAACAAGAGTGATAGGGCACAAATCGCAGAATATCTGAGTGACCACCATCAAACGTTCATTTCTGAGGAAGAGGATGTGGAACAAAAATGGAAAAAATTCAGAAACATCGTCCAGTACGCCTTAGATAAGTTCGTACCGACTAAGGTCCAAAGCGAGGGGAAAGATCCACCGTGGTATAACAATCATGTACGAAAGGTACTACGGAAACAAAGAAAGCTTCATCATAGGTTTAAGAGTAGTAGAATCATAGCTGATAAGGAAAAGCTGAACGAAGCGAAAAAGAGCGTAAAGAGAGCAATGAGAGAAGCATTCAACGAATTCGAACATAAAACATTGGGAAACAATCTAAACAAGAACCCTAAAAAGTTTTGGTCATATGTAAAATCGGTAAGCGGATCTAAATCCCCTATTCAGTCACTCGTTGACCACGATGGCACCGAAACAGAGGACGACCGAAGAAAGGCAGAAATACTGAATTCAGTGTTCCGAAACTGTTTCACTGCGGAAAATCGTAACACGGTCCCTGACTTCAGCCGTCGCACGGACGCCAAAATGGAAAATATTGAAATAAACGATATCGGAATTGAAAAACAACTGCTATCACTTAGTAGCGGAAAAGCATCCGGACCAGACGAGATACCCTTAAGATTCTACAGTGATTATGCTAAAGAACTTGCCCCCTTTCTATCAGCAATTTATCGTAGATCGCTGGAAGAACGTAAAGTACCTAGCGACTGGAAGAAAGCGCAGGTCGTTCCCATTTTCAAGAAGGGTCATAAATCAGATGCGAATAATTATAGGCCCATTTTGCTTACGATAATCTGTTGTAGAATAATGGAACATGTTTTGTGTTCTCGTATTATGACGTTCTTAGATAATACAAATCTCCTTCATCATAACCAACATGGATTCCGCAAACTGAGATCATGTGAAACTCAGCTCGCCCTATTTGCCCAAGAAATTCACAGTGCCGTAGACACTGGCGAGCAGATTGATGCCGTATTCCTGGACTTCAGGAAGGCATTTGATACGGTTCCGCACTTACGTTTAGTGAAAAAAATACGAGCTTACGGAATATCGGACCAGGTTTGTGATTGGATTCAGGATTTCCTAGAAAAAAGAACACAACATGTCATTCTTAACGGTTCAAAATCTGCAGATGTAGAGGTAATTTCGGGAGTACCGCAGGGAAGCGTGATAGGACCTTTATTGTTTACAATATACATAAATGACTTAGTTGACAACATCGGTAGCTCCGTGAGGCTATTTGCAGATGACACGGTTGTCTACAAGAAAGTAGCAACATCAGAAGACTCGTACGTACTCCAGGAGGACCTGCAGAGGATTAATGCATGGTGCGAAAGCTGGCAGCTTTCCCTAAACGTAGATAAATGTAGTATAATGCGCATACATAGGGGCAGAAATCCATTCCAGTACGATTATGCCATAGGTGGTAAATCATTGGAAGCGGTAACGACCGTAAAATACTTAGGAGTTACTATCCGGAGCGATCTGAAGTGGAATGATCACATAAAACAAATAGTGGGAAAAGCAGGCGCCAGGTTGAGATTCATAGGAAGAATTCTAAGAAAATGTGACCCATCGACGAAAGAAGTAGCTTACAAAACGCTTGTTCGTCCGATTCTTGAGTATTGCTCATCAGTATGGGACCCTTACCAGGTTGGATTAATAGAAGAGATAGACATGATCCAGCGAAAAGCAGCGCGATTCGTCATGGGGACATTTAGTCAGCGCGAGAGCGTTACGGAGATGCTGAACAAGCTCCAGTGGCGGACACTTCAAGAAAGGCGTTACGCAATACGGAGAGGTTTATTATCGAAATTACGAGAGAGCACATTCCGGGAAGAGATGGGCAACATATTACTACCGCCCACATATATCTCGCGTAATGATCACAACGAAAAGATCCGAGAAATTAGAGCAAATACGGAGACTTACAAGCAGTCGTTCTTTCCACGCACAATTCGTGAATGGAACAGGGAAGGGGGGATCAGATAGTGGTACAATAAGTACCCTCCGCCACACACCGTAAGGTGGCTCGCGGAGTATAGATGTAGATGTATGTGTCCGTGTCCGGAGGCGTCAGGATACAAGAGCCCCACGAAGCTCTTTGAGGCTTTAATTAGAAAGAAGCAGTTTCTTGATGTGCCTCATTGTGATGGTGAAATAATGAAGTGCTGTTTCGCGAAACTGCCGAGCAACTACCAGCTAGCGCTTGTAGGAAAGTACGGAGCGAATATCTAAACATTGAAAAGCCTTCTGCGCGAGTTGGAGTTAATTTTCGAAGGAAAGGGCAAAATAACTATTACAATGGCGACTTTCGTGGAGCACCGCGCAAGAACAACATCCATCAGCGTGGAGGCAGGACTATAAGAGACAAAATTGGGAAGGCAGAGTAACTTGCAGAGACAAAACGATACCCGCCAGTACGACACGAGCTGGAGGCGCAGAGATTCACATGAAGAGCGGGATGAGTGAATCGAAATACGTGGTCCTATCTCGAGTTCCAATCACCGAAACAGAAATGGAGGGCTAGATTGAAGCCAGGACCGTGCGGTTTCGGCTCGGGGAAAATCCGCACAAATACTCGGACAGAGCCGTTTACATATGTTCAAATGTAAGGAGCGCAAGAACGTAGTTTTTGTACAGAAAAGAAGTGTTGCCTGTGTGTGAAACAAAAGGGAAACATTTGTAAAATAGACTGGCTTAGAAAACATCTTTCTGTTGTGTACGTATTAGACATTAAGTGCGGTAATTTGTTTTTATTTATATTCTTTAACATGTACATGTGTAACTTGTAGGGGCTACGAGGCGATATATGGAGGTTCCGCATTCTTTGTTAACTCCGAAAACGAAGGGTCGGTCTAACTCACTTTTCTGTACTTTCCATTTCATGGGGGAGCCACCACTATTTCGAGTCATTGGTAACACAGAGTCCATCTTCATGTGTGTTTTGTCTTCACACCGTACCTATTACTGTGTCTTTGTTGAGGAAGAGCTACTGGATGCATACCGACAGTGTTCCGGGCACGCCTTACAGCGCTGCACCACTTGTTTGTTTGCGCGGTATTTGTCACTGCTGTCATGGGCACACAGTTGCGATGTTGCACCTATTTTCAGTGAGACTTTTCTCTTCGTTGGCGTGTTGGGCACGCCACAGCGCGTTTCACCTTTCTGGAGTGTGGCCAGTTTCTCGTACGGTGGTACGTCACGTCTCTGAACGTGTGCGGTCGTCGGGATTTATCGTGTGAGCGGTGTAATGCCGAAGGTATGGAATTCCTGAACAAGTCCGGTAACTGGTGTCTCGGTGTGAGACCTAGCACACACGAGAATAAAAGTATGATATTTACAAGAAATTGTGTACAGAGGTAGAGTCCTTGCATTGTAACTTGCGAAGTCTGCCGTGTTTTTTTTGTGTGTGTAAATTTTCCACCGTAAGTTTGTGTACATCCAGTTCCACCTCAGATGAGTAGCGACCGACCCAGCGATCGGCCACGGCAGAGACAGCAACATCCACCGAGTTGTCTCAGCGCGGCAGGACGGGGGAGTACGTATGGTAAACGGGTGTAGCCGATAAGTTACGTATAGTATTTTTATTAATTTCCATTACTAAGGCGATTGCAGCTAATTATATCTCGTCTAATATGTGTTCATTGTTTATTTGTGTGCGTCCGCGATGTCTTGAGCAGTTTCAGGGATCCATCGAGGCCTCTGGGATCCGAGACGCCTGTAGATAGCGTAGTTAGTGAAGTTGAAGAGTCAGCAGTAGTTGTGAGCATGCTCCAGTGACGGGTATGTCATAGGTGGGATTACGTACAGTATTTTAGAGTTACGGGTGGAGTATTTGAGCTTCGCTGTATCTTAATGAATCGTACCCTGGTATTAACAATGGGCCCATAGGTTGAGTCACTATTCTTTACAATAAGCATTAATTATAAAGTCTCTCAGCAGAGTATAAGAATTTTGTGTTGTATTAGTGTAACAGTTCTATTCATATAAATATTCGTCTCTATTAATTTGTTTTATGGAATGTACAAAATACGATCTTTACAAATTCTGAATGCTGTTTTAGTAAAAAGTTTTGAGGAGGCACTCTTTATGAAAGGTCGTAAGTATTGCGCAGTTACTGCGAACAGCGAGTGACAGCTGGACGAGAACTGACGCTACACGGTGGTCGGTGTGGAGTAAATGGAGGCCGAGCGGCAGGGGGACGCCTGAGCGAGGCGGCTGTCAGTCACGACACGCCCCGCCCCTCCGCGGCGGCTCAGAGGCGCGTCCGCCCACCTGCTCAGCGAGGCGGCGGCTCACCTGGCCGACAGCTTCCGGCCAGCTGAAGGCGGACACAACCCCGGGATCCCACTTGGACGGGCGACCCCGTTGGCGGCTGGCCGAGGAAACAGCACGGCACCGCTCAGCGGTGACGCAGAAATGGGGACTCCACTAGAAATGGAGACTCCACTACAAATGGGGACTCCACTAGAAATGGGGACTCGACTGCAGGAGAGGTGCCAGACGACGAGGGCGTACTCTAACAGTGGCTGCACGGAGAGTCGGAGAGATCTCTTGAGGCGCGCTTATGACGGACGCCGTTTACAGTTCCTGCACCAGTTTGCATAAATCACTATAATAGGCCGGACTGCACGCCCAAAGCAGTTCTGTGCCGGGTATTGATGGACTGCAGTTTGTCGTGATTATGTTCTCTCCTACAGAGAGCAGTTCCGAGCAATTGGCCACGTTGGTCGATCTGCTATCCTGGTTTCAGCCTCCATCACATGAATCCACGAGTGTTGCAATCACTCTAAGAGTAGAACCCCGTATTGCAATTTTTCGGTCTAGATAAGACCAAGTGTTACTGTCTTAGGACGGCCAACTACCTGTCCTACGGCTCTGTCCCGATTCTTGCGGTCCTCAATACAATCAGAGCCCGTACGTGTGCTGGCCACCGTACCGCACTGTGCTGCACATCAACAATAGGCTGTCGTACCACCCCACGAGATTCTTGTCGATGGACAGTGCCGCTACAGAGAGTGGAGGATGACTGGAGCAACTTCCGGGTGCCGCGCCTGGTTCCCAGAAACATTAGATTGGTGGCCCACACCACCAGTCGCACTGCTTCCAGCTGGCGCCGCTTTCTCCACGCCAGGAACCACCATCCCGCTCCCCAGACGAGTGTCGCAATATTCGTGTGTTGAGTGATTCGTTGTGTGACGTTAGCATGCGACGGACGTTACGGTGAACTGTTTTCTTTTTTCTTTTCTTGCTCAGACATCTGCGTGACCACAGTAACATTTGTGCTTTTAGAGAAAACATTGTTTCCCGCCCCCCCCCCCCCAAACTTTACTTCGGACACTAGCGATTGGAAATTCAATGTCAAATACATGTATATCTTTTTGCTTTATAGCTTTCAGTCTTCTTTTTTTATATGTACATGTTCATGTTAAAGATATCCTGGTTCCCTATGATCATGTCAGTTTGGAACAATTTTTTTTGGTGATGCACACTATGTTACATGATCTTTGATCACACTTACGAAATTTCTGTCTTTTCATGTACACTATATCTCTCTATCTCACTTATGTTGATGCCTGTCAATTGTCACTATGTGTACAAATTTCAATAGTTACAAAATGTTATACAATAATATGCTACTGTTACACGAGAGTATTTTTGTTTCTTTATGTGAGCGGAATATCTGTGGTTACAATTCTGGTTAATGGTGCATGGACCATCAGCCAATCAATCACTGTAAAATAAACTCCTGGAAATTGAAATAAGAACACCGTGAATTCATTGTCCCAGGAAGGGGAAACTTTATTGACACATTCCTGGGGTCAGATACGTCACATGATCACACTGACAGAACCACAGGCACATAGACACAGGCAACAGAGCATGCACAATGTCGGCACTAGTACAGTGTATATCCACCTTTCGCAGCAATGCAGGCTGCTATTCTCCCATGGAGACGATCGTAGAGATACTGGATGTAGTCCTGTGGAACGGCATGCCATGCCATTTCCACCTGGCGCCTCAGTTGGACCAGCGTTCGTGCTGGACGTGCAGACCGCGTGAGACGACGCTTCATCCAGTCCCAAACATGCTCAATGGGGGACAGATCCGGAGATCTTGCTGGCCAGGGTAGTTGACTTACACCTTCTAGAGCACGTTGGGTGGCACGGGATACATGCGGACGTGCATTGTCCTGTTGGAACAGCAAGTTCCCTTGCCAGTCTAGGAATGGTAGAACGATGGGTTCGATGACGGTTTGGATGTACCGTGCACTATTCAGTGTCCCCTCGACGATCACCAATGGTGTACGGCCAGTGTAGGAGATCGCTCCCCACACCATGATGCCGGGTGTTGGCCCTTTGTGCCTCGGTCGTATGCAGTCCTGATTGTGGCGCTCACCTGCACGGCGCCAAACACGCATACGACCATCATTGGCACCAACGCAGAAGCGACTCTCATCGCTGAAGACGACACGTCTCCATTCGTCCCTCCATTCACGCCTGTCGCGACACCACTGGAGGCGGGCTGCACGATGTTGGGGCGTGAGCGGAAGACGGCCTAACGGTGTGCGGGACCGTAGCCCAGCTTCATGGAGACGGTTGCGAATGGTCCTCGCCGATACCCCAGGAGCAACAGTGTCCCTAATTTGCTGGGAAGTGGCGGTGCGGTCCCCTACGGCACTGCGTAGGATCCTACGGTCTTGGAGTGCATCCGTGCGTCGCTGCGGTCCGGTCCCAGGTCGACGGGCACGTGCACCTTCCGCCGACCACTGGCGACAACATCGATGTACTGTGGAGACCTCACGCCCCACGTGTTGAGCAATTCGGCGGTACGTCCACCCGGCCTCCCGCATGCCCACTATACGCCCTCGCTCAAAGTCCGTCAACTGCACATACGGTTCACGTCCACGCTGTCGCGGCATGCTACCAGTGTTAAAGACTGCGATGGAGCTCCGTATGCCACGGCAAACTGGCTGACACTGACGGCGGCAGTGCACAAATGCTGCGCAGCTAGCGCCATTCGACGGCCAACACCGCGGTTCCTGGTGTGTCCGCTGTGCCGTGCGTGTGATCATTGCTTGTACAGCCCTCTCGCAGTGTCCGGAGCAAGTATGGTGGGTCTGACACACCGGTGTCAATGTGTTCTTTTTTCCATTTCCAGGAGTGTATTTATCATCCTTTCTGTTCAGGGAAACGGCGTAAGAGTGGTTAAACGTTTTAACCATGAAGCATAGAGATATTGTTTGTCTTTTTGGCTTAATGCTGACGTATGTGTGTGTTTCAGTTGGGCACCAGGAGCTAATTCATAAATGTTACTTTAATGAGAAGCTTGCAGGTCCATTAGGTCAACATTTTACTGCAGCTTCGAACTTAGCATATGTTCAACATTTTTATGACTGTGTGAGTATGTCCATGCATGACAGTGGGCTCCCTGAGGGTGAATCTGTGTTGCGTGTGACTTATTCGTCAATGTGAGTAAGATGTTGGCGAAGCCATAAGAAATATTCCACCTTTCATTTTATCATCAATTTCCAATTTAATCTGCCAGTTCGTTGTGACATTTTGGAAACTGGACCGATTCTTTCTGAGTGATTGACACACTACATTTGTCAAGTGAGTCATCCACTACCAAAAATAATCTAAATTGACTGGAGGTGGGGGTGGGGGGGGGGGGAATGAGAGGTTCTGTGCCCTCTTTTGCATGTCTTCTCTCATTTTAATCAATTTTATTAGTGTTCTATGCCATTGCACGGTAGTAACAGACCGAATAAGGTTATTGTAATGAGAGTATTTGTACTGAGTGCTCAAAAAATAATGTTCACTTGATTCCTATACATGTTGGGTTACTTCCCTGGGTGGCTTGTGCGAGGCAACCGTCGGAGGACGTGGCACATTGCATTTCCGGTTGGGGGCTGCACTTCCCTGAATCTGAGGGGTTCGTACAATAGGCTTAAGCCCCTGGTGGAACGACCTGCTAGACGTCTGAGTGTCGCCGCAGTTTATGTGTTTACCATTCCGGCGCGTCCGGAACGGAGATTCCTGGCACCGACTTACTGTATTCTCCTCTTGATTCTGACAATACTTGTGTCCACAAGTCTGGGTGCGACTGTCTGGCGCCAGATGGCCCGTGGTCTAGGCAGGCTGTTTTTGTAGCCAGTCAAACGGCAGCTGAACAGCAGAGGCATGACTGGTCAACTTAAACTGAGGCTAGTTGACGTCATAAAGCCCTGCTCGGAATTGGAGGGAACGGACGTTATTGGCGCGAATGATGTTCCGAGACAGTGTGGGGGAATTTTGGAATCAGCGGTTTCCGAGGAGAGTAGAGAGTTCAGCAATGCTGGCTCCGCTCTTGCTTAGAATTCTCAGACAGCCTTCGCTGCCAGGGGTTGACACAGAGTTGCTGCACGGCAGAAGTCGGCCCCTACATCACCACGACGCTGCCTGCCGACGGCGTGCTGCAGATTTCAGTACCGGTACAGCATTGTGCGGCTCCAGCATTGTAGGTCCTTATCGATACTGAATCACTCAGCAGCAAGCATGCTCACATTGTTACAAGTCCACCTTGTTTGTTTCTCCATGTGATCCCCTCTCACTGCTAATTGCGATACTGCTGTATAGTCGGGAGATTAATATTTGATTCATTAGGACCTCCAGTCATTGTCGTCAATCTATTGCATCACAGACAGTAGGAGCCCCTCGTTCTCGAGCCAACTCTTATTCTCATAATATTTCAGTAACCCTATTCTTTAACGAAGTGTCTGTGTCGATAATCATGTGAATTTATGTTCTGATGCATAATAAATCTCATTCTCATATTTAATCCGTATATCTTGTCGTAGAGATATGCAGAATCCCATTTCCTGTTGTTTAATATGATAAAGTTCTCTTTTTTTCTGAGTAGATTACTATTCTTATTAAATTATTGTGAGTGTGCACTCCTTATTTAACTAACTAGCAGGGGCCACCATCATTTTCCTCCATTACCATTGTGCGCGTAATTAATTAGCTGGTAGATAAGGAGGGGGACGAATGCATGTCTCGAGATGCAAAATTCGTCATAATTAAAGAGGTACAAACTCTTCTCCACTCGGCACCTCGCAAGATTTCATTAATGACTTAGCTGTCACGACAACCTTATGATGGCAGACATCTGTAGCTAAATCTTTCTCTTTCGTGCTTGTTTATCGTTGTTGCCGAGAAAATTGCAGCATTCATGCACATAATGCAGTAAGTAATTCGGCTCGCCGTTTACTAAGTATTCAGTTTATAAGGTTAGTCGCAACAGGAATGGCTCGGAATGGAGCAGTTGCTTCCTGGACAATTACATGACAGACGTAAGACTGCTATATCGTGTGAGCATTTTGCTCAGTCTTTACCTAAGAAAAATACCAGAATAGTAACAGTAATGGTCAACTTCGCCATGAATTACAGGCATAGTTAAGTGTAGTTCATAAGAAGTAGTCTGATTCAATTGTGTGTAAAATAAAATGTGCCAACGACGATAACTTTAGTGAGTTTGTCTCTGTAGTGCGTAGCCTTAAACCTGGGTTGATGTAATAGCTGTTAACTCAGTCCCACTACGTAATTTATCGTTTAAATTTGTCATCGCATTAAACTACCAGAAACGTGCTGCTTGACTTCTAGATGCCGCGTTCTTTACTTCTTTCTGTTTTTATTCCATTAATAGAATCACAACTTAACTGCCATCGTTCCGTGGCGCCAACACCAGTAATCGACCGCTGATGCAGCGACAGAGCTCTCTGGTCTGCAGGAGACGGAGAACAAACGGAAAGATAAACTCAGTTCTACATTACTATGATCTGCATTTGCGATTAATGTCTGAGGTTGCTCACAATCAGTACAGTGTCACTATGAGAATCTGATGCTGCGTTCATGACTTTGAGGCTCGCGCGCTGGCTTTCCAGTGTCGTGGCGGAATACAGGCGGACGACTGGGCTGGGAGTCATTCAATGAGCTGTGTGTAGCGTGCGTAAAAAGTGAATTATTTGAACAGGGCTGGTTGAGACAGGTTTGCTATCCAGCGCCGTTATACTGGGCGCGGAAAAACAATTTGACCGAAAGTGCAGGGCGGAAAGATAGCATGAGACATAGTATTTTGTGTATGGCAACTAAGGGTCGTAGCTGCATATTTTCTGGGCTACAGGAACGTAATTGAAATCTGACATACAAATGTCTTCACTCAAATGACTGGTAATTTACAGAAAATGTATACGTAAACACAATATTTGGACTAACCAATCGTCACAATGAGAAAAATGTAAATTTAAATTATCACTTTCACCTGTATCAGATTTAGCTGACGCACGCTAGACAGCATTGTTCCAGAAATGAAGAAATAACATGTCCATGTTTCATTTTTCAATACGCCTTAAAAGGGCCAAAAGGAACGAAAAATAAGCCACCAGTTAATTAACAAATTTATGTGGAGCAAATGTTCCAACTGACCACGGTTCATGCTGGCATAGCGCCTTAAATACTCAACTGCGACCTCTACATTCCTTCACTTGATGCTTTGGCTGTTGGTCACCCTGTATATGCCAGACAATGCGTGACAGAATGTTGGTCAAATGCTCAGGAGTCAAGTACACCTAACCTTTGGTGGAAAGTGCTAACAAAGGCAAAATGACGGTTGCGTTGGTAGCTATCAGTAACTTTAAAATTCAGCACACAATAAGTATCATACGTTTGACAAAGGCGCTAAGAAAATAGATGTATAATACAAACAGTCCTCTAGTAAAGTAGTAAATGTGTAAACGTCGTGACATGAGTGTCAGTCAAGCTGTTATGGGGCAACACATGAGACCCTACGGAATCGGTATTATTAATAGCAAAGACTGTGCACCGCTGGTCGATTGCCAAAGCACTGAAAACGAAACAAAACTATTAACTGATTTGGTCACATCGATCCTATCACCATGCGTAAAGACGGTATTTTTTAATATCGTCTGTGATTCAGTAGTGATGAACGAGAGACTGTTCAATACGGTGATATTAATTTCTTTTTGTATCTCTATATGTACCTAAAACATATGGGCAATGACCTAAGGTACCACGCAGACGTCGACCAGAATTCAATATTTGCTGCGATTTTCCACGTAGCCTATTTACTGAGCAGGCAACGTGAACGGTACGACAGATACGACGTTTACACCGGACACAACATTCAGAAGGCGAAAATTTCGGAAACCGTTTTTCTCTACTTATGTTTACATATTAAACTTTGACAGGTTTTGCTAGTCCTTATGACGAAATTCATAATTTTTACGAGTATCGTCTCTGTAATGCAACTGTCCTTGGTACAGCGAACTTATTGGTGTTTTCCTAATATGGAGAGGAGACATTAACAATTATTGGTGGGTATGGATTTCTTACGTACGCCAGTGAAAATATAAGGAAGAGGGGAAGGAGGAGATTGCACGTAATGGCATGCTCAAAAGTACTATCCACGTCCGTTAAAGTGTTGGAAGGTGCTATGTTGAGCGTCCAAAGTTAAGCTTACTGGTGCACGGTTGTGAATTAAGTGCAGATATAAGTTGCGCAGCTATTTGTTTTGCGGCTTTGTGGTATAGACTATTCAAACACGATGGAGAATGGACGGCATACTTGACAAGAGGTTACAAAAATGATAACTTTACGTGTTTCCACATTGTCAACAAGCCAAGTACGGGCCTGTTTTTATATACGACCGGAATGTGCAGGAGACCACAGCACCATATCGGGAAAGAAGATGTCGCAGCGATGTAAACATGTCGTCCACACGGCTCAAGCGATCCTTTTGCTGAATCAGGAGACAAAGCGATTAATAATTATATAGTTGGTAGCTGTAGCCAGGAGAGCTAAAACCAGGCGGAAAGATGTCCGTCGTTTGCATTTTGAAGGTGTATTAGGCGTAAACTAGAGCAAAAATGGAAAAAAATGCTTCTTTAGTAGGGTCACTCGATTACAGGGTTGGCACGTTTCTCAGGGCAGGATCGTTCGTAATGAGTGAGTCGCGAGTGTCGATGTTGTGACGTCACCATACTGTCAGCGATAGACGCCCTCCCGAGATCTGAATATATGTAACACCACTGAAGCGAAGGGAACAGTTGATTCTGGGAAGCCCGCCATATTCCTAACATTTGATACTTGCTTAATCTGAGCGTAATATTTCGCTAAGCGTTGTACGCAAAACTATTTGGAGTACTGTTAAAACGAAATATCGAGGAAAACACAGATTCCTTTCTATAAGAAAAGGGCTTTACTTTTTCTGTCATCATAGAGGCCGCACAGATTAGATTTCGCAAACATGATTTCAACCTGTACAGTGGCTGTTCTGCACAGCAGTTCGTCGAATCATCTGCTTCCCGCCTTGGGGGAACAGCGTCGCAGACGTCGACACCTTGTCTGGCAGCACGGCGATAGTGATGCGGAGATGGAAAAAAAGGCGATGGACCTTTCTGAATTAATCCTGAACTGCTAGTAAAGTTCATCTCGACAAGAGCACGGACCTGGCACAAGAATGCCATCGCGAGAAACACCGTTCCCAGCTGTAACGGAATTTTCCGGCCCATACAGCTCTTTTCACAGCAATTTATTGTAAACACCGGGCAATTTTAATTGTCCGTTTACGTGACCGTCACGAATTATGGGCGGTGAAGTAGAAAGAACTGCGATTACGATGATAATCTCAAGGCTTTTCTTAGCAGTAATTTAATCGAAAGAACGTAACATTTCTTATCGTGTTTTCTGTGGATTAAGGCAGACAACGCTATGCCGTTTCAGTCTGTCCCCTAAGCAATGAAACTAAAAGACAGATTTGCCCCGAGTGCAGAAATCGCTTCATCGTATCGCTAGTACGGACGACCTCCAGATTCAGCCGTTGACAAGAGTCTGCTGTCGACGCTTCCTCAGTTCCCAAATAGAGCAGTGCACACACCGAGAGGTGAGTAACATACACGGTAATGAATCACTTCGTTAAATATACTGATATCAGGTTTCTTTTTTTTCTGGTCTCGCTATAAACCTGCGGCACAAGAGTAACATACTCTGTGTGGCACGGTGGTGGTACGTGCAGCTACGGTGAAGTATAATCTGTCGAAACAAAGAGGTGCCATCAGTTTCTTCTGACCAGAAGACAGCGTAGCTTCATATACTACCAATATGTTACCGGTTCTGAGTAAACTGAAAGCACCTAAATACTTCCTCCGGAACCGTATCTGCACTGGCTCCAAAACTTTAATAGTAGCTGGAAATTTCGATATTTACGTCGAAGCACCGGTCTGGACGAATCAGAACTGTTGTCTGTGTCATGTAAGAAGGCGGCCCGATTTTCAGCTGTTCTCCTCATCCCCCTCCACTAGCCACTGGCGGCCACTAATATTCATGCTCTTTCCGAGCGGCTAGCAGCGAGTTCCATTCCAGCAGAGAGCGAGAATCTCGCTCCTACGTGCAGCACTGTTGCCGCACTTCGCCACAACCGGACTGTCCATCCAACCATCAATTTCTTTCTTTCCTTTATTTTCTTGCAGCAGTACAGCTCTGAATGTGTATCTTGTAAATGTTAAAGAGCGATTAAAAAAAAAAAAAGTCATATGACGGCAATAAACGTGAAGTGCATCACAAGCAGGCGAGGCGGATTATTTACCTCATTTATAACTTTTTCAAACGTCAATTTAAAAGCGCGTCTCCTACGGTTGATATTTGAAAGCACAACAATGGCCCGCAGAACCATGTGGAGTCGGCAAAGAACTGTTAAAGCGAATTGTAAAGGGAAGTGTCAAGACTGTCGGAACTGTAGAAACAGTTCGTTTCGTGTCGCCGGAAAGCATCGAAATCGCAAAGAACCAGTAACACAAATGGATAGTTTTAACATTGATGTTTTAAAGAGATCCATGTGAATGATGAATGCCTGACATAACAAAAACGTGTTACAATTACGCAGGCTTCAATGGTAAGCGCTTCGTCAAGGTAAAGTATTTTCAAAGACATTGGTTCCAGATACGTTAAGAAGAGAGTTTTTAGTTCAAACAAATGATATAGGTGCAGGACGAAGTACATCCCATATAAAGATTCACGATACAAGAGAAGCAGGTAGGTCAACAGTGTATTACCTCTATGAAACATGGGTCAGTTATAATGATTCCAAGAAGATATGCTGGAAAATTATTGATGGCACTGGCAGTTTTAAATTTCTCATAGGGATAGGTTCTCGGACAATTATTATGCAGTCTGACTCTTCTCGTTTTGTTTCTGAGAATAAACTTGTATTTACGTGCAAGTAAAACAGCAGTGATTACCATTCTGGATGAACGCTGCCAGTCTCGTGATGTGATTCACAATTCTTGTCACACCTCGCTTCGAAGTCGGTCATTGCCAGTTATAATTAAACTGTTATAGAAAAAACATCAAGTACAAACACCTGAAATGTGGATATTTTTCCCCAGCTTAAAAATAAAAATAGTAAGCATCGTATAATCTAGACTCGTGTCGATCTTCTGCAGCTCGTTAATTTATACTGTACCAGTCACGTGAGAGAACGTTCACACACGACTTCCTTGCACATGAATGCGGTAACACCATTTTGCGTTTACTCACGTGTCACTGTCATTGTAGCCACATGGAATTAGTTTGGGCAAAGAGTGTTAACACTATGTGGAAGAAAAAGAAACAAAACATTCAGGGTAACATACAGTGAATCGCTTGTACATGAGGCAATAAGCAACGAGGCAACAGACAACATCCCACCTGTAGTGTGGGCATAGTCTGTGTGGCATGCTGAGAAGCTTTAGGAAGAAGAAATTGACAGGGAAACGATGATTGATATAAAACTAGAACCTGTCATCATAAATTTAATACCAGATTGTTCGGAAACAGACTCAAACACAAGTGAAGATGGTATTACAAAGTAGACTTTGGAACAAAGTAATATTTCTTAGTTTTAAAGACTCATGGCTTAAAATGTGTTTGTCAACAGATCAGTTGCATACATAATAATGAGAACTTCCCAGCCTTTCTGATTAGGACTTGTATCCTTTTAATTATGCAGACTACAAATATATTGCCCAAGGAGAAGTTAAGCTTCTCCCACCGTATTGTAAACCTCTGTCATTTTCAAGACACTTACTGCACAGGGCTCTAAAATGACAATGATGGTTATCTGTCGACATATCGGTAGTTTTCGATGTTATCGGTCAGATTCCCTGGAGTTATTCGCAGGTGGAGGTTAATTTTTTGCTTGTTCAATTGATTATCAATCTGGTCTCTCACTGTAACATCGAACGTGTTGGTTTACACTCACAATGCCCGTTAACAAAGAAAAATATGACAACTTACTGACCATTCTTACGGTAGTCTTTTACATTAGTCTTTTCTACCACTAATTCTTTTTTTACACGCTGTGATTACACTCAACTACCGTCAAACACAAACACACACACACACACACACACACACACACACACACACACACACACAGACACACCTTAGAGACAAAGCAGAAGCAGTTGTCAAGCAGATATAATGATTTCGGTTTGTGGTCGAAGTTAATTTTGTAGTGTATTAAATTTCTACTTATAATGCAGTTCAAATCGCAATAAATGGTAATTATTGCAAGCAGTTTCAATGTCGTTTTGAGAAAAATGGTACTTGGCTTCTTCACAAAACTGTGTCAGCTGTTCTCGAATATTTACTATTTCCCTCGTAGATTTGAACCTATAATACGATGTACCATAGGCAAACGAGCCTGAATGTTGTCCCTAGCAATGCAGTTCGGCCACGTGGACTTTGTTTGCCCGCTCTCTGCTGCTGGCACGTGCGCAGTTCTCACCCCCGCCCCCCCCCCCCTCTTCCTTTCCGCTCCGCGTCTGTATGCGGAAGCGCCGCCCTAGGTGACGAGGGCTTTAGTGTGCGTTATTAATGGAAATCTTCAGAGTACAGCACACGCCTTGTTATGTAAAAGTCAGTGTATCTATGACAAAAATTCTAATAGTACACCGTATTCAAGTACAGCAACTGTGTTTCCCGTAATTGGGTCACGGTTTTCAAAGGTTATGCACATTTACGATTCGCGCCAATTTCTACTACAGTTTTCTAGTAAGGACTATTGAAACACGACGGAGAGTGCACAGCACATTTGGTAGAAGCAGATATTAATCATAAATTTATTCTCTGTCATCATCAAGGCATCTTTCATGCGGATGTGATACGTGGCCGGAGTGTGTAAGATGTCGCAGAATTACTTTGCAGAGAAAGATGGAACTACAACGTTAAGACTTTGGCAACAGAAGTTGCGCGTTTCGATTGTCGAGACAGAAATGAAACCGCTGGAAATCTGTGCGTTTGGCACTTGTAGCCCACACTGTTCCAAACGAGCTGTTAGCACAAGCTACGCAGCAAACACTTTCCAAAATCCATGGGTTGGATGAATGTAGGGATCTAGGCTATGTTGGTCGTCAGATCGAAAACTCTACGAATGGCGAAAATTTTTGACACGACAGAATGTTTCTCTCTAACCCACTATTATGAATTTACTCTTCAAGTGACGTCATCTCGATACTGTGTCGGCATCTGTACTGGATTAATCAGAAGCCATAGCGTTTCATTCCGTATAAAAACAGGACACTAAGGATGTTTCTTATTAAAGCATAATGACACGCAGTCCTGAGGAAGGGGCCAGAAAAATATGTGCTTCCCGTGAAACTGACATTTAGTCTTCCGTGGAAGCGGCCACCTAAATGAGCCACAGTCCAACAAGAACAGGAATTCTCAAATTACTGCAATTCTGTCGTTTGTGTAAATAAAGAATTGTCAGGACAGTGTTTGAAACGTTTGCTGTCGCTCTACCTGGCCAAACGTAACAAGGACAATTATCGCGTTAACATTGCGACTGTTGGAGAAAGTAGGTTAATTGACTTAATACATGTGTGACACTAACACAACAAGATCAGTTTTGAAATCAGTAATTGATTCCAGGTGTAGATAATGCAACTCTAATCCATTTGGTTCCGAACCTCACAGCAAGGATAGATGCACCCGCTGTGTATATGTGTACCTCTGTGGTCGAACGCATGAAACTTGGTGTGAGTCCACAGTTTCACATGCGCCAACGAGCGGCCTATAACGCAATCACGCGCAGTAAAATAAAGCTTTGGTGATCTTCGTTCTCCCGATCGGCGCCGCCCTGCGACACGACAATACCACTGAAAAAAGCTCTTCCCTGTTCATCGCCTTTTCAGAGAAATTAATTGTTGGCTCGCATGTGGCCCTCCTCCTCTCGTGTGGAGTGTGTAAAGACCCTCGACGAATCGTTTTTTATCTGTTACCGTTTAACGAACGCAATTTGTACAAACAGAAGGTGAACAGCTGATACATTGCCACGAAGTAAAACAAGGCCTCACACTTGGGTTTAGATTTCGCATCGATAAAAAACAGATGATGCTGTCAACTTCATTATTACTTGTTCTCAAACTGTGGCTGGTGACTTATCCGCTAATACTATGTACGTGATTAGGAGTTCGCCTTGACTCTAGAGGAATTTTGCTAGGCAGCTACACGTCTTCAAAACCATGGACTGTAAATACGTTCCACCCCTTACTGCTATTCCTATTCCTCACTACGCAAGTCACCCAGGTGAGTATAATAAACGTATCACATGCGTTAATTGGTTTGGATAAAAACGTTTAGACGGTATTTTTTGACGATTTCTACACGTTTTCCGGAAGATCTTCTCACACAATCGCCTCCTTCTCGGGACTGTAGAATAACATCAGCTGGAGGCAGCTGAGACGAAGGCCGTCCATGAATGTGTCGAGTGCGAAACAGGAAGTGTGCGGATGCGTTAAGATGGTAAAACTGGCCAGCGACTGTCAGTGTGACTCATATGTGGGAGTGGACACGCGTCTCGAAACTTGAGGGATACGCGAGGTTGTGGTGTGGGTACATTTTAAAAATGTAGTCTCTGCGTCAAATATAGATTCGCTCTTATTAAGACGATTAACTCATGCATGCAAATTTCTCTGTCGCTCTCGTTTACTTCATATAACAGCCATTACTCGCGGGAGAGTTACAAGTGGCAACAATCCGCGATGCTAACAGCAACAATCAGTCGCTGAGGCAGTGACAAAGCTGTGTCAACGAAAAAATAAATTCGACTTATATGTGTATAATGTTTCGCACTTTCGTTTCAG